>NW_022109491.1:23103897-23150649 GCF_000313985.2 Echinops telfairi | reverse complement strand
ATGTCTTTCTTAAGCCCTTGCGCAGCACTAATTTACTCATATTTTTATGTGCTGGTGTAACAAGCTTGGACATCTGGTTTCTAAACCCCCATAAGATTAAAAGTGGCATATAAACAGATAGAGGAGCGGCTGTACGAACAGCATCCAGAGGTGAGTGATGAGAGCAGGCAGGAAAGGGAGGAGTGAAAGAAGAGGGATATGAAAGAGCAGTGAGAGCAACTGTCTGGAGGCCATTTAGTTTAGGGGCAGCAGCCTTGGAAACCAGGGCTTCCTCACGGTGGGGTTAGGATGGGGTACTTTTCCTAGGAATTCTAAAGGTCAGAGGTATTGGAAGCGAAATGATTTGTCCAGGGAACTATATCTTGATGAGTGTCTACAATTTGTCAGGCAGTGCTCTACATTATCTCATTTTCAAAAACAACCTGGGAAGTAGGTAGTGGTTGTTTCGTGTCATAAATTTTGGACACCTAGAGTGAGACACCTAGTCAGTGAGTGTAAGAACCAAGCTTTAGAACCCAGAAGAGGCTGGCCTTAGAGAAGCAGATTTTTTTCTATTACCCTATGTTAAGTCAGCCTGTGAGCTGCAACTCTTCCCCTTCCCCTTCCCCTTCCCCTTCTTAGTCTCTTGGGCCAGCGTTTTTCTTTTTCAGTCTTATCTCTACATAAATTTTCTTCTCAAGACATTCCTTCTAAATGTGTCGGGTCTTTCTGGGTATTTGCATCACTGAACAGGCTTACCTCTGAGCATTTTATCTTTTTTCCCTTGATTTGATCGACATTTCTTTCTCATCTCTTGTATATTGTGCTTAATACCCACCTCCTTGAAATGTACGCTCTAATCTCTAGAATCAGTTTGTTATTTTCTTTTTTAAAGTTATAATGAACACTGTCATGAATTTGGACATAGCCATCATACTCCCCTGAAATCTTCTCTAGGCCAGACAGACTCAGTTCTATCCGCCATTGCTGTTCTAGCCCACCCTTCCTGTGTAAATACAACTCAAAAGTGTGAGGCGCAGGAAGGACTCTAGCACCATAGGTGCCAGTCTTTTTGCCCCTCCAATCACTTTTGATTCTTTCATGCCACTTTACTTAATACTGGCTTTTCTTTCCATCCTTGAAGTGTGCCAAACTAGTCTAATCTCTGTTGCACTCCTGCACTGAGATCTTTTAAGTGACCACAGCTCAACTTCTTTCTTAGCTCCACTCAAGTGCTGTCTCCTCAGGCTTTCCCCAGCCACCTTTCATATATATATCTCATCTTTTTAGAAATAGCTCAGCTCGCTTATCTTTCTTCATCAACTTACCTTATTTTTAGGTAGCATATCTACTCTACTAATAGTGGAGCCTTGGCGGCCTAATGGGTTACCTGTTGGGCTGCTAACCACAGGGTCAACAGTTTGAAACCAACAACTGCTCCGTGGGAGAAAGATGAGGTTTTCTGCTCCTGTAAAGAGCCCCATAGGGGCAGTTCAGTTCAACTTGTCATATAAGGTCGCTAGGAATTTGCATCAACTCAGTGGCAGTATGTTTGTTTGACTTTGGATCTCCACTATTGGTACTATTTTTATCATCTGGCTCCCCATGAAAAATAAAGGTTCATTAGGATAAATTCTCTCTTCCCTCCAATTCTGTCTCTAACATTGCCTGGCATGTAATAGGCCCTGGTTAAAGATTTCTTATTGGAACTAAAGGCCAGTTTAGAGTAAGACATAGCTGTGTCTTCCATCCTGAATTTTCTTCTTCTGTTAATGCCATCTCAGACTGAATTTATGTTTAGGAGCTGCAGCCTACAACTGTTTTGGCCTGCATTGAGCCCATAAAAATACTAAATCTCTTTTTCACATTTGTTGGCCCATTCTCTTCCTCGTATACCTTATCCATGTTGTTTAGGTGAAAGGTGTTACATTTATTCCCATTGTAGATGTGGGCCATTGTTCTAGCTTTTCTCACTTACTCTGCAGAATGACTAGTCTTCTGGTTTTAGGCCATCTACGAGTTTGAGTACAAATACTTATACTTCTTCAAACATTGAAGAGAAGAGGATTGTGAGACTAGGGCTCGGAGTTGCTGCTGCAGTTCCTGCCTTAGGTTAGCAAAAGCCCATTCGTTAAATTCAAGTAGACAGTCCAAGTTCTCCATCTAGCGGGGTGACAGGCTTTGCTCAGGTCTAGATATTCTACAGCTGGGGCATTCGCTTCAACTCTCAGCCCAGTAATCCTTTTAGAAAAGAGCATTTTCTTTTCATTCCTTTATGGACAATGCAAAGCCTCAGGGAAATTTTGGAGTAGGATTAGAAAATGATAAAGGAGAGCTAGAAAAATTGGTCAAACCAGGTGACCAGCAACCCTAAGTGACTTACCTAAGACCACACATCTAATAAATAGGAGGTGGGAGAGTCCCACCCAAAGCCTGTGACCCCTGGAGCCTGCATATACTCTAGGATGGCAGGGTTGCAAATTCAGATGCCTTCAAGGTTGGTGGACTGAATGGGGCCTGGTGAACTGCAAAGAAAACGTCCTGTTTTAGGAAAACAGTGACTGCTCCACTATTTGGGGTTGTCCCGATATGTCAGGTGCTGAGGTGGCTAGAAATCTAGAAAATTTTAAAAACAGCTTTATTGAGGTATAGCTTTTATACCACAAAACTCAATCATTTAAAGTATACAGTCCAATGAGGTTTTTTTTTTTTGTTTTTTTTTTTATAGTCAGAGAATGTTTTATTTTATAAGGTTAAAAAAAGGGCAGGTAACCACACGAGTTTGTATAAAAGTATAAACTTCTAGACAATAAGAAAAAAAATTTCTTATTGGGTAGTATACACACACATTTCAGAAACAATGACAATTTTTGGAAAGAGTTACATTTGTCCCTGGACAGAATATTCATAATTTGCTTTCAAAACAAACTCAAAGTAGGGATTGACCTTTAAGTTCTCTAGTTCTTCTGCTTGTAGTAGGTCTTTCACTTCTGGTAAATATTCACTAAGTTGAATGCCATCTTTTAAAAGTTTCTGTAAGATTTTCACAAATATACTGTCTTTAGAAAATTCAATCGGATCGATCTTTACCATCTGAACTGGACCAGTTATCTCTATGAAGTGCTTTGCAAAGGATTTCCAGTTTTAGGTCATTTTTATTTACATCTTCCACCCCATCAATATATTCCAGCAAGTCCAAAGCTTTCTTGAAATCATATTCATTGGCTCTTCTGTTTTCTTCACAGATATACAGGCCAATGAGTTGTGCAGTCAACACTGGCATTGCACTGGATGCAGCTGTTTTTCTGTTAGTAGTTGCTCAGGTAGATATCCTGGTGTAGTAGGAAACGTTCCTGTTTAGCCATTTCTTCAATTTTCTCTTGCAGTGTATCCTCTGCGAAGTCTGAAGCCAATGCAGCTAATTTACTCAAGCCAGGAAGGGTTTTTTTCTTTGCAAAATAACGAGTTTCCATATTTGCCAAACCTAGAAGGGTTGCATGTGCCTTTTCTAATTCTTGGATATTAATTTCATGTAACCACCTAATTTTAGAGTATTGCCATAACCTCAGAAGTCCCTCTGGCCATTTGTAATCATCTCCCATTCCCCCTCCTAGACCTAGGTAGGCAACTACCAAACTACTTCCTGTCCCAAAGTTTCCTTTTCTGAATTTAGAAATGGGATTTATACTTTTCTGAATTTAGAAATGGGATTTATACCGTATGTATTGTTTACCTTTGGCTTCATTAATGTTTAGATTCATCCGTGTTAAAGCATGTATATAGCAGTAGTTCTGTTTATTGTGGATTTTTGTGCTTCCTGGCTGTTACGAATATTTCCTCTTGGGTAGAAACCTAGGAGTATGAGTTACAGGGTAGCTTTGTGTTGAACTTTCTAACCATGTATGAGTGCTCTAGTTTCTCCACAGTCTCCTAAATACACTGTGGCCTGGCTTTCTGATCATAGCTATTCTAGTGGGTGTGATATGGTATCACATTGTGATTTAATTTGCATTTCCCTAATAATATTCAGTGTCATTTTCTGGCACCTATTATCTATTCACATGTCTTTTTTGGTGAAATGTCTTCATATCTTTTGTCTATTTTATTAATTGGCTGTTTATTAGTAAGTTGTGCTGTTTCCTTGATTCGTTTCTTTCATTTGTTCTTGCTCATGGTGACCACATGCACAGGGAATAAAATGGATTGGATTCATGTGACACCTCAGATTTTATTGCTTGTTTTGGGGGAAAATAGATTGCCAGACCTTTCTGCCTACTGTTTTAGTGTGGAAACTCCTCTAAATCTGTTCATCATTGTTACAGCACACCCTCCTTCACTGATAGCCAAGGGGTGACTTGCATGTGAGGTAAATTGGCTAGTGAGGTAGTTAGTTTATTGTGCCAACCTGACCGATAAAGCATGTGGGGTTAATTGAAGGGCAGAGGGATAAATGGCTTGGTGAGCCTCGCCTTTCTAGTTCTCTGGTCTCTTGCTCTCTGCTGGTTGGACCAGGGTGCAGCTGCCTTAGCCAGTTCCCTGCTTCAGCTGGCAAGGCTCACTTCCTGCAAGACATTCCCAAGGAGAAGCTTCATGGACCTACCCTGATGCAGTCTGGGTGCTGGAGCAGCTGTGTGGAGACCCCTGCCAGAGCTGAGATGCTTACACATTCACTGATTCGGCTTTCCTCCTGCAGTCGGCATCACTGTGTGTGTTTTGTGAGATAGAGCACTGGGTTGGAATGTTTTCTTGATGTGCACTTAACCTTTATATAAAACTCTCTTATACATGAGTTTCTGTGGATTTGCTTCACTAAAACCTAAACTAACACAGCCAGGAATTGAACTAAAATCTCTTTCATGGAAGACACAAATTTTGCCACCAAATCCTCATGTACTGGATAGGAGTGCTTTATCAGATACATGATTTATAAAAATTAACCCCAAGTCTGTGCTTTGTTTTGTATTTTCATAATGGTATCTTGAAGAGCAAACATTTTCAATTTTGTCAAGTTTATCAAATTTCCAGATTGTGCTTTTGATGCCAAATTTTCAAAATCTTTACTTAATGCTCAAATCATAACATTTTTCTCTCAAATTTTCTTTCAACATTTTTTATATTTTTAGTGCTTATATTAAGGGCCATGATCCATTTTGAATTAATTTTTGTGCAGTGAGATAAGGGTCTACATTTATCTGTTAGCATATAGATATCCACATGTCTGACCACCACTTGTTGAAAAGTATTTCTTGGTCATCGAATTGCCATGAACACCTTTCTTCTTAATAAAGGGAAGTTGAGGACCAGATTGCTTCCCTGGTAGTATCCTACCAAGCATGTAAGGAATTAAAACTACTCCTGTTCAAACTCTTCCCAGAAAATACAAGAGGGGACATATTTCCCTAACTCATTTGTGAGGCAAGCGTTAACCTGACTCCAAAGCCACCACTAGGAAAAGCAAACAGATAAAGACACCACTAGGAAAGCAAACAGACCCATCTCCTGTACGAATATAGATGAAAAAGCCCTTAACAAAATACTCTAACAGCACATTGAAAGAGGGGATCAATCCTAGAAGTACAAGGGTGGTTCAACATCAGATCAATCAGTGTTGACATACCATCTAATAGAACAAAGGAAAAGAACCATGTGACCACCTCAGTTGATGCAGAAAAGGAAAAGGCAGGATTTACCCACAGGCCAAGTTTCAAGAGATAGGAAGGTGAGGGAATGGAAGCAGGAACCACATTGAGGAAGTAGAATAAGTGACAGTACATTGAGGGGATTGCAATGAATTATTTGAAACAAAATGTGTATGACTCGTTGAATGTAAAACTGATGACATATTCTGTAAATCTTTCCCTAGCCCACAATAAGAAGTAGAAAAATAGGTTCCTCGAGGAGAGGGGAAGAAATCTAATATCCTAAGAACACTCAGCAAATAGGAAACTAGAAAGTGAAGAGCAAGCTAAACACCAAAAGCAACTTGACATAAGGAGATAATAAAGGATTAAAGTAGAAATCAATGAAACAGGAAAGCAATGAAACTAAAAGTTGGCTCTTTGAAAAGATCAGCAAAACTGATAAACCTTTCATGCGACTGACTGAGCAGAATAAAACAAACAAATGCCCAAAATGAGTACTGAAAGAATGGATGTCAGTGCTGACTTCTTATCAATTAAATGATAAGGGAATATTTTAACAGTTTTAATACAATAAGTTAGACACCTCAGATATATGGATACGTCCATATATATATATATCCAATTAATTTTTAATTGATTGAAAGGCACTGTACAGCCCGAACCAAACTCTTCTCCAATCTTGAGTAGGTTGTGTGGGCTGTCATTTTTCTTCTCTGGAGAAGTGTTTGGAACCTCAGAGAAGACCTGATTTTAGAAACAATAGGGGAAGACCTGTAGTCTGCAGGATGAAAGAAAGGAAGGAAGATAGATGTCTTTGGGGGAGGGGGCAGTGCTGGGGCTTAGGGCTAGAATCATTGTGTTGGGCAATGTGCAGCAGATCGGAGCTCGGAATGGGCGATTTGGGTGTACAGAGGAACAAGTTAGGTGGCACTTAGCAAGGCAATACTCCCAGGCTTCTGAAGAGGGGTTGATTGATAGAGTTGCTCACCTATGGACTTCAGAGGCTTTAAGATGGCGTTGGGCACTCTTGCGGTTCACCTAATGTGTGATTCTAAGCAGAAGTAGGATTCCATTAAAGAAATAAGGCTTACGTGCACATTCCCACATTTAGCATATTGGAGTGGGAAGAATACTGGCCAAGGCCTAGGCTTGCTGAGCACCTATTTGTGGTCTTGGTTTTCCAATCTAGAAACAAGGAATGCCTGTTTCCACCCATTTCAAATAAGTGCTGTAAAACTGTTAGGGACCTATATGATCTTAGGGGCTATTAATGAAGAGGGCTGAGTGGTACAAACAATTAATGATTTTGGCTGCTAGGTGAAAAGTTGGGAGGTTTGAGTTCCCCTGCACTATCTCCAAAGAAAATAATCTACTTTGGAAGACAGCCATTGAAAACTCTGAGAGCACAGTTCTACTCGACCCACATGGACTCTCCTTGAGTTGAAAATCGGTTCAATGGCAATTGTTTTTGTTTTGTTTTTTGAACCATAGTGATTGGGACTTGGGGCAGGGTCCAGGAGTATATTATCTTTTTTCAAGGTTTGGTGATGAATGTCTGCTCAAAGTAGACTTTGTAGTACAGTAACATAAGAGTTTTATTGTCTTCCAGGACCCCAGGGAAATGTGGAGGGAATCTGAGGGAGCCTCCTGGAACAACTCTTGTAAGAATCAGCTCTCTGCCCATTCCCCACGTAGGAATTTTGGTCAAATTTTAATTACTTTGGTTTCCCAAACTGGCTTTCTTGAGGTTGACTGCCACAGCAAAGCAATAAGGTCCAACTCACTAGGAGAAGGACAAAGGGAAAAACCGTGTGCAACACAGGACCCTATTGGGGCCCGTGTTTCCCCTCCCCTCCTCCATTTTCATTAAAACTAAGAGATCTTTCTGTCCCACTGGAGCAGCAGGGGATCTGTAGGGCAGCAGAGGGACTGAAAGGTCGTCTAGCTCAGATTATTTTGAGCATAGTTCTGGGGATGATGACTGTGTCAGACAGAGTCTTGAACTTAAGATATTAAGTGTGAGTTAAAACTCAAGCTGGGGAACAAACAGATGATCAGGAAATTAAGGTACATCAGCCTGTGTGATGTAGAAGCACTAGATGAGTAAGAGGTCCTTTAGGACACTTGTGATATGTCAAGTCTGATGCAGAAAAGCA
This sequence comes from Echinops telfairi, assembly GCF_000313985.2. NCBI lineage: Eukaryota > Metazoa > Chordata > Mammalia > Afrosoricida > Tenrecidae > Echinops > Echinops telfairi. The sequence continues at coordinate 23,142,872 of NW_022109491.1, read as the reverse complement.
AAACAAAAACATATTAAAAACCCTGTCATCACAAAACAATTTACTTCTTTTGAATTATCTGTCATTTTTTATTATGAGTCACCACTCTACCCACACCCTCAGTTCCCCAGCCATCTTCCCAATTAGCACAAATCTATCAAAAGTTTTCGTACTAACTGCACAAGGCGAGAGACTAAAGGTACTTTACCTACAGTTTTACTGGACTTTGGAAAGTCGACTCCTCTCATTATTGTGCAACTGCCTATTTTCCACCATTTTTCCCCACTATATTCTTAAAAAACCTTAGGTCACCTGATGTTGGAAAAAGATTTACCAAGGTTTGAATCTTTGCTCAGAAATTTATTTCCTGTTTGACTTGGATGAATTCTTAACCTTTGTGAGCCCCAGTTTCCTCATCTGCAAAATGGAAATAATAATGTCTGCTTGTACAGAAAGATGGATGAACAAAATTCCTAGCCTGGATTGATGTGTAGCCATTAGTGGTTGAATGAACTCTAATACCATGTATTCAATGTCAGATTGTAGTAGGACAGGAATATGGCAACCAAGGCTCTTAAACCTGTTATGTTGATAACTTAACCTTGGGAATACAATCTAATATCTCTGTAATATTTCATTTTCTCCCTTAAAAGAAGACGTGAAATAGAAAAGTTGATCTCTTTTTTTTGGTGAGTAGCCTCTAGGGTCTTAGTGAGCAGCCATCTAAGGTACAACTATTGGTCTTTTCCTGTTCTGAGGAAAGAAGAGTAATGAAAATCAAAGAATGTGGAAACAATTAGTCCAATTGACTAGTAGACCGATAAGGCAAAAATCGCAGAAGAGACGGAGGTTTGCCGGTCAGACAGAGACTGGTGGAGTCCCTGAGCCATGGCCTTTGGTCACCTGTCAGGTCTGGAACTGAACGCTCACCCCTGTGACTCAGTCTCCAGCCAAGCAATCAAGAGGCCGATAAGGAGACCATTAGCACTTTAAGGTACACACACTATAGAATTAATTTGGGATAAAAGTGACAGCATTTACTCCAGGACGAAGTTCAGCCCGGTTGGGGAGGAACAAAAGAAATGGGGATAAGAAGCACGAGTTGGAGGTAGAATGGCTTATATTGAGGGGATTGCAGTGAATGAGATGAAACAGAATGTACGAATTATTAGACATAAAACTGATGATATATGCTCTGTAAATCTTTACCCGATTTACAATAAAGGGCTTTTTTTTCTTTTTAAAGAACTTTCTTAAGTTGATCCATGATTGTAGATGTCCCTGGTAGATCTCTGTCTCCATATGGATGTTGGTTTGTAGTAACAAAGGCATCAAAGAGTCAATGAGAAGCATCAACTTTAGTCCTGCTTAAATCTGTAGCAGACAGTATACTTCTGTTGAATAGTATCCCTCACATCTTTCCTGGAACCTCAGAATGTGGTCTTATTTGGAAATGAGGGTCTTGGCAGATGTAATTAGTTAAAGTGAGTAGGAGTGGGCTTTGAAGCCAATACAACTGGTCTCCTTATAAAGGTAAGGAGAAGAGAATTGGAGATGCACAAGGAAGGAGGAAAGCTCTGTGATACAGAGACGAGATTAGGATATGATGCATACATAAACCAAGAAACACTAAGGATTGCTGGCAATCTCTGGAAGCTAGGAAAGAGGTATGGAACAGCTCAGAGCTTTACAGAAGAAACCAATCTTACCAGCACCCTAACTTTGGATTTCTAGCCTCTAGAACAGAGAAAGGTAAATTTCTGTTGCATTAACCACCTAGTTTGTGGTACTTAGCTACTCTAAGAAATGGATATAGACTGTTAAAAAGAAAATTATTCTCTACAGTGAGTGAATGTTAGAAGCGGCTTAGAGTCTGCTGCAAGGACAGTGGCTTGTTTGTCAAACAGTATTTTTGGGGGGTCCGGTGGGGCGGGAAGACTATCAAAGAGAGACTCAAGACTGGCCTAGGAGGTTGGAAGCTGATAGTTTGGTTTGAGAGTTCCCATGAGGCATAGGACCAGTTTGTTCCCCATCATCCCATTTGCCAAGTATTCCCATTCAAGCTAGTTGACTTTTTCTAGCTTCCATTTTTCCATCTATAGTTACTTCAAGGGTCTTTTCAAGGCCAACTTTCTGAAATTTCATTTTACATGCGCTTCCAGGCTTCAAGTTGTGTTTCTACTTCAGATTTTATCCTTATTTTCATTTACCTGAGGAAGCCTCTCAACCAGTCAGACTTTATCTAGCCATCGAATATTTAGAGTGTGCTTAAATGACAACGTTGAGCTACTCAGAACTGTACAATTTCCAAATTGAGAAGTGCTTTGGTTCACCTAGTCCAAGACCCTCATTTAACTCTGAGAGGTAAAGCAGCAGAGTTGAAAGATCATAGGCTTGGGCAGCAGGCCCTGAATTCAGGTTTCTGTCAGCAACCAACATAATCTTGTTGAGCCTTAATTTCACCATCTGAAGTTGGAAACAGTGATAACAGTAGGGTTATAGAGTTGTTATTATTTGGAGGAGGAGAGAAAAGACTAAGGTCTTGAATGGGTGAAGTCACTGGCCGCTCAAGGTCAAGCTCAGACCAGAAACTAAATCTCCTGTGTCTCAGTTCAGGTTCTCTACTCTTGTAGAGCCAAGGTCAGTTGTACCTCTGTATCTAGTCACACAGATTGAAACTGAAAGTATGTCTGCTTTCCTAGCATCCCCGCCAACAGCCTTCTCAATTCCCCTGTGGCATGTGTCAATAACACAGCCAGTACTTGTTTTAGAAACAAGTGCTCTATAAGCACTCCTCTTTGATTTGCTTTGGCTGATACAGGATCCAGATGCTCTTAGAATAGCACAACAGACTCTCCAAATCAGCCCATTCCCATTCTGAGCCACTCGCAGTTCTGATCCACTGCTGGCTGGGGTTTGGCCCCAAGTCATCCCTACCTGTCATGTGACGGACATTGCCATTTTCAGCTCACTTGTCTTTTCCCTCTTGAGTGAAGTCATATTGAGTGCCTACTATGTGCCAGGTGTTGTGATAGGCACTTTAAATACATTCGTCTCCTTTAGCTGAGTCTTAATGAAGTAAATGAATTTACCAGAAGTCACATGTCTGTTTTGTATAAGGCTGGGGTTTGAACTTAGATCCTCCTGCCTCTGTCTACAAAATGCATACGTCCTGTTCTGGCTTCAGCCAAAGGATCCCTGGTAGTGTAGTGGTTAAGCGTGGGGCTGAGATCCAAATGGCTGGTAGTTCGAAACCACAAGCAGCTGTTAGGCACAATATTCCTGTTAGGGCACAATTCTGATATATGTGGGGGGTGGGGGTCGTGTGTGTGTGTGTGTGTGAGAGAGAGAGAGAGAAATAAAGACGGCTTTCTACTCTAGTAAGCAGTTACAGTCTTGGAAACCCACAGGGGTCCCTATGAGTCAGCACTGACTGGATGGCAGTGGGCTTGGTTTTTTGGAATTGGCTTCAGCCTGCAAGGTGGGGCGGGGGGGCAGCACTCAGTGGCCTCTATTTCATGGGAATAGCTCCCATGTTTGCCTGCATTTTCCCATGAGTTTCTGCTTTGCCCTACCTCAGAAAAACTTATGCAGGACTCAAGTGTGTGGCCGAGTCAGTGAACCAAGCATTAAGGGAGATCTTGGAGGTGGTGAGTTTTACATTTTTAGCATGGAACAGAGTGTTCTGTTATTATCGAAGTCGAATGAAGGGGATATTCTAAGCAAATAACCCCCTATTTATATACCTAAGAGGAGACCTGGTGGTATAGTGGTTCTGCGTTGGGTTCCAATCTTTAGGGCCAACAGTTTGAAACCACTAGCTGCTGTGTAGGAGAAAGATGAGACTTTCTACTTCTCTAAAGAGTTTGTCTCAAAAATTCATAGGGGCAGTTCTACTCTGTCCTGTAGGGTCACATTGACTCAATGTGAGTTTATATACCCAACTCAGAAATATCTCTTGAAGTAAAGGAGGTGTGTCCCCTTAAGTTTGAGAACTATCCTTTAAGGACCTGGCAAAAGAGGAGATACACACATACTTAAGAAAGTTGAAGGATACATTGTGCTAAAAATCTGTACTCAGCTTTTAAATTTCTAAGTGCTTTACTTTCCAAAGTTGAAGCCTTCTTTCTGGCTGATGTCCAAATTCAGAGCCTTAACGTCAGTGAGCTCAAGGCCTTCCTTGAGAGGGTCCTCTTCTTGGGGTTGAACCCCGGCTTACCAACCTTCACTTGTAACAGGAGCTGGCCCATTGACTTTGTCCTTTCTGAGCTGTCTTTTGCCTTTCTGCCCCTCTTATCCCTCAAATACCCAATTGCTAAGGACTTCTTAGGAGACTCCTTCTAATGTATTTTTAGGCCAAGAGAGATGAGATGTTTTTGGCTTTACATTTTCTCCAGAATCTTTGTCACAAAATCATGGAATGATGGGATGTCACCATGGGAAGGGCCTCTAACTAATAGCCAATAAGCTTATGGAGGAACTTGTTAATTCAACATGTAAAGAAGAGCTGGAAGTGGCAACTGGGGTCTCAAAGCCTGCAGACTAGCCTCTTCCCTGCTCTCATCGAAGACTCCTATGACCATGACCAAATCCTTCCCAGTTTGTAATTGTGAAATTGAGGCCCAGCAGGGGGCTGTAATAATAAACCCAAGGCCATACAGGGACTTTGTGACAGGTTTCCTGCCTCACAGCTCTGGTACCATTTTCACTACACGGGCCCTTACTTATGTCACTGCATGCATGCTCTGCACCTGCACTTCTTTGGTTTCTGGTGCCTCTGAATCGGGCTTCTCTTGCCTCTTGGCATCTGGTTCTTGTGAGCTAGGCAGGCCATTGGATGTCCATACTCCTGTTAGGGACACAATTCTGATACATAGGGCAGAGGCGTGTCAAGTTTAGTTTAACTCACTAGTATGGGAGTCAACAGATATAATAGCTGGGGGGAAAAAAAGAATAGCTGAGAAACTGGATGTGTGTTATGAATGGAAATAGGGTAACAGAGAGGATTGCAAAATTAAATCTAAAATTGGTTAAGGTCCTAATGAAAATGTACTTTTGGAGACAACCTTTTAAAAAATATGTTTTTTTTACATGTTATTCACATAGCCTACAATTCTGTGGTTTAAACATATTAAAGAGTTGTGCAGTCATCACCACAATCAATTTTAGTAGCGATAGCGGTTTTTAAGAAGTACACCTTTCTCAGTTTTCTATGCATTAACCTCTTTGCAGAGATTTAAAAACATTGGGCTCTAATTTTCTAAAGAGTGAGTCACACAAAATTCTGCTTTCTTTGAGTGTCACTTGATACTCAGGTTTATATTTTTAAATGTTCCAACATGAATTTAAAAAGCCCACCATTTTTAGGTCTTATTTCTAAATTATGGATAAATTTCCTTAACAAACTACTACTAAAAAGAAAATGTTCAGAGCCTTGTATGAAAGCTCATTAGCTGTCCTGGTCCAGGAAGGCAGCTGGATTGTATAGACCCAACCTCTTTGCCTAAGCTTCTGTGGGCAGCAGCCATCAACTTGAACTTGGGAGTTTCCTCTCCTACTACAGCCCTACTTACTGGCCTGGGTTTGACCAAACCTGCGTCTTTCCTTTCCCTCTATTGGGGATTCTTGACTGTTTCTGGTTCCCTTCAGGGTCATCTTGGATTCAGAGAGGGACCCTGCTAAAGGGGCAGTAGAATTCCATTTGGAGGAAAGAGTGCTTTGAGTTCCATCCATGGGTAAAGAAGGCAACTGCTTTCAGTATATTTTGCCTCTGAACATGTTTTGTTTAACCTCCCCATCCCCACTGCTACCATCCAAGTCCAGAGCTCAGTCATCTCTCACAATGATTATTTAATTTTCATTCACCTGGTCTCCCCACCTCTAGTCTCTGCCCCTCAAATACAACCTTTTTTTTTAATTCTAGAGGTTTAAAAAGCACAGATTTTATTTCTATCGTTCCCTGCTCCTAAAACCTCTAGAACAAGTGTATTCTCTTTATTATGGCATTTGAGGCTCTCCAAAGTCTTCTCAGCTCTAACTTCCTCCTCATCTTCATGCCTTTCAATTCCATGGGATGCAAACGAGGATAAAAATATTAGGAAAACAAATTTGTGGGCTGTATGAAGGAAGAACCTCCTGATCAAGTCTACCCATGAAGATAAGGTTGGTGTAAGAATGGTGTGGAACAGCATCTGACCTTTTGGCTTCACAAGGGGGAAGGAGAACCAAATTCGACAGTAGCCCAAGACCAATTCCTATGAGGCAGGGTAAGGTATGCCTCTTTACTTCTTTACCAATTTTGACACCAACGTCCTTCAGAACCTAATTGCAATGACACAGAGTCACAGCCAATACTTAAAGTTATGTTTATTAGGGAAGCTAACAGACTATAATTCAATAACAGAAATGTTCAAGATAAAGCTCATTCAGTCAGTCGTTCCTCTCTAGCCTTTCCCAGTCATACCTCTTAGCTATGCAGTTCCTGTGCCTCTGCCCTTCTTGGACAGATGAGTTATAAAGCTCCTGCTGATAAGTACCCAGGGGGCACTCCCCTCCACCATAAGATTAAGCCTCTAGTATCTTGAGTCAGCAAACCTAGCTACCCTGGTTAAGTGATGGGAAGGACCCCATTCCACAAGAGAGCCTCCTGCCCCAAGATACTTGGCTTTTTTAGGTTTGTGGACCTTGAAGCCGGCAGCTCTGTCTTGTCATTTCAACCACCACTGTTTTCCATACCTCTGGTGTCACGGTCTCTGTTTCCAATTGAAGAGGTTTAGCCCATAGGCATCTGAGTCCAGAGGACACTTCTGGCTCCTCTTTCAAGATGGCAGTAAGCTCCCCCACTCCTGCCTCTGAGATGGCTCATTCTGTACCCAGAAGGATGGCTTGTGTGACCATTCCTCTCATTAGATCTCCACAAACACCTTATTTGCATGATCTTAGCCAGTCATTTGTCATTTGATGACAGCAACAAAGACTATTGGCTGCCCCTAGAACAGTGGTTCTCCGCCTTCCTAATGCCATGACCCTTTAATACAGTTCCTCATGGGTGACCCCCCCAACCATAGAATTATTTTTGTTGCTACTTCATAACTATAATTTTGCTACCGTTATGAACCGGGCAACCCCTGTGAAATGGTCATTCAACCCCCTCCCAGTGGGGTCGTGACCCACAGGTTGAGAACCACTGCCCTAGAAGATAATTCCAATGAAGTCAGCATCAACACTACCCCAGCTCCTCATCCTGGAATCTGATTTTTAAAGTGGTGAGAGGCTACCAATCTTTGACCTAAGGGCTCCCAGGCACCTGGACTTCTACTCCCACTCTGCCCTCTCAAGTCATGCACAGTTAGCCAGTTGTTACTGCTCTGTCATCAACAGATCCTTATCCAAGTTAAGCAGGTGAGTAAGTTAAGTTTCCAAGCTTCCAAATGGTTGTGGAACTGAATTTTAGGGCTCTGGTGGCAGAAACACACAGAGGGGAGGTCAGGAGTTCTGCCCACATTCATACAACGGGAAATAACAGAGCAAGAACCGAAGTCTAAAGATATACTCAAATATAAGCTGGCTCCTTTCTGCACACTCACAGCACAAAGATACAGAATGAGCTAAGTACTTTCTAAAAGAAATTAAACTTTTTGGGGGGATAGTTGTAGACTCACATGCTATATTAAGTACTATGTTTCTTCAAATGGGGAGTCTATTAAATAATTAACTGTCCCACAGGCAGGAAGCTTTTTCTTTTTAACATCATTTTATTGGGGGCTCTTAAAACATTCCATATATCAATTGTATCAAGCATATTTGTACATATGTTGCCATCACCATTTCCCAAACATTTTCTACTTGAGCTCCCTTGGTATAAGCTCCTCTTTTTTCCCCTCCCTCACCCGCCCTCCCACCCTCGTGAATCCTTGATCAATTATATATTATTGTTATTATTTCGTACCTTATATTGTCCGTTGTCAGGAAGCTTTCTTAGTTGTGGGGCCAAGTTAACATCACATGATGGACATTCCCATCAGTTACAGAAAGGTACTTAAAGAAAAGAAGAAAGCAAATGCATGGTCAAGTCCTTTGGGACCCAGTTGATCAAGGAGGATAGACAAGGGATGACCACTGTAATGGAAGCATGTGGAGAGTCTTGGGAACTTAGACAAAGGAGACAATAACTGACCCAAATCAAGGAAGGCTTCACAAAAGAGGTGATACATGAATTGAACTTCAAAGATGAGGTGTCTGGGAGTTACAAAAGGTGACAGTCACTTCCAAACCAAGACACCAGTGAGGACGGTAGTACAGATGCTTACGTGTGTTTCAGGGAAGGAAAAACAATCCACTATGGCCAGAGTATAGTATTTCAGGAAGAAGAGTAGGGTTAGTATGGCTGAAGTTGTCAAAGTACAGTGGGGCCAGATTGAGGAGCATATACTACTTAAGGCCACGAAAGTATCAAGTGTATACAGTACTATGTCTTCACACATCCCACTGCTGTCAAGTCGATTCTTGCTCATAGAGACCCTGTAGCAGAATAGAACTGCCCCAGAAGGCAGGGCTTACAAATCTTTATGAAAGCAGACTTGCCACATCTTTTTCTTTTGGGCAGCTTTGAACTGGAAACCTTTTGGTTATCAACCAGTGTGTTAAGCACTGCTACCACGGCTCTTTTCACGCATAGCATGCAATAAATAACTTGAGTGAAGAGATAATTATTTATGCATGTGTTATTTGGAGATGATTTTTGAAGTACCATGGAAATGAAACCAATATAAGAAATGAGCTAAAACAAAACTTCTGCCTTGGGGCAATTTGTTTTAGTGTGGGAGCCAGAAAACGAGCAAATTGATAATTGTTACATAATTTTAGGTACTGCTGTGCATAATGAAGAAGGCTAAAGAGGGTAAATACCGGGCTAAAGAGTGTCCAGGAGAGGTCTCAGGAAGTTGGTGCTTTCCAGCCAAGGGACTAGCAAGTAGAAGGGCACTGAGGCAAGAGCATGTTTGAGAAGGCAGTGAGAAGGCAGGTAGGATGGCTAGAACATTGCCTGGGAAAGGCAACGAGACCGGAGAGAAGGCTGGAGGTGGAACCTGAAGCCAGAACATAAAGAGGGCCCCACGAACCTGAAGCCAGAACATAAAGAGGGCCCTACGGCCCACTGGGTATATGAGGAAATAAGGCTGAAACATCCAGAGCAAGTTAGTAGTGAGGTCAGAATGTATACCAGTTCATTCTGCCTTCCTCTGCTCTCTGCTGTCTCTGGCTTTTGACCCAGATCGACTTGAATCCTGCTTAATGCCTTCGCTCTCATTTCTTTCACTTAGCTCTCCATCCCTCCTGTGCCCAGGTCTCCTGTCACACTCGTGGTGTTTCCTTTTTTTCCAGTCTGCTTCACCTAACCACAGGACCTCTGGTAGCATAGTAGATTATGTGTTGAGCTGCTAACCTTGTGGTTAACAATTTTAACCCACCAGCTACAGCTATTCTGTAGAAGAAAGATGAGACTTTTGCTCCCTTAATGATTTACAACCTTGGAATTGACTCTATGACGGAATTTGTTTTATTTTACTTAGTCACAGTATTAGCATTTACCAGACCCACATTTGCTCAGATGATTTGGGAATGGAGGGATTCCTGGAAGGTGAGAGCTAGAAGGTCCTTGGAAAGCTTTTACTTTAGCTTCCTGGTAGAAGAAGCTCAGAGAGAGCAAAGAACTTGCTTAAAGCCACCTATCTAGTTAATGACAGAATTTTATTTTTTCCCTTCAGTTCTCTTGTCTCTGGGTCATGGTGCCTGATTTCCTGCATGCTACCTCTCTTTCCAGAGTCTTCAACAAGAGGGGAGTAGAGTTGTGACCTGCATAGTTGGCACAAGCACCTAGCATTCAAGGACCTTCTGACACCTGCCCTTACTTTAGCTTTTCATTTGGTCTCTGTCAGGTGAATTTATTGTTTCAATCTAGCCAGTGTCTTTGTAAAGCCACTCTCTACAAAGATAGCATGTAATTTCATGTCCTTATTCATGAGAGGGAGGCATGGACTGATAGCCTGCTGTTTACCATTAGTCTGTAGCCAGGCTTGTCTTTGAAGCCCCTGTCTTCCACTAGAGGAGCAATGTAGAAAGAGCACATAGGACTTGGGCATACTTGAGTTTGAATCTCAGCATTGCCACATACAGACTGCTACATCTTGGATGAGTTAGTTACTTCTTTGAGAGCAGTTTGCCATCTATAAAATGAGGATATTAATTCCTGCTTCCTGGGGTCAGTGAAGGATTATTTAGGTTACTGTGTGTAAGATGCCTTTTATGTATTCTGTCCTCAAAGGTCCTTCTCCCTCTTAATCATCTGCAAGCTAACATTTCTTGGGTGGTGTTCTATGTGCCAGGCACTGTGTTAAGTGCTTTTAAAAATGCACCCCCACCCCCACACACCCTTAGGGGGGGAAAAACAATTGGCACAACATCTGAGTCTATAGTTATCTCCCCTCATTTTTAAAATTTTTGTTAAAAAGCCCTTAACTCATTTTGTATCTTTGTGTTATTCTCCTGTGTAGAAAGGGACCAGCTTACGTTGTACCCTTGGACTTGTTTATGGTCTGTTACTTCAAGCTGTGTGACCTTGGACAGACCTCTTGACCTCCCTCTGAGTGTGTTTCTACCATGAAGGTCCTAAAATTCAATCCTAGAACCATTTGGAAACCTGACTTACTCACCTGCCCACCCTGGAAAAGGATCTGTTGATGACAGCAGTAGCAACTGGCTGACTTTGTGACTTAGGAGAGGACAGAGTAGGGGCAGGGGTCCAGGCACCTGGGAGCCCATAGATCAAAGATTGACAGCCTCTCACAAATCTAATAAATCACAAGATGCTTGAATGAGGAGCTGAAATAGTGTAGTGTTGATGGTGACTTCTTTGGAATGATCCTCTGGGGGTAGCAGGATTACCAATTCCCATTGTTTCGCAGGATCAGCAGTGCACAGCCACCCTTGCTGGTAGCCACTGTCTAGCATTGTGTAGGTCATCTCTTCTGTTGGGGGCTCTGTTGTGGTTTGACAGAAAGAGCACAATGTCTGAAGTCAAATTCCTGCCTACAATTGTGTTCATTCAGCTGATCCTACTTACTGTATATACTCGAGTATAAGCCAGTTTTTTTCCAGCCCATTTTTAATGCAGTTTTTGTGGTAAAATTAGGTGCCTCAATGGATATTTGGGTCGGCTCATACTCTCAAGCTCCACATTCCCCATCTATGAGACAGTGATACTGACATCTACATTGGGGGATGTTGCAAAGATTCAAAATCATTTAAGTAAATAGTTGTCACTCAATTCCTGATACTTGGTTGGGTAAATGGCAAGTAGTTCATTGCTATTAGCTCTTGGAAGAACAGTATCCATAGGAGATGACTTTAAAGTTGAAACTCCTCTGATTCCCTGACCAACCCCCATAGAAATGCCTTGGACCCCTCCTGTTCTCAGAAATGGTGAGGCAGAAGGTGCCTCCCAAGCCAGGCTCTAGTCCCCCAGGCATCCTATCTGAGTAAGCAGGCTTGCTCCGTAGAACATATACAGGAGCAGGGCAGGTAGCTCAGGCAGCAGCTGATGAATAAAAGACTTCTCTGTTCCCAATAAATTGGTCCTTGGGGATACTGGCTTTGAAATTCTAATTGACACAGGCAGGAAAAGATTCATTAGGCGCTGGACTCATTAAAACGCTCTGCTGTTCACCTACTATTTATTCTTGGCACTTCATCAGGAAGAATTAAGTAAACCAGTGGGCTCGGAGGCTGCTGACAGCAGAGTCCTAGGTGCCTAGTTCTTTTGGGGGTGGGGGCAGGTGTTGGGCCTCCTGTACTCTGGCACACACAACTGACTTCTGAAGTACCTCATCCCTGGGATTAACATGAGTCCAAGCCTTGTATATTATATTATCAGCATTAAAAGGGCCCTTTGAAATCACTCATAGCTGATAGCTCATTTATGGATGGTCCAAAGGAGGGCTGAGGCTTGCCCAAGATCACCTAGCATGTTAGCAGTAGAGCTAGAATAATAAGTCAGGACCTTCCTGGCTTCCAGGGCAGGAATTTTTGTTCTTTTTCACCTTTGGATTTCTAGACCCAGTATTTCATTCATTCGACCTTTAATAGAAACTTTTAGGGCATTCTTTCTATCAGGATTCTGTGATAAACAAAACAGATGGTGGGGAAGAGGGGATGCCCAACCCAGTGTTGTTGGGAAAGGCCTAAGAAGTCTGAGGATTAAATTGTGCTCTGGATTGATTTATATCCCTTCAAAATATGTATTCGTACACTATTTGCGGACATCCCCTTTTGGGAGCACGGTTTCTTTCCTGGTGGTAGTGGTTATGCTTTCGGCTGTGATCCACATGGTTGGCAAGTTCAAAGCCACCAGCAACTCCTTAAGAGAAAGACTCCACTTGGCTTTCTACACCTGTGAAAGTACCAGTCTCAGAAATGCACAGGAGTCAGATGAGCAGGCATTGACTTGATGCCAGGGAGTTTGGTTTGGAGTGCTTTCTTCCATTAATGAAGCCATCCTGGTAGAGGGAGTGTCTTAAGTCTAATCACCTTTGGGGTATAAAAAGCAGATTAGGTATGGAGGTGAGCAAGCACAAACGGGGAGAGATGACACTGGATGTTGCCAAGAAACCAACAGATCTTCTCCTAGAGCTGAAGACCTAAATTCATACTTTTAGTACCTAAAATTTGAGAAAATAATTTTTAAAAGTCATCCATTTGCGGTATTTTTGTTACAGCAGCACCAGAACTAAAATAATTGGCAAACAAGCAAATGTCTTAACTGCTCAGAGGCTGAGGGACTGGTGCCTACAGAGGCCCAAGGCACTTTCCAGGAATGGAACATTGAGTCGTGCTGGAGTGGAGGAATGGGGGAAGAGATGAGAAATCAAGACGGACTAGATCCACGAGGTTTGCAGTTTCTTTGTGATTTAAAGCTCTGGACCTGAGGCTAGGAGTCCTGGTTCTAGATGTGCTGATGCTACCAGTACAAAAGAGTATTTGTCATTAAGTTGACATTTATATAAGGTCTTCTGGGTGTACCGTGCTAGGCATTGGAATATAAAAATGCAAAAGGCGTCATCCCCTTCCTCAGAGATCTGTCAGTTTGATGAGACAGGCAAGCTAAGGAACAGTCGCCACTCACATGCAACCGCCACACTCATCTTGTCAGTCCAGGGGGCTTTTGCATTGCTATGATGCTGGACAGGTTTCAACAACGCTTCTGTATTAACATAGACTAGGAAGAAGGACTCAGTGATTAACTTCCCAAAGTCAGCCACTGCAAACCCTTGTGGATCACAGTGATCCAGTTCACGGTCTGTCACAGGGATGATGCAAGACGGGGCAGCATGGGGCCACCATGAGCTCGTAGAAAGCAAACAAGAAGCAGTTAGCTCTGCTGGAGAGAGTCAAGGCAGGTTGAGCTGTATTGCTCTCAGCATTTCCTCTCGGCTTTATGGTCCTGTCAAGTGCTGCTGCACCCATCCTACCTAGCTCACATGCTGATGTGGTGATAGTTTTAGAGTAACTGGACTTTGTGGGTTTAAAAGCCCTTACACCACTAAGACACTGAAATTTTTTTCCCTCATTTTATTGGGGGCTTTTACAGCTCTTATGCATATTTGTTGCCATCATTTTTTAACATTTACTTTCTATTTGAGTCCTTGTTATCAGCACCTTTTTTTCTCTTCCTCCCACTGTCGTGACCCCCTTGGTAAATTATAAATTATTATTGTTTTCATACCGACCGCTGTCTCCCTTCACCCATGTTTTTGTTGTTCATCCCCCTGATGGAGGGATTATGCATCAATCACTGCTGTGGGTTCCTCCTTCCTCCTCTCCTCTTTCTACCTCCACTACCCTCCTGGTATCACTGCTCCCATTTGTGTTCCTGAGGGGTTTATCTGACCTGGATTCCGTGTATGTGTATGCTCTGGTCTAGCCAGAACTGAGACAAGACTGGGGTCATGATAGAGGCGGGGTGAGGAAGCCTCAAGTATTGTGTGTTCCCTTGGTGCTATACTGTGCCCTGGTTGACTCATCACTTTCTGGTGACCCTTCTGTGAGAACGCGTCCTATTGTCTACAGATGGGTTTTAGGACTCTGCTGCAACCGCGCCCCCCCCCCTCGTTCTCAACAGTGTGGTTTTTTGTTTGTCTGTTTTGGGTCTTCTGGAGCTTGTTACCTGATATCTTCGACCCCTCATGATCACACAGGCTGCTGTGCTTCTTCCATGTGGGCTTGTTGCTTCTTTGCTAGATGGCCGCTTGTTTACCTTCAAGCCTTTAAAACCCCAGATGCTGTATCTTTTGATAACTGGGCACCAGCAGCTTTCTGCACCACATTTGCTTATGCACCCATTTTGTCTTCAGCGATCATGTTGGGCAGGTGAGCATCACAGAATTGCCAGGTTGTTAAAACAAAGTGTTCTTACTTTGAGGGAGGGCTTGAGCAGAGGCCCAAAGTCCTTCTACTCTCAATGTATTGCCATATAAATATATGTACATAGGCCAATACCTCTTTTTTAAAAAAATTAATATACATAAGTGCACACCTATGTTTATGCCTCAATCCATAGCTTTGCTTCCTAGATATGTCCTCTGTTTCCTTTTACCTTCCTCTTGCCCTACCATCACGCTTGTCTTTCTGCCTCTTAGTAATTCCTCTCAGTTAGATTGCTTTTGCTCCCAAACCAGTGAAGTATCTATGTCCTCCTCATTGTTGCTTTTAATTCCCTAGTTCCCTGTTTATGGCATTGTTTGCACGCCCCCGTCCCTAAGACACTGAATTTTAGCAACAATCTTATGACTTAGGAAAATCTCTCATTTTGCAGAAGAAGAAACTAAGACTCAAAGGTTGAGGCTTGTTCAGAGTTTCCCAGCTCTTGATTAACAAAGCCAGGATCATAAACGCCAGGCCACGCTCTATCTTTATGACAGACGCTGCAAACAAATCCATCATGGCAAAAGTAGAGCGATGGCAACCTTTCTTTCCTCTGTTGGAGTGGCACTGCCACTAGTAAAGCAAATATGTGAAAAGTTACTCTTAGACTGCCTGGGGAGGCAAAAAGGGAGTTGAATCCAGCTTTCCCCAGGCTGGGCCCTAAGCTTGAAGCCCTTGTGCCCCTGTAGTCTGTTCTCAGCTCTTTCTGGTCATGCCACTTATAGGGCCTTATCTCATTGGCTGGTTGCTACAACTTGTGGGTAGACAGAGCCTATTTCACTGGTAGGTAAACTGAGGTCCTCAGAGCTAGATCATTTATCCAGTCATTCATGTCAGGGCTGGAATCCAGGGCTGCTTTCACTGAAACGGTTGCTCACAAGCCATAGAATTTGGGCTCCTCTGAGTCAGTTCAGTTGAGACCATTCTTGAGGAGAACCATCCTAGTGCTTTCCTTAAAGCAGAGACTTTGTTATATGTACTTCTCTGTCCTTATCCCAGGGTCTAGTTCCAAGAACACTCTGTTGTTGTTTTAGGACTTAGTCTGCCAGAAGCGAGCAGGAACAGATGGCTACAGCAGTGGGGATCATGAGGGTATGCTCATAGGTAGGGCTAGAGAATGAGCTGAGAGCACTGCCCCCAGTCAGTGATGTTGCTGTTGGCCAGGTGCCTGCCAAGGTAGTCTCCATCCCAAAGCAAAGGGAAGCTGGCCAGCCCTGGTCCCATTCCCCATCTCCCCTCACTTCCCCCAGGCCCTTACATAGACCCTGCTTGCCTCCTAGGTGGACTTCATTCAAAGGCTGCTGGGAACTGTTGTGGCAGTGACCCTTTGGGCTCATTTCCCAGGTCGGTTCCAATATGAGGTTAAGGAGTCCCTACAGCCAGTCTAGCATCCCCTCTGTAGATAACGCCTGGCTGCAGGTCTCCCACCAGCCTCCCACCCACTGTGCTATTTTTATTTGAAACTCCTTACGCACTTTTAACTGCTTAGTATTACTGCCCAAAAACAAAAATCGTAATCAATAATAAAGAATGGACACGTTTCCGGTTTATCCACTGCTAAGTAGAACATTTTTCAGGAGCACTATTTAGGGTTGACTGAATAAAGACAATTAACTTTCATGATGGGAACCCTGCAAGAACCTCAAGTACCTTAAAATAGTGAAAGGAAGCATTAATATTTATTCATTATATTTATTTCAGCACCTCTCATACTCCTATCTGTCCTCACTACAGAGCTTTTCCAGGCCACGCCCTTTAAATCTAAAGCAACTCATAGGGAAGTAGTAGTACAAGGAGCGTACAACCAGTTGACAGTGGAGAGGTTAGGGAAGGTTCCTGACCACCTGATAATAAGGGTGCCACACCAAAAACAACTAACATTTGGGAATCAAGTAGCCTTGGGTTTGAAATCTGGTGTTTGAAAATCTGGTGCTTGCTAGCTGCGGGACGTTGGACAAGTTCCTCATCACCTCTGTTTCCTTCTTTGTGATAGGAAGATTACTACCTTCTCCTTAAGGTTGTTGAGGGATTAAGTGATGATAATAATATGTGAAAATTATGAAAATGCATGAAAAAGTACAGTTCAGAACTTGTAATAGGAACTCAGTAACCAGGTTTCCCAACTCTATTATATTCTGGGTCTTTGAAAATTGCCATACTCCCTACAGTAAAATGAGTTGTGTGTGTGTGTATATATGTATAGCTAGATAGATAAATCAAACTTGTATGCTGTGTTGATTGCAATTCATAGCAATCTCATGTGCTACAGAGTAAAGTGGCTCCATGGAATTTCCTGGGCTGTAATATTTATAGGAGCTGATGGCCAGGCCTTTCTTCTGCATTGCCATTGAACTGACCCTCTAGCCTAGTGAATTCACACTGTTTGTATCACCCCCAAAAAACAAAACAAAACTCTGCCATCAGTCAATGCTGATGGGTTTCTGAGACTGTTACAGTCCTGGAAATCGACAGGGGAAGTTCATTAGGGTCGCTGTGGGTTAGCATTGACTTGATGGCAGTTAGTTTGGTTTTGGTCTTTACCCAGTATATAATTAAGTGCCTCACTGGATTTAGAGAACTGGATTCATGTAAAGCAGGGGTGCTTTCATCCCTAGCTAAGTACTTCTGATACAGATCTCGGTAGGTTAGAGCTAATAGGGACCCAAAGGAACTGTTCCAATGTTCCCCTACCTATGCTGTCCTCAGAAGGGATAGTGGTAATTTGGGAGAAGTCAAAATGGAATTGTGCTAAATACATTTTGTACTGCTCAGCACCTTCAGTGTACATTGTGAATCTTTAAGTGTAGTGGGGAGAGAAGAGGTGGGGAGGTAGTGTGTGCAAAGTTTTCCCCTTTAAAAAAAAATTCATTTTATTGGGGGCTCTTACAGCTCTTACCACAATCCATCTATCCCTCCATTGTGCCAAACACTTGTGTACATATGTTGCCGCCATCATTTTCAAAACATTCTCTTTCTATTTGAGCCCCTGGTATCAGCTTCTCATTTTTTCCCTCCCTCCCTCCCTCCCTCCCTCACTCACTCACCCTTGATAAATTATAAATTATTATTCCTTTCGTATTTTGCATCGTCTGCTGTCTCCCTTCACCTACTTTTCTGTTGTTTGTCCCCCTGGGAGAGCGGGTTATATGTCAATCAGTACCACCTTCCTCCCCACACCCTCCTGTTATCGCTACTCTCATGATTGGTTCTGAGGAGTTTCTCTGTCCTGGATTCCCTTGTTGTGAGCTCTTATCTGTATTAGTGTACATGCTGTGGTCTAGCTGGATTTGTAAGGTAGAATTGGGTTCATGATAGTGGGGGGGAGGGGGAGGAGGAAGCATTAAAGAACTAGAGGAAAGTTGTATGTTTCATTGGTGCTATACTGCACCCTGACTAGCTCATCTCTTCCTTGTGACACTTCTGTAAGAGGATGTCCAATTTCCTACAGATGGGCTTTGAGTCTTTACTCCATGCTCCCCCTCTTATCTGAGCAGCGCTTGTGGTCTTCCATGGAAGTTCATGTAACACTTATCCAGGCCAGTCCCCCATTTTCTAGATGAGTCAACTAAGATCTGTAGCCAGGGTTACAGAGCCAATCTGTGCCAGATTCGAGTCTAAATCGCAACCCGCCTCTTGGCTCACTCCCTCTTGGACCATACCACTCTACTTCCTTTTGAAGGAGTGCTGATGGTGTGGCCGGGTAGCACACTAACCTCAAACAAGGTCAGTGGTTCACATAACACCAGCTGTTCCACAGGAGAAAAATGAGGCAGATTTACAAAGCCTCAGAAGCTGACTCTGAGTTAGAATCGCCTTGATGGCAGTGGGTTATTCCTCCTTTTGAGGGGCGAGCCCTAAGCCCTACTAAACAGAATGTCAGTGGTTTGAACCAACCAGCTGCTCTGGGGGGGAAAGATGTGCTTCTTAAAAGTCTACTTCTGGAAAGTAGACTTCTCAGCCTCAGAAACCTATGGAGCAGTTCTACTCTGACCTATAGGATCGCGATGAGTTGGAATTGACTCGATAGCAGTGAGTTTAATTTGGGTTCTTCCTTTTCTAGCCAGAAAATTCTAAAATTATAGGGATTCTATGCACCACTTATCAGAGAGCATTGTTAGAGTTGCAAGCTCTCTGTTTTGATGTCTTTATCCCAGTAAGCAGGGAAATGAGGAAACAACAGGCTTAATGGCCACCAAATGTCTGCAGCCAGTTGAAGGACCAGAGGTCGGGTAATTAGCTCAGCGTCTGGAAAGGTGCCTCTAACCCATAAAGTTTAACTCTGATTTTGCTGTAAGCATTTGGAATTGCATCCAGGGGACTCATCGAAGAGGCCCACAGTGCAGTTCCAATGATGAACAATCTGACACCACTAACTATAGGAAAGATCTGGAGAGGGGGTTTGAAGAGAAAGTGTGAAATTTCTCCCCCTCCATCATTGAAATATGGGGTGTTCTGCTAGATTCCTGCGCAGACCCTGGCAGGAGTTGTCCATGGTTTTACTACATCTTCTAATTTAGACCCAGTAATAATACCACCTTTATGTTTGCAAAGTAGTACAGCACATCTGATACACAAAGCATTCCTTGTGACATAGAGATGATCTCTGTGTCATATGAGGACACTAGCGTATGACTTGTCCACGGTCTGCCAGGTGTCTAGCACAATGCCTGACATAGCAGGCATTCAACCAATATTTTAAAAACAAAACTGTATTTTCCATTTCAGGTCTCCTAGACCAGTGCTTAGTATTAGTTCCATTAAAGCAGCACAAGGCAGCCCACTGCTCGAGCTCATCTGAGAGCTGCCAGTTAAAGTGTAAGAGGGGGGGATGACACTGATGGTGATTTCTGGTCTGTGCTGCTTCGTGGTTGGTGAGGACCTCATATATCTTTCCTACTTCCATTCAACTTCCCTTTTGAGCTTCTACTCTGTGTAGAACACTGAACAAAGACAATGGTGAGCAAACATGCCACTTTAAAGACTAAGCCACTGTTTTTCTCAGTAGCCTCATGCATTTGAAACCCGAGCAACAATTAAGAAAGACAAGAAAAATTGATAACGTTTGAATTATGGTGCTGGAAAAAATAATGACTGTATTTTGGATGCCAGAGAATGAACAAATCTGTGTTGTTGAAGTTTAGTAAGAATGCTTCTTAGAAGTGAGGCTAGCAAGACTCCAGCTCATATACTTTGGATATGTTATCAGAAAGGACCGATCTCCGGAAAAGGACATCATGCTTACAAAAGTAATGGATCTGTGGAAAAGAAGTCCCCCAACAAAAATAGACTGGCACAGTGGTAGCCAACAGTGGGCTCAAACATAGCCTGTTGCTCTGTTGTACACGGTGTGACTTTAAATCCGAACCAACTCGACAAAACCTATCTCTCAGCCTCCTTTGTTCTCGAGGGCCATGGGATCAATTCCAACTCAGAGTGACCCTAACGGACAGAGTAAAGCTGCCCCATAGAGTTTCCCTAAGCTATAATCTGTTTCCTGGAACCGTTTGCCAAGTCTTTATTCTCACACAGCAGCTAGTGGGCTTAAATTGCCAGCCTTGCCATTAGAAGCAAAAACCTTTAACCATTGTGCAACCAAATATTGCACACTTTTAGTAATGGGTAAGGTTAAGAGAGATGGTGGCTATGCTATGTCAATAAAGCAGAACCAGAACCAATTTCTGATTTGGTGATAGAGGCTGGGGCCAGGAGCACTCTTCTGCATTCTTGTATTTATACACCCATCTCCTCCTATTTGACTATACCCTCTTCGAAGGCAAGGGACTGTTTTATTAATCTTTACAATCCCAGCCTCTAGCACTGTCCAGGCAACCAGGTAAATTTCGGGTGAAAGAGTCCAAGGTGAGTGTTGTCTCAGTCTATGGTTTTCCAGTGCTCTTAACATGGCCACTCTTTAAAAGTGAACTGTCTTCCTGAGATGAACCACTTACCTCATTTTAAACCAGGCAGTAACTTCTTGTTTTGTTCAAGCACCTGCCACTTGGTCTATGTACATGTTTGCATGAGCACAATTAAATTCCCTGTAATGCTTGTTCTTCACAATGATGTGAATAATTTATGATCCACACAGTCAAATGAATGCCTTGCCTAGTCAGTAACATATATGCAAAACACCTTTCTTATATATTAGCTGCTTTCAGTCAAGATCTGACATCACCAAGGTTATCCCTCATTCACGACCCCTTCTGAATTTAGCTTGAATTTTTGGCACCTCCTGTTAATAATGCCACTATAATTGTTTTTTAGTTATTGTCAATAGGCTTTTACTTATATGTGATAAATGTTCAATAATTTTCACATTCTATATCGCTTCCCATCAGTTGGCCAGGTATCTGGCTCCCAAATTCTTGGCATAAACTGTGCCCATTATTTGAAACACTGCAGTTGATATTACATAATTCTAGGTCCACATGCATAGTTACTGTTTATGTTGTTCAAAAAAGGTATTTGCAGTGAAGTTGTTGCTTTTGAAAACCTAATCATGTGCTCTCCCACTTAATTTCTATTCACCAAGGCCACATTTTCTAACTACTGATCCTTCCTCATTGTTTCCAACTTTACAATCATCAGTGCATCTTGATTGCAGGTAGAATTTGATTTCTTTATCACTGGCTTGAGTGTTTGGTGTGTAAGTTTGAATAATAGTTACATTAACTTGTATTCCTTGTAGGTGTATATATATACATATATATAAAATCCCATCACAGACAGCATTGTACTTCAAGATGAATCTTGAAATGTTCTTTTCAAGATGAATGTGTTGCTGTTTCTTGTGATTTTGTCATCTGGTATAGTAAGCCATATGATTACCTGATTGAAAATGGCTAAAACCAGTCTGTTTCAGCTTATTAATGCCTAAGATATTGATTTTTATGTGTTCCATTTAAATTTTGATGCCTTCCAGTTTTCCTTATTTCATACTTTGTAACAGTCCACGTTTGTATTATTAATGGGTGTTAAAATTAGTTCACCTATTTCTTCTTCCGAGCCTGTTGTTAGTCTAGAAGCTCTGCCGAAACTACTTCAACATAGGTGAACCTGCTGGTATTTGAAATACTGGTGGCATAACTTTTAGCATCATAGCAACATACAGGCTACAACATTATGACAGACTGACAGGGCCTCGATGCTTAGCCATCTCTTATGATATGTATATACTCACTCCTCACATATCAACATAGTTTCTAAAGGCCAGGCCATCCTCTGAAAAATCATTATTATGTGGAAATGGCAGGTAATAACCCTATCGGATCACAAAATGGAAGGGTACATCATTATGTAACTGCCAAAGTGCATCAGTACTTAGCTGCCAAACAACTGAAAATCATGGCCTTGCCAGACACGTAACTGTAATTTTTATTTAGAAAATTCCTTAGTGGCTAACTCCAGTTCTCAAAGCAGCCTAATGGGAAGGTACTGTAATAGTTCTTATTTTACAAATTACAAAACCCAGACTTGAGAGGTTAAGTCATTCACCCCAGACCATACAGCTGCTCCAAAGCAGAGCTGGGATTTGAATTCAGGAAGTTTGGTTTCCAGAGTCATTGTTAAAAGGCCTCCAAAAGCCATTATGATCTTCATATAACTCTTACCTCAAGGAGTTATAAGGGTAAGAAGTAAAATACTTAGCCATATTATTATTTCTTGTAAAAAGGAGCTCTGGTGCTGTCAGGTAAGCTTTGAATTGCTAACCATCAGGTCAGCACGGTTCAAACCTATCAGCCACTCCTTGGAAAAAAGATGAGGCTGTCTGTGTCCGTAAAGATGTACAGCCTCAGAAACCCTAAAATAAGGCCTCTGAGTTGGAATCAGTTCCTGCAGTGGGTTGGGGTTTACTACTTATAAAGCCATCTTCTCAGAGCCAGGGTGGATTGAGTCCCTACGAAGATGGAAGGTGCCTGCTTCCTGCCTTTCATCAGCCTCTCCTGGCCTTGGCATCTCTGCAGGCTCCTGCTGTGTTTCTTGAACAAGTGTGGCTGGGGAAGGGAGGGCGGAGGTGGCATGCATCTCAGTAGTGTTCAATTCAGTAGACACTCCTTGAGCCACCCACTCAGGGCCAGGCCTATCTTGAACAGCAGTGTGGATGCCAAGATGAATTAGATTGTGGTTCCCACCGTCGTGGAATTCACAGGCGAAGAGGAGAGACTGACAGGGAAGCAGATCATTTTAATACAGTCTCAGGTGGATCTGCGCCAGCAGCACACCAGCCCCTGCTGCCTATGGCTCAGGCCACAACTCGCAGGGCATGCTACACTATTACATTAATTGTGGAAATAAGCATCCTATTAGTGTTCTTGTCATCATTAAAGCAGCTGTTATTAATGTAGGGAATAGTAATATCTCAAGAAGCTCCGCAGCCACTCAAAGGAGACTTTTAACATGTTCAACTGGAAAAACCTATTCTGTTTTTATGAGGGAGAGGGAGTGGTGTGCCTAAACTGCTGGTAGGGCTGAGGGAAGACTTGGCTCCAGGAATGTACTCTGGGGAAGGATTTATGCCTCAACCCCCAGCCTCCTGGCCACCCGATGTGCTCCTTAGTTAGCACCTACTTTATAGCTTCTGGTACCCAGGCATATTTTTTATTTGGCAGGATGAACAGGATGGGGTGGGGTAGGTTGGGTGAGTAACTTTCTGAGACAAGACATTTGCCAAGAGAGGCAGTCACAGAGCATCTGCTGAGATTGTCAGGGCTATGCCAGGGAAGTGGGGGACTGCATGAATGTATACTTTATTGTAAGAGCTATACCTCTAATTAATTAATCATGAGTACCATTGGAGTTCCTGCTTTGTACCTGACAATGTGCCTCGATAATAGGGAAAAAATCCCCCAAAGCTACCAATATCCTATTTTACTCGGTGAGAGAAGACTAGCATGTCAGACAAAAGGAGTCAACACAGGATAGGACTCTTGGCTGTCATGTCCACACGTGACAGGAATGGATGTTGGCTCTGTGAAGTCTAGGCTCTTCAACAGCCCGCAAGCCTTTTCTGATCCATTCGCTCCTAAAACACTCTTGGACTATCTCCCACAACTTTCATTCTTACACCCTACACTCCAAACCACAATGTGTACTAGTAGTCCCTGAAATTCCCATATCTGCTCAAACTGCTTTTTCTTTCCCTGATGTTTTCTTTCTAACATCTGTGTGGACTCAGTCCATGTTATGATGACTCTCCTTTTGAAGCTTAGGTAAGTGACACACCACTGAACTGCCTGCCATATCCTTTATCAAGATGAGGTGTAAGTGCTGGCAGAAATTATATTTAATTATTTTTTAAGTTTTATTAGCTTTTATTTTAAGCTTAATTTCTGGGATATCTTTTTCCTCTGTTACACCCTCATTTTCTGGTTTAGGAACAGTTCCTTTAAGTTTAGTATTGCTCTGCATTTTTAAGCATATGCAGCAAAAATTCTCTCTTTTAGGGGCCACCTACTCTGGGTCCAACCCCACTGTTTGGCCTGGGCACACACTGCTTCTGCAAAGTGACGTCTTTCAAATACTTGGTGGCTTTCTGGATATGCATCCCCTTGATGGCCTGAACTGTGGACTGCAGAACTAGTAGACAAACACAGGAAGGCATTCATTTACACACACACACACACACACACACACACACACACACAAATAATGGGGGTTTGTTTTTCCCTAGCACACACTGCTTCTGCAAAGTGACGTCTTTCAAATACTTGGTGGCTTTCTGGATATGCATCCCCTTGATGGCCTGAACTGTGAACTGCAGAACTAGTAGACAAACACAGGAAGGCATTCATTTACACACACACACACACACACACACACACACACAATGGGGGTTTGTTTTTCCCTATTAATATACCCCCACGTAAACACAGTGTCATCTCACGTGTGAGTCTTCTTTCACCTCTGTTTTGGTAAGGTGGCCCTAAAAGCAGCATTCATTGGTGGTAGCAATGTAAATTGGTACAGCCCTGTGGAAAGCAATTAGGTAGTGTATTTCAAGAGCCATAAAATGTTCATACATCTTGACATAGTAATTCCACTTCTGGGAATCTATCCTAGGGAAAGAATCCAATATATAGGATAAACTTTCCCTCAGATGCTGTTATTTATAATAGTGAGAAATTGGAAAAAGCCTAAATGACCCCCAATGTAAAGTGTGATAAATCCACTCAAGGGAACGCCATCAGCTATTAAAAATGGTAGTTATAAAAAATAGTGCTTATTGAAAACTACGAAGCAATAAGAACAAATAAAATGTGTTACAATGTTAATTGAAAAAATTGAGGCTACAGAATTATATATTATAAACGCAATGATATAATTCAAATAGACTGCACGGGGGGGGGGGGGGGGGGGGGGGCCCCGGTGACAAACACTGGAGGAAATATAAGATTCAGCAGTACTGTATAGATATGCTCTACGGCGGCTGCAGGAGGCAATTTCTAATAGTAAACACTCCAAATAGTACACATCCATGCCCAAATTGTTGTTTAGGAAGGATTTAGCTAATAATGTGTATGAGAAGAAATTTTTTTTTCTTAGAATTGATTGTGGTGGTGATTGTACAACTTTTCTTTAATACCGTTGAATAATTAAATTGTATGATATGTGGTGTATATGCAAATAAAACTACACTCACAAAAAAAGATTTTAAAGTAATAAAGCAAGCCCTCTGATCTTAATTTCTGTTAAAATGGAAGTGATGGGTCCATGTTATTCCAATAATTACATGGAAGATTTGAGTTGAAGAGTAACAATAAGAATGGAGAGAAGAGGTTTCATTCTCAAAATATTTATATGGCTGAATCAGCCTGGCTTGGTGAATGATGCAGGCAATATGGGGACCTGGGGGTGGATGACAGGGAGGAGTATATACCCAACAGAGAACCTTGGCTCAGAAAGTTTACTTACTTACTCTTAAGGTCACACAGCTACTAAGAAAGTGGATTTAAACCCTTGTCTGGCCCTACCCAGAGTCCATGCTCTTTCTCCTGCAACTGAAACATCCATTATAGTTAGCGGGGAACCCAAACCCCTCCCAAGGGGATGTGGCTAGTTCTAAAGATGATAATAGGGGAGAGTGGAGAAGACCATAGCTGCTGCTTTTGTGGTCAGTTTAATTGATTAGTTTAAAAGCCCATTAGGCATTGGATTTGTCATGCTGTTGTTGTGGGCTGATAATCCCCCCCCCCCCCCACCCCAGTTGTAATTCATTGGATGGCTTTTATTTGATCCTCCTGTCAACAAGGTCTCTTGAACTTGTATATGCAAATGTATACCGTCACATGCAAATGGACATTTTGATCATTGAGCCGAGTTTATTACTGAAGCTGCAGTTGTGAGTGTGAGAAAGGTCAGATTCTCAGCCTCTGTCAAGGGTCAGCATGCTGATGCTCCCTAGAAGGAATGGTACGCCTTGTAATTCTCCCTCTCTATTCCTGCCCTGAGAGACCAATTGGAGCTTTCTACTCCCATTAACAGTTAAAGTCTCAGAGACTCACAGGGGTAGTTCTACCCTGTCCTATAGGTCGCTATGAGTCAGCATTGACTCATTGGCAGTGGGTTTGTTGTTTTGAGTGAGTCTTGAACTTGAGTTTATACATGGGAGTGAGGTGCACAACCATTGAGGAAGAACCTGGTACATAATTACTTACTCACTGTGTTGCTCTGGGCAACTGACTTTGCCTCTCTGCGTGATGGTTGGCTCACACATCTGTAAAATGAGCAGGATTTCCTAGGTGGTTGTGTAAGGATTTGGTAACCTTAACACATGAAGAGATTATGAGGTGCACTAGAGGACTTTGACTAGGTGGTGGGAAGCACTGAAGAGGCTTCAGAAGGAGGTGGCTAGGACATACTTGCTCAGTCACTCCAGAGGCAAGGCCTATGTCATATTTTTGGAGTCAGTGTTGTTACTCTAAAGACAAATCAGAGTGGCATCATTCTCAATGGTCCCTGTGAGCCAAAGAGGCTGCACTCTTGAATGATGCCATCACAAAGCCCAAAGTTATGTTGGGATCAGCACCCTGGAGAGAGACCTTCCTCTACCTGAATGTGGTGGCGTGGCTAAGAACAAATGTGCCCAGTGGGTGCTGTCTATACAGTCTAGCCGACTTGGGGCTGGGAGGGCTGGCAGCCATTGTTTTGAATGAGAAAGATGGTTGTAATGAGAAAACTAACGATTCCACTTGAGAGGATTTTAATCAACTGCCCTCACACCTGAAGGGTGCCATGCTTGGCTACAGTGCCAAGTTGTGCACACTCCCCCTGCTTCCAGCTGACTGGCTGGCTGCCTGCCCAGGTGCCTGTCTGAGAAGACTTGTGGCTGATTGCCATCCTGGGGAATAGCCTTGATACAGTTATGTAGCACGTCACAAGTAACAGTGCTTCCTCCCCTGTCTTACCTCCTTGGTCCTCCCAACAGCCTTTGCTATAAGTGGGCAGGGCCAGGATTCTTAGCCCCATTTCCTAGATGAGGAGCCTTGAGCCTAGGAGAAGTTAAATGCTTCCCCCAGGTCTCATAGCAAGTGGACACAGAATCCCAGACTCCACAGGCAAGCAGAAGTCTGATTCTAATCCATAGCAAAGAATAAGCCCCTCTGATTGACGTGGGGTTAGGGATGACATGGTTAAGCCTCGTTTTCTGTGTTCTCCGAGGGAAATGGGGCTGTGTGCACTGCCTTGAAACAGCCTGCTGCAGCTTTATCTGTGTGGGGGTTCTATCAGACATGCAGAATATAAGCAAGTGGGGGTTCCTGCAGTGTTTACCCTCAGGATTCTGCTGCTTAGAGGGGAAACCCAAGTTGCCTCTGAATCATTAGGGTCCAGGGCCTTTGCCTACCTCACCTTTTCACACCAGATTCTCTCGGGGCTGCTGTACTCCAAATGCTCATCTGTTTATTCATGCAACACTTAATAAGCACCTCGGCCCATGACTTCTTTCATGCTCGAGGCGCCTGGCCAAATACTAGGATTTTGGTGACACACTTGAAGAGACTTTATTGCATCTATGTGATAGTATTCTTTCCTTGATTACAATTCAACTCTGGTTTAGCGTTACAGAAGAATGGCCACCGTTCCTTCATACAAGGAAAAGTTCTTGTAGGTTCGAACAGCAAGCAAAAGAAAGAATAATAGCAGTAGCAGCTCCTATTTATTTGCATGCTTTCTAATGTGCCAGGCCCTGTTCTCAATGCCTACATGAACGATGTAATGCTCTCACAACCCTGGCAATATGTATTGTTGTCCCTACTTGGTCGGAAAGATAACTGAAACATAAAGAATTTAAAAGTCAGGTCCGTCACACACTAGTGGGAGAATGAAAGGTTTGTGGTTACTCTCTTGACCACATCACACAGCCTCATATGTACATCAACATTCAGACCATGGCTCTTACTCGATCTCCACAAGTCACACTGTACACCGTGGGCCCCCTCCATGCAGGTTATGCTGAAGAAAGACATCAAGTAAGATAAGTTACAGCAAAAGGAAGATGTGTACCCTGATAAAACTTTGGCCATGCACCTGGAAGAATCAAGGGGTATCACTATTCCGAGCCATTCATCTGCCCAGGCCAGTCCAGTTGTGGTTATAGAGCATTCAGGAGTGAAACTGATGACTGTCCTGCTCTCAAGGTGTTCCCTGGATAGAGAGGGATGACTTAGGTATATAAATAGCCATAGGACATGAAAAGCTAAAAATACAAAAAGTAGTGACAAAGTACTTTCCCCTTTCTGGCTGATTTCCTTCTGTCCTCTAGCATAGGGAGAAAGAAGGTCTAGGAGACCAGCCTTCTTGGGAATATACTCTCCTGTCAGATCCCCAATGAATCCTGGTGGTGCAGGGATTCAATAATCTGCTGATAACCGAAAGGGTAGTGGCTGTTCCTTGGGAGAAAGATGTGGCAATCCACTTCCTTGTCGATGTACAGCCTTGGAAGCAATTCTACACTGACCTACAGGGTCACTGTGAGTCAAAATTCACTTGATGGTAGTAGGTCATTGTTTTAAACAGATCCCCTGGTCCCAGAAAGTTTCTTCCTGACTCCAGTCACCAAGAGCATCCACCCATGCAGGATATATAGCGTGGCCTGAACAGATGACCAAGATTGATCACTTCTGCAAGTGTATGGTGGCAAATCCTTGAACTCACCTTTGGCCTCCTTATAACTCTTCTCTCTCGAGAAAATAATTGTTTTTGTAAATTAAACTGACAACAAAGTCTGAAATCTCTGTAAAGGATTTGAAAGAAATGAAATAAACTGCACTCTTCCCTTGCTGTAGTTTTTACCAAGGTTAAAGGAACAGGGCAGGGTGGCTTAGAGCCGTTGAACCCATTGAATGGAAGTGATCCTTTATACCACAACTAATTTTGACAAGCCCTGGCTTAGTGACAAAATGAGGGAAAGCCTCAGTCTTGTTGCAAAATCAAGGTAGTACTGACCTCCAAGAGTTGTCTTGGGAATTACACGATGGTATTAATAGTTGAGGGCACATAATTTAATAGTACCTGCCACAGGGCACTTTATGCATCTTATTTAATTCTCACAACAGCTCCAAAGTAGACTTTGTTGTCTTTCCCCATTGTTTTGAGACTTGGATGGTTAAGTGACTTGCCAGAGGTCAAACATTTACTAAGTATGCAGGCAGAATTTGAATCAAAGCTGGAACTTTGAATTACTTATGCCACATTCTGTGTAAAAGGCCTGTGTTCTCATCACATCACTGATCCTAACTTACTTTCACCATTTCACTCTACCTTATTGTCTACGCTCAACAGCAAGGACTGTTTCATTCATTTTGGTGGCACGTGGTAAGCATTCAATACTGAAAAGATTGATTATACTAGCTTAGCATGGTTACTTAGGATCCTTTCAGTCTCTGTTTTCTTGGGATATCATTCTCTTTTGAGCATCATGTTCTCCACTTACAGTTGGCTCTTGGGGTTAGGTCCTATTGCGTTAACCCCGATTCATAGAGGCCCTATATACAACGGAGTGAAATATTACACAATCCCATGCCATCCTCACAATTGTTCTTATTTTTGAGCCCATCATTGCAGTCACTGTATCAATCCATATTGTTGCCAGTCTTCCTCTTTTTCTCTAACTCTTTACCAAGTATGATATTTTTTTCCATGGACTGGTCTCTCCTGATAGCATGCCCAAAGTATGTGAGATGAAGTCTTGCTATCCTCACTTCTAAAGAGCATTTTGGCTGTACTTCTTTCAAGATATGTTTCAAGTTTATTCTTCTGAAAGTCCATGGTACTCTCAACATCTGTGTACCAACACTAGCGTTTAAATGCATTAATTCTTTGGTCTTCCTTATTTGATGTTCACATGCGTATGGGGCATGTGAAATACCATGGCTTTGGGATGCAGTGCATTGTTAAACTTCTTTACAGCTACTACCTTGAAGGTCAATTGTGGATCCAAGTAACATGAAACCCTTGATAACTTCAGTCTTTTCCCCATTTATCATGATGTTGCCTGTTGGTGTAGTTGTGAGGATTTTGTTTTATTTACATTATTGAGTTGCAGCCCATACTGAAGGCTGTATTCTTTGACCTTCATCAACAAGTGCCTCGAGTCCTCTTCACTTTCAGCAAAGCAGAATTGTGTCATCTGCATACTGTAGATGGATACTGAGTCTCCTCCAGTCCAGGAGCCCCATTCTTCTTCACGTGGTCCAACTTCTTGAATTACTTGTTCAGCACACAGATGGAAATAAGTGTAAAGTCTAACCTTACAACCAAGAGGACCCTGAGGAGCGGGTGTGCAATTGAGGGAAGATAATGAGACAGGCAAAGCATGCAGGGTGCTCACCTTTCCATGGTGCCAGGAACAAGAAAGAGAGAGCAAATGTATTCTTTAACAGGCTTATAAAGTCTTTGGGCTAGCAAGGCCCAGTAGCACATATGTAACATGGTGGCAGGTACTAGAGGCACATACATAGCAAGATGGACAGGTACTAGAGTTAAGAAGGTGGCTTAACCTTGGATGCCCCTGAGCTGGTTGAATAACTGCATCTTGTTCTATGTGTATGCAGTATGTACAGGTTTCACATGAGCACCGTTACATGTTCTGGAATTTTCATTCTTCGCATTATTGCCTACAGCTTGTTATGATCCACACAATCAAATGCTTTGCATAGTCAGCAAAACATGAATAAAACTTGTTAACTTCTAACCGAAATCCATCTGACGCCAGCGGTGATACATGCTCCTCATTGCACATGCTTCCAGCTTTCACTCTTTGAGCCTCCCCAGTTGATGTACTGCTTCAACAATTTTTTTATTTATCTTCAGGAAAATATTACTTGAATGTGATATTAGTATATTGCTTGATAATTTCTGCCTCTGTTAAGCGCTTCTCTTTGGGATATGCACGGATAAGGATCTTTTCCAGTCGGCTAGCCAGGTCACTGTCTTTCCAATTTCTTGGCACGGACTGCAGAGTGCTTCTAGTGCTTAAGTTTGACACATCTCACTTGGTGTTCTGTCAGTTCCGGGAGCCGTTTTTCACTAATGCCTTCAGTGAAGCTTGGGCTTCTTTCTTCAGCAGCACCAGTTCTTGATCGTATGCTGGCAGGAACTGGCAGCATTCCCTTATTGCCTCATATCTCTTTGTCCTAGATAGTCTTGATCCCAGGTACTTTGAAACGCTGCCTATGTTTTTACTCATCTGTGAACTGTGTTAGGCTAAGTTATCAGAGAAAACCCAAGAAAGGTAGGAGTCTCCAAAGTCAGAGACGTTCTCTCATTCCATTCTTACCTAGTGGGGTTGGGGCCTGGGGCCGCTCCACTGGCAGCCCTGCCAGGCCTGAGTAATGGCTGCAAACTGGAGCAGGGTTTTCCAGTCGCCCCATCGGGGTCTCCAGTAATTGGAACATGGCACTTTCCAACTTGTAATGGATGGTGGAACGAGAGGGGCATTTGTCATTGCCCGACTTCCCTGTGTGAAAGAGGCTCATAAGTCACAGCTGACAAACCCTTTGATGACTTTTGAACTTCATTTACAGAAAAGAATAGCTATAATCAACCAACAGCAAGCGGTGACTAATCTTGCCACATTATCACTGTGAGGAGCAAGCCCCTTAAGGCAGTGAAGAAGAATGGGCCATTGCCCCAGCTCACAGCAAGTGCTGATGGTTCTTGTACTAGACCTTGAGACTGTGTCTTCAGCAAGGTCCCCTGAGTTGGTGCTTGGAGGTTTAGAAGGACCTGAAAGGCCAAAGGGTGCCAGCCTTCAGATAGGCCCTTCTGGGCCAAGCTCTCGCCTCACACAGACCAGCTCTTGCTTTGCCATTTCCTTGCTTGAGTAGGTCTAAGCTTCAAGCCTTCTTTACCTTTATGTTTCTGTGAAACAGGCACAATAAGTTCCATTTCATGGAAGATGAAGGCGAAAGATTAGAGCAGATCCTGGCACATGGTTAAGTGCTTATTAGCAACTGTCAGTAATGTTTGACATGGTGATGCTTTTAACCTGGAAGAGCCTTTGTGTTTACGTGGTCCCAAACCCTTATTTTAAATCCAACGCCATGTGGTGTATCAGCAGCAACACCAGGCCCAACCGGTCTCCTGCAGGGTAGAGTGGTGAGCAGTTCAGTGTAGCAGGAAGAACACCAGCTTGGAACTAGAAAACGAGCGATTCTTTTGCCCCAAATCGTGCCATTTCATATGACCCTGGATAAATTATTTTCCACTGTTTCTGAACTTCAGCTTCTTCATTCATAGAGTAATGGTACTGCTTAGCTCCCTGAGTTGTCATCTTACAGGGTCATTGTGAGTTGGAATCGACCGCACGAGGGTGGTTTTAATGGTAACCAACAGGAACCTAGATGGCACAGTGACTCAGGAGGCTCGACTGCTAACCAAAATGTCAGCAGTTTGAACCCGCCAGCTTCTTTGCAGGAGAAAGTTAAAGGCAGTCTGGAAACCTTGTGGGGCAATTATACTCTGACCTATAGGGGCACGATGAATCAGAATCGTATCAGTAGCAATGGGCCTGGGTTTTGGTTTTAATTCTAATTTAGAGCACAGGATTGTAGGCCCAAGACTGTCACATCCCCACCCCTTGTTGCCTCGCCACTCATAGCTGTGAAGGAGTGCTTGTCACAAATCTAACCTTAGCTTCATGCCATGGTCATGGTAAGACTAGGGGCACATGCTCAGACTATATTTGGGAAGAAGTGCCTGAGATCCCAGCCCTGTCTGCTGTGTCTGCTTTGGGGTCTCCCTTTAGGTCCAACCAGATTCTGTCTTGAGTTTTAGTGTTCAGGACTCAAGGAGCCAGTTAGTGGTGCCTCCCTTGGCCAATGTTCCTGCCTCTCCCAGCCCTGGGCAGTAGTGGGGCAGGAGGAAGCTGGAGCAGGCCCTCTCTTCTGTAATTCTCAGGATGAAGTATAGAGCACTGGGAGAGACATGAGTGAAAAACCTGAGTCCTGGAATGTAGAGGACTTGGAGTGCTTGACTGGAATCACAGAGCATTGATGTTGCCCAGTTTTTATGTGAATGACGTCTGGTGCCATTCTCTGCACCTTTTACACACACACGGTCTCTAGTCCTGCAAGTTTGCTATCATTCCCATTTTGCTGTTGAGGCATCGTAAGTCCCAGCAAGGGTCAGGGATATTTTGAGGTTGGAACTTGGTCCTGCCTGGTACCAGAGCCTGTGCAATTTCCACTGTTCCCTGGGCGTTTTTCTTCTGTTAGAGAAACAGTTCCTAGAGAGAGCTTCTTGGAAAACAGGTAGAGAGCAAGGTTCATGAGTTCAGTTCCCCTGTGTCACAACACTTCTGTACTGCTGGCCAGCACAGGGTAGAAGATTTGGGTGTTTGTTGCCTGAGTAGAGAGGTGAGAAGAGGGGCAGAGAAATAGGTATGCTCCGATAGTAAGTACAGGTACGACAAAGCACTTAGACATCCATTAGCCTATTTGGTTGACACGTCAGACCTGGAAGGTAACCAGGGAAAAGACAAGGAGGTGCAGAGATGTGACTTTTTAAAGGCTTAAAAGTAAGCCTTTAAGCCTTTAGTAGGCCTAGCAAAACCCAGGGCAGACTTCTTCAGCCTGTGTAGCCTGCCCCCCTTACCCTCTCACCCACCCCAGGAACCGAACCCTCTGGTCCTGTGAGCTGGTGTTTCTCGTGGGCATGGTCAAGAACTAAAGAGTACTTCCTGGGAAATTACTTTTGCTTGGCCAGTAATGATCATCTAGGCAGGGCTAATGGGGCCTGGCTGGTTTAATGAGATTAATAGATGTTCTGTCACCCTGGCTGCTTGGTAACCAGGAACCTCTGCACCAAAGGGGACCCTGGGCCCTGAGCAGGAATTGCCTAGTTTCTCCACAAATAGCCATCATGTCACATATGGCTGTTTTCCCTCAGCACCCGCTGGCATCCCAGGGTTATCTAAGGGCAGAGGGATGGCCACGGACAACCAACCTACCCCTTGTCTCCATGCTGGAGAAGAAGACCAAGAAGTGTCCAGCAAGATTGGCCCAGACAGAGTCTCTAAGCTGCTCCCAGGACACCAAGACCAGGAGCAGCAGTGCTGAAATGAGGACACTATAGTCAGAACGCTTTATCAGAGTCAAGGGAGTGGAGTGGGTGTTCTGATGGCTCAGGGCCTCAAAGGTCAGGTGCCTGAGAGACTTTATCTGCTAGGCTAGACTGGGAGGACCTGAGGGATAGTATAATAAAGCCAGAGGCTTTTAAGACAATTATTGAGACAACAGCAATTAGTGTGTCAAGCCGGTCTCACAGAATAAGAAGCCTACTTCAACCTCCAGTCACTCCAGCTGTACTCCAGCTGGGTGACCTTAGGTGAGTTACTGTACTCTCCTGATCCTCAGCTACTTGATCTTAAGATGAGAGTAGCTATGTCAGGAGAAAGGGTACTACCGGACTCTGTTCACTAACATCCAGTATAAGCAGGAGGAATTGTAGTAGGAAAGGGGAGGGCCCAGGGGCCAACACCTTCCTGCCTTGGGGATCAGTGCCCAACCGAGACATTGGTTTTGGGAGTCAGACAGACCTGGGTTTTTGTTCTTTCTTGGAACCCCCACTTCCCCAGCTAAAACCCCCCTCCTTATCACAAGGCTGCTGTAAGGAGAGTCTGGCACATTGCTGGTACTTTTGTTAAGGGCTGCTCATACAGTGGCCCTCCGGGGGTCTCATTTATTCAAAGTTCAGGGGGACCAGTGCCTTGGGGCTTTTCCACCTGTACATTTTCCTACATATTCAGACTTTGGTGCCTACGTTCCAAATGTAGTTTCCATCTGAAATGTTTCAGTTGGGAAAAACAATTTATTTTTGCCAAATTTCCTCTGTTCCTATTAGTCTGGAAAAGCAAGGCCATCCCTTTGAGCTGTAAATTGCATTTCAAAGCCTGTGCCCCTGCTGTTGTTAAATGCCATTGAGTCAGTGCCAACTCACAGCAACCCTGTGTACAACAGACCGAGTCCTGCCGATACCTGTGCCCTCTTCTCTGTGGTTGCTGTTTGAGCCATTGCTGCAGCCACTGGCTCCGCCTCTCATGGAGGGCCTTCCTCTTTTTCCCTGGCCCTCCTAACAACACGTCCGGAAGACAGGACCCATAAAGTCTTAACATCCTCCTTTCTAAGACGCACTCTTGGCTAGACTTCCAAGACAGATTTGTTTGTTCTTCTGGTAGTCCATGATATGTCTATTCAGTACTTTGCTGAAACCATAATCTGTATCTCTGTCCCTGGTGAGTTTTAATTAGCTCAGGCCTAGCTTTTATGCAGCAACTGTTTCTTCATTAGGTGAAGTGAAGACATTTACTTGGGACTCAGTCTCCAGTTTTCTTAAACATAGCTCTGAGAATGTCACGGGAGCCACCTCTGACCTCCTTTGACTTCACAAGGGGCCAAATTCAGCCCAAGGCCAGTCCCTGTAAGGTACAGATCAGCTATGCCAAAACCCTCTTTAGTCCTTTACAAGTTTTGACACCAGCTGTCCCTCTCACAGCGCTCTCTTCTCTAAATGCTGTTGTTAAGTGACTCTGCCCCCACTGCAGGACAAAACACTGCCCGGTCCTGTGCCAGGTCCTGTGCCATCCTCACGATTGTTCTTCGGTGTGAGCCATTGGTGCAGCCACTTCTCTAATGGGTTTGATAATTCACTGCAACAGTCACACGTAACTCAGACAGGACTCAAGATTAGAGAGTTTATAAGGTAGTTAGCAGGTTACAATTGAACCTTGACTGCAGGCTTGCCTTACTCTGGTCCTAGGCTTCTTAGCCAGGTACACCCCTTAGTGTCTGCCTTGCTTGGGGACAATGTTACAGTGCTTTTTTTTTTTTTTAATTACTGTTGATAAGTACCCCAAGGGCACACCACTCTGCTGTAAGCCTCAGCCCAAAGGCACTGAACTCTGACTTCCTCAAGTAAGTGCCAGGAGGCACCCACTCTACAAGGAAGCTCCTGCCCAGAGGCACTCAATTTTACAAGCTTCTTGGGCTGGGAAGCTCCATGGCTCTAGCTCTTGGTTCTGCTGCTGCTGCTCCTGTGGTGTCACCGTTCTCAATCTCCTAGATTGAAGAGGTCCAGTATGCAAGGATCTTGGGATCTAGAGGATGTGTTCTTGTTTCTTAGATAGCTCATCTGAAACCCAGTGTGATGACAAATTGACCAATCCTCATGTCCAAGTTCCATACACCCTATTTGCATGGTGGGAACTACAAAGACAATGGTCAGAAAAGCCATATTAAGTAATTCACTGTGCCATAGAAGCATATCTAGACTGTCTGTCACCTTCCTGCCCCTTGTCCTGGGGGTCTCTCATCAGCTCAGAAATGAAAAATGGAACATGAAAGCCATAGACCAGTGGTTCTCAACCTTCCCAATGCCACGACACTTTCATACAGTTCCTCATATTGTGGTGATCCCCCAACTGTAACATTATTTTCATTGCTACTTCATCACTGTCAGTTTGCTACTGTTATGAATTGGGCCACCCCTGTGAAAGGGTCGTTTGATACCACCACCACCCCCCAAGGGGTCGCAACCCACAGGTTGAGAACCGCTGTCATAGACTAAGGATTTACCCAAGTCGGAGGATCCAGGGGGTACTCTTGGATGTGGTACTCATTGGCTGTGGCCTTATGACCTCTTTCCTTCCCCTCTGGCCAGTAAAGTGAAGACATATAGATAACATGTTCCATGCTCACTCCGACCCCAGCTGGTCTGACAGGAGTTCTGGGAGCAAGCCTGACTATTCCTCCTTCCTCCCCAATAACAATCCCTCCACCCACCTCTCCCTAACTCAGTTGAGCACGGGGCCTCAAGGGGGCTGCAAACACCTTGCTAACCTTACAAAGAGCATTATTATACAAGACCTGTGAGGCAGAGCTTGGCCTGGGGGGAAATAGTTCCTCAAGTTAAGCAGCTTCTGCTCAGTCGGATGGATGTGTTTTCTAGGAGTTCCTACTCTAAGCCAGAGGGAGACCTTGAACAGCCAAGAAAGAATTAGGCGGGGCACTGAATTAGAGATGATTGGTCTACAGTGATAGATGTTTAGGCCAGAGACTAGAAAAGGCACCTAGGGCCACAGCTAACCCTTCTTGGGACCTTAGCCTTACCACTTTCTCCCTGACTAATATTCATGAGCACTTGCTGGGCCCCAGGCTTTATAAGGTCTTTCTCTACCATTGTAGGAGAGAGCAAAAGTACAAATGGAAACCCACATACCATATGTTTAAATATTTGGAAGTTAAAAACGAAGCCAACAAATTGGTGACTGACTGTTTGTAACCTGAAGACCATGCTTGAATTTAGAATTCTTGGAGTCTGGTCTTCTGTACCTGAACTGGCATTTTAAGGAGAACTAGTGCCTCCTTTCCTTCCTCCACCTCTGACTGAAAGAGGAGCCTTGTGAGCATGCATGCAGACACCTCAGTTGTTTGTTCCAGCTCTCTTCACAGCCCCACAGAGAACCACCAACTGGGGCTTAGGGAGTTCGCACCAGTCAGGATCACAGCCTGACTCCAGCTGGGTGTGCAGATCTTGGGAGGTCAAAGGTTAGCCACTTGGAGCATATTCCAGGTAGACACTCGACCACCCCCAATGCACACACCCTTACCAAGTGTAAGGTCAGAAAGCTGACCCTTCTGTGGCATGGCTTCTGGCTGCTTTTCCTTGACATCTTCCAGAATGTGCCCTCGCCTGACCCTGGTCCTTGTCTAGAATGGGCCCACAGATGAGAATGACAGTGTTAAGAGAGCCAGAGAGGGGGCTGTGGCCAGAGCAAGTGCTAGACTCTGTAAAGAGAATCAGTTTGCAGAGTCCTTTTACATATTGTCACAAACGCAAGGAGTAAGTGCTGTTCCCTCCATGCACCAAGTGCTGACTACAACAGGTACACAGCAAGGGTGTCCTGGCAGAGATCTGAGGGAACCCCGCATTTGCCACATTCCTGCTAAGTCAGTGCCAGAGCCAGCAGTCCACATCTCTCTGGCCCTTCACCCTTCCCTCTCTCCTGTCTTACTCAGTTCACACCCTAGGTCTGGTTGGCTCCCCACAGCCAGAAGCAGGTGGCATCCTTTTTTGGCCTTGTTCTGAACCACTCCAGAGAGAGGAGTTATCTGATGCCCATGCCAGAACCCAGCAAACTTCTTGCATTACCTTCTAATAGACAAGGAATTGAATGGCTTGTTCTTCAGGTGGGAGAAAGGCTGTCAAGAAGCTGTGAGGACTAGCATGCCCTGAGCAGCTCTGGCTGCTGACAAGATTCTGTTAGGTACCTTCATGACCCCAGGCTGCCTCATGAATGAGGATGATGGCCTGCTAAGGTAAACGGAGTAACAGAAGAGAGCCTGCCCCCTCTGAGCCAATTCCAGCAGCAGTCCCCTCGTTCCGTTGAGCAAAGGGAGCCCATTTTAACCTCAGTCACAGTAGTGGCACCCTGGCAGCTCCAGGCCCCTGTGTGTCTGTGGACTTTTGCTGCAAGCCCAGCTCTCAGAGCAGTTTCTTTCCAAGGACATTTTCAGGTCTACCCTGTTGTTGCCATACAAATAGTCACCTGCTGGTCAGATGGTACTAGCTCCCAGACTAAGACAATTTTGGAGGAAAGGGAAAAGATTCCCTCAGTTTATGCTCTTCTGAGACTTGACTGAAAGAGGCTCCCTCTGCCTGGAGGTCGTAGTTGGCTTCATGTATGGTACTTAGAGCATCCGAAGTGGCCTTGCTTCTGCTGTTAGTTGACATCAAGTTGCCTGCAACTTCAGCCCATATACAATGGCATGAAAAGGGGTCCCTGACCTGTGCCTCCGCCATGATCAGTTGCAGTTTATGAAAATCCATAGGATGGCACTGAAAAGCGTATGGATTTTCGCTGGCTGTTTTTTGTTTTTTTTTAAAATCATTTTATTAGGGGCTCATATAACTCTCATCACAATCCACACATACATCAATTTTGTAAAGCGCATTTGTACATTCATTGCCCTCATCATTCTCAAAACATTTCCTCTCCACTCAAGCCCCTGGCTCCAGGTCCTCAT
>NW_022109491.1:23072405-23100551 GCF_000313985.2 Echinops telfairi | reverse complement strand
GCTGGGCTGGGCTGGACTGGACTACACAGCAGTGCATTGCGGCTATTCCTTTGTGGCTCAGAGTGAGAGCACTTTGTATAATCTGGAGTTATTCTAGAGCAGCGGTTCTCAACCTGTGGGTTGTGGCCCCTTTGGAAGTCGAACAACCCTTTCACAGGGGTTGCCTGATTCATAACAGTAGCAAAATGACCATGATGAAGTAGTAACATAGTAATGTTATAGTTGGGGATCACCACAACATGAGGAACTGTATGAAAGGGTTGCGGCATTAGGAAGTTTGAGAACCACTGTCCTAGAGCAAACATGAGTTGCAATTGCCAGGTGAGCCTTTGCCATGGTTCTAGATTGAGGGAGCAGAAAAACTAAGCTGTGGGGAATCCTAAATGGGTGACATTTGACATGAGCATTCAAGAAAGGGGGGATGGGTTTTTAAACAGTGGTTCTGATCCCAGCCCTGCTATTCACTGTGACCTGAAGGCAAGTTTCCTTTACAACAACGTGAAGTGGTTTCCCTTCCTTGGAGTGCCACATGAGGGCACTCCTGTACAGCCCCTTGCCTGAGGCAAGCAGCCAGTAAGTGGCAGTCCTTGGTAAGAAAGACAACACGGTGAGTCAAAGCTGGGAGCCTGGTGCCGCAGGCTTGTGTGGAGGAGAGAAGCAGGCTCCAGGTTAGCAGGGACAGGCACCATGGACAGTTCTTGAGCCCAGCCTGATAATAGCTGTCTGTGCAGGTGGCCACCATGTCCCTGAAGATTCAGACGAGCAACGTAACCAACAAGAATGACCCCAAGTCCATCAACTCGCGAGTCTTCATTGGAAACCTCAACACGGCTGTGGTGAAGAAGTCCGATGTAGAGACCATCTTCTCCAAGTATGGCCGTGTGGCCGGCTGCTCCGTGCACAAGGGCTATGCCTTTGTCCAGTATGCCAACGAGCGCCATGCCCGGGCAGCTGTGCTGGGAGAGAACGGGCGAGTGCTGGCCGGGCAGACCTTGGGTAAGTCCTCCCACAGCCCAATCCCCCTTATCCCCCACTGGCACCTCACTGAGATGCCTAACTTACGGACTTGTACATGAGGTAGCGATAAAACTGCTGCTGGGAGGGGAGAATTTTAGAAGCGCCTAGACACTTTTTTGTCCTGACCTTCTTTCTCTCCCAGTGTCTCTTAAAGACAAGCCTGGTGATCCCATTTAAAATGCAGAGCAAGGGAACAGAGTGGAATAATAGCACAGCTAACAGCAACACTGGTCTACAGATGAACCCTTTCTGAGAGCTACTAGGAGCGGGGCTGGGATGGAGCAGTACCCTTGGCTTTGTGTTAAACCACCTTAGGACCATCCTCGAGTGCGCATAGTGTGCATGTAGGGACACAAACGTGTGTATGTGTATGTTTGAGAAGGGATCACTAATATGGATTCCTGAGTATGTGGTGTGAAAATATGGCCACGCATGTAGAGCTATGTGGACAAGTGTCTTTGTGTATGTATGTGTGCTATACATCCGTGTGTCATGATTTGAGTGGGAGGAGCAGATAGGCATATATTCATTTACCAAATAGCTATTGAGTGCTTAGCACGCCCTAGGCATCATTCTGGGCATAAAACTGTTTGGCAGGACGCCATCTGGGTGGACAGTTAGTTGTATGTAGCAGTTTGGGGTTGGATGTTGGAGCTGAGTCTGCATGTGCGTGTAAAAAACATGTTGCCTGTGTGACATTGCCATGTGTGTATGTGAAGGTATGTCTGTGTATGGATTCCTGGGTGCTTATAAACAGACTCTTACAACGTCTGAGTATAAGTCTCCTATTATAGAGGACTGAATGGCTAGAGGCCCTTGCTGTTGTATTCATGTTGTATTCATGTATGCGAAGTGAGTAGTGCCCGTATGTGCCTGAGGGTGAGAAATATGGGGGACGCTGCTGTCACACCAGCATTCTGACTCTTGACTCTGCCTTCCACACAGACATCAACATGGCCGGAGAGCCCAAGCCCAACAGACCCAAGGGGCTCAAGAGAGCAGCATCTGCCATATACAGGTGGGGCGCTCTGACCGTCTGGGTGGCACTGGGCCCTCCCCTCTTGCCTGAGGGAGTGAGTACTGGCGATGACAGGGTGCTGAGCCTGGCACTGACTGGGAGGAGAGCAGCGATGAGGGCCTGTGGAGAGTGGGTGGAGTGGCCATTCCTAAGCCCCGGCCCTCTCCCTTTGTCTCCTCAGTGGCTACAGCTTTGACTTTGATTACTACCGGGACGACTTCTACGACAGGTGAGCAGGGGAGGGGCGTGCCCAGGCATGAAACAGCCAAGCTGGAAGGGCCCTGAGAGATTGCTGGTGCTGCCCACTCAGCCCTCCAAGTGCAAGCTGAAACCCAGAGGGGTAGACAGGCATTTGCTCAAGGTTGCCCAGCAAATCAGTGGCAGAGCTGGGGGCTAAGATCCCACCACCATGTCACACCACACCACGCCACCATCTCCGTTCTGGCTACCGCCCCACCACCACCACCACCACCACCACCCTCCGTGGCGGGTGAGACCTGCAGGGACTCAACAGTTAAGAGTGATGACCACAGCAGCAGGAGTAAACCCAGTGGCAGGAAGTTTGACTTCTGGGGTTCCTGCTCCCTGAGGTGGAATCAAAGCGCTTAGTCAGGAGCCTCTTTGCCTTAATATGTATAGCCCAGAGGCTACAGCCCTTGATGCCTTTTGGCATCTGAAAATCAGTCCCTGGTAGGCCGTAGCTCCCCCTCTATCCTCAAGCCTGTCCAGACCCTGATTGTAAGGCCCTGGATGCCCGCTCCCATGCACCACACCAGCCACGATGTGGAGTGATCATCATGGCCCAAACAACCCTCCTCCCTGCTTCCCCTCCCCCAAGTGTGGCCCACAGCAGGTGGTTTCAGGAGGCAGTGCTGGGTAGTGAGACGGGACCTAGCCTCTAAGACTTAGATGTTAATCCCAGCTCTGCCATTGAATGGTTATGTGATTTGGGGCAAATCTCTTTCCCAGTCTCTGAAATGGGCTTGCACCAGATGGTCTCTCAGGGCTCCTCCAGCTCTGGGGTTCTGTGGTTCAGTGATTCTGACCCAGGCCAGAGCCGCCCCCTCCCCTTGGGGGCAGAAATGCAGGGTCTAGGACTGGGCCTATTCCCAGAGACTCTCCATCTCCAGCCATCCCCACCCCAGACCAGGGCCTTCTGGGACAAGACTATCGAGGAATGGGGCAAGCAGCTGCCTAGGGATGGCAGGCCTCCTGGTACCCCCTGGGAAGCTGCCACTCACTTCAGGAAGAGGAAGGGAGATAATCTCCTACTTGGTCAGCAGAAAGAGGACAGCACGCAGTCTGGGCGCCCTGGGCTCAGTGTGTCTGTACACGCTTAGTTCCCCCTGGGCCTCCTGGCCTCCTTCTCTTAAAGTGGAGCCAGGGGCCAGGCTGACCAAAAGGGCCCAGAATAAGGAAAGTGGCTTGGACCCCAGCCCCATGTCTCTGAGGTCATGGTATCCAGAGTTGAGGGTCTCTGAGACCCTTGCCTTTTACTGCCCTCACCTTCTGGAATGAATGCCTTTACAGGCTCACACACATCTGCCTACAGAGCTGTCGTCCATAGGCAGATGGAAACACGGGGTGGTAGCCAGGCTAGGACAGGCCCCCACTCTCGGATGTTCCTGTTCCCAGTGTGGGAGATGGTGAAACTGACAGAGGTTGGGGTGGCAGTTGATGAGCGGAAGCAGGGTCATGGACCAGAGCAGGCCTGCATGCCAGAGCAATCCAGAAGAGAAGAGCTTTCTTCTTGGGGCTTGCCCCAGCTTACTCCTCACCTCTACCATCTGCCACTTCACCTGCCTGGTTTGGCTGGTAGGAGAGGCACAGTGAAAGTCTCTGCAGCCACCAGGGCCCAGTCGCCCTGCCTCTTCACCCCAAGGCTTGTTGAGAGCAGGCCATTGGGTGCAGTGCTAGACAAAGCCCACACTGGCTGGGCGAGAGCCACAGTGTCCCCTGGTGGCCACAGGCCATACTGCAGCCTCTGGCCTGTTTGTCCTCACAGGCTCTTCGACTATAGGGGCCGTCTGTCACCTGTGCCAGTGCCCAGGGCGGTCCCTGTGAAGCGACCCCGGGTCACAGTCCCTTTGGTCCGGCGTGTCAAAACTACCATACCTGTCAAGCTCTTTGCCCGCTCCACAGCCATCAGCAGCGGCTCAGCCAAGATCAAGTGTGAGTGACTGTGTTTTCCTCCGCAGTACTTGTTACTTTTGTCACTAGCAAAATAATAGAATCACATTTTTCTACATTGGAAAATAGATAAAGGAACAAACCTCCCCCCGTTCCGCAGTCCTAACTCAACCAAGTGAGTATCTTCATTGTATTTCTAAGGAGAAGGCTGCCGTGTGAGGAGGAGGGGCTTGGGTTGGACGCATGGTGTCGTCTTTTCTCTGGAAAAAGGGCAGGCTCATGACACGGCGTTCATTCTGGCATACACCTACTGTGGCCAGGAGGCACGCCACATGGGCACCCGGGAAGTCTGACTGCAGAAACCCTGTGTGCACACTGAGAGTGAGACAGCTCCTCTGGCACACACACTGCTCGCTGCGCAGAAGCATATCTCCCGCCCAGCTGCCCCTGGGGCAGGGAGCAGCCCCGCGAGAGGGGGCCCTGGTCCAGTGGGGCAGCCTATAGGCAGCTCCCGAATCGCCCTGGCCCTGGAGCAGTGGATGAAGACAGTTTGTGCCTCTGCCCTGCTCCAGCCTTCCCAGTTCCAAAGTAGGCGTGGGCTCCTATGTTGGTGTCCGCCTCCCGACCCACAGCCCCCATTGACAGTTCCGTTCCTCTTCCACTCCCAGTAAAGAGCAGTGAGCTGCAGACCATCAAGACAGAGCTGACACAGATCAAGTCCAACATCGACGCCCTGCTGGGCCGCTTGGAGCAGATTGCCGAGGAGCAAAAGGCCAACCCAGGTTAGGGCCGAGGGTGGGGCAGTGTGCAGTGGGGAGGAGATGGGGGCTGCAGACTGGCCCATCAGGACCTGCCAGGCTGAGGCCCAGTGTCTTCTGGGCTGAGTTCACTTCCTCCCACCCCTTAGATGGCAAGAGGAAGGGTGAAAGCAGTGGTGGTGGCGGAAGCAGCAACAGCGGTGGTGGTGGCAGTGGCGGCGGCTCCAGCAGCGGTGGCGGTGGCAGTGGCAGTAACAGCCGGCCACCAGCCCCTCAGGAGGACACAGCTTCCGAGGCAGGCACGCCCCAGGGAGAAGCCCAGGCTCGCGATGATGGCGATGAGGAGGGGCTGCTGACACACAGCGAGGAGGAGCTGGTGAGGGCCCGGCCATGGACATGACGGGCATAAGGGGGACAGCAGGGAAGGGGCAAACCTGGGCGGTGCCTTCCCTGGGGCTGGCCTGAGGAAGTGCCTGCCACACCCATGGAAGGACTCTGGGAAAGCTATTGCTGCCAAGCTTGAGACAGACGCTCTCCTGAGGGGCTGCTCTCTTTGTCTGGGGCTGGAGTCCCAGCGAGGCTTGCTCACTGTTGGGCATGGGGTTTGTGTTGGAGTGGGTGGGAGGGCCAGGTTCTGCGGAGTACTGCCACCGCTGACATAGTGAGCCCCAGAATCTACCCTCCCCGGGGCCTTAGTAATGGCCATGCCTCGCAGATCACATCCCACAGTTCACCCTGAGAGGAAACTGAGGTTCAGAGGAATGGATA
Organism: Echinops telfairi; assembly: GCF_000313985.2. NCBI lineage: Eukaryota > Metazoa > Chordata > Mammalia > Afrosoricida > Tenrecidae > Echinops > Echinops telfairi. The sequence continues at coordinate 23,094,860 of NW_022109491.1, read as the reverse complement.
GCTGGTTTAGCACCTGGTAGTAGGGACTGAGAGCCCAGATGGCTTCCCCAGCTGAATTTTTGTCCCTTTCATCTCTGCTGGCTTCAAGGATGCAGGGTTTATGGCCCTGACAATGGAGATTTTTCTCACACCTTGGGCCTCCTCCTTTGAACTCAGCCAAAGCCCTCTCCTCTGTAGGCACAGGACTCTTTAAAGGCCCTCACCTTTGAAGGGTCAGCAGCCCAGTAGGGGACACGCCTCCCCAGCGTCCAGCCTGCTCCAACTCTAAAATGGCCTGTGGGCACAGAAATTGGCCCAGTTCGTGCCTGGGCCTCTTCTCCTGTCTGCTCCTCAGGCTCCCAAGCCAGTTGGTTCTGCAGTCAGTTCTTGGGCTGTGCTCTGGGACCTTGGGTGCTTGTGGCCCAGAGCGGGACTCAGAGCCGGCGGTGACTGATGTCTGCTCTCTTATTGCCTCCTCTCTGCCAGGAGCACAGCCAGGACACAGATGTGGAGGACGGTGCCTTGCAGTAAGCAGGTATGGAGGCCCTGGTGGGCAGGGTCCAGGGAGCAGACCTGCTCAGGTAGCCCTTCCATTCCCAGCCATCCTGCTACTCAACTTGTGGGGGGGTACCGAGGCTACAGAATCATGGAAATACTAGCAAGGCCCCCCTCCCCCTAGTACTGGTCCCCATAGTGAGTGTAGGAAAGTACCTGGCAGTGCAGAGGAGCCTGACTTAGCCAGCGCCCTGAGGGCTGTGCTGGTAAAAGTGCTGCTGAGCCAGCTGGAGGCTAAGGGAGGCATTTCACACCAAGCAGAGGCCCAGATGGGTGAGGGCCCTTGGTATGTGAGAAAGGGCCAGGAGCCTCCTACAGACACAGCCCCGCTCTGCAGCCAGGGAGGAAGACTGCTGCTCATCAGAGGAGCCGCTGTGAAGGGCCATATGTACCAGGATGAGGGGGTTGGATGGTCCCGTGCCCTGCACACACCTGCTTTATCTGACTAATCATGTCAGGATGCCAACAGGTGCAGGGAGCAGCACACTTCTTGCACGGTCTCGAGGTAGTCCCTAGTAGAACTTAGATGTTAAGCAGTGCTGTGTGGCCTCAAAGCTCTCACTTATCACACTTCACCACCCTCCTCTGTCCTGTCCACGAGGGAGGCCAGGCCATGCTCAGTGAAGACAGGCTGGGCCTGGGGACAAGGTCAGTTTCAAACACCAGGGCTCCCAAGTTGGTGTCTTGGTACCAAACACCTTCTTGGGTCAGGCGCTCCACACAGGATGCTCCAGGAGTGCATCCTGGAGCATTTAGCTAGAAGGTTCTGCAAGTGCAGCCTTGCCACAGAGGCTAAGTGAGGTACACGTGCAGGGCCTCGGGAAGGAGACGCACACCCAGGGAGGGGAGAGACTGGCCAAGCCCAGGCATACCTGTGAATTCCAGGTGGCCCCTGTCAGCACATCAGCAGGGACTCTTCCTCTCAGCCTGAGCTGCTTCTCTGTCTCCCCCTTTCTCAGCCTGACAGGAATGAAGGCCACCGGCAGAAGGGCATGCATCTCTGGGTGCCTACTCCCAGTGGGTACCAGAGGAGAGCTGGCAGCCTCCCCGTGCCCCCGCACACCCTCCTCGTCTGTACTGCCCCGGAGCACAGCGGTCTCCACACCCCTGCCTCTCCTCCCCAGGACTCACCCAGGTGTGGGGTTTTTCTATAGATTGGAAGAAGGAGGGACCCTGACAATAAAGAGATTAGATCCCAGCCTCCTCTGAGATGGTGCTGTGTGCTTTCTCCGACAGGGGCCTGGCCAGCCAGCCCTTCTCTCCCTGCAGTCAGAACCTCCAGGGGCCAACAGGGATGCTGGGGAAGGGCCAGTGTGCCCGTGACCAAGAGAGTCCCTAGCTCGCCGAAGTGCCAAGCACTTAGGAAGGCATTGGGGACTTCCTGGTCACCCACCTGTCGTTCAAGACGTCCTCTCTTCCCTGCACTGCTTGCTCATTGTGGTCTACCTCGGCTCTAAAACGATTCTGGAATTGGCTTCTCTACTCACCTTCTCTGCCATTGCCCTGGTTTAAGACGCTGGACATTTTGTCCCTGTGTCAGCCTCCCATTTCCAGCCTCTCCCTCCCACCTTTCTTAGGGACTCCACAGTGTGATTCTGAAACACGGCCCTTCCCCGCGCAGAACCCGTGAGCGACTGGCTCCTCATCTTCAGAACAAAGTCACAGCTCCTGAATGTGGGGTGTGGGATCCCCTTTCTTGCCTCTTGCCTCACCTCTTACTTCCCAGTGCATTAACCCTATATCTCAGCCACACAGAGCAGCCCGCCTTCCTGTCGTGCACAGGCAACTGGGAGCAAGTGGCCTGTGTGCCTCTGTCTGTCACAGGTGACTGATCTAGACACTGCTTATAGTCCATCAGGGCCTACGCGCTCGTGGCTAGTCAGGTCCCTCACCATCTCTCCAGTCAGACACCACCATGAATGGGTCTATTTTCCCAGACAGAATCAACTGCCACTGCAGGTGCTTCTGAGTCATCCTTAGGTGACAAGGACCTTACCATGGTCCAGTGAACTGGGTGATACAGCAAAGCGTGTGCTGCTCAAAACGTGTGCTACTGCACACTCTGCTCTTCGGCTTCCTCAACATGGGAAATAGTTGCTCGTCATTAAGCTGTTGCTCTAGAAGCTTCCCAAACCAGCTTTCCATTCATCAGGAGCTGCTTAGTCTGTCCCCTGGGCACCCTTTGCCCACCCGGGGACATGCACTCCCATCGGCTGAAGGGGCTGAGGGAGAGACCCATGTCTGCAGGTTCTTCAGCATTCCCAGGCTTGCTGGAATCGCATGGAAATGGCTTCGACCAACAGTCTACACCACACCCTCCCCTGGAGGGTTCCCAAGGCTTTTGCTCCAGTATTTGATGGAGGGGAGGTTGGGCTTGGGATAGCACTCTGCTTTCCTGGGCGTGGAAACCCCTAATGTGCGTTGTTGCCTCTCTCCTTCAGTAGGTGGATCTCTTGCCTGTTGGCACTGGCAGGCCAGCAGTTCAAACTTCTAGGCTCTCCGGGTCTGGGCTTTGGCATGAGCTGCGGGGAGACCGGAACACAGCTGAGCCAAGGGCCCCAGCCTCTTCTTAGCCATTGCCTCTTGGTGTGGTTCCCAGGCCCTTTCTGCCCAGTGCAGATCACAGTCCCCATAGCTTTGCTTGTAGCAATGGGAGAGTGATGGTATAAAATTCTGTGAAGGGTGCAGACTGACAACCCTCTTAAGACAGCGGTACTCAACCTGTGGGTTGCGACCCCTTTGGGGGTTGAACAACCCTTTGACAGGGGTCGCCCAATTCATAACAGTAGCAAAATTAAGTTATAAAGTAGCAATGAAAATAATTTTATGATTTAGGGGTCACCACAACATGAACTGTTCAAGGGTCGCAGCATTAGGAAAGTTGAGAACCACTGCTCTAAGAGATGAGGCCTAGGCTGTGAGAACAGCCCCTTAAGAGTTTCCCTGGACTCGGCCCCCCTCAGTCAAAACAAAAGGCTCCATCCGGAAAGCTGGAAAAAGTGCAGGAGAAGGGGCTGCCTTCGACCAGGGCTCACCAATGGGCCTCATGGCAGCTGTCGACTGTCACACCACAAACCACCCAGATTACTCACTTTTGACATTGCTCTTCACTCGGTGGCTTGGCACTTTGGCTCAGCTGGTCAGTTCTCCTTGTCACATGCAAGTTCTCGTGGCTGAAGTGAGCTTGCAGATGGGCTGGGGATTGGTTGGTCGCAGGCATCCTCACTCACATGCCCTGTGTTGGGACAATGGGCCGCCTGACCCAGGTTTCTGTACACAGCGATGGGGTAGAAGAACACAAGAAGCGGGCAAGACCCGCCGCAGATACTTCTCAAGCTCCTGCTGGTGTCAGGTTTATAAGGCCCCTTTGGCCAAAGCCATTCACGTGACTCCAGGGGCTTCTGAACATGGCCGTGGCTTGTTTGTTCAACTTTCTCAGGCATCCATCCGTTCCCCTGCCAACTCGGAACAGACTGGACGACCCAAATTGCTTGTTGAGGACTCTGTGCTCTGTTAGGCTAGTACATAGTTGATGGGGGACCGTAATGTGTTTGGGGTAACTATGATTGGGTATAAACTCGATGTCAGTGGGTTGGGTTTGGTGTTAAGGGCAAGGTATTGAAATACGGGTACATGGGTGCTAAGTCAGGGGCCTGAGGCGTGAAGTTCATGGGGAAAATCCATTATCTTTAGTTCCAATCTTCTGAGAACTTTCTGATGCCCCCTTGTATTTGCCATTTCTTGCCAGGTTGACCCCATAAGATCATGTCCTGTCCCGTGAGGGCATTCATTCTTTGCTAAACAGAAGTACAGAACGGAACAGGGCAAAAGATTGTGGGCCAGCTGTCCTGAAATTGAATCCCAGTCTGACCACTGATTCACAGGGGCTTTGGGCTGATCAAAAACATGCAGCTATTCTTCATAATGACCAGTCACTTCCTGAATATGGTTGTGATGTACCAGGCACATTTTATACCGATTTAAATCACCACAACCCCAGAAGTGGACACGGTGAGAACTTCCTATTGTGAATTACAGAAAAGGGAACCTCCTTAAGTAGGAGCAAGTCTACTGATTGATGAAGTCCAGGGCTGAGTCTTCAGGCACAGTGGGCCCCAGGTGTTCAGAAGCTGCCATGAGGCCCTTCCCTCTGTTCCTCAGCTCTGCCACTCAGTGTTGGGGTCCCTCAGGCAGAATTGGAGAGCCTACAAGCTAGAGGGTGAGACAGGAGACTCCTTCCCTGAAAGATAAAGGTTCGGTTACTGGTAGAAAGAAGGAACTGCCGTGTTCACTGTGTGCTTCTGTGCCTTCATAGTAAGCATGAGAGTATGACGAGGGGGAGATCGTCTCTCCTGTGGTGCTATACCATGTCCCTGCCAGCTCTTGAGAAACTAGCCGCTTTAACGTCTTGTCTCTTTGGACACTCCCTTGGAACCAGTTGAGATGATGTGAAGAAGCCCAAGCCACCTGGAGAAGCTGTGTAGAAATTGCAGCGGAGTGCCAGGATCAGCTGGCAGACATCAGTCAGGGAGCCAGTGAACATCCCATGGAGACCCAAAACCAGAGCCACAGCCAACCAGGCAGTAAAAATTCCCTTCCCTGGGCATGTCTGTGAATGTCCTGGCAGCCTCCAGTCTATCTCCACGAGCTCACCATCTTGGGGAATGGCACCACAGGTCCCCGCAGCATCTTCTACTCCTCCCTAATGACAGATCAGGTTCATTCCATTGGCTTGGTGTTTGCCTCTGGCTTCCTTTCCATCACCATTACCTTTGGTTGGGCTTTTGCAATAATGACCTGCCTCTGACTTCCCACTGTAAAAGCTCAGGTGGCATAGTGACTTAAACAAGTTGGGCAGTGAGTCGTCAGCAGTTTAAAAACACCAGGAGCTTTGTAGGAGAAAGATGAGGCTTACTCCTGTAAAGATTTGGCCTTCAGAAACCTGCATCTATCCTGTCCTGTAGGGTCGCTATGAGTCAAAACCGACTCAATGGCAGTGAGTTTGGAGTTTATTTCCTTCATTGTCCGCTCCATCAAATACATGATATATGCCCTCAGGGATCTGCCACCTTCCTCGAGATCCATCTCCTCCCCTACTCTGTCCCCATTCTCAAGCCACATCAAACTATTTGTGGGAAGGACTCTGCAGTCTAGGCCTCTGTGCTGTATGCACCTGTTGCCTCTTCTCACGCTGCTTCACCTTAGTTACCTCTCACAGCCCAGCTCAGAAGTTGCCTTCTCAAGGACACTTTGATCGTCCCTCTGTGTAAGACTTCATTACACTTCTTCCCAGATTGTATCTCCACTGGTTTGCTCATCTGACTCCACTAGCCTGTAAGCTGGGGCCAGGAACTACCTTTCACTGCAGACACTTGGGTAATCAGGGGGCTTATGGAGAAAAGTTCATGGGATTGCAATAAAAAGATAATAGAAAATTTCCATGAACTCTTGGAAGCACCCTTGTACTTTCTAACATGTCATTGAGAGGCACCATTGCAGTGCTTAAGAGCAGAGGCTCCAAAGCCCAAATGCCTGGGTCTCTTATCAGTTATTAAGACAAGTGACTTAACCTGAGTCTCCATTACTTCATCCAGAAAACTGGGATCGTGGGACACCCAGCTGGAAGGGCTGCTGTGAAGATTAAATGGGTGTGTATAGATTTAGGAAGTACCTAGAACCGGGCCTGGCACATAATAAAGGCGTCGGTGATGTTAGTCATTTGTACATTAACAATGATTTAAGAATAGTTCAGATTCTGGTTCACGTGAGGCATCTGTCATAGTGTGCTAGTGCCTCTGGGATTGAAGAATGAAGCCATCTTCATTCTCACTCAAACCCGTTTTGATCTACAACTGTTGTTACTGAGGATATGATTAGGCTTGACCAACTTCCCATCGTAGGTTTTGGCTTTGATTTGGTTTCTGGCCCATTTAAAAGCTCATGAAAAGCTACAACTGAGGAGTATAATTTTAAAAGCTGTCCATTAAGTGGAGTCGTTTAATATGAAGACTGGTCATTAATACTTGGTCCTCCAAGGCTTCAGATGTTAGTAATAAAACTGAAGCCCCTTTTAAGTGAGTGGGCAGTGATACAGGTTTTGGGCTGTCTTGTAAAGTCTGGGAAGCTTGGAAGGGCAGGAGCTGTGGCCCTCAGCTGGGTTATTTGATCCTATCAGAGCCTGGCCATACATGCCACAAAGCTCTGAAGACCAGGCCTCTGTTCTAAGCATGGCAGGCTCATCCAGGTTTGTGAAAAGAAAAAGGGAAAATGGTGCAGCAGGCAGACCTGCCTCACCACAAAAAGGGTGACACCTAGGCTCTAGAACTTGGCGCAAGAAGTGCATACTTGGCAGGGCCAACTGTTATCACCCTTTGGGTTGTTGTCCTATATACCCGAGTATAAGCCAAATTTCCTAGCACACTTAATGCAGTTTTTGTGGTAAAATTAGATGCCTGGCTGGTATTTGGTTCGGCTTATACTTGAGTATATATGGTAGGTATTACCAGCTGTGACAAGGCTTTAACCCTCTGATTGGCACCGCTGGAGACTCAGTCTAAGGGGGAGTATTCAAAAGAAAATGTTCTTTGTGCCAGCCAGGCTGGGGTTAAAGCATTTCACACACATCATCTCACCATCACCCCTTCAAGATAGGTTATCTACTCAGTCTATAAATAAGCACACAAGTAAATGGGAGGACTCTCCGGAGCCCTTTGTCCGAATTACCAATAATTAGCTAATTCCCCACTCACTTAGCATAGGGAACTAATTTAATGATGGTAAACCATTAATACTCACTTAGCATAGGGAACTAATTTAATGATGGTAAACCATTAATAAAACCCAAGATTTATACATTTTTAATTCTACTCCTGCAGGCAGGGGTGCCCTTGACACACAGAGCTGCTATTGGTAGAATTATGGGAGCTCAAAAGTTTACTTCATTGTCCACATGGCACAAGTCTTGTGTTGAAAAGATGCTCTGTTCCAATGTAAACCTGGCAAGAGTGCGGTTCTCCATTCCCTTTGCTGTCAACCAATAGCAAGGTTCCAACAGCTGTGGTTGGTGCTACTGTACAGGTTACGATTCTTTAATAGTCGATGCTGTTTTAGCCAATATCCCAGTGGACAAAATACTTGAAGGACCAGGGTCAGACCCGAGAACCAGTTAAAAAACAAAGTCAAGAGGTGTTAGCCTGTCCCCCAACCTGTCCCAAATCTGTTGTCACCTCTTTTGTTAGGGGTCCCACTAAGAAAGTAAGTGCACGTACACACACAAACAGCAGTACTAATTACACAGGAGGCACTGATCCTTGCTTTATTCACGCAGTAACATCCCAACATTTGTTACAGCTTCTCCAAACTCAATGTCTTCGGAAACCTGGGTTCCACCCAGCAGTGCTGTCCAATAGTAGTTTGAAACAAAAAACTGTCCAGGAAAACTGGGAAATTGTGTGAACATAGATACAAAATTAAAAAACACGGCAATCCAGTTCCCATGACAGCCTGTGTGGCCATTCACAAGGGCCTACTGGTTTGAAGGAATGCTGCTCCTCCCTCAGGGCCTGGGTACTGTGCAGCACGTGGCGTGTACTTTGCATTGGAGGGTCACAGTGATTAACAACAGTCATGGCATCCTGGGCAGATGTGACTGCTGCTGGGCTGCATAGGAACAATTGTCTAGAGCAGCACGTGTGTCCTCAGTGTGTCAGGCAGACAGACCACCACAGAAACATGGTCATGGCGCCCCGTGCTCCAGTGGAGAAATGTCCATCAGCCAAATGCTAGGAATGAAGTGCAGAGTGTACCACACAGACAGCATCTCTTGGTTATCTCAGGACCACATTCAAAAGCTTCTTTAATACAGAAAACAAATTAGCATGTGGCAAGCCTTTTTGAAAGGGGACCTAATTCGAGGGGGTCCATTGCCACCTGGACTCTCCTCAGAGGAGATCCCTGCACAGCCCTTCTCAGCGTGCCCGTTAAAGCACACACTTAGAGGTTGTGTGTTTAAGACTAGCTGGTGAGGAGGCCTAGCACCTTGTATTCCCTCCTCACGGGGTGAGAGCTGGAGGACTTAGCAGTGAGGTAGCAGCAACAGACCCCACATCAAAAACGGGTCAAATCTCTGTACTTAGACACTGGCCTCAGGCAGTCCCTCCCAGATCTTTAGCTGAATTTTGTCTTGTGTGAAGGGGTGGCCCAGCTGAAGTGCCTGCCAATGTAGTTTTCTCAGGATGAAGCTAGAGGCTTACCAGAGCCCAGGCACAAACTTTGCTGTATTCAAGTACAAATGTTCTATAAAAAAAACTAAACGACAAATCAAATTGGAAGAATCACTGTTATAATAACTTTAATTTATCTTGCATTTTACAGAAGTCTATGAACGATTTTTAAAAAGCACCTCCTCACCCCATCATATTTCTCTGACAGTTGTTAAGTAGGCAATGAGGATGTCGACAGCTCAGGCCTCAGCATCTTGCAAGGATTTCACATCCAACCAGTCACAAGCCAAAGCACTTGGCAGCTTTTCTATCTTGTTTCAATACAATGGTGTAGCCACTCTGGTGGTAAACCTGTCCAGCCAAATCTCCACAATACATTTTGCAGAATCAGTGGTGATTAGTAAATTAGTTAGCTTTGGCACGGAGCTGTGCTCGCTTGCCTGTGACAGCCTGGAAGCCGGTTTTGATGCTGGCAACAGAGCATCGAGAGTGACAAGTTTCGCACTGTAAGAAATAAAGTCGGGTGTCCTTCTGCAGGATCGTGTCCGGTGATCGGCATGTGTGACAGGTGACGTATTCCTCTGTGGGAAGAGTACACAGCATTATGTGGTGTCTGCCCTCAAGCACACGACTCTGGGGCCCAAGTCTCAGGCGGACGTGATGGGTTATGTACTACACGTGGCACGTGATGGGTTATGTACCACACGTGGCACGCAGGCCAGGAAGCACAGGCAGTCCACTGTGATGCTTCCAGCATTAAGTGTGGGTTGTAAAGGATCCCATTGTCCAAGGAGGCAAGAGAGTGTACCAACTGCCTACTTAGCAAGGAGTGGGAACCTCCTGACCCTCCTAGGTAGGAACGGGTAGGCAGGCCAGTCTTGATAGGTCAGGAAGACAGCAAAGGGCAGGCATGTCTCAATCAGACAAGTTTCTTGATTGGTGGCAGCCTACTTGCAGCAGCTTCAGTCAGCTCGACTGCTGGGGAGAACCGGAACCTTTCCCAATACCTTCCCGTAGTCTACAGCCGCCTCCTCATTCCCTATCCTTTCCCCCCCAAATCTTAAGTTTAAGCAGTCTGCTGAGAACACCCCCATGATGGGGTAGAAGGCACTCCCATACTTACTGATGTATCTTCTCAAGACATTTTCTATCTGTTTCTGTTGGAATCGTCCTTTGATTACAAGTTGGTTATTACCATCTATAGAACCACTACAAAAGACAAAAACATCTCCATTAAAATGACCTTTCCTATAACGAAAGTCCTAGGATTAGGACTTTTATATGTAATGACATGGAGATATTTAATGTTATAAAAAGACAAAGTGCTGGCCTATCTAGCTGCTATTTCCTTTAAATCCTAACATTAAATCTAATGTCAACCAATTAAGTGTGAAAACAATGAATTATTGGATTTTAGGTACAAGACATGGATTCCTTAATAATGATAACCCATTTAGCCAACAAACTTTTAGCTGAATATGCTAAACATCACCCAACATTCCACTTGTGTGAATTTACCTCAATTAAGCTATTACCCCCACCCCAAAAAGGACAGGCCATAAATTGTCGATAGAACTAAATGACCTTTCAAAGAAGCCACTGAAAAGCATTTTTGAGAAAGCAAAATTCTAAGCTAGGTATTAATCATTTGTTAAAAATTACAAATCACAATATTCCACCAGATGGAGTTAGATTTGAAGGTATTCTGTTTCTCTGTCATAAAGCCGACTCAACAATTCTCCATTAACCCTGGACACTGGGACACTTAAGTTTCCAGGTCCCAGTGATCCCTGTGTCTCGAGGAAATGGTTTATATTCACTGCCTGCCAAAGCAAAGGCACTTTCTCAATAATCCTCTAGTTTTAGTCCTACCTCTGTCAAATTCATAAATTATCCTAAGAAGCAGAAAAGACTACTATTCAAACAACTGTTACCAAGAAAAGAAAACGCCTACATCCCACCACAACCCAGTGCAACTGCACTGGTTCTGACGATAGCCCTGAACTAGAGGTCAGAGGCCCTCACCTTGACTGACATGGGCTGCCCCCACTGGTTCCTATAGAATGGCTAGCGAGATCAGTTGGGAGCCGAGGGCTTACTCACTGTGCCACCAGGTATAGTGTTATCACTCCTTAGACCCACAGCAAGGATAGCTTGCTGTTACTTAACGGGACCTTGGGAGAACAGGGAGAGAAAACACAGGCTCTGCATGCCCAAGGCACAGTAACATACCTTTAAAGGCCCAGAGACAGATGGCCCTGGGTCTATATCTTAACTGTGCCAATAACTAGCTCCATAGAAGTCTATCTGATTTATCTTTAAAGGGACATTCGGCCACTCAGCTCATGATGATGACTGACAGATGGGCTCCCTGGGGCCTTTAGCCACCCAAATATTGAGGTGCCCTGAAGACAGGGTAGTAGCTGTTTAATCACTAATCCCTATTTCAAAGGTTTCTGCCATGCCACTCAACAACTTACAAGTGGGATTTCAATAGCCTGTGACTGCAATTCAGGACAAAACATAAAATAACTCTGACATCCTCTGCAATCATCTAATAGTTCTATGAACAGGCACAACAGTGTAGAATACGGACGGGAAATGTGGCAGAGCCATGCACTCAGAGCAACACAGCAGCAGGCCTGTTCAGGTGTGCTGCTACAACCCTGAAGTGGTCCAAGTGCTGACAAGTGATGCCTCCCCCAAGAGCCCTTCTGAGAGCCAGCTGATGCTTCCTGAGGGTGCTACCAAGTCTTCCCAAGGTAGGCTCTTCCGAGATGTCCAGTAATGCTACCTATACCGCATTTACTCAAGTATAAGTCGACCCAAATATCAGCCGGGGCACCTAACTTTACCATCAAAACGGCATTTAAAATGTGCTGAAAAACTCGGCTTTCCCACGAGTATATATAGTAAACGTGAATCCAGTTTCTTACCTTGTACCCAACTCAGCCAGTAAAAATGCAAGGAGATGTTTGGGCTGACGATGCAATCTAAAATAATAATAATATACAAATTTTATCTTTCCTGAAACATGACCAAGATTCTCAAAAAACATCCTGTTTTCAGTTTTCCTCTCTGATTACTCAGCTCAGGTGAATTTCAGTGCACGGTTCAAGTCTATATAAATACAGTATTTAATATTAAAGCCCATAAAACAATATTCATGGGAAAAATGCATTAAAAGATGAATTTCCTCACACAAAGTTTTTGAAGCTTCCTTATGGTGTGCTATTTATGAATGCCTGCTTGACCAAACGTCTAGGAACATGGACAGACAAGGAAAACACTGCCTTAAGGTCGACTCTGGGAAGGAAGACACATTGTTTTAAAAACATGGCTGTATTTTAACCGTAAAACCTTTTAAAAGAATACAAAGATCTGAAGCATATGTGTCAACATGTCGATATACACCATGCCTAGGATAGATTCTTGGGGTTTATTATGCTAATTCTTATATCAGTTTGAAATTTTTCTTCAAAGTCCTAACCACACAATGTACAAAGGAGGAAAGTTGGAGGCAGTTTAAACATTCAACTGAGAGCTGGTTAAATTATAGTATGGTCCTGCTTTTGAGAACAAGGTGGGTGTCTCTGTTTATATTAAACGACTGCACATACAAAGGAGAAGAGTAAACAGTACAGTACCATTGACAATTAAATTTTTTAAAATTCTAAACCCTTTGGCACTGTTGGCATTTGTTCTAACAAGCTGGTCCTACTATTATAATTTAATAGGTAAAAAAATTAAGTTCCTACATTGCTGGAAAACAATTCCATGCTCTAAAGAAAACGTGGAGCAAACAAGTCCGACTTTGAGAAACTATTGAATATACTGTGCAGCCATTGGAAACATTTATGATGATTATTAAAATGCTTATGTGCACAAACTGGCTATACCCAGACGTAAAACCATGGCTATCTGACAGGATTACATTACATGTGATTCCCCCTCCCTTAACCATGTTTATATTTTCTTTTTTTCTTTTTTAAATAATGAGCATATATACACTATTGGTAGTTAGCAGAACAGTCTAAAATATTTTAAACAATGCCTTCACTGGCTGGTGACATTTGGCATAATTTTTATCCCTTGTTTACCAGCGTTTCCCCCTTTCCCCCCCACCAAAAAAAACCAAACATCTATCACTTATGAAACTACAGAACAAATGCTAAATGAGGTCAGGTGCCCTGGCCCTAAGATGGAGCCGGGCGTCCCTGATGGCTGGACATCACAGGATGGTATGGGAAACCCGTCAACTCCTGACAGATGGATGACCATCCAAGGAAGAGGCCCCCAAATGCAGCCATTTTCTCAGGCTTCACTGCGTGCAGGCGGGGGCAAGCCCACCCCAACCTGAGGAGCCTACTGGCCTCCGCAGCTCTCAGTGCCTTCTGCGTTCATGGTCGTCATGTGGTAGCTTCTGATAACATGAGCTCTGTAACAGACCTGAACTGTGACCTCGCTCAACCCAACCCTGATCCCTGTGCATTCTTCCTTTCTACCTGCAGCAAATTCACAGCAAGGGTGTTTAGCGTACTTACAGCTCCACAGAGAACCTGGTATTTGGGAAAAAGACATTCCATTAATCAACTTACAGTTTGCAAATATCTGTAAAGTTGACAAAAGATGTTTTCTTGGTTCCTACTCGGACGACCTGTGGAGGTTTCATGACAAATTTCCTCTTCTCTCCAGCAACCATATCTGGATTCTTTTCACGCATGATGTTGAACACTCGGTTCAGTAGCTATAAAGGGTAAGGGTGATTATCACATACGTTCTTTGTGAACAGCAGGACTATATATAAAGTTCCACTGGAGCCCACAGCACAGACATCCCTGTTTACTAAAGACAAACAGCACTGCATCTCCTGGGAGCTCCTTGAGGCAGACACCACCGCCACGGCAGTCAGGAGCTGCTGACACTATGCTGCTCAACCACTCCTTGCTCAGAGGTAAATGAATACTCCAGCAGCTCTTCCCTCATTCTGCTGCTTCTATGGGAGTGTGTGACGGGAAGAAGTCAGATTCAGAAAAGCCCAAGCAAGGAAGCTCTAGCCTGCCCTGGTCCAGAAGAGCCCTTACTTGTCCTCACTGCTGCCCAGTGCCAACCTCCAACCCCCATGATTTCTAGAAGGCCCCAGGCCCTCAGTTGACTCAGACGGGGACGGTGGACATCAAGAATGTGTTCACTGGCTGTCTGGGCTCACCACTTTGGGTCTGTTTCACAACCAATCTGAACCTCAACGGCCCTTCTGATGCAACTACCTGAGGGACAATGACCTCATTTGTCTTTGAGCTTTAGCAAACAGCTCAGCCTCCCGCGAAAACAAAAATTGTCTTACCTCCTCATACGTGTAGTCTCGTTCTGAGCCGGCCCAGGCAGGGCCTATCTGGTTACTGAATGATATGCCGTCATCTTTTTTGCTGTCTTCATCCTCTAAAGCTGCGAATCACAAAGACTATGAATGAGGAGCGGGCCCCTCTCTAGACAGCTAGAGAACAAAAACTTCCCAGACATTTGCCTTTCCTCCCTCAACAGCACGCATTATCATTAACCTCAAAAATAGGTATCAAGTCCCATCAATGGCCATTTTCCCTTAAAGACCAGAATGGTAGACTTTTCAAAAAAGTCCCTCCATGGAAACCTCTTCAATTAGGAAGGTGAGATAACAGACACACTGATTTAATGAACACAAGAGAAAATACTGCATTAATATATTAAACAGAGGCTAACTGTTACACAGCACTTCTGGTACATCCACTCCCATAAAAACCCACCTGCCAACTACAGACCCTACAGCATTAGGTATACTGAAAGAGTACTTTTAAGGAAACCAAAAAAAGAGCCTCACACCAAAAGACCAGGCCAAAGGCCTCAGGAAGCTAGAAACCAGCAGCCAAGTAGTCAGCATTACCTTCGTCTTTCTCTAGGATTTCATCCTCGTCTGGGAACTTGACATTCTTCTTTTTCTTCTTTTTATTGCCAAGCATAATGTCAAGGTCATCCTCTGGCTCAGCTGGCTCTTGAACATCACCTTCAAGTTTAAGATCCTAAGAAAGAGAGTCCCAAGCCAGGAGAGATCAAGAGATCCAGGATTCTAAGTTACCTAGTTACAAAAAATAGCTCTGAAAACAAAGAAGCTGAGCATTCACTTCGGTGTCTCTAGCAATTAGCACACATAAAACTGGACTCAGTTAAGCACCAACCAAATTATCAAAATTAGAATATTATTTCTAAAACTCAAGGAAATACATAATTCCCACAATGTGTGAGATACACTCCTATTTACTTAGGTTTGAACTTATAAGCTATTTACCAAAGGAAAATCTGGACTCTCCTTCCCTACCACTTCTGAGTCAAGATTCAGCTCACCCACAACCAACTGCCAGCAAGAGGAGCCTTGTACATGGACTTGGTGAAGCAGCCAAAGGCTTCAACAAGCACGGCCGCACGTATGTGCTTGCATCCAACTGCGCTGATCTTCTGTTTGTCGGCGTCAATTTGGTCGAGGCCCTTTGTGCTAAACCCAAAATCCATCTGACTGAGGCCAACAAGAACGTGTTGCCAGACGCCAAACTGTTAAGAAACCCTCTCCTGTGTTTTGTTGCCGTTAGGTGCTTGGTAAGAACTATGGTCAAGAGCCTCAGGTCAACCAAGCAATCAGAGAATATTTCAAATACAAGAAATACCGAAATAAAAACTTGGCTTTCAAAATACTGTAGAGGACACATAATGGGATAAGTGAGGTATATAGATCTCTCTGCGCACACACACATATTCATATTTATAAAACATGCGCCTTCTAAACAGATGTCCGGGCTCTGCTAAATTGCTTCCTGGAGAGTGTATAAAAGGGTAGTTCTACGAAGGGGAAGAACAAGTTTTCAGTTCCCGCCATCCTCTGATCCACCTCCCTACCCACGTTAGCTTTCTGTTCTTGGTTCGAAATCTGTTTGTTGAAAGAAGAGGACTGGAAACCAATCCAGTAGTATAGTCCAACTATTGCAGGGTCAGATCCCCACCAGACCAGATGTGCAAGCGGCCTGACGGCTTCAGCTCCCGTAGGCCACACTATCAGCAGCAGCTGGGACTCATTCTTGAACGCTCAGAAGTTTCAGTCCATTCAGCAAACCACCACAAGTAAAATGGAAGAAACAATAGAAATTTTTTTTCTCTCTCACAGATTTCTTACCAAAATCTCTAAGCAGCCTAACAACCTCAATAGGATTGTGGTCAAAGGGCATTTTATAATCACCTTAATGACACATATTACAACTGATAAGACCTAAGTTTATCTGAGGGGGGCTTCAAAAATTTGTGGAAAAATGAGGACCCTCATCTTTCAATTCTATTTCCCACAAACTTTTTGAAGCCCCTTTATATTCCTTTAAAGGAGCGCTGGTGGCCAAGTGGTTAAACAGGGGCCTGCTCACTGGAAAGCTAGAGTTCGAAACCACCAGTCACTCTGCAAGAGAAAGGATGGGGCTTTCTCCCCGTCAAGGTTCGTCTCAGAAACTGACAGGGGCAGTTCTACACAGTCCTAGAGAGTTGCTAGGAGTCAGTATCAATCCTATGGCCTTGCATTTGGTTTTGAGCTTTATTTTTTCTTTAGGGTACCCCGCCAAACATATTACCAAGAAGATGACCTTAACAGTGGTGACTAGTAAGAGATGGAACAAAGGAGCAACAACAGCTGCCAGCAATCTTTGAAAAGACCAGCAAGAAAGCAATCGATACTTAATACTACCTTTATGCCTTCTTCAGCTTCATCGATATCAAATATCTTTTTAGTTTTTTTCTTCTTTTTCTTTTGATTAAAAAAGTTCAAGTCATCTAGATCATCTGAAGCATCTGAAAAGGGCAGATCAGACAGAGACTGTCAATTATAAACAACTTGCAGAAACAAAACCTTAAATTACAAGTTAAGCGAGTGCATTTCAACTATGAAGAGATCTGATATGAAGCAGTACAGTCATACCTGAGCAACCACATAAGTTACAGTTCTGCAAAATCCAAAACTTTATAAACAGAAAAATCTGGTTCGGGGACCATGCTGGGAAAATGTGTCTGGTAAATCAGATCGCTTCATTGCCCTTCAGTGACTCCCCATTGTCTCCTAGGACAAAGCCAGGGCTCACACACTCCGAGACTCTAGCTTGTCCCACTTCTGGCAGGACCCATGTGAAGCCTAGACCTGAGAGACCAGTGTGTACTTGGAACTGGAAATAGTTCAGAGGCTGGTCTTCAAGGAACGACTTATGACTTGTCTTCAAGTTGGTTTTAAACATGTATAAGATATTAGCACAGGGTAGTTGCTCAATAAATATTAGTTCTCTCTGTCCCCAGCAGTGTCTAATATTCCCCAGACACTAATTAGGTTAACTGAAACATATATAGGAGTATATGTTACAGCACCACTGTGACTAACAAGGCATGGATCTAACTCCAAACACTTTATAGAGTATTATTTTCATCTCAGCTGGATGGCATGTTTTTCCTACCTGAAAAGACACAAAAAACAACTGCCTACCTTGGGCCAATTTTTCTTGACTACACCACTAAAGTTGGAGAAGAAACAAGTTAAGAGTGGAAGACCAATTCTGGAATGATGGAAGTTTCAACATCTCTGCAACCTGTGAATTGGGTGGGAATTTACCAAGAGCAAGCCTATCAAGAAGGTTGGCCCAGCCCATGGCACACAGGGAGCTGATGGCCTTAATTTCACCAGAGGAGCGCTAACGGACTTAAGTCACTAAGGACAAAACTTAACACCGACCAAAGAGAATCAGGCTTCTGACAACAACGAGGCCCCTTCATGTCAAATACTTACCTTTTTTCCTACTGTCCTCCTCATCAGCTTCCACATCTTTGTCCTCGGTTGGCTCTGGCTCCACTTCCTTTGTTTCTGAGAGTTGGGTTTCTTCAGTCTGTGCATCCCCTTCCTCATCCAGCATAAAGGGCTTCTTCTTCTTCTTCTTCTTCTTGCTCATAGTAGGATCAAAGATCATCTGTTTCAAAGGCAAAAAAAAGGTAAGAGAACAAGCGATGGTGTTTACTGCTCACATTTCAAATGTGCTGTATCCTCAAAAACACTCTGGAAAGAATATGAGCATTTGATGCACTGAGGGTTTTACTGCCCAAAGTAAAATTGTCTGTTCAAACTTTACTCAGACTATTAAATATTAAACATCTTGGTGTCTGAAATGTGAACACATGTCCTGTAATTTGTAAAGTGCCAAAAAACACAGTAACTTCACTTTTAGTTTCATGAGCAAATGTGGAGACTTTACAAATACATCATAACATTTGAGAAAGGGACATTAGTAAGCGCCTCAGTTTAGAGTTAGGAAAACCAATGCCCGGGCAGGTTGTGACTGCTTCCTTTGGTTAGTTGCCCATGGTGACCCTATCAGGAAGCCTGATCTTTCCTTTTTTTTTTTTTAAACTCCTAACACTCAAACAAGCCTTTAAAGAAATCCAGCAGCAAAATCTCGGAACTAAGAGGAACCTTTTACTTGCTTGTTTCTAAAACATTATCAAATGCTCTATGATAGAAAATATTTAAAAGCTCTACTATAGAAACAGTGAAAATCTAATTTATAACTTACAGATCTGTTGAATAGCAAGACCACAAGTAACCCCACAAAGTTACTGGGAAGATTAAATGAGTCCAGAAAGTCATAAGGCTTGGCGCAGTACCTGGCAGGCAGGTCCTCACACGAAGTGTGAGCCATACTCTTAACAACGATGCAATTGGGTAAATAATTCTGAGATGCCTTCAGCCAGCAAGTTTAAAGGAGAGTCAGTTCCGTCTTAAGAAGAGCCAATGGGAGAGAGCCCCCCCCCACTGGTAACCTACTGGGTCTTGAGCCATCCTACTCGGAGCACTGCAATCTGTTGCAGGGAGTAGCTACAGGTCAGCCTCATTCCTGAAGTAGGAAGACCTGGCAAAAAGGGCAGGCTACCTTCCAAGCACTATAAATTTGGTCATCTGGCAGGGGTTACAATTCATTCATTGCATTTTTCCAAGCACCGAGTCCCAAGAATATGAATTGCCTTGTAACTACTATTCAGCAAGACAGACCCAAGATGGTTGGGATCCTGAAATCACTGGAAGACAGCCTCACAACTACCTCCATTAGCCCCTCAAAAACCATCTACCGGTACTTAGGTTTATAAGCTTCTGTTTGACTGTAGTCTTGGTAAAGGGTAGTAAACGTGCGGGAATTACACACTGAAGTAATTGACATCTCTCTGATGCATTGGGAAAATGACACACACACACACACACACACACACACTTTTAGAAGCCACCTATGCTTGTCTTATTTTACACCAACCTTGCAAATCCAAAGTATCAAACCCACCATCAATTCCAACCCTTAACAACCTTTTCTGAGGCTTTTAATGTTTATAGGAGCATAAAGCCTCATCTTTCTCCCAAGGGGTGGCTGGTGGATTTGAACCGCTGACCTTGCAATTAGCAGTCCAACAGCTAACAACCATTGCCACTGGTGTTCAGTTTATAAATAAGGAAGCAGATAAAAAGCAAGAGTCCCAAAGTAGATCTGCCCAATACCTATACAAGGCCATATTAGGCTTAACTTAAAAACAAAAACTTTCTAAGACCATTGAGTTCTGACTTTCAAATTATCAGTTATGTTCCAACTAGTTGGATTTGAGAAGCAAATAGTTACTGCCAGTGCACCTAGGGGGGAAAAAAATCAAAGAATCACTTCAGCATTTTTTAAGTTCACAAGAAAACTTTCAAAAGCACATTTCATTTTCAATTTCTGTTGGAGTAGATGTGTGAAAATGAGATAGATACCAACAAAAATGACCCAACAATAGACTGAAATAAATCATCAAATTGGTAGCTTATTCTCAGCATACTTTACCCAAGCCATCCACTTCGTGGGCACATCCCCAAAGGAGGAAGAGTTACAAACTAACCCACAGAGAGGAGATGCTCCCAAGCATCTTCATAAAATGTTGCAAGAGCGTTGGCACTTCTGGATGATAAGATTCTGAGAGATTTGTATTTCCCTTTGCATTCAGACTCAAAACCTTCACCGACCCACTGCCACTCAGTCGGTAATAATTCATCACGACCCAACAGAGATCTGGAGACTAAATCTTTTAGGAGGGTGAGGAACCTTACTTTCTGCCAAGGAGAGGGTTCTGGTTAGCAGGCTTACTCCCACAGTGCTTACTAGAGATCCTTTTATAAAACACCCCCTTCTCATTTGCAAAGCACATTTACCACACCCACCAGCCCAGTGTTGGTGATGGTTCCTGTGAAGGACCTTGGATGTGGTTCTGAGTCACTGCCTCATTGCAATCACAACAGAAACACTCCCTGATCCTGTCCTATCCTCACCATCATTATCGTCGAGTCCACCATTGCAACCACTGTGCCAACCCATCTCCTTGAAGGGCTCTTCTTCGCTGATCACAGTGTGGGAAAATCTAAAGTTCTAGTCTGCCACCTTCTGCTGTGTGATCTTGTGCCCGTTAACCTCCCTGGGCCCCAGTTTCCCCAGTGTGTAAAACTGGACTGGGTACACTGGTGTGCCAAGCTGCTCTAATATGTTATTAGTGCCACTGTCCTGAGCTTGCCTGCTAGCTCTGTCATTTCTGCTCCTTAAAGTCCTGTTCCCCCTTTCATAATCTATTTACATTCCACTCCCTATAGAACTGATCCCTCACTGGTCAAAGCCATCTGCACTCACCCTAAAATTGCTGTTGATGGCCTTATTTCTACTCTGGTGGCAAGTATTAGTGTCAGCCTTAGAGTGCAGTTGTCCCTTACCTGCCCAACGACCTCACGGTGAGCAATGTAGCATTGGAAGACACACAGACCAGCATTCCGTGTGAGTGAAATGCCTTGCTAAATGCCAAGGAAAGCTTGCAAAATCGGAATGACAGAAAGGAAACAAGGGTGAACTCATCCGAAATGTGCCCTAACAATGATACCTGTCTTACAAGGTTATTACAAGAACCAAATGAGACTGAAGCCCGCTCTAGAATAAAAATCCAAATTCCTTAACTTGGTCCCAAAGCCCTTCATGAACTACTTGGCCTGCTTTGCCAATCATCACTCCTTTCTCGAGAACCAAATTGATAAACTCCACTTCCTGTGAGCACCCTTCCCCGTCAACCTGAACCACTCCCCGGCCCTCGGGTGCCTTCCTAATGCCAAGTCGGACCTCCGACCAGCTCCACACCGAAGCCTCCAACGCTTCCCCTCCCCGCTCCCTGGGCCACGGGCTCACGTGTTTACACAAGTCAGTTTTAAGTAAGAGCATTTTTTTGCGGGGGAGCGGGGCTCGCGGCTACTAAGCGCCAGGGCCCCTCCCAATGCTAATCAACGCCTACTGATAGCACTTCGAGTCCACTTCATCGTCCGGTCACTGGATTTTACGTGAACCGGGGTAAATCCGGCAGAGGGGGCTTTAGGGAACACGGCGTGGGGCCAGGACGCTGGCGGGGCAAGGTCCAGCTCCGGAGTCCACACTTCCCGCTCCCGTGGCCGCGATAAGGGGCACTCGGGGACTCCCGCCCGGAAACCTCCCGGCGGGCTAGTCGGTCCCTCCCGCTCGTCTCTCTCTCCCCGGGTTTGAAAGAAACAGCTCGAGGTGGGCACTAGGCGGGATACCGGCCCGGGCCAGGCGATCGAACAAGTTTTGAACGAGGCTCTTCTCCACGCCCCCGGCGGTGAGCGAGGCGGGCGGGAGTTAAAGGCAGGCAGGGGTCGCCAGTCCCAAGTTTGTCCAGCCCTCTCCAAGAACGGCGGCTCGGCCCCCCGGAAACGAGGGCCTCCGCGTCGCCGTCCGGAGGAGAGCAGGGCGCGGTCAAACCCGGCTCCCGAGTCTTCGCCGGCTCCGGGCCACATAGGCCCGGCTGTCCCACATGGCGGCAGCCGGCCGCTAGGCCGCAGGCCCAGCGTCCCACACGGAGGCGGGCTCGGCGCCCCGCCTCAGGACTCAGCCCGACGCCGAAGCTCTCACCTCGTCCCCGGACATGGCTGCAGATCGAGTGGGTTCGGCACGGACGGGAAGTCAGATAGGTCAGCTCCAGGCCTCCGCAGCAGCGCCGGTCCTAAGGATACCTCTCCCACCACCGCACTAGGCTCTTGCATCAGCGAAAGGGAACGACACCCCGCCCCCTCCTCCCTGCATTGTTAATGCGCCTGCGCAGAGACCGCCAAGGCGCAGGCGCAAGGCCGACCCAACTTAGGGCGCGCCGGCATGCTCCAGTTACTAGGCGACGCCGTCGCGCTAGGTATGCCGGGACTTGTAGTTCTACCAGAGGCGGGTCCTTATGCCCAGGCAGCGGCTCAGTGCGCGTGAGTAGGAGGAAGCGCCTTCCGGAAAGTTTGGTTATATTTATGATTTCCTCATCCTCTAGTACAGCTGTGAGTCTTCGCTGTTCTGCACTGTTTTTAGCGTGAATTCGGGGCTATTCCTTCTGGGTTAGGGTGGGTAGACAGGGGCTTTACAGTCGGAATTGACACGATGTCAATGAATTTTTGAATTTTACTACCACCTTGGTCTTACTAAGAAACGTGCCTGGAACATCCCCTCACAGAGGGGTTCCAGGGAAGAGATGAGCCAGTCAGGGTGCAGAACAGCACCGATGAAACACACAACTTTCCTCTAGTTCTTTGGTGCTTCCTTCCCCCCACTATCATGAC
>NW_022109491.1:23070142-23071546 GCF_000313985.2 Echinops telfairi | reverse complement strand
AAAGAAAGAAAAACGTGCCTGAAGAATCCGAAGTTGGAGCTGGAAGCACGTACCTCGTTAAAGGATTTTACTTAATGAGAAAATTAACATAAAGTGTTAGGTGTTTGGCTTGGGAAGTGAAAAACTAAAAGTCATGTATTATCCCCAGGAAATAGAGACAGAGAAGGTGTACCCTGAGGAGAAATGGCTTGTCGGGAAGCCACAAAGTAGCTGTTTATGAACGTGAACCATCGGCCATTCCTCATGAGGCCTAATGATAGCAGCTGACCTTTAGTGAGGCTGCACTGCTGTCTGCTCGCCAGCGGAGGAGCACGCCTGCAGTGGAACCACGTTGGGCTTATGGTCTCCTTCTGATGAGGAAGACGCACACCGTGGAACTGTGGCACAGCACAAGAAGACGTTGTACACAAGGTTTGCCAGATTTGAGTTGGCGTTCATTGGTTAGGGAGGGGGTCAAGGAAGCAGGGCTTCTCTCTGGATTGAATGTTGTTAGGAACTGAGGACACTTCTATGATTGGGTATTTTAATTCTTATCTAACAATGGAGAAAAACCATGTTAGGCTAAAGCTGCTCTAAAGAAGCAGCAGTCACATAATAGGATTAAATAAAAACAAAAACACCTCATTGCCACAGAGCCAACTCTGTAGGATAACAATAGGAGCTGCCAGAAATTCAAGCTGGATTGAGAAGAGAGCATGGAAGGAGGGGTGGTCACTGCTGACCTCAGATGAATCTTGGCTGGAAGCAGAGAATACCAGAAAACTGTGTACTTGTGGTTTATTAATTATCAAAGATATTTGACTGTGTAGCTCACAGCAAACAATGGATAACATGGGGAAGAATGGGAATTCTAGAACACACCCTTGTGCTCATGCAGAACATGAACAAAAGGTAAGAGGTGGTCACTCAAACAGAATAAGGGGACACTGCATGGTTTAACATTAGGACAGATGTATCAAGGTTCTATCCTCTTGCCATCCTTGTTCAAGCTGTATGCTGAGCAAATAACCAGAGAAGCTAGACTAGGTGAAGAACACAGCATCAGGATTGGAGGAAGTCTCATGTACAACCTGTGCTATGCACATAACATAACCGTGCTTACTGAAAGCAAGGAGCACTGGAATCACTTGCTGATGAAAAACAAAGGCTGTAACCTTCAATATGGATGACAAAGAAAACAAAAATCCTTACAGTCGTACCAATAGAAGACATCATGATAAAAGGGGAAAAGATTCAGGCATCAGAAGTTCAAAAATAAACAATCTCATCGTGGTGAAGGAGAGGGGTAAAAGTAGAGACCATCAGAGGATAATTGGACATTCCTGCATAGAGGGGTTGCAAGGAAGAGAAGATAACATCCAGGGGGCAGTTGGACACTGATGAAACACACAACACTCCTCTAGT
>NW_022109491.1:23068662-23070042 GCF_000313985.2 Echinops telfairi | reverse complement strand
ATTTAATCCTTCTTCCCCCCACTATTATGATCTCAGTCCTACCTCACAAATCCTGCTAGACTGGTGTACATACACCGGTACAGATGAGAGCTTTCAATATATGGAATTCAAGATAGGCAAACCCCCTTAGAAACAGTAATCGGAGTAATGATTCCAGGAAAGTAGGGAAATGGAAGGGGGAGGAAGGTGCGGAAGGGGGAACGGATAGCAATGATGGGGGGATTACCCCCCCCTTGAGGGGGGCGACTGCCGCTCAAGGATAGGTGAAGGGATAGTATGGGCTATGTAAGATATATATAAATAATAATACACAGAGGATTCGCGGGGGTGGTAGGGTGGGTGAAGGCGGGAATAAAGAGCTGATATCAAAGGCTCAAGAAGAAAGATAATGTTTTGAAATTATTGATGCTAACATTTCTACATGTCCACTTGTTATAATGGATGTATGAATTGTTATATGTAAGAGCCCCAATAAAACGATTTGTTATCTTAAAAGGGGAGGGTGTATTGAAGTCATCAAGGATTTCATTTCACTTGGCTCCCCACCAACCCTCACGAAAACAGCAGTTAAGAAATCCAAGGAACATTGCATTGGGTAACTCTTCTGCATGAGACCCATTTAAAGAGCAAAAATGTCACTTTGAGGATTAAGGAGTGCCTGACCTCCTTAGCTGTGCTATTTTCAATAGTCCCATATGCATACCCAAGCTGGACCATGAATAAGGAAGAGTAAAGAAGAATTGATAATGATTTGCATTATGATATTTGCAAAGAATGTTGAAAGTACCATGGCCTACCAGAAGAACAAGTCTCTCCTGGAAATGCAGCCAGAATGCTCCGTAGAAACAAGGATGGCGAGACGTCATCTCACATACCTTGGGCAGTCCTATTGAGGGTTCATGAAAGAGGAAGACCCTCCAGGAGATGGATTGGCACAGTGGCGGCAACGATGGGCTCAACCATAACGAGAACTGGAAAGTTGGTTCAGGACCGGGCAACCTTTGATTCTGTAGTACCCAGGGGGACTAAGGGTTGGACCCGACTCAGCAGCAGCCAGCAACAAAAGCTGGGTGCCATCTTCTTTTCGTTCTCTTCACGTGCATGCAAAGCTGGACATGGATACTCAGGACGACCAGAGAGAACGCGATGCCTTTGAATGACGGTGTTGGCACAGACTACTGAAAATAATGACTCCCCAATAAAATGATTAAACAAAGAAGAAAAGAGTATGACTGCGAGAACAACCAGATCGGTCCTGGAAGCAGTACATCAAGAATGCTCCTTAGAAAGGAGGACGGCGAGAAAATCCAGGGAATCCAGGGCGGATGAGCCCTACAGGACCAGTGGTGTGAGCGGCGATACTGGGAGGGTAGAGGGAGA
>NW_022109491.1:23065513-23067945 GCF_000313985.2 Echinops telfairi | reverse complement strand
GAAAGGGTTGTTCGACATCCCCACCACCACCACCACCACCACAAAAAAGGGGTCGCGACCCACAGGTTGAGAACCGCTGGCCTAGGGGGTCCTAGTCTGGGTATGCTCAGTTCTGGGTTTCTCCCATAGGTGTCTAATGGGGTGCCTGATTTTTTCCCAACCTCCTCTATGGGGGCCTTTGCAGGGATGGGAGGGACAGCCCACTCCTTTATCCCTAAGCTGGCTCCCAAACAGGACTGCTTTACATCATAGTAGAAAGTCAGCAAAAAAGGGGGAGATGCTTAAGAAGATGGGTGACTAACAATGAGCTCAGGCAGCAGTGCTTGCGGGAATGGAGCAGGACTGGACGGTATTTCATTCCGTTGTATAAAGGGTCCCATTGAGTCGGGACCCACAGACGGCACCTAACAGCGACAACTAGGCATCTTATTTAGACATGTGAGGGAAAACGAGGTCCCTTTCCCCAAGAACTTGGGGTTTACTGAGAGAGATCCTTTATTAGGGTCCCTTTTCCAGGTGATTCCTCACCTTGATGGAACCGAGTGCTAGTCCAGTCATACAGGTGTCTTGGGAAGCTGCATCCCTAAGGAGAAGCAGCAATCAGGAAATCAAGCAACATAATGCTTTAGAAAAATCTGCTGCAAAAGACCTCCGTAGACGCAAGTAGAAGCTGGATTCTGAGCGTGGCACAGGCCCCGCAGTGCTAGTTCCGTTGTGCATCAGGCAGCTGTGCGTCAGAATGGACTCGGTAGCGCTTGAAAACAACTACATGATGTCTTGTTGTTGAGTCAGCGCCCATTTATAGTGACCTTGGGAACAGAATGGAGCACTGCGTGGTCCTGAGTCGTCTTCACAAATGGTTTTGTGGTGTGTGTGTGTGTGTGTGTGTGTGTGTCCACTTTTGCAGCCACTATGTTAATCCCCCTCCTTGAGGGTTTTCCTCTTTTTCACTGGCCCTCTGCTTGACTAAGCATGATGTCTTTTCCCAAAGACTGATCTCTCAATAACATGTCTGAAGTACATGAGACAAAGTCTCGTCATCCTTGTTTCTAAGAAGCCTTCTGGCTGTATTTCTGAGATTTGTCTGTTCTTCTGAAAGCCCATGGTGCTTTCTCTCCCAGCACCATCATTCAAAAGCATCCATTCTTCTTCACTCCTCCTTAGTGATGGTCCAGCTTTCGCATGCATATAAAACGCACTGCTCGCTCGATGGTTTGTACGTGAATTGTTCCATGACACTGATGACATGCCCCGCACTGCGTCACTCCGCCCTTTGTTCTTTTCCTCTGCATTTTCTACCCCTTCCTGCTTTCTCATCTTTGATTTCAGAAAAATGCTGTTATTTTTTATCTCATAATGTATGGTTATAAACACATTTCTTTCAGGTGATTCTGTTCATTTTATGGACCTGTTTATTATTTGTCTGAAAGCTGTTTGGGGTCAGAACGGTGTTTTAGTGCTATAGCCCCAGGGACTCATCTATTCTCCATCAAACCAGTAAGACTAGTCTTTTTTTGTGTGAATTTGATTTGGGTTTTGGTTCTACATTTGTCTCCTGCTTTGATGTGATCTCAGAACAGTTTGTCGTAATAGCTGGGTACCATCTAATTCTGGTCTCAGGTTGTGTAGCTGTGGTTCATGGGGTCCATTAGTCCCTTGGATTCGTTGTCTTGAGTCTGGTTTATATCACTCTGCTTTGGATGGGAAGAGATCAGCAGTTGTACCTTAGGTAGCTGCTTGCAAGCTTTTAAGACACCGGACACTACTCTCAAAAGTAGGATGCAGAACACTGTCTGTGTGAAATATGTTGAAAATGATTTTAAAAAAAGAAAAGAAATGAGGACGGCGAGACGTTTTCCATGCACTTTGGCTATGGGAGAAGGCAGTGCCAGTCCCCGGAGAAGGACTGTCAGGTGTCTGGAGCGGCCGTACCTCGGTTCTTTGCTCAGCGCGCTGAAAGCATTCACATCGAGGTGCGTTTTGGAATCCAAGTGCGTTTTGATGAAGGGCAGGAAAAGCTCCAGGTTTTACAGTCTCAAAAGGAGACACGCTTTTTCTGGAAAGCGTGCCCAGCCGCGGGCAAGCTGTGCTGGAGTTCACAACTGGGCACCAAAAACCGCGTGGAAAGGAACCGACGAGTACGAAACTGGGGAATCCCCAGAGGGCAAGCCTGCGCATGCTCCCTGCCTCTATTCCAGCCCGCCCCCTGTCTGGGGGAGGCGTGGTTGGAGGTCTGGGTTGACCCTATTGGCTGATTTAGGCCCACCTGTGAAGTAACTAAGGTGGGTGTGCCCAAGGTATTGATTTTACCTGGGCTTAGGGCAGTGATTCTCAACCTTCCTAATGCCACGACCCCTTAATACTGTTCCTCGTGTTGCAGTGACCCCCAACCATGAAATTATTTTCGTTGCTACTACATAACTGTAAGCTTG
>NW_022109491.1:23063495-23065413 GCF_000313985.2 Echinops telfairi | reverse complement strand
TGGGGCAATTCTACTCTGTTCTATAGGGTTGTTTAGAATCCGAATAGATTTGGCTACAACAGGTTTTAATGATCACAAGCATTTATTCATGTGTATGTATTTGTTAGTGCCTGTCTATTGTCTTTGGTGAAGGGTCTGTTCTTATCCTTCACCTATTTTTTAATAGGATTGTTTGTCCTGTTGTTGTTAAGGGATTGCTGTTTTCTACAAGCTTTAGAGATTAGACCCTTGTCAGATATGTCACAGCCAAAAATGTTCCTAGTCTGTAAACGCTCTACTCTCTGTTCCAGTCATTTGATAGCGAACTGTTTAAGTTTTAGGAGATTCCACTTGTCCACTAGATAAGTTAGTTTTCTACTGTTTCTAAATTTTTCAGTTAGGTATTTCTATTTATGCCATGTATCAGAGTCCCCAGCATTGTCCTTATTTATCCTACCATGATCTTTATAGTTTTCAGTTTTACACGTATGTCTTTAATCTATTTAAAGTTAATTTTTATCTATTGTGTGAGGTATGGCTCCTGTTTGACTTTTCTACAAATAGACATAAAGTTTGGCCAGCACCATTTGCTGAGAGAATGTCTCTTCCCCCTCTTAATGAACACTGTTCCTTTGCTGAAGATCAGCATAGATGGATGAATTTTATGTTTGGTTTCTCAATTCATTGTGCTAATGTCAGGCTATTTTGACTACTGCGATGCTGCGATCAGGTAGTGTGAGGTCTCTTACTCTGTTCTTCTTCAATAATATACTTATCTAGGGCTGTTTTCCTTTCCACATAAAGATGATGCTTACTTTTCCCAGGTCTTTAAAGAATGGGGTTGAAGTTTGCATCAGGTGTGCACTATGTTTATAGATTGCTTTGAGTAGTATTGACATTTTCACAACATTAAGTCTTCTTATCCATGATCGTGTTGTCTTTTCGCACTTATGTAAACTTTTTTGGCTTTTTGAAGTGGTGTTTTATAGATGTATTTGTATAGGATTTTATACCTCTGGTTAGATTTATTCTTAAGTATATGTGTTGGAATTGACTTCATGGCAGTGAGTTTAGGTTTTGGGTTTTATCTTTGTGGGGGGAAGGCACTATTGTAAATGGTATTGTTTCCCTGATTTCTTTTTCGAAGTTCTCTTTGTGGTGTAGAGGAATCCAACTGATTTTTGTATGCTGACCTTGTATCCTGCTTCTTTGTTAAATAATTCTATTAGTTCCAGTAGCTTTCTGGTGCAATTTGTGAGATCTTTCTATGTATACTATAATATCATCTGTGAATGGGGATAATTTTACCTCTTCCTTACCAAATTGAATGCCTTTTATTTAATTTTCTTCCCTTATTGCTGTAATGAGAACTTCCAGTACAACGTTGAATAAAAGTGGGGATAAAGAACGCCCTGATCTAGTTTCTGTTCCCAAGGGAAATGCTTTTTCAGTCTCTCACCATTGAAAATAATGTTGGCTGTTGTTTTTGTATAAATGCCTCTTATTATGTTGAGGAATTTCCCTTCCATGATTACTGAGAGTCTTTTAATCAGAAATATGTGTTGTACTTTATTGAATTTTTTGCTGTGTTACTTGAGATGTGATTCTTTTAATTTATATATTGAATTACATTGATTAGTTTTCTAATGTTAAATCCTACTTGGTTATGATCTATTATTTTTTGATCTGCTGTTGAACTCTATTGGCTAGAATTTTGTTGAGAACTTTTGTTCTCATGAACCAATCTATATTCATGAGAGATATTGGTCTATACTTTTGTGTGTGTGTCATACCTTTGCCAAACGATGTTTTTAAGGGTTGTTACGAATCACAATATACTTGACTGGAACAGATTTTAATTATCATGAGCATTTGTTCATGTGTTTGGTTAGTGCCTGAACATTTTCTTTGGTGAAGTATCTGTTTGTATCCTTTGCCC
>NW_022109491.1:23060874-23062816 GCF_000313985.2 Echinops telfairi | reverse complement strand
TAAGATTTTTTGTTCTGATGATGCCTTACACCTGATCCCTTCGACACCTCGTGGTTGCATAGGCTGGTGTGCTTCTTCCATGTGGGCTTTTGTTTGCCTTTTGTTGTTGAGTTAATGCTACTTATTCTTAGAGTAAATTCAAGTCCCTTCCTTTCTTTGCTCCGAAATTGTCTGAGTTCTCTGGGAAACACTCTGGGCGAGGGTTTGTGGTCAGGAGATATTTTTGTTTGGGGCTGTTGCTGTTTGAAATTACCTTTTCAAATCTTTTCTTTTCTTAGAGATCTGCTCAGTTTTCTCACTCCATTTGTATTAGGTTAGGTAGGTCATGTGATTTTAGAAATTTGTCTATTTCCTCTTTGTTTTCAAATTGGTTGGAGTACATTTTTTCATCGTATTCTGGTATGATCCTTTTAGGTTGAGTGGTCTTGTTTATTACAGGTGGTCTTATTTCTTATTTGGGTTATTTGCTTCTTCTCCAGCTGTTCTTTTGTCAGTTTAGCCAGTAGTTTGTTTATTTTATTGATCCTCTCAATAAATCTGCTTTGGGACTTGTGTCTGTCTATTGCCTTTCTGTTCTCTGTTTCATTTATCTCTGCTCTAATATTTCTTCCTTCCTTCTGGTGACTGTGAACTTCTTTTGCTGCTTTATTTCCAGTTGTCCGAGTTGTAGGGTTAATGCTTTAACTTTGGACCTTTTTTTTTTAACAGTTTAAAAGTTTTTTTCAATTAGATGGGGTTTTACATTTCAGATCATCAACTTTGTATTCAATAATGTAAACTACTAATCAAACTCCCCAATAATTTACCCTTCATCCACTCCTAGATTTCTCTTCTCCCTCTTGTGGACTACTGTTTTCTATTTCACCCAAATTAACACCTGTCAAGTCCTGGGGACTGACAAAAGAATCAACAAATCTGTTGTGGAAGAAGTATAGCCAGAATGCTGCTTAAAGGTCAGGATGTTGGGACTGTATTTTGTGTACTTTGGGCTTGTTATCAGGTAAGACCAGTCCTTGGAGAAGGGCATCATGCTGAGGGAAGTAGAGGGCAGCGAATCAAAGGAAGACCCTCCAGAACATGGACTGACGCACAGACTGCAACACTGGCTTCAAATATAAGCACGAAGAACAATTGTGAAGATGCCCCAGTGCCAGGTGGCGTTCCATTCTCTCTTACCTGGGATCACTAGGAGACAGAGCTCACTCAGTGGTACCTAGCAACAACATTACAATGTTGAGATCAAGATTAATATAAAATTTGTAATAAAATTCAACTGGTCATTTTCCCCAATCATTGAAGCTTTGCAACATGTTTTATGCTATCCCGCATGAAACAACACAAATAATAGGTTTTAGATAGATCAATTTTTAGATCCACAGATTTTAGATGGATCATCCCAATTTTACATTCGGAAAGCCCTAAAAGATGAGCACAGAGAGGGAAGGCAGTTAACCCTGATAAATGAAGAGATTGTGGCCGAAATCCACATCCTGGTGGAAGAAGACCATAGAATTCCTATTGGTAATACTTAATGAGGTCAGAATCCAAAGTGTTGCATGGACATCAGCTATCCCAAAGAGCTGAACTTTCCATCAGTCTTTTAAGCAATATTGAAGCTAAAGAAGACAATTTTATAAAATGAAGGTGGATGAGTCATGGAGTTACTATTATGACAGAGAGAATGGTCCAATCAAAACAGTGGTCTCCAATGTGGGCCAGTTAACTTCAAGGCGCAGAAAGTTCAGGATATTATGGCAACTGCTTTTTTCAAATTTTTTATTCCAAAGCAAGTAATCTTGGACATACTTTCTCAAAGGACTAAGAATAACCATGGAGGCTTCCTGGGAAGAAGTTTTTATTTATTTATTAATCATTTTATTGGGGGCTCATACAACTCTTATCACAATCCATTGTGTCAAGCACATTTGTACATTTGTTGCCC
>NW_022109491.1:23059024-23060147 GCF_000313985.2 Echinops telfairi | reverse complement strand
GGCACCATCAGCTTTTTTCACCCCATTTGCTTATGTAACCATTTGTCTTCAGCAATCATATTGAGAAGGTGAGCACACAATGATATGATTTCTTGTTCTTTGATGCCTGATACCTGATCCCTTCGGCACTTTGTGATCACACAGGCTGGTTTGCTTCTTCCATGTGGGCTTTGTTGCTTCTGAGTTAGATAGCT
Source organism: Echinops telfairi (assembly GCF_000313985.2). Taxonomy (NCBI): domain Eukaryota; kingdom Metazoa; phylum Chordata; class Mammalia; order Afrosoricida; family Tenrecidae; genus Echinops; species Echinops telfairi. The sequence goes on along the minus strand of NW_022109491.1, from coordinate 23,059,953 downwards.
GCTTGTTTACCTTCATGTCTTTAAGACCCTAGACACTATATCTTTGGATAGCCGGGCACCATCAGCTTTCTTCACCACATTTGCTTATGCACCCACTTTGTCTTCAGCGATTGTGTTGGGTAGACAGGTTGGATTCCACCCCTATACATTCACACAGGGTCAAGTTAACAAAAATCATACTGTACTGCCACAGTGGGTTTAAACTCACTGCCACATAGTCCATTTCAATCAAGCTACACTACTCAGGGCTTCTGAGACAGTAAATTCTTAAGGGAGCTGACAGCCACATCTTTCTCCTATAGAGTAGCTGGTGGTTTGCACTGCTGACCTCATAGCTAGCTGCTCAACCTAGCCCACAGCACCCCCAAGGCTCTCATCTTGCATGCTAACTTCCGTTCACACTAAATCACTTACCATTTCATGAACATACTGTGCTTTTTTCATTTGATTTATGGGGCTCCCCTGACTGAATTGCCCTCCTCTCCTCTCCCCATCTGGGGCAGTTTGGTTTTTGTTAACTTGGCCTTGTGTGAATGTGTAGGCGTGGTGTCCAACCAGTCTACCAGATGGTAGCCCGATGACGCCTCCTTGCAAGTGTCTCCTGTTCTTTAAGAGACACACTGAGAACGTCTTCCTCTCTTGCTCTTCCTCCTATCTGTCTACTTCCAGGGGTGGCCCCATGTGGGCTGCCGACTTGGAGAGCTGTCGGTGCCTGGCCCTGTCCCCACCAACCTTGTCGTCACATGACGCTGCACCCACTGGCCTGTGATCTCTCTGCTTCCCACTTCATCTTTCTGCATCATCAGCCTCCCGCTACTTGAGTCTGAAGAGGCTTTTGGCTATAATCCATCCCACGGACTTGAGTTGGACTGGGCTAGGGTGCCTTTCTTGATATAAATTTACCTTTTGCTATCAAGTTCTTTCTTTTT
>NW_022109491.1:23054083-23057977 GCF_000313985.2 Echinops telfairi | reverse complement strand
TTTACTCTCCCAGTGCATCACGTGTTTGAGTGCAAGAACCCTTCCGGGTTGACAGGGATGAACACTAATAACAAATGAGCAGTGACCATAGCTTATTGAACGAAGCCTCCTTCTGAAGGAAGCATGGGGACCTTCCCAGCTGTACTCATTTGGGATAATTGAGTGTGGACATAATGTCGACGGGAATGCCCTTTGCATACTACTCTCATAATTCCCTGTAGCAAGGTGGTAACCGTCTTCTGGACAGATGAGCAGAGTCTCAGAAAGGAATGATTCCCTGTACCTTGTTCAGACGCAGCACCTTGGAGTGTCGATATGTATGGTCCATCTTTCTCCATAACTCTTCAGAGACTTTATAACTCCAATACCCAGCCCAGTGCCCAACCTCAGAGCCTAGTTTATGCTTGCCGAAGGAATCCATGAGTTCATTAATGGTTTCCTACTCTTCCCTCTTGGTTAATTTAAGCCTTTTGGAAAAGTTTTCAGGTGCTATTCACCTTTTCTGGCCACACAGCCAGACTATAATCTTACTCTTCTCTGTCTTAGTATAACACTTCTCAATATCATTGATTGAATGTTTAGCCTTTGTTACCATGCAGTGTTGTTTGCTTTTAAATGCAAGTACTTTTTTCCCCCGGCTCGATTATAAACTCTCTTGGAGCTGGGACCATGTGTTATAACTGCCTCCCACGGTTATTTTGCATCTTGACCTGTCCACAGCAGACTGAAACACTCGAGATAGTTTTTTAAGTAGTAGGTTTTTCCAGGATTCCAATGTCCCTGGTCTCTTCCCATTCATTACAAGTTCCGCGTCTTATTTCATAACAAAATATTCCTAAAGATGCCTTAGCAATAGCATGTGAAACCACTTCAAAAGATATGTATGCTAAAACCTTTTTAATTTGGGCTGCTCACCTTATAATTAGTCCCAGGAAGACAGCATATAAACATCTTTATAAGGACTATTGATGACCTAAGATGCTAATTATCCATGCGGCTTAGCATTAACTGAGGAAATACAAGCTCAAGATTTTCTTTTGAGTATAAGTATAAGGGATAAGAGTAAGAATATCTATTGAGTACCTGTATGATATTTTATTTAATTCTGAAAACAGGTTTGTGAGGTTAATGACATTATACCCCATTATAAATGGGTAAAATGGAGCCGAGACATTATATCATTTACCCCAGGTCACCCCGTGAATAATAGATGATTCCATGTCTTCAGCCCGTGTGACTCTGAAGCCTGTACTCTTTCTACAATGTTACACTCTCTCTGAAAAACATATTTGTCTCGGTCTATTTCTGATAATAGAGTTAATAATAAGTGACATATACCTAATGTGCATTTGAATATTTACACCAATGATCGTACTTGATCCTTCCAAGTAAGATAAGCTGTACCGTTTTGATTGCCGGTTTACTGATGCAGAAACTAATGGTCAGAAAGTTTAGCTTACCTAACATTAAACAATCAGTGAGAATATTAGAACCCGACACGTTGATTTTAGGTGCCATCAAATCGGTTCCGACTCATAGTGACCCTAAAACACCAAAACAAAGTACTGGGCACAAGTATTGCAATTCTCAGATCCGTGTTATGTCTACATCAGCCTTGTAAGAAGAGAATTTTGTTTCTGATTTCTCTAGTCTGACATTTTCTCTAATGACATTTTCCTGTAACACAGGTCTAATCATCAATTTACAGATTATCTACAGTTGCTTACTCACTACAACAGAGCTGAGTAGTTATTTTTGCAGACCATTGGTCCTGCAAAAGCCAAGAATACACAGTATGTGACCTATCTTCATGGAAAGAAGTGTTCTGGTGTGCTTCTGCCCTTACCAGCTGCATTATATACTGGCCAATCAATCATATTGGTTCTCAACTTATGTGTATCCATTGTGTTTATTATTATATGTATCTAATTAAATCTCATATAAACAACTGAAATCAAAGTATGAAAAGAAATGCCTTTCTAGGAAAACTAAGTTAAGATCCTTGAAAAGACTACATAACACAAGTCACTAAACACAATTGCTGTTAAGCCAAGTCTGGGCAAGAGAGTTGTATAAGATTGGATTGGGGAAGAAGGGGTGCTGGGGTACTGTACAAATCTTGACAATTTTACCTGCAGAGTCCCTTGGAAACATCTTTACGGACACTGACACTGGAACTTGTAGACTGGTTTGTGGGTGGGGTTTATGTATGGAAGATGATGTAGAACTTCATAGCAGACCCACATGAGAGAAAATGCCTTAGCCCGACATATAAATATTGGACAGTGAAGGCACACTTGTCTCTAACTACAGCGTGATAAAACTAGAAGTCAAGAGTTTACATAGAGTTCCTCCTCTTCTCCTAACCTCTCATCTTTGTCTTGATGGTTTTACCTGTTGTGGATATTTCACATAAGTAGGAGCACCCAATATTTGTCCTTTTGTGCCTGGTTCATTTCAATTCATGTAATGTTTGCAAGGTCCAGCCATATGGTGGCATGTATCAGGACTTCATTTCTCTTTATAGCTGAAAAGACCTAATTTTTTTTATAGGTGCAAACAAATGAACCTCTTGACAGTCTTACACTTCTGGTTATAAATGGACAGCTTAAACATATGCTCTCACAGATCGCTAACTTGACAGTTAATAATTTTAAGTTTTTAGCCTACAATGACAAAGTGAATAAAACAAAACAAGAGCAGAGAAGGGAGATCAACATTCCGTTCCATTTGGGAGGATGGATGCCCTTGTTGAGCTGAGAAAACAATTCTGAATGTTTGTAGAGGAGGATCCTTTCAAGGTATAAATAGGTTCATATAGAATGTCTCTAGATTTGGATGGTGCAGATACGACAGAAGGAGAAATGTGAGGGGCTGAAAAGGAGATGGTTAGAAAGTCAGTCAGCAGTGCTATTGTTAGGTGCCATCAAGTTGGTTCCAACTCATAGTGACCCCAGGACCAACTGCCCGGTCTTCATAATCGTTCCCATGTTCAGCTAATTGTTGCAACCACTACGTCAATCCATCTCCTTCCTCCTTTTCACTGCCCTCTACTTGACCAACCATAGTGTCTTTCTCCAGGGACTGGTCTCTCCTGACAACATGTCCAAAGTAGGAAAGAGGGAATCTCACCATCCTTGCCTCTCAGGGGCACTCTGGCCGTATTTTTGCCAAGACAGATTTGCTTGTTCTTTTGGCAGTCCCTGGTACTTTCAGATTCTTCTCCAGCACCACAATGCAAATGTATGGATTCTTCTTCAGTCTTCCATATTCAGTGTCCAACTTTCACACGCATGTGAGGCCATTGAAAATACCATGGCAAAAAAACAAAAAACAACAACAAACGAAACATGGCTTGGGTCAGGAGCATGATCTGATCTCCTAACTGCTGCTTCCATGAGCATTAATTGTGGATCCAACCAAGACAAAATCCTTGACAACTTCAATCTCGTCTCCGTTTATGATGCTGTCACCTACTGGTCCAGTTGCGAGGAATTTTGTCTTCTTTACATTGAGCTGTCATCCACACTGAAGGCAGCCATCCTCATCTTCATCAGCAATCTTCTTCAGCAAGTGCCTCAAGTCCTCCTCCCTGACAGCAAGCAAGGGTGTTTGTTGTTGCCTAGGTTGTTGTTAGTTGCCTTCAAGTTGGCTCAGACTCATAGCGACTGTACGCATAACAGAACGAAAGACCGCACGGTCGTGGGCCAGCCTCACAACTGTTGCTGTGCCTGAGCCCATTGACGCAGATACTGTGTCCATCCGTCTCAGCAAGGGCCTTCCTCTTTTTTGCTGCCCTTCCACTTTACCAAACATGATGTCCTTCTCTGGAGACTGGTCTCGCCTGAAAAATATGTCCAAAGCACGCCATCCTTGCCTCTTGTGTTATCTGGG
>NW_022109491.1:23045599-23051838 GCF_000313985.2 Echinops telfairi | reverse complement strand
TATGTATGGATTGTGATAAGAATTGTACGAGCCCCCAATAAAATAATTTTTTTTTAAATTTACAGTCTACTTTGATAAATAGTAACTGAGATCTTGAAAGCTCATGAGCAGCCATCTAAGGTGCAATTATTGGTCTCTTCCTGACTGAGAGAAAGAAGATGATGAAAATCAAAGACGCATGGAAGCAATTAGTCCAACGGACTAATCGACCATGCAGGCATCGGTCTCCATGACCTTGAGGTCTGGCTGCAGCAACCACTGTGTTCTGAACAGGATCACATCAGGAAATCCTAGATAGAGTGGAAGACAAATTGGAACAAAGTTAAAAAAATAATAAAAACCACTCAAGCTTACTGGTCAGATAGGGACCAGAGACCCTCCTAGACAATGGCCCTTAGTCATCCTGCAGGTCTGGAATTGAGCTTACCCCCAAGACTTAATTTCCAGCCAAACAATGCCGGTCTACAAGTGGAAAAGAAGGCACAGCTTAGACTAGTCAATCCTTTGAGATCAAAAGGGCAGCATTTACCCAAGGACAGAGTTCATAAGGGTTAGAAAAGGAGGAGGAGTGGAGCCAGGAGACACAGGGAGGCAGTGGGCTAAGTGGTTTTCCATTGTGGGGTCTGCAACAATGACATGAAGCAAACGGTGTAAGGATTGTTGAGTAGAAGACTGATCTGCTCTGTAAATCTTAACCCAGTTGACAACAAAAATGTAAGGAGAGTGTATAGATATAGATGAAGATATATCAAGAAACCATAGCTTTTTATTTTGATATTTTTGTTTACTAAAGGTTTTTTTTACATTATTGTTCAATAAAGGTTTTTATATTTCTTAACTTACTCTTGTATCTTGATAAACATTTAGAATGAGTATCTTCTATATAAAATAAGAATTTTGTTTTTCTTTTTTTTTTTTTTAATAAGAATTTTCTTTATAGAGGTTTGTAGAAATTTCCTAGAGGAAAGTTAGAAAATAACAACCCCAAACACTGGAGAACAATAAAACTCTAAATTTCTAAGCGGTTTTATTTGTCACACTTGGTTTTGGGGTGTCACAGGTGCTGCCCTTCCCAAAATGAGAGGAATAAGGTGGAATGCTAGACAAAAATATGAAGAAGAAAATATGCCATCCACAATCCACTACCTAGAAATAACTGGGATTAACAATTTTGGGGATATTCATAAGGGATATTTCTCTATGGAGGTCTGCCGCTAGGTGAATGAATGGAAAGCTAGATAACACACAAATAACTTGAAAAGAATGAGAGCAGGCTTTCTACTTGTTCTTTTAAAAGAAAGATACTGTTAATTGGTGGCATTGCACTGTACATGTAGAAATTGTTGCATTGGCACATGTTTCGGTGTATGCCTTTTCACCACAGCTAAAATTTATTTTCAGATGAAGAATATTAAACCTAAGAAAAATTGGAATTTTAGAATATTGCTCTCTTCTGAATTCAAATCATCCCTATTGGCTGACGTGTGTGTGTGTGTGTGTGTGTGTGTGTGTGTGTGTGTGTGTGTGTGTGTGTGTTGCAGATGAATGGCATTGATATTCTGGAACCTCAATAAGGTCTTATAAAAAAAATAATTAGGTCTTATCCTCAAACTTAGTTAAAAGACTGCCTTATAAATGGAGTTAGGAGACATGAGTTTTCATCTCATTTCTACTTCTTATTTGCTGTGGACCTTACTAATATTATAGTTTTTGTTCTCCAATTTCTTCTGTGTACTCCAAAATGACATTGTCATGAATAATATCCAAAAGGAACTACTTCATGCTAAATCACTTTCAAAAGCATATATGCCTCTGAGGTTCCCCCAGATTCTCTTGTAACTGTGGTGTGCTTCTAGCAGACATTAGCTAAATGTTTCCAGAGATTTGTTAACTGATATTGTGAGAAGAATGTCCGTAGATGTCCTGTAATTCACCCAAAAGTGCAAACTAAAACCATTCTTATAAGAACAAGCCTAACTAATCAGGCATAGCTTTTAAAAATGGATTTTCCAATATAAAAACAAAAACACAAACAGCAAAAGACAGACTAAATGAACAGGAAAAAAATCAGAATAAATGAATAGCAAAAGACAGAATAAATGAACAAAAGACAGAATAAATTAAAAACACTTTGTTGTTTTTGTTGTTCATCAAAAGACTACCGAAAACAAAGAAAAAGTGAAAAGACAAACTCCAACTGGAGGACACTACTCACCTGGCAAGAATCTAACCAACCAAGATATACATAAAACGACAGCTTACCAGCAGAAAGACAAATAACAAAATAATAAAATGGACAAAACGCTTGAATAGACATTTCCCCAAAGAGGTCAATCAAATGGCCACTGAACACTGGACATCTGCTCAGTGTCATGAGGCATCCCAGAGGCAAATCCAAACGAGTGAGATGCCAGGGCACTCCCGGCGGGATGGCTAAGATGAAAAGAGCAAGACAAAGCAAACACAATTGAGTAGCTGCTGAGGATGTGGTGCAGATGCCCAGCGGTTTGGCTCTTGTGGAAAGCAGTGTGGTGGGTCCTCAGAAAACTGAAAATAGAACTACCAAATGATGGAGCCACTCCGTTTCTAGGTATAGCAAACCTGCGAAAGCAGAGCCTCACAAAGAGACTGTACACCAATGTACACAAGCACTGGTCACCAAAGTTAGAGGGGAAAGCAAACTCCATGCCCACCAACAGACGAATGGCTAAGAGAAGTGTGGCACAGACAGACAGCCAGACCCCTACTCAACTAGGAGAAATGAAGTACTCGTTCGTGCAGCAGGAAGAATGGATCTTAAAGACATTATGCTGAATGAAATAAGCCGACTACGGAAAGACAAGTATTGCGTGATCTCACAGAAAAAGACAAGCAAAGGCAAATAGAGAAACAAACGTTTATTAGTGGTTACCAGTGGCGGAAGAATGATGATGGGAAAATCACTGTGATAAAGGGTAAGGTGGCACAGCTGATCATTGCACAATGACTGTCCATGAGTTGGACAGCTGTAAAAAAGTAGATGAGCAAAAGTTGAATGATAGATAGATTTACAACAAGGACTTTTAAAAAGGTGTTAATGCGGTGGTGGTTTATGTGCAACCAGGCACCTCGTGATTTGGTCCCTCAATTGGGAACTGCAGGGATGTGGTTTCATGGGCTACCCATCGACTGCCTCCTAGTTCATTGGCCTGATAATTAAGTCCCAGCCATTAACAAGCCAGAATTTTAGTTCTTCAGGAATCTTTACTGGACTTCAACTCTGCTCACGACTGTGTCCTCTTTGTCAACAGCTGGATGTAGTGGCCCTTTCTTTCCCGAGGAAGCTGTCTCGCTGGGACTGCCAGCCATCCCCACTGCCAGACGTCTTCTGCTCGCTCTTGGTTTTCACGCGTGTCTGAAGAGCTTGGGAGTGGCCGTGACAGGCGCAACAAGTGGCGTCTTCTCATCTGGAACAACAGGAAAAGGGCAGTCAAAAATGGGAGGAGAATTTGGAATGTGTGGCTAATTGTCTCCCTGAACGGCCTCCTTGGTCATAAGACCAGAAAAACGGAATGATGGCCGACTACCCTCCCTGCATTTTTCTTTATCGGCTATAGTCCCTTTTATTTTCTCTGTTGATAATCAAACCGAAAAGCCAGGCGTACATCCATTTTTTAATACGCGAGCATTTTCAAGTACATCATTTGGACACGAGAAGGACGAGGACCATGAAACACGTGTGCACAGAGACCCCCACAGGAGTGAGGGTCGGCAGTTCCACACAGATTTCCGCTGAGAGACCATTGCGTAATTGCTGGCACTAAACAGGGCGGTAGAATTCCTTGCCAGGAACCTTAGTAAATCATGCCGATAGTTCAGTGATCAAGCAAGACTCTTCTCCTCCAGGGGTGTATAGGCCGCATCGCTCCCATTCACAGGCATAGTGGGGCTCCATCCACCCAGGACTTGGGCGCATCTGGCTGATCAGTGAGAATTTCAGCATACTGAGGCCTCCCATGCCCAACATGACGTTGAAGGGCTCTTTTCTCCCTGCCACAGCCTCGTTAACAGCAGATTCCTTTTTATCTGTGTTTCCTGGAATCCTCTAGAATGGAATCCACATGCTTGGAAGGAATATAAAAGAGCTGGTTTTATCTAGTAATTAAGTCCTAGTCCTCATCAAGGCGGGGTTTTAGTTTTTCGGGAATCTTGACTTTGACTTCAACTCTGGCCGTGAAAGTTTCCTCCTTTGTAGCACTTAGAACTACTTGGGCCCTTTTCATCCCAGGGGGCTGAAGTGTCCTGCTGGAGCTGCCCGCCAGCCATCTCCCCTTCCAGGTGTTCTCTGCTGATTGGTTTCCACGTCAACACGTTTCTGTCGCAGCCGGCAGCCCGTCCTCTGCCCCTCCACACCCCCACGACTGCCCCTTAACTTTCCACCCACCCGGCTCATTACTGAACATTTTTGATCCAAGATTCTACAGAAGAATCCTGATTAAAGGTGGGAAATGTAGGAGAGATTTAGAAATTCTCATCGACTCCAGACTTTGTGGACCCACGAAGGCTGGATAAACACTAGGAACTACGGTCCTGAGACCATCTTTAAACCATAAACTACAAATGTCCCCTAAAGTAACCTAAAACCAGCTTAATTAGTAAGCAATGTCCACCTTGAGCATTGTGCTCTTATAAGACCGATCGACGATCAGCACAGGGTCAAATTAACAACAGCCACTTGGAAGATTCGACAGGAACCTTCGGGGGGCAGTGAGGGAGAAAGAACCCAAAGGAACGGGAGCATGATTGCAGAATTCAGAGCTTCGTCAGCGTCGCTGAATAGTACACGTGGAAACTGGGATTCCTGTGTGCTTTGCTGTGTATCTTCTCAACAGCAACAGTAAAATAAACAAATTAGGAAGAAACTGTTCATGTAATTCTCTTTAGAAAAGGCAGAAAGCGTCTCGCACCCAGGATGGAACCGGAAGAGGGGACCCGCCCTTGTGGCGGCTGCAGAAGGTGCCGGCGGAGCTGGGCCCGCAGCTTCTTCACAAAATGATTGATGGCATGTGTGGCCGGGCTTATCCTCTCCACCAAGACTATCAGAGCGTTTGGGATTCAACAGAGTGGATTCACGTTCGAGAAGACATTACCACATTTTTCAAAGATGCCGTGGGCAAAAGTTTATCTGATGAAGAGATATCTCAGCAGTTGAATCAGTTGCATTCTTTTCATCAGGAAGCAATCCTGAAATGCTTGCGAAGCCGAAAAGATGAAATCAAGCAGGCTCTGTGGGGGGAAATCGTGGCTATTTCCTCTGCCCAGCTTCAGGACTTTGATTGGCAGCTAAAGCTTGCACTTTCCAGTGACAAGATTGCTACCTTACAGATGCCACTGTTAACCCTTCACCTGGATGTGAAGGAAAAGGGTGCAGTTACACCCTATTCTGTCGAGATGAGTAAAGAAGAGCTGCAGAGTCTCACCGAACCCTTGGAAGCGGCTAATAAGGTGGTCTTGCAGTTGAAATAAGGAGAAGTGATGACGAACAGAGCTGTTACTATTCCCTGCGCCACCTGATCTGGCGGAACGAATGCTGTGCGCTCAGAAAACCTGCAGTGTCCCGGTGCCACACTGAGAAAGATGAGATTACAAACATAAAAGGTTATTACCTTCCCCGAAGAACAGGAAATGACGTGGTTGGTAGAAAATGCATAAGAAACGAAGATGAGAAAGCTCGTAGCTGTTTATATTTTCATATTGACTATTTTGCTTCATTTATTTAATATTTGAGGAATCTTTATCGATAAACAGTTTAGTATGTAAAGCAAAAAGGCAAATTAGAATGTAATGTAAACATACAAAGCACAAATATACTTGAATGATGCTTAAAAGAAGTCTGTAAATAGCAAGGATGACATGTATTATGTAATTATTGTGGTACTTTTAAAAATAACTTTTTAAAAGAAGGCTTACACTATACATTTAACTAAGGAGATTCCATATTTTTCTCATATTTCAAAGGAAAGATGATAAAAGATCAAATTTGAGAAAGAAGCCCTTCAGATATGAGTGAGGAAAAATACTCTAAATTTGTATAACAATTCTGTGTATAAATTCTAGAAACAAACATTTTGATTAGAACATTAGTAAAAAATGAAAGGAGCAATTACTTCTGCATTTCTGTGTCTGGCCAGAAGAATGTGTTCTGGTAAAAGAGTACATGCTATCGTAGAGTGTATATATCATTATAAAATGTCAGATAA
>NW_022109491.1:23042765-23044107 GCF_000313985.2 Echinops telfairi | reverse complement strand
TGTATGGATTGGGATAACAGTTGTATGAGCCCCTAATAAAATGTTAAAAAAATAAATAAATAAAATAAAATTTGTATTCATAAAAAAAAAAAATGTCAGATAAAAATCCTATGTTCATTTTTGTTATAAACTAGCTGTTTTGGATATTAATTTGGTGGAAAACACTCCATTTTTAACTTCATTTAACATTCCAATTATTTTGAGTGAATAAAGAATGCCATACTTAAAAAAAGAAAAGAAAAGGCAGAAAGCTTCATATGTTTCAGAGAAGTTCTGTTTTCACTGGTAAATTAGGCCTAAGTTGTTACTAAACAATATATATATATTTTAAGTTGGGGGCTTTTTTCCCCCAAAGAGTTTCTTAATGATTTAAACTTGTATAAAGCAAAAATATTTGTTCCAAAACACTAGAAAATCCTACCGATTTTATAAATGTAATTCCTTTTCTTATTTCTGTTCATGTTCTTAGTGTGAGCAGTAGAATTTGTGACCTATCTAAAAAGATGAAACTACAGCATTTAAAAATGAAAAGAGAGATAGAGAGGTTTTTATGATCCTGAAAAGTATAAATAGTATGAGACTTAATATCCTTTTAAATGATTAGAATATTAGGATTGGAGATCACTTGCGGAAGTTTAAAATATGCTTTGGAAAATAAATGATATATAAAAAATAGCAAATTCTCTAGAAAGTGAATCTTAAACTTACAAAACTGATTCAGTATTTAATAAATTTTAGAGCATTTTACCTTCTGAATTACGCCTATTATTACAGCTAACATTTACTGAGTACTTTTTGAACATTCTACTAAGTCAGAGGTTCTCAACCTGTGGGTCACCCGATTCATAACAGTAGCAAAATGACATTGATGAAGTAGCAACGAAAATGATGTTATGGTTGGGGGTCACCACCACATGAGGAACTGTACGAAAGGGTCGTGAAGGTTGAGAACCACTGTACTAAGCTCTTTATTAACCTTATTTAATAACTTTATTTTACTGAAACCCTGTCAAACAGATAGTATAATTATCTCCATTTTACCAAAAAGAGGCTCAAAGAGAGTAATTAACTAGCATATTCCAGATGCCATCTGATGAGTTTGTAGGTGTTGTGTCTCCTTTAAGTATGACAGCTTTTTCCCTCCTTCATAGTTACTGTATCAGGCTGCTTGTTTAGTCATGGGAGCCCCCCATCCCCCAACAACAGCAGCCATGATTTTAGTTATATTTCTCTTGTTCACGTCATATACTCATTTGGTGGGCATGAATCGTATGACTGTCTCTCTTGTTCGTGTCATATACTCATTTGGTGGGCGTGAATCGTATGACTGTCTCTCTTGTTC
>NW_022109491.1:23026686-23042499 GCF_000313985.2 Echinops telfairi | reverse complement strand
GTCATATACTCATTTGGTGGGCGTGAATCGTATGACTGTCTCTCTTGTTCACGTCATATACTCATTTGGTGGGCGTGGACCATATGACTTTCTCTAATGTGTAGATAGAGTCGTTAAAGGGGTAAGGCCAAGTGTAGCCCCCAGACCTTCATTCAGGTTCACATTGAGGTTCCTATTGGTTCCTTCTATTAACAACTCTGCAGGCAACCACAAATTCAACTAATTGTACTTCTGTCAAGTAACACCAACTTTTTCTTAGACTCTCCACTGTTGTTAGGAGATAATCTGTCAAATAGGAAACTGAAATCAGGATATGTCACACTTAGGGACAGATGTCCGTCATCTGTTTATCAGTCCTATCCAATAAAGAAATGACAATCATTTGTTATAACTTTTTAAAAAGACTTGCTCATGTCTCTAGTTCGCTTTTCTCCAAGGGTTCACAAGTCATCTGCTTAATTTTAGAAAATCCAAGGAATTTAAGTTTCTAGCTAGACAATCATTTATGGAAGTCACTTTCCAACTATGTAAAAATGTGAGCCATCTTCCTTGATTTTCCTTGATTTCTTAGAGATTACTGATACCTAATAGATCCCCAAACTCATGGGAATAAACTTTTAGAATTCTAGCATGAAATTCTAAATTATAAAAGCAGGTCCCACTGAAATGATCAAACGCTCTTATACTACCTTCTTTTCTAAGTTATATTTCAATTCCCTTTTAATGGTATTTACTTTCAATTGTTCTTCTTGGTGGATGCATCTGAACTAGTGGCTTATATAATCATGTACTATATCTCTTGGCTCCTCTGTTTCTAATTCCCTCTAAATAAATCCTCTTGGGTTTTAGATTTCCCAACATGGAATATTACTCTTCTATTAAGCAACTGTTCCAAATAAAGAATAATTTTAAATAACCTTGTTCTTGATAAGGCTTTCCTTTTTCTTCCTCAAAGTCTCTTCTAGCTGCATAACCTTAATAATAAAGTTCTTTTCTTCTGAACTTTTATAGTACTTTATTTATGCCTTCTTTACATTACTTGTCATGTTCTCTTTGGCATTAAAATGATCTTTTTTCATTTCCTATTTAATAGAGTAAGTTTCGGGGGGACAAGAATTGGGTCTTACACGCCCTTGCGCTTTTCATTTAGCTCATTGCCTTAGGAACCATGGGTGAGACACCGAGCCGAATGCTCAGCCAGCAGCCGAAAGGCTGGTACTTCAAACCTACCAGAGGCAGGTCGGGAGACAGGCCTGGTGATCTGCTTCTGAAGGCTGGCAGCCTTGAACACTCTGGTCCCGTTCCACTATGAGTTGAAACAGGCTCAACTTCAATTACCAACAACAGCACTGTAAATGATTAACCAGTATTTATTGAATAAATGAATTAGAAAATTAATGTATGGAGTTCTACCTAGTAATGAAGAAGCTTTCGTGGCACAGTGGTTGGGCATGTTACTGCTAACCAAATATCAAAATTTTGTTCAAAACCACCAGCCACTCCATAGGAGAAAGGGATGGAGGTCTGCTTCCATGAAAAGTACAGCTTCGGAAACCTCTGGGTGACTCAGTCTGATAGGGTTGCTATGGGCCAAACTCGGCTCAGTGGCAATAGGCTTGAGTTTGTTTTTTGCTTTGTTTTGTTTTGTTTTGTTTATCCAGCCTTGTGCTGGAGCTTGCCCTTACTGGTTTCTGAAAGCTTCATGTTAAAATTTGAGGAATTTGTCATTGGTCTTTTAAATCATTGGTAGCTTGAAAACTGATCCTGGTGGGAAGATTTACACTTACATGTCAATGCAGCAAATGCAACCAAATAGCTTTTTCTTCTAGAGGGCCAGATATTCAGCATTTACCAGCACAGCACTGGTTCCATTCCTCCCACACTAGTAAATTGTGCATCCTCTTTCGTATTAAGATGAAACCTAGTATTACATGCCGGGGACTTGTTAGGTCAGAAACCTGTTGCCTTCCAATCCCTTCCAACTCATAGTGACCTGTAGGATGGAGCAGAGCTGCCCCCTTGTGTTTCCAGAGCTGTGAATCTTTATAGACCACATCCTTCTCCTGCTGAATAGCTGGGAGCTTAACCAGACAGCAATTTGTTTACATCACACACGGAGGTACAGCAACATGGCAGGACTCGGTCCCAGCTCTTCTGTCTCCCAGCCTTATCTCCTTTCTAGCCCAACCACAGCCATTTCATTTCATGTTAATTGCTTTATGCTTGCTCTGTTTATTGGAACAGGCCCAAATAAAGCCACAAGTACTGTTGCTAGCAATTGTTTATTAAGAGATGTCAGTGAACAAGAATATCACTCTCTCTAGCCTTTTATTTATGTTGCAGTTAGCTTTAAGCTCAGGCATTTGTTTTTAACAAAGAGCAGACCCTGTTCTGAAGTCCAACAAACAACTTCTTGAGTAAGAATCTGCACAAAGCTGGTTCCTATGAGGTGAAGGTTAGAGATCTCTCAATGTCCAACTTCTCCAAGCTGCCATATCCTTCCAGCATCTCTAACACCAACTGCTCTCCATTCCCTCCGTACTTTACCTCTTGCTTGGGGGGCTCAACAATTTACTCTGACAACTCACAGAATTTACACACTGGACTTACATGTAAGGATTTTATTGGGGAAGTAATAGGTTACAACTCAGAATCAGAATCCACTTGGTAAGCAGCTGGGCATAACTCAGGTTCAACTTGAAGATAACTCACTCAAACTCACTACCAGCGAGTGGATTTTGACTCATAGCGATCGTATAGGACAAGGTAGAACTGTGGCTTTCCAAGACTGCAACTCTTTACAGGAGTAGAAAGCCTTGTCTTCTGCAGAGGATCTGGTGGTTTTGACCTGCTGACCTTGTTGCTAGCAGCCCTACACATAACCACGAAATCTCCAGGGCTTCGTGCCGGCAAGATATAATTATTTCAACAGAATAGCTTCCAAACAACTTTATCTCTGCCATGCCCATCGGCAGACCCTTGGCTTGGGCCTACTGCCACAGGACCCTGGCATCCCTGGGCTGCAAATTTCAGTTCACATGATGAAACAAGACAGTGGATCAAATAAGTGACCAAAGTACACAGTCAGAAAGAAGAATAAATGGCATTGGAAATACTTGATAAGGAATTAAAAAGATTGATATTTGTTATACCTTCAAAGAATTGAAGGAAAAATCGAGAAAGTTACAGATAAAGCTAAGGAACACAGAGGAACAACTTTAGAAGAATTCAGAAAAAACCCACAAGAACAAACTGACAAAACAAATGAATAAAAATACAACAACAAAGAAAACCGTACAGAAACTTCAAATAGAAATCCAAAATATTAGTACTAAGACTTCACTGAAAGAGCAAAGTAGAATCGAATCAATGGAAGACAGAGGTAGTGAAACCCAAGACAAATATTTCAATACTAGTAGTAGGGGAGAAATTTTTTAAAAAGAAGACGAAGAACCCTAAAAATTATGTGGGACACCATCAAAAGGTGTCATTCACATGAAATCAGAATTTCAGAACAGAAAGAGACAAAAAAATAAAAGAGCAACCAAAATTGTCAAAAAGCTGTTGAAAGAAAATGACCCTAGTATCATGACAGATGAGAAGAAATACATTCAAAAGAACAAAGAGCCCTAAACAGCATAGACACCAAAGAAAACCATTAAAACATACCATCATTAAAATTTCAGTAGCCAAAGAAAGGGTTGGAGTTTTGGAGAAATGAAATGGAATGCGGTGGGAAAAAATCACCCTGAAAGTGGAGTCACTTCTGTGTCCCATGCCTTTGTGCTTTCACTTTTTTTTAAATCATTGAAAAGTAAGACTAATAATGCCCACTATGTAGATGTTGGATGGGATGAAACCCAGTATGAGTTGATCCGAACTAGAATTGCTTCATATAGTTCCCGAGGGAAGATATAAATCTTTATGGAAGTAGAATCCACTCAACTCACTGCCATTGAGTCAATACTGAATATAGGACAGGGTAGAACTAATTGTCCCTGCCGTTTTCTGAGACTGTTACTGTTGACTGTTTTCCCCCATGAACTACTCACCTCGTGGCTGTCACCAGTGCATAACCACTACGCCCTCCCCCCTCCTCTTATGGATGTAGACGGTTTCTGATTTCTTCCACAGAGTGGTTAGCGGATTCAGCCTTTTGGTTAGCAGCCCAACGATGAACCCATGACACCACCATGGTTCCTTATTGAACACAAAACTACGTAGAAGTAGCATTGTCCTTTGTACAGTGCCTAGACTACTTGGTGGTGGTCCATAAAAGGTAGTATATCAGTCATGATAGGCTAAGTTATACTTGGTGACAAAAATCCCCCGCCACCTTGAGTTGATTCAGACTCACAATGACCCTATGGGACATGGTAGAAATTTCCCATGGGGTTTCGAAGGCTGTAAATCTGTACGGAAGCAGACTGCATCATCTTTCTCCTTCACAGTGGCTGGTGGGCTCAAACCACCACCCAGATCTCAGTGACTCACAGCACCGATTATTGATTTCTCACTCACAGTCCCTGTCCAAGGTGCCGAGATTGCAGCTGTGCTTATCTTCTGTACTCCGGAATCTGCAACTTCCTTCTATCTTCCTTAGAAAAGAAGAAAAAGAGTCAGGCAAATCACACACTGACCCTTAAAACTTCTGCCTAAAAGCCACATGCATCACCAGTTTTATTGGTTAAGAAACCACTTGTGGGGAGTGGGGAGGGGGAGAAAGGGGAAACTCATCACAAGGTTGGAAATATAGCCCTCCCCCAAAGGGAATGAATAACAGACATGTTGGTGAAGGGAGATGACAGACAGTGTCAGATACAAAATAATAATAACAATATATAATTGATCAAGGATTCACGAGGGTGGGAGGGTGGGGACAAAAGAGGACCTTATACCAAGGGCTTAAGTATAAAATGTTTTGGAAATGATGATGGCAACATATGTACAAATAGGCTTGATCCAATTGATGTATTGAATGTTTTAAGAGCTGTAAGAGCCCCCAATAAAATGATCCTAAGAAAGAAAGAAAGAAACCACAATTTTCAAAATATGTCCACAAATTCTTTGACCTTCCCCCCTTCAAAAATGAAGCTTAATTCATCTCTCCTTGAGATTGGCTGACTTTGCCACTTACTTCTATTGAATAGAAAATGGGAGAAGTGACAATATGGGACTTACAAGACACGATCATAAAAGGCATGACAGCTTCCGTCTTGCTTATTATTGGATCATTCGCTCAAGGAAGCCGGATGCCATATCGCAAGGACGCTCAAGCAGCACTTGCGTGAGTAGCCCTTCACAAACAGTCAGTGAGGAGCTGGGAGCTCCTGCAAACAGCTATATGAATGAGCCGTCTGAGAGACGGACCCTCCCGCCCCACTCAAGCTTTCAGATGACTGCAGCCCAGCTTGCGTCCTGCCTGCACTCTCTTAAGAGGATCAGAGCTAGAACCACTGAGGTAAATTTCTCCCAAATCCCTGGCCCACAGAGACGGTGGTAAAATAAATGTTGGTTGTGCTTAGTCTCTACATTTTGGGATAATTGGTTACAGGTAATAGATAGCTAATATTTAACGGAGAAAAACGTCGTATGCAGGGATAGATACTGTAAAATGATAGGTGTCGCAGCAGCAGCAGAACCCATAACTTCGGGAGTAGAGAGGAGAATCCACATGGGTATCAGCCCAAAGCTGAGCCTGCAGATGGTGAAGGTCAGGCGTCCCCCCATTTGCCAACCTGGTTCCCATCCGTTCAGACAGCGGCAGCTTTCTTACTTACTCTTGGATCACTCTCGCTGGAGGGAACCAGGTGCTTTGTCATGAGAATACTCAAACAGCTCTAACTCCTCTCCCCTGATGAGCTGACTGCACTAAGTCCCTTCTAATGAGTAACACATGGCAGCAGAGAGCAGGTGTCTTAGACACAAACAACACTCTCTCCTTCTCTTCTGGTTTACGAATCCGTTGCAATGGGCACACGGGACTCACAGACCACACTTAGAGTTACGTGGCTTATTAAAGAAACACCAGGCTACAACGTAGGATCAGCAAGCATGAGGTAAGTCGAGATGATCCCCCCCCACCCCCCTCAAGGGGAGACCACATCCCTCACTCCTTCGCCCTCCTCTCTTGGCCTCTCTTGGCGGTGCAAACGAGCAAGTCTCTCTCTCTTCCAAGCACACCCCTTTTTGGTAGGCCAGACTCTTTCATTTACATTGCAGCTGCAGACTCTTTATTTGCCCAGTCTAGTTACTGACCCGACCCTTGGCAGGTGCATACCAATCACAGGGCAGGACCAGGCAAAAAATATCAAAGCACAAGTTGTTTACAGCTAACCAGGGAATATAGAAAACAGAGGGGATAGAAAACTAGGGCTTAGTGGGGGAAACGTGTCGAGCTGTTTCCCAAAGCAGCAAAATACACAAAGGAACAAATATTACCACAGACACTGTAAGAAAAGACGCTTGAATATTTGGTAAACGGTAATGGCCCTGGTAATGTAGTGGATTGTACATTGGGCTGTTAACCACAGGGTCAGCAGTTTGAATCCACTAGCTGCTCTATCGGAGAAAGACGAGGCTTTCTTACCCCATAAAGATCTACAGCCTTGGAAACCCACAGGGACAGTTCTATAGGGTCCTATAGGGTTGGCATCGAATCAGTGAGTTTGGGAATATCTACCACAGTAGCTAAAATGTTTAAGTCCCACCCTTTAACTTGATAAATGGACAAGTAGCTAATGCAATGAATAAATCATACAGCCTTTACATAAACATTGACACACACCCCTTCCCCTCTATCCAGCAAGTTCCATGGCCAACATAGTATTTGAAACCCAAGGTTGACTATTCCCTCCCTAAACCACACCTTCTTCTCATTTCTAGAGTTACAGGATTGTCACACATCCATATTTCCCCTTGGTTTTGATCTCTCCTTAGTCCTAAATTGACCGACTTAGAGTTTGATGACCAAGATTCATAAGAGAGACCCTATAATTCAATTTCGATAGTCACTAGCTTTCAGCTAAGCCATTAGCTTTTCTTCCTCTTTCACCCTAAGAGTTTTCTTGCAGTATAATTGCCCACGTTAACTTATTGTCACTCTGACCATGTGATTAGAATTGCCAGTGTTTTAAAGTTTATTCTTCCGAGTGTGAAATTATATCCCATTGTGGCTTTAATTTCCATTTCCTTGTTGGCAAATGAATTAAGCTTTTTTTTTTTCATTGTCCAATTGTGTGTCTTCTGTTGCAATTGTTTTGGCAATTCTTTTATTGGATTACCCACTCATTCCTGAGGTGTTTGCCTGTTTTTGTTTGATGAAATGCTTCAATGACCTATGCATCTTTGGGTGTGTGACGTTTTGCTGTCATTCAAATGAATCTTTACAGAACAAATTGGTTTTCCATTCAACAATTGATATGTATTTTGTTTGCGTCCCCACACCGCCCCTCCACAAGTAGCAGCACTGTTCCCACTTCCTCCCTGGTTTCCATTTGTCCTGTTTTTCTTGTCCCTTCCTAGCTTCTGAGCTTCGTTTGGGGACAAATACTGCTCTTTTCATTTCATGTGGTTGACTGTACTGAGGAGTCTGCGCCTCCTGTCTATTGTTGCGCTGAAAGCCGATTCGTGTTCAATTCCAGGCCTGAAGGGTGTCTAATCCTTGGGGGTTGCCTAGTCTTTATCAGGCCAATAAGCCTAGTCATTTTTGTGATTTTGAATCTTGTTTTCCCTCTTTCCTGTTTTGTGACCAGAGTGGCCAGCGTCAGCATCATCAAGTTCTTCGGGTCTCGGGGTAGTGAGGTTGGGGTTTGTGGTGGCCCATTATGCGTTTGGACTAGTTTCCTCGGGTCTGTAGTTTTCTTTGCTCCTCTTTGCTATGAATGGGGCGAGAGCAAAACTCGCACCTTGGATGACTGCTCACAAACATTTAAGACCTCAATCAGTAGTCACCAAATTAGGATGTTGATTATTCTCTTTGTGTTAAGTCGATTGATCTAGATGTCCCCTTAGACCAGCGGTTCTCAACCTGTGGGTCGCGACCCCTTGGGGGTCAAACAACCCTTTCACAGGAGTCGCCTGATTCATAACAGTCGCAAAATGACAGTGATGAAGTAACAACAAAAATAATTGTATGGTTGGGGGGTCACCACAACATAAGGAACTGTATGAAAGGGTCGTGGCGTTAGGAAGGTTGAGAACCCCTGCCTTAGACTCTTGTCCTCAGTCCCCGAGTCCAGTGACACTCCCTCCAGGTGTTGTGTTGTGGCTAAGAAGTTTTCATAACTTTACCCGCTGTACGTGCACTCATAGTTTTATGATGCTGGTGCAATTTCTTCCATTGCGTTTTATCTCCTGAGGGGCTGTTGTCAATGATTTCGTTTTCCTGATTTCTCTTTGGAAGTTCTCTTTGTTGGTGTGGAGAAATCTTTCTATGTTGGTCTTGTATCCCGTTCCTTTGCGGAATCCTTAGTTCCAATAGCTTTCTTGTGGAATCATTGGGATTGTCTTTTTACAGGATCGAGCCATCTGCAAATACAGGTAGTTTTACCTCTTCTTTACCAATTTGAATGCCCTTTATTTTCCCTAGCTAAGACTTCCAGTATAATGTTTAGTAAGAGTGGAGATGAAGGGTATACTGCCTGGTTCCTGTTCTTAAAAGGAATGCTCCATGTCTCTCTCCATTGTGAATAATGTTAACTATCTGTTTTGTATAAATACCTTTAATTATGCCAAGGACTCTTTCTTCTATTTCTATTTTGCTGAGAGAGAGTTTTTAATCAGGAATGAGGGTTAGATTTTGTCGAATGCTTTTTCTGTGTTGATTGAATTATCATGTACTTCTTTTGCTTTATTCATATGGTAGATTTTGTTGATGGATTTCCTGGTGTTAAACCATCCCTGCATATCTGGTATGAATCCCTGCTTGGTCGTGATTTCTTTTCATTTGTATTTTTTGAGTTGTTGGGTTCTGCTGGCTAGGATTTTGTTGAGAGTCTAGGTGTCTATAGCTGAGGGGGTAGTGTTGTGTGGTGTCTGTGCCTCGCTGTGGTATCAGGGTTTGGTGGCTTCCTAGCATGAATTCAGGAGGACTCCTTTTCCTCTTCTCTGTTCTGTAAAACTCGGAGTAGTCTTGCTGAGAGCGCTTCTCTGATGGTTTGGGATGACTTCTCTGAACAGCTTCTCGAGTAAAAGTTCTGGATTTTCTAGATCAAAGCTTTCTGTTGTTTTGGGGAAGTGCTTTTATTTGTTCATTTAAAAAAAATCACCTCTTCAGTGTCTTCTTTTGTCATGAGTCTGCTCTGTTTTTCTGCCTCAGTTTGTGTTAGTTTAGGTAGGCAGGCAGCGTGTTTCTAGAAATGTGTTCATTTCTTCTTAATTTTCAAAGTTGTTGGAGTATGAATTTTTCTAAGTATTCTTTTATACCCCTGCCTCCCCCCACCAAACCCTGTTGCTTCTGTTGCAGTTAGCGGTCTCACTTATTTTAGGTTATTTGCTTCTTCTCCTGCTTTTCTTTTGTCAGCTTGACTAGTACCATGTTTCCCCAAAGTAAGACATCCCCCGAAAATAAGACCTACTTACAGTTTGCCTCTCGCTGAAATATAAGGCATCCCCCCAAAATAAGACCTCCCCGAACATAAGGCCTCCCTGTTAATAAGGCCCCCTGAAGGTACCGTAACCCTGGACTCTGGACCATAGCAGCAGGCACCGCTGCGCAGCCGGGGCAGACAGGAAGTACGAGTAAATGTACCATAGATTGTTGTACATGGAAATGGTAGTAACACATTCTTGATACTGTAGGATTCACAGTTTGTCTGGTTATGCTGGTTTGTGATGACAACTACTACCATACAGTATACAGGTAATAAATTTCCTTTTTTTTTGTTCAACAATAAATGTGTACCATATTCTTCTTCATAAAAAAATAAGACATCCTCTGAAAATAAGACCTAGCACATCTTTGGGAGCAAAAATTAATATAAGACACTATCTTATTTTCAGGGAAACCGGGTAGTTTGTTGATTTTATCGATCCTTTCAAAGGACTAACTTTTGGTCTTGTTAATTCTTTCTATTGTTTTTCTGTTCCAAGTATTTCTGCTCTAGTCTTTATTATTTCGTTTTTGGTGGTGGCCTCCCTCTCCCCCCCCACCCCCACTTTCTTTCTATTTGATCTGTGTGTGTGTGTGCATGTATTGCTATAGATTGACCTCTGAATGCACCACTTTTGTTGTGTCTCTCTGATATATTACACTTACATTTTTATTTGATTCTAGGCATTTTTAAAATGCCATCTGTTTAAGGGTACAAAAGGGACCTGAATCTCAAATGTAGCTTAAGGAGAACATTTATTAAATCTGGAATGGACAAAGACAAAGACATCTGTCTAGAAGAGGGAGACTGTTGGCATGAGGTCGAATGGCATCTTTTCCAGGCTTCTCTAGGGTGTATACAGAGATCAGCGAGAGATGTGAAAAGGCAGGAGTCCACACTCTGGTGGCCTCGAGGAAGATCTAAGTTCTTGACAGTGACCGTTACTCAAAGGTCTTGTTTCCCCCTGAGCTTTCCTCTCTCCCTATCTCAAAACAGACCGGTCTTTAATGGTCACTTTCTGGATGTTTAACAAGTACCTATTTCCTCTTTTCTTCCCCCGCCCCCCCACCCCTCTTTTCTTTCTTATCCCCCTGTCCTGCCATTTATACAGGACAGCTTGGGACAAACCGCGGACCAATTAAGGCATTAAAAATTCTTATTCTACCCTAAGTATGGCTTTAGCTATTGCTTATTCATATTTTTCAAAATGAAAATTTATATTGTTTATTTAGTTTAAAGGAATTAAAGGCTCATAAATATTAATCAATATTTCAATAAAATGAAAGTTCCCCAGAGTTCATATTATTAGTATACAAAAACGTGCATTAAAAAAGCTGGTACCATAATATAAATTCTAGTCCATAATTTTTTCAGTAAATAAATTGTGATCTTCATTCTACGTCAATACCAATAAATCTATTTTATTACTATTAAAACTGCATAACAGAGGAGCCATAAAGTCTGGGGAAATTGGCAAATATACCTAAAAATTATTAATTATTCAACCGTATTTCATAACAAATGTGTTATCCCTCCTTAAAATATATAGTTCAAACAGCTGTACAAAATTTAAATTGAACACAATTAGTGCAGTTTATTTCAATACAGCTCATGCAAACATATCTGAAATACCTCATTTGATTTTTGTGGCTTTGATTTCACGCAATAGACCTGTTCCTTTGGTGTGCACCAGAAAAAAAGTAATCAAGGGGTGAGGAATCAATCTGTTTTAGAATCTGTGTTTCTCGACACTGAAAGCAAACTAAATGTCATTGAGTCAATTCTGACTGATAGTCACCCTAAGAGACAGCGTAGACCTGCCTGTATGGGCTCCTGAGGTTGTCAACAGTTATGGGAGCAGAATCTCTCTCCCGTGGAGCAGCTGGTGGTTTCTGACGGCCGCCTTAATACCACTGTGTGAACCCATGGTCATTTATTTACCACTTCTCTTTTGATGGGTATTGCTATGGATCGAATGGTGAATCCTTAAAATATGTGTTGGAATCCCACTCTCTATACCTGTGGATGTAATCTTGTCTGGGAAAAATGTTTGTCGTGTTAATGTTAATGTTTGTCATGTTAATAGAACCCTGTTGGTGTAGTGGTTACTCACCACAAGGTGGGCTGTTTGAAACCACCAGCTGCTTTATGGGAGAAAGACAAGGCTTCCTACTCCAGTAAAGAGTTACAGTCTCTGAAATTTACAGGGGCAGTTTTGCCCTGTCTTATAGGGGCGCTATGAGTCGGCATCAACTCAATGGCAGCAATTTTTTGGTTTTGTTTTGATTTAGTTATCACTGTGGGCACCTGGCTAGATGGCATAGTGGGCTATGAGCTGGGTTGTTCACTGCAAAGTCAAACCCAACAGCCTCTCCATGGGGGAAAGATGAGGCTTTCTATTCCTGTAGAGATTTACAGTCTCGGAAGATGACAGGGGCAGTTCTGGTCTGTCCTATAGGGTAGCTATGACTCAGAGTTCACTCGATGGCAGTGTGTTTTCAGTTTGTCCCTGTAGCGTGTATCTTACATTTATCACAATGTGTCTGGGGCCAGGATGCAAGTATAAAACCATCTCAGCCATTAGAAAAGCATTTACTCTCTTATGCATAAGTGGGAAACAGAGTTTCTGCACTCCCTAAATATCATCTTCAAATGTGTTTGGCTAAACACCGAGTCTATATGTTTTGTAAAAGCTGACAAAAGTCACATCTACGCATGCCAGTTCCAAGGACAGGAGTATTTTGTTAAAAGGGAAACAGAAACAAGCAAAAAGCTCATTTCATCATTGACATAGTGGATGGGCAGTTAACCGCAAGCCCAGGAGTTCAAAACCACCAGCATGCCCTTTCGGAGAAAAATGAGCCTTTCTACTGTTAAAAAGGTAAAATAGTCTCAGAAACACAAAGGGGCAGTTCTACTCTCTCCTGTGGGGCCACTATGCATCGAAGTCAACTCAAAGACAATGAGTTTGATTTCTGGTTTGGAAGTTTTAGGAATAAAAGTTCCCGTTGGAAGAGCTGCCGGTTCCAGGTAAATTCAGCCCCTCAAGGCTGACCTGTTTTGGAATGTTATGTGTTAGAAACTAGCATCCTTAACTCCTGGGCCTTGGTGCTTTATTTCAATAATTTGTATATGCTGAGCCATCAACTCCTGGGTTATGAAAGGAATGGAGTAAACACATAGATGAGCATAAAGATTCAGGGTGGGGTGGGGGTGAGGGGGTGGGGGGGAAGCCATAGGAAGATACCCAAGCCGTGGGATTCTCCATTGCCTCCTATGCATGTGAAAGGCGGACACTGAATAAGAAAGACTTAAGAAGAAGCAATGCATTTGAATTATGGGGCCGGTGGAGAATATGAACTGTACTGTGGAGTGGCAAATGCAAACAGATCCATCTTGGAAGAAGCACAGTCAGAATTCTCCTTAGAGGCAAAGAAAGGGTGGTGAGACTTCAAGTCACAGCCTTTGGACATGTTACCAGGAGAGACCAGTCCCTGAAAAAGGCCATCATGCTTGGTAAAGTAGAGAAATAGCCAAAAAGAGGAAGACCCTCTGTGTTAGACCGGGTTGACGAGATAAACAAACCGAAGGACACTCATATATGTGTCAGAAAGAGCTTTATATCATAAAGTAGTTATATATCAGGGAAACATCCTAGCCCAGTACAGATCAAGTCCATAAGTCTGATATTAGTCCATAAGTCTGCTACCGGTCCATAAAGCCCTCTTCAGACGCACAGCCATAAGCAATGATGCAAAATGCAAGACCATCACCAGCCTCACCAGCTGGTGGGTGCAAAGTGTTGTGGATCCAATGGTGGTGGACGCATCTCCAGGGCTCTGGCAGGTCTCCAAGTGACTCACTGGCAGGAAGGTGGAGGCAGAGAAAGAGATGGAGGAAGTTCCTAGGACCTTCCTTATGAAAAAGCCACACCCACCAGGAAGTACCACCAGGCTGTGACCTGCTTGATAGGCTAGACTCTACTCCTACGCTTTCATATCTTCAAGTTGACATGAAATTATGTAACCAGCACACCCTCACAAGATGGATTGACACACAGCTGCAACAATGGGCTGGAACATCAGAACAGCTGTGAGGATGGTGCAGGATGGGCGGTGGGCATGTCATTTTGTTGGATATAAAGTTGCTCTGAGTTGGAACAGACTGGATGGCACCCACAACGACAACGAAACTGAGGAATGCCACAGTCACAGAAGTGGAAAGAGACCCATGAGCCAATGCCCGGAATATGAACTCCTAGCCTCCTGGGTTGTGGGAAAGTACAGTTCTAGTCTTAAAATACACCCCTTGTGGTATTTAGGAGCCCTGGTGGCCGTAGTCGCTATGCATTGGGCTGCTAACAGCCAGGTCAGCAGCTCTAAGCCAGCAGCTGCCCCATGGGAGAAAGGCTGGACTTTCCACCCCTGGAAAGAGAGTCTCAGAAACTCATAGGTGTAGGTCTACGCTCTCCTATAGAGTCACGATGAGTTGGCATCGACTAGAAGGTTTTGGTTTTGTGGTATTTGGGTTGTGGCAGCACAAGAAAATGAATACAGGCAGTTAGGTTGCTTCCAGTCTCTCAACATGGTGAATAACAATGAAGTGAACATCTGAATACACGGCCATTGATCTGTGTGGACTTACCTGATGGTTCTTTGAGAGAAAGAAGTAAATGCTCGAGACTTGGGGAGGGAAATGCAGCAGGAGAAGGAATGGGAGGGGAGGGGAGGGCAGCACTGGCACAGCACCCGCCATAACTATGCCAGGGTGTTCAGTGCTTGTGTGAGCTAGAGAGCAGAACAGGAGAGCGTGCAGCGTGCTGAATCTAGGACCTGTAGGGGCACCTAGAGGTGAGGCAAAGTGGAGAAATTTCTATTGTGAATCTCCTGTGGTACGGACTGTGACGGAATTTCCAAGGTTTCTATTAAATAGATCGACTCAGGAAGGTGGTACCTTTCCAATGCTCTTCCAGAGTCTGACCTTCAAGAAACTAAAAACCCAGTGCTATTCAGTTGATTCCCACTCAGAGCGTTGGAATAAATCTGCTCTGGGGGGTTTCCAAGGCCATCAATCTGACTGACGTTCCCACTGTCAACCTTTTGGCAAGAAGCCTAACGCTTAACCTGCTGCGCTCCTGTACTAAATTACAAAAAGTTTCACTCTTTGATTCTAAGAGAGTAACTCAAGTTGGTGTTACAAGCAAGGTTTGCAACTAACTTTGAAATGGAATAAAGGATGTCAAGATCCAGCATAAGGGAAAAACAGACCTGGGATTTGTGTGTGTGTGTGGTAGTTGTGTACTTTCATGTCAACTTGAAGATCATGTCCAGTGTAGGGGAGTATCCAACCTGTCAGTCAGGTCACAGCCTGATGGAACCTCCTGGGGGTGTGGCCTTCTCATAAGTCAGGCCTAGGGAACCTCCCTCTCTCCCTGCCTTGGTCTTCCTGCTTGATGACCGAGGAAGCTGCAGGAGCCCTGCCACGTTTCCATCAACCACAGATCCACATGGCTTTGCATACACCGGCTGTGACCTTCCTGCATTCTGTATCATAGCATGTGGCTGCGTGAGTCTGAAGAGGGACTGATGGACTAGTGGACTTATGGACTTCCATATGCCCGGGCTGGGATGTTTTCCTGATATATAACTACTTCGTGCTTTAAAGCTCTTTCTTACACATAAGAGAGTATCACTGTTTCTCTATTCAACCTAGCTTAATTTGTTTCTCTAGTCAACCTAGCCTAATATAGTGGGTCATAATTCTGATTGCATTTTTTCAGAATCTTGTGACACTGATGAGATCCTGGCTATATGATGAGCTTGGTATTTTCATCCAAATATGTGATCTGTGGTATTTCTTTGGCTTATTTTATACACACAGCCCCGAGTTAGACCCTGCATGTGGGTCTTTTCTGATCAGACTTCTTAGTGGTTTCTGTCCTTGTATTATCTCCCAGAAGTTCTGAAAGGTTCTAGTTGTAACCTTTTGACTTCTTGACTACTTACAAAAATATAACCATCATAACATTGTGAATGAGGGGTAGTGCAGAGTGGAGACCCAGGGCCCATTGGGGAAAATTGGTCATCCCCTTAAATAAGGGCTACGGGGAGGAGAGGAGCAAATCAGAGTGCAGTGTAGTAACGATAAAATATGCAATTTTCCTCTAGTTCTTAAATGCTTCCTCCCCCCACTACCATGATCCCAATTCTACCTTACATAT
>NW_022109491.1:23019371-23024611 GCF_000313985.2 Echinops telfairi | reverse complement strand
TTCCATGTGGGCTTTGTTGCTTCTGAGCTTGATGGCCGCTTGATTACCTTCAAGCCTTTAAGACCCCAGACGCTATACTTTTTGATAGCCAGGCACCATCATCACTGTCTTCATAGCCAAGAATTCATTTACTTGACTAATGTATACAAGGTTTGCCAAAGCATGGAACAGGAATAAAAATTTCCCCTGAGTAAGTTGCGCATCATTCTAGCTTAGGTATTGGGAAAACAACGCACTTTTAATAACTATGAAGTGAAACAAAATTGAAGTAAGCAGAGAAAATTACTATACAATGAAATATAATTTTATTTCCTAATAGTATAATAACAAAACAGGATGAAAAGGTGAAGATTTTAATAGAGCCTGTGTTTCTGTGACTCCTTAAATTTTATTCTTACACTTTCTTGAAGAAAATGTAGCTTCCTAATATAGCTTGTTGCACATTGAGCTGTGGACCGGAATACCCTTTGGACATGTCTGGACATCTTTTATCTGGGTGACAGTGTACAGTGGTGTTGGAAAATACATTCTGTGCTTGTGGCCTTTGAGTTCAAAACAACCTGAGATTTGGGTTTTGCATGGTAAGAAATTTCACGGTGTCGGTCTGTCTCTGAATTCTATGTTACAATTTTTCAGCTCATTGTCTAGTTGAGATGTAGTCCGTTCATATGACCCTTCTAGCGGTAATTCCGTGTGCGATATTTTAGAATTCTGGACTCTTGGCCTGTGGCTACAATTCTATTCTGGAGTTCTCTCATACTAATGGGCAGGATTCCAGTGGGATTGAGTCCTGACTTTAGTAGAAGGTGTGAACCAAGTCATATCCTTTGTTTCCTTGAGAGGCTGCTAACCACAAGTTTAACAGTTCTAAGCCACCAGCCTGCTCCTAGGAAGAATGATGAAGCTTTCTACTCTCATCAAACATGACAGTCTCAGAACACAAAGGGGCTAGAGCGTCACTGTAGGGACCCCATAGAGCGACTGTGAGTCAATGACAGTGAATTTACTAGAGAGGATGACTTTAAGACATAATTCTTCATTTATGTTGGGAGTATGGTCGGCTAAAAGACAAAAACCGTA
The DNA here is from genome assembly GCF_000313985.2 of Echinops telfairi. NCBI lineage: Eukaryota > Metazoa > Chordata > Mammalia > Afrosoricida > Tenrecidae > Echinops > Echinops telfairi. The sequence continues at coordinate 23,023,531 of NW_022109491.1, read as the reverse complement.
CCTCCATCAAAGCCATTCTTCGGTGTATAAGAGCCATCTCAGAGAGAGAGAGAAAGCCCAGGACCATTGGAAGAGTACATCCAGATCTCTGTCCAAAGTGGCAGAGGCCAAGACTAGAGGTACCAGAGACTGTGACATGGAGACTATGGGACAGAGCCAGAGAAGCAGCACTGACTCTGTGGAGCTGTAGGACGGATATATAGGCAGACTGGCTTCCTGGTCCTTGGCAGAGGCCAAGGATCACACAGCTGAGAGACTGACGACCAGAGAGAGACTTGGTTGTGCTGTTGACCAATGACTGTACCCTTACTGTTTACTGATCCTAACTTTTTGTAACCTGTCAACTCTTCTAATAAACCGCCTCAATCATGAGTGTTGTTTGTGAGTTGTGTAGCTATTGCAATGGATTATGGAGCCCAGCACAGATGTCGAGTGACATGCTGTAGAGTTGGTGTCAGAATAGCAAAAGAAGGATGGATTGTGAAGGCATGGTTGATCCTCGCCTCGTGGCAATAGGGAAGCCGAGGAGGGGAGATGGCCCTGCACCATTTACTGCGCTAGTGGGGAGTGAGCAATTGATGCGCTCAACAGGGCACCTCGGCGGTATCCTGGGTACTGTCTGTAGCTTTTCATATTTTTTAATAAGGAAGGAATTTGATGTTGTTGTGAAAGGTGGTCAAATGTAATCAATAATAAATAATTTCACTTAAAAAATGAAGTAATGTTCAAGTTTGATAAGTTACTATCCAACTGGTCTTCCATGAAAGTTGAATCAACTTGCATGCTCATTAACATTTGTTTTGACATATTTGCTTGGTCTTTAAATATTTTGCAATTCCACCGTAATGTGTCTAGGTATGAATTTAGTTATATTTACATAATCTGGATCCATTATGTTCCTAAATCTGATTTTTCTTGTCTCACATCAATTTTGTAATGCTTAACTTTATTAAAACCTTTCATCAGTTTTCCAACATGGTTGTATCATTTCACAGTCCCATCCACAATGTCTGAACATTCGAATTGTCCCACACTCTCAATGCTTGCGGTTGTCAGTCTTTTCGTTTTTAGCCAACCTACTGGATATGTGAGAAGAGCCCTGATGGGGTAGTGCTTGCACTCTTATTGCAAGGTCAGCAGTTCGAAACCACTAGTGGGTACTTAGGAGAAAGATAGCGCCTTCTACTCTCGTACAGAGTTACAGTCTGAAACTCACAGAGGATCGCTGCGTCCGCATCACCTTGAGGGCAGAGAGAGTTTTTGAGTGACTGTGTGGTAGTTTTCATGTTGGCTCTAGTTTGCATTGCCAGGATGAGTCATGGTGTTGAACACCTTTTCATATATCTGCTGCTCATTTTAATTCTCTTTCTCGTGTGTTTTTGCCCACATTTTAAATTGTTGTTGTCTCTTTTTAAAAATAGTATTTTAATGTAAGAGCTCTTTATCCTTAGATACAAGTTCTTGTCAATTACATGTGTTGTAAATACTTTCCCTGCGTCTATGATTTGTCTTTTCCCTTTCTCTCACTGGTGTCTGTTGATGAACTCTTTGACCAAATCTTCTTGATTATAGAATATTTCTTTGTACACTTTGTAATTTTTATTTGTAAATATATCTTTGGCAGAGCTTTATTTGTGTGAATTTTGTGTGATCAGAGAAGTTTAGGATTTGTTTTTGTCAAATGCCTCAATGGAGGACCAGTGTCTTAACTTCTATTTCTTGCTTTGAAGGCGTCAAGAACATGTAGTTAGTATAAATATGGTTCTCAGACCCACCAGAAGATGGGCCTGTGACTACAAATTGTCAAAGGAGGCATTTGCCCCCTCATACGAGTGCTACTAGAGCAGAAACACTTTTAGAATTCCTCAGCGATGGTGAGAAGACCTTTATTCTTTCATTAAAGGACCGATTTTTCATGGACATCTGAGTTCTAATTCCCCACTTCATTTTATATCGAAACACCAGGTCCTTTAGTATTGAGATGAGCCACCTTCTCTACTCTCCCAGTCTTAGGGTCTGTGTGTATCTATCCTCCACTTTTATTTTATTTTTTATTGATTATTTTACTGGGAGCTCTTACAGATATTATAACATTCCATAATTCAATTAGATCAAACATAATTGTACACTTGCTCTCACAATCAGTTTTCAAACATTTTCTTTCTTCTTGAACTCTTTGATATCAGCTCCCCTTTATCTCCTCCCTCCTTCCTAACCCCTCCCAGGAAATCTTATTATTCTTATTGTTTGTTATTATTATTAGATGGGTTTTGGCCATATCTTACCCCATCGAATGTATCCATTCACCTACAATTCTGTTATTCGCTCCTCTCAAGTGGGTTATACAGTTATCCTCCAATTTTAGTTCTTTCTTTATTTTTAGTCTTTGGGGACCTTTCTGAGGAACCCAAATGTGCATTAAAAATATTTTAGTGGCAATTTTAGGTCTTTTCTAGCAGAAGTTTTTTTGTTTTGCTTTTCAAAATATTTCATTCAATTTTTAATGGACACAGAATGCCAAACATTACTGTACCCATCAAACTATTCCTTATCTTGTTTCCTCATAATCCACTGGAAGAAAACATGAAATACAGGCAGTCACCAAGTGAAAAACAAGATCTATTTCTAAGTTAAGTCCAATTTGAAGGTAAGTCAGTACAGAAGCATAAAGTTCTTACTTAGCCTTACTTTAGTGCACAGCTTCCCAAATTTATTCCATAATCCGGAATAAAGTGTAGGCATGCGTTTGCAGCCTCCGGGTTCACTCCAGTACCCCCTTCCCCAGGGGCCAGTATCGACCACTTTAGAAAAGACTGCTTTAGTGGAAGAAAAGCCTTTTGAATGATTTAAAAGCTGCCCACACAGCAAGTGTAGGTGATTGTGATGAACATTTTGTTGTGAGTAGAAGTTGATTCAATCATTTCAAAATGAGGACAAACTTATATATCACGGGCTGCCAGAAGAATAAACAAATCTGTTTTGGGAAGAAGTACAGCCAGATGTTCTTTAGAAGAGAAAGTGGTGAGACTTAGTCTTATGTATTTGGGACATGTGTTTGGACTAATCTTAGGGATTTTGGACAGGGACCAGTCCCCGTGAGAACGCCATGTTTGGTGAAGTTGAAGGTCAGCATAAACAGAGGAAGGCCCTCAGCCAGATAGATGACACAGTGGGTGCAATGATGCAAAAGCATGATTGGGAGGAGGATGTAGGATGGCAGTGTTTCGGTTTGTTGTACGTAGTGCCTCAGTGCACCAGAACCGACTGAATAGCAATCTAGCAACAACAACAAAGAGCTGTCTGTACGTAGGATACTATAATCCAGAGACTGTCTGAAAAGATGTAAGGGTCTCTGGAGACAACACAATTCTACTTGGAATCTGAAAAATCAAAACAACATAGCATAACTTTTCTGTTTAGTCCTTTTGGATTTTGTTAACATTTGGCTTTGCTTAAATTTGCCCACATTCTCTTTTTTCTCATAAATGGGCATTGTGAGGGTTCTAATGTCTTCTTGAACATCAAATAACGCTTAGAAGTAAAACGATGTTGGACTGAATGTTGATGAATTTTACATTTTCCTTGAAATCCATATGGGTTTAATAATTAGCAAAAAAGCTCTTCGTAATGAAAAAAAATGTTTTAGGGTAATGTTTGAGAAATGCAAATGTTACTGGTTTATATCGTCTAAGCTATGAACTGTAACCAATATAATCCAGAGAGCAAGGTCAAATAAAGTCTAAGGGGATCTGCTGAGCCAGCTAAATACATGGCAACAAGGTAGCTCAGAAAGGTATAGCAACAGAAAGAACCCAGAACATAGTGACCAACGGAGACATTTTAAGAAAACAGAAAACTACGTTGGTGAGAAAAAGCCAAGGAAAGCTGAGCCAGGGATTTTTTCCACATGACAATAGACCTGCTCTTCTTCGAGCGGGCAAGGACCGGCCTATGAGAATTTCCTTGGAAAACCTCACCCTACTCACTCGACAGCCCTCTGATTTGCCTCTTCAGACTTCTTTTTGCTCCCAGAATTCAAGGACTATAAAATTGTGTAGCATGTCTGCCACCTTTCCAGAGGTCCTAATCACTGCATTTTGATATTTTTGTTTAATAAAGGTTTCTTTGCCTTTGTAGCCATACTTTTTAAAAATTTACCC
>NW_022109491.1:23013219-23015205 GCF_000313985.2 Echinops telfairi | reverse complement strand
TGCATTAAATTTATATGGGATTGCATATAAATTTATATTGCATTAAATTTATATGCAGAACTGACATCTTTACTATATTGAGTCTTCCAATCCATGAGCATGGAATATTCTTCCATTTATTGAGGTCACTCTTGGTTTCTTGTAATAGTGTTCTATAGTTTTCCTCATACAAATCTTTTGGTTTTTTAGTCAGGTTTATCCCTAGATATTTCAATTTGTGCTTGGCTATTGTAAAGGGTGCCACCTTTTTAATTGCCTCGTCTGTGATCTTGTCTGATGTGTATAGCAGTCTGATAGACTTCTGTTTGCTGATCTTGTATCCTGCCATGCTTCCATATTCCTCTATTGCTTCCAACGCTCCACTTGTGGAGTTTCGGGGATTTTCAATGTATAATATCATATTGTCTGTGAATCATACTAGTTTTTCCTCTTTCTTCATGAAGGATTCTTGAACTACATTGTGGCTTATAAGACTTCCTAGGTTTAGATACTGCTCCTTTTGGGTCCAAGGCTCTTCTCTGGGCTATTTGGATCTGATTAAAAGAAAAACAAATTTTTAAAGTTTGATTTCATTAAATGCTAGAATAGGAGGAGGTATGTTTAATATCACTAAACAGTGAAAGGGAATAGACAAAAGCAAGAGGCAGGGGGAAGTGGGTGGTGGGTGAAAACCACAATAGGGAATGTGAAAACAAAGGGCCAACTCAGAACCAGACTAGAAAAGAAAAGGAAAGAAAAAGACTTTAGTACAAGTGAAAGGGCAAAATATTATTATATTTAAGGGATAATTCTTTTAATATCATTTATGTTTGTGTCTGGTCAATGTCAACTCATTATTAACAATACTGTTTTTTTAAACCCTGATGCCTCAAAATTTTTATATGGGTTTGTTACTGCATATAATAATCAGTATTCACAAAGTCCTATAGTCATGGTGATTTACTATTAAATGCTTGAATAGCTACTGAGGCTGAACAGGTATGGGAGGGAGAATGGGAATACACTCACAAATATATATAGGTATGGCAGGATACTTGTATATATACACCAGTATTTATCTTTGCTGCAAATATGTCCATGAATGTGGTGGAGCATTCAGGAGTGAAGTTATGAAAACTTCTTAGACATAAGCAAACACCTTAAGGGGAGCAAGGGGAATCTAGCCCCTAGCACATCATGGGTCCAGTAGGTGCAATTGTACAGCGATAATAAGTAAAGATTATAGTAAAGTCATAGAGAGATGAGAGATAGAAGAGAGAGATTGAAATAATGGAGATAGACACAATTCATGGTAGCAGTGCTCACCTCAGACCTGCTTGGTGGTCCTCGTGGAGAGAGGGGGAAGGGAAGGAGGACAAGGGGAAAGGGAACAGGGGAGGAGAGGGAGCCGATGAGAGGCCAAGGGAGGAGCCGAGGGAGAGAGGCTCTTTATTGCTAACCCAGGCCTATATATATTTGGGTGGGCAGTGCAAGCCCACTAATTACAGGTAAAAACATACATCACAGGAAGGGGTTGCACTATGGGTTAAACAGCAATGAGAGGGGGACAATCTAGGGGTATACAAGCAACAGGAAGAGGAGGGATTGGGGGTATACATGTGACAGATGGGTGGATTCTAGATTCAGGATGGCAGCTTAACTTTGGATGTCATGGAACCAGTTTGATCTGGTCTCTGGATCTCCATAGGAACCATTATCAGTAGGGTGTAAACTCCACCTACAGGAGAGACCAATATTTGCACCCTAGGTGGATGCTTATGAGCCTTTAAAAGACCCCAGTCCCTACTCACCAAAGTAAGATGAGAGAATCGTCTTTGTGAAGTAAGTTATGCCAATTGACCAAGCAAAAAATCTCCCTTGTCAACGTACACCTTCCTAGCTCGAGCCCTGTATATCTCCCACCGCCTCACCGACAAGCTGCGATTTCCCTGACCTGCCTCGTTGGGTCTGGAAACCCCCCAGGAGCTCAAGATGCTCCTGTCCCTC
>NW_022109491.1:23011136-23012270 GCF_000313985.2 Echinops telfairi | reverse complement strand
GTCATCCGAGAAACTGGATTATTTGCAGAAGAATGCGGCATCAGGATTGGACGGAGGGAAGCTTATTAGCAACCTGGGATATGCAGGTGACATAACCGTACTTGTCGATGACTGGAAGCACTTGCTGAGGAAAATCAAGGATTGTGGCCTTCCGTATGGATCACGACTCTGTAAGGAAGCCCGAAGCCTCTCAACACGGTGGTGGTAGTAGTTGTCTACACGCCTGCACTGCGCCTCCTCCCCCATGTGCTGAAATGGTTGTTTATTTCACAGTATTTTTTTCCCCACTGTTTGGCCTTTTGACGTCAGTCTGTGGTTTGGCAGGTCAGCTAGCTTCTGGGCATATTTAAATTGCTTTCACATTCGCAGGATTAACATATTCAACAAATCCTGACTTGGCAATTATTGGTAAAAACGATAATTTAGGTTATTAAAGCAACTTGACATCAGTCCTAAATGTCATTGTACAGAGGATCACAATTTTAATTTGTAAATTCCAGATTTATTAGACTCTTTGTGTCATCCAGAAACTATTTTAACAAAATGTTTACTTTGCTCCTTCAGGAATTTGTCAACTCATTTGTCTCAGTTTCCCAAGAAGTATTATATTCCTAACTGCTTGGATAGTTCCCCTATTACCCAAGAGTTAGTGCAACACAGGACACAAACCCTAAAGAACTGGTGGCTCTTAGGAAAGCATTGTTAGCAAATGCAGGTATGTGGCACAGACACTGGATCTTGAAAACTCTTTGTGGAATTTTTGTGTTCACTTGCCAACTCCCCTTATCAATTCTCTCTTTAAGCTGAGTACCTTAGAGCCAAATTTTCCTCAATGTAGATTGCTTTTTAAAGCACATATTTTCAGTTTTTAGCCACTGACAGATCTGCTCTAGCCACAAGAGTCTTGAACAGACTGACGACCATGGTAATCTGGATTATGCTGGATTGAACTTGACACTGGGTCAGTTGACCACTGTATAGATGTGACCTGAATCTTTTCTGAGTGTAAGTACCTCTTACCAGTGCCACGACAGAAATTTCTTCCCTCAAGTTTTTAATGTTGTTTGGGTCTTTTCCTTCTTATACACGATTTATACTTTTGTCTGTATGCTATTATGTTTTTATCCTGACCAC
>NW_022109491.1:22995404-23006528 GCF_000313985.2 Echinops telfairi | reverse complement strand
CATTCTTGACTTCTTTCCATCCTTAAGCCAATGCTATCTTGGGGTCTGCTTTCTCTTTGTTGCCCTCTGGGTGAGGTTGTTCTATGTGGCGGTCTCTTATTTATGCTTGGTGAGTGTTGTTCTTCTGTCCATACTGGGTCAGCAAGGATCTTCTGTAAGGCTGGGTTTCTTCTAATGTATTCTTTGAGTTTTTCCTTGTCTGGGAAGACTCTTACTTCTCCATCTATCTTGATCGATAATTTGGCTGGGTAGAGTATTCTTGAGTTTGCTTTGTGTTCCTTCAATTTTTGGAATGTGTTACTCCACTCTCTCCTCTTCTTCATAGTTTCTGCTGATAGGTCTGATTTGGGATTCTTATTTGGGAACCTTTATATGTTATTGTTTGTTTTTTCCTAGCTGCTCTCATGATTTTCTCCTTTTCCTCAAAGTTGGATAGTTTAACTAGTATGTGCCATGGTGACTTCTTCTTAGGATTCAGTCTAGCTGGTGTTCTCTTAGCCTCCTGAATGGTTGCCTGGCTTTCATTAATTAAGCTGGGGAAGTTTTCCTCCAAGAATTCTCTCTCTGTTGTTGCAGATGACTTCTTTGATGTGTCTTCCTCCAGTAAGCCAATAATCCTAATATTGTTCCGCTTCATGGCATCAGACATAGCACTTAAGTTTTCTTCAGCTTCTCTGATGATCTTATTAGATTTTTGTTTGCGTTTGTTGAAGTCTGCTTGGCTGGAAGTCACTGATGCAGTTCTCTGATTCCTCCAGTCGATTCTCGAGGTCCGTGTTTCTGCTACTGGTTTTTGTTATCTCCTCCCTAAGCTCCTGTATTTCCCTTTGGTGTGTGGCTTTTATCTCCTCTATCATTTCATCCTTTTCCTGTATTGTTTCCCTCATATCCTGTATGACTCCAAGCAGCATCCTGAGAATTTCTTTTTGTGGCAGCTCAATGTCTGCTTCTTCTATGCGTGTCGTTATATTCGGGACATCTTCTGCCATTGCCTTTTGTTTCTTCTGTTTTTTCGTTGAGGTCGTTGGGGCTGATGGCTGTTTGCGTTGCATTGTTTTAGAGGAGCAAGGTGCCATTTTCCAGGGAGTCGAAGAGAACTGACTCTCTCTGGGAGATTTGTAGGAATGCTTCTTGGAACTGCCTACAGCTAATTTCACTATGGAATTAACCCACCACTTTATCCTCCTTTGGCTTCCCTCTCAGGGGAGTGCCCCAGAAGGCTGGTGGGTTGCCTGCTTTGGTGTTGGGCAGAGGTTCTTGCAGCAGCTTGGAATGTTGACGAGTGTTGGCCAAGCTGCCTTAGACCCCCAGGCACACAGGCAAGAATTCCCCAGTAAGAAGTTGGGTGGAGTATCCCCTGGTGGAGGTCGGCAGGGCTTTCCCCAGCCTTGGGTTAGCTGCACCTAGCTGGTGTGGCGCAGGCACAATTGCCCTAGGCTAAGGGGAGTGGTCTGGAGGTCAGCAGTGGAGTGTGAGAGAACAGGAAATAGACAAATAGGAGGAAAAAAATTAAAAAGTAAGCCCGCTGGGGGATATAGAGAAAAGAAGGAAACAAAAGTAATAATGTAGCTGAGCCCAGATCCCTGCTCATGGAGCTGCAAGTAACTGTTGTACTTTAAGTGCCCACTCACTGACCGTCACATCACACACTGCCATTGAGTTGATGCCAACTGAAAGAGACCCTATAGGACAGGGTAGGCTGTGGCTGTTTACAGAAGTAGAAAGCCTCATCTTTCTCCGTCAGAGCAGTTAGTGGTTTTAAACCAAAGACCTTGCAGAACACAGCCCAACGTGTAACCACTGCACCACCCGGGCTCCTGGTCACATCAGAGTTGAAGAAAATGTTTTCTTGCAGTTTAGCTGTTAGGAACTCATTTGGTTAGGGCACTCTTAGAATGTCTCATCTTTTATAGGTTGTCCATAGGTACTATTTATCAAGCTGTGACCTGATTGACAGGCTAGACTCCACCTCTTCGCAAGTTGACAGGAGATTATGTATCTGCCACATTAGTCTATAAGTTCTTCTTCAGACTCATGCAACACATGCAATGATGCCAAATCCAGGAAGATCACAGGCTGGTGGATGAAAAGTCTTATGGATCCAGTGGCTGTGGAAGCATCTCAGCACTGGCGAGGGTCCCCGGGTGGCTCCTCAAGCTCTCCGAGTGTCTCAACAGCAAGAAAGTGAAGCAGAGAGAGTGGCCCTCTTCCAGGGAGAAAGAGATGAAGTTCCCACAATCCTCATGAGAAAGGCATGCCCACCAGGAGGCATCATCAGGCTGAGACCTGATTGCCAGGCTAGACTCCACCCCTTCACTCTTAATATCCTCAAGTTCACATGAAATTATGTAACTACCACTCTATACAACAGTAGATAAAATAATAGAAGGTATTCCAATGTAGCCATCACACAGCTTTAATAACTCACTTCTGTTCTGTCTCTTCTGTATCGCTGACAGTGGGTTATTCTGAAACTGTTTCTAGACATCATAGCATGTCATCTCCAAGTAGTGTGGTGTGTAGCTGTCTCTAAACGAGAATGACTCTTTTTATAAAAACATAATCACCATGCCACCATCATTCTAGATGGTTCTTGGTTACCCTGAGGATCTGTCTATGTCTATCTTTAAAAAGGTGAGATTGTGCCCATACTTCTACCCGGGGTTCCAAAGCTGTATGAACGTCACTGATAGATTATTCCTCCAAAGGTTCAAGATGATGTTTACACAATGGTCCCTCGCACTCTCACTGTCGTCAAACTGACTCTGGCTCATAGCAGCCCCGCAGGGTGGAGAGAGCTGCCCCTGTGCTGCTGAGACACTAAATCTTCACAAAAGCAGAAGCCCCATCTTTCTCCTGCAGAGCAGCTGGTGGTTTCAAACTGCTGACCTTGCTGTTAGCAGCCCAACACATAACCCACGGCACTTCCAGGGCTCCTCAGAGAACGGTTTCACAACATGAATGGGCCTTAAAATGTACTTAATGTCTTCTGGGTATACACTAGGATGATCATGCAGTTCTTGGTCCCATGCTTATAGTTTCTAATGCTGAGTCGTCTCTGTGGCAAATTCTCCTTCATCAGGAAGATGAGTGAATCTGATTGGTCAATACTGTATTTGGGATTTTATAGCTACGTTCATGAGTGAGATTGACCTCTCTGAGTGTCCTGGCTGGGCTTTTATTTTAATGTCATGCTACTGTCTTAAAAATCTCTTTATCAATGTGTTTCAACATTTTTTTACATCGCTGTTTCTTGCACTCCCCTGTTTTCTTCTTGGCTCATTTTTAGTTTTGTTTGAGTGTGTCCTTTAGTAGTTCTTTCAGCAAGAGTGTTCAAGCAGTATATATTCTAAGTCTTTGTACACCTTGATTTTTTCTTTTACTCCTAAATTATAGTTTGAGTTGGCATTAACTTTGAGGTTCACCCCTCCCTGTAGCCCTGTGGAACTCCCTAGTTCAGAACCAACTGCTATGTTACTTGTTAGTTCGGCACTGTTGATGGGCATGGGTCATTGAATCTGAACCACATGCCAGTTACTGAAGGCATGGGGTTCTAGTTCTTCTTTGGTATCTGTTTTCTATCCACATTCCTGCTAGTGAGACACGTTTTCCTTGTGTGATCAATGTACCAGAAATAAACAGCCAAGGATACAGCCACTTTGGAACACAGCTTGAGAGCTTCTCAAACTGTTACATACAGAGTCACCATATGACCCAGAAATTCTGTGCCTAGTATCTATCTAAGAGAAATGAAAACACATATCCACACAAGAACAATGATGTTCGTAGCGGCATTATTAATAAGAGCCCTAAAGTGGAAGCAACCTAGTTGCCTATTAGCAGATGAACGGATAACTAAAATACAGCGTTTTCATACAATGGACTATCATTCAGCAATCAATAGGAGAGCTCAAAGAAAGCAAATTTGTAACAATCTAATTACTAAAGGACATGAAAGGAGCTCTGATGGTACAGTGGGTGAACTGTTGGGATGTTACCACAAGGTCGACAGTTCAAACATACCGGCCCCTCTGCAGGAGAGAGATGAGGCTGTCTGCTTCTGTAAAGATGTACAGTCTCTGAGACCCTGACGAGCAGTTTCATTCTGTCCTACAGAATTACCGTGAGTCAGAATCAATGAATGGCCACGGGTTTTCTTTTGTTTTGCTTTTTTTCCCTTTTTTTTTAAACGGGCATAAGAGGGGGGTGGGTCGGGGGACTAGAACTACTATTAATACATATAAGGATTTTTTTTGGAGGGGCATGTGATGGAAATGTCCTAAAAGCTATTTATTTATTTGTTTGTTTGTTTGTTTATTTGATCATTTTGGGGGGGCTCATACAACTCATCACCATCCATCCATTGTATCAAGTATATTTGTACATTTGTTGCCATCATCACTCTCAAGACATTTGATTTCTACTTGAGTCCTTGGTACCCACTTCTCATTTTTCCCCCTCTGCCCTCACCCTTCCTCCCTCACGAAACCTTGATAATTTATAAATTATTATTATTATTTCCTCCAGGCCTTTCTTCTGAGGATCCTCTACATAGATTTGAACCTTCACCCTTTTGGTTAGCAGTCGAGTGTATGAACAGTTGACATAGCACAGGCACTCTTGTCCTTTTGTTAGGGAAACAGAATAGTATGGTGAAAGGACGGGTTCTGAAGCCAGTTGGACTCGGTTTCAGTCCTGATCAATCACATCTTCACTGTAGACCTAGGGCAAACCAACCTATCTGTTTCACAAGGAGCTCTATTGGTCCTGTAAGTAAGTTCTCCGCTATTCACCAAAAGGTTGGCAGTTCAAACTTATCAGCTGCTCCACAGGAGAGAGATGTGGCAGCCTACGCCCCCAGCCCCCACCCCACCCCCACCAAACCCTGGCAAAGATGATAATTTGGAAACCCTACTGGGCAATACTACTTTATCCCAACAGAAATGAGATCTGTGTTTCAGTACCTTTCTTGTAAGCCGGTGATGAAAATAATAGCACTCACCTCAAAGGACTGTTACAAGATTAACACCAAAAAGTGTACTCTGGACCTTGTGGTTATTACTGTAAATATTTTTCTTTACAAAGCAGCGGTATCACTATGGGGTGTGGACTGCACCAAGTAACACTGTCAGAGGAGCTGAAAACAAAATAACCATCTATAAAACTTTTGTGTGGTGTTTCAGCAGAAATCTTTCTTATAGAATCTGGGGGGCCCTATAGGCTAGAAGATAAACAAGGGGCCATCTAACTGAGAAACAACAAAGCCCACATGGAAGAAGCACACCAGCCTGTGAGATCACAAGACATCGAAGGGATCAGGTATCAGGCATCAAAGACCAAAAAAAAAATCAGCATTGTGAATGAGGGGGAGTGCGGAGTGGGGACCCAGGGCCCATCTGTGGGAAATTGGACATCCCCTAGCAGAAGGGCTGCAGGGAGGAGACAAGCAAGTCAGGATGCAGTGTAGCAACGATGAAACATACAATTTTCCTCTAGTTCTTAATGCTTCCTTCCCCCTTCTATCATGATCCCAATTCTACCTTACAAATCTGGCTGAACTGGATGATGTACACTGGTACAGATAGGAACTGGAAATACAGGGAATCCAGGACAGAAAAGGAGTGCTGACCTCTGAGACCGACAGAGAAGACCTGGTGCCATTTGGGTTTTATAAAGACTTGGATGATCAGTTCAATTTCAAACTGTAAACTAAGACTGATCCAAGATTTAAAGCACCTTCAGAAATGTTCACATATAAAAGATGAACATCTTAGGTCAAGCAACAGGAAAATGTAAAAATCCCTAAACAAGAAAAAAAGTTTGATTGGAGGCCTTTTTAAAAGCTTCAAGAAAACGTCCACTGAAATAGTTCACTAGTTTGCAGAGCATTTGCCTTAAGGGATGATGTGGTTCCAAATGAAGCTCAGTGTCTTGCGTTGGCAGTTCCCAGTCTTTGTTTGCCTCTCCCTGGTATTCTTTACTTTCTGAATAGCTCACAAACCACTTGGGGCTAATTATCTTCCACACAATTAAAATCAAATCATTTGCGTTAAATTGTTCTTTAAAACAGCTGGTTCTCTTTAATCTTGGACATTTCATATGACTCAATTTTTCCTCCTTACAAAGGCTTTCTTGTTCTGTGGTGAGGCATTTGCAATTTAACATAGCCAGCTAACTTTTCGGAGGGCTTAAGCTTCTTTGAGCAGCATCTTCTTTCCTATAAGGGCAGCCTGAAAACACCACTCAATGCCAATTAAAGTATTGCCTTTGCATTAATTTTTATTTTATCCGTGGACACATAGCAGAAGAAACAGGTAGGGCTATCTTACCTAAGAAGTTGTATGTACCCTGTTTCCTCGAAAATAAGACACTGTCTTATATTAATTTTTGCTCCCAAAGATACTCTGGCCCGACCCGCAGGAACGTCAACGCAGACCCTGGAGGAGGGAGTGGGAATTGAGGGGAACAAGAGAAATGGAGATAAGACAGTATTCTGATCAAGTCTCTCTTTATTGAGTGAAAGGTTGCAGCCTATATAGGCCAGGGGAAGGGAAACACCCATCGCACATGTAAATTAGGCCACTTTGGTAATAGACCAATCAAGGAGTCCAGGGGAGCGCGCCCTCAGTAACGGTTTACAGTCTTCAACCAGGTACGCGAAGTGACGTCATTTTATGCAAATCAGGTGCAGGCACTAGATGTGTCAATAGGGTGAAGACAATCTCCTACCCAATCAAGCAAGGGGAAGCAGGATATAGGTGCTTTATCTAAAAAACGTCAGACCATGTATGGAAACCCCCTTATCTGTTTCTAGGCAGACTTGAAGGTTAAACTCAGTCTGTCCCAAGGACAGGCTATTCAGAGGGGAGACAACATAATCACAAAACTCTGTCACCTAGGCAGGAATGGAAAGGTACTGCAAGCTCTGACAAGATATAGTGAAGTTTGAGCCAAATGGCCCCGGACAATACGCTAGGTCTTATTTTCAGGGGATATCTTATTTTCCATGAAGAAGAATATGATACATATTTATTCTTTTATTAAAAGAGACCTCACACTTCCCATCTGCTCCGGCTGCGCTGCGGCCAACAGTGAGCTGTGCAGTGGCGCCCGCCACTGCAGTCTAGAGTCCAGAGTTAGGGTAGATTCGGGGGGCCTTATTTTCAGGGAGGTCTTATTTTGGGGGGATGCATTATATTTCAGCGAGAGGCAAAACTGTAAGTAGGTCTTATTTTCAGGGGATGTCTTATTTTTGGGAAAACATGGTAGGAAAAGATTTAATTTACATTTAAGGCAAGAATTTATGACAAAATGCCTCCCCTGTCCCCATCCCCAAAAGCACTTTTCCTTCTTCATATATGTGCCCCAAAGCCCTACCTTCTTCCATATCCATTAACATTTACTGAAATCTCACTATATGGATGTTAATGGAGACAAGAAGTATAAGACTTGCTTCCTGCATTTTGATCATTGAGAAAGCCAGCTTTTAAATGTTTGAGGGGTCTCAGGAACACTTTCTCTCAGCGCTACTCAGTCCCCCTTTGGTAGAACTTCCCCCCTTTGGATTCCGGAGATTTTAAATTTTCATGGAAGTGGACAGCCTCATCTTTCTCTGGAGGGCCAGCTGGTGGGCTGGAACTGCTGATCTTGCGATTAACAGCTCAGTGTGTAACCCATCACACCACCAGGGCTCCTCAGAACACTTGGCTCTTTGAAAAATCATTAAGGCCTCCAAAGAGTATTGTTGATGGGAGTTTTATCTAGCACTACTTATATTATAAATTGAAATGAGAAATAGTTTAAATATGACAATACTAGGCTTATTACAACATAATAGAAATAATATATTTTTATAGAGGCTATCATTTCTAAAACATAAAGAAGAGTGAGAAGATTGGCATTCTTTTACATTTCTGCAAATCTCTTTGTCTGGCTTAGTAAAAGCAACGGGATCCTCCTATCTGCTTCTGCCTTTAATCTGTGATGACATCACATATCAGGCAGCCTCTAGATAATTTCACTTGTGAAAGATCAGAGGAAAAAGGTAAGATAATGCTTTAATAATATAATGGAAATCGCACTGACCTCATATACCCTCTGAAAGGGTCTCAGAGACCTCCCGGGAGTCCCCAGTCTACTGTCCTCGTGCAATGGTGTTAGAGTTGTTGGGTGCCATCAAGGCGGCTCCAGCTGGTAGCGAATGAAACATTGCCCAGTCCTATGCCATCTCACAGCTTTTCCCATGCTCGGGCTCCCTGTTGCAGCCCCCGTGTCAATTGGACTCATGGAGGGCCTTCTCCTCTACCCTACCAAGCATGATGTCGTCCTCCAGGAATGGATCTCTCCTAACATGTCCAAAGTCTCACCACCCTGGCCTCTACGGAACACTCTGGCATTACTTCTTCCAAAACAGGTCTATTTGTCATTTTATCAGTTGATCGTACTTTCAGTATGCCTTGCCAGCGCCAACTTTCACATGCATAAGTGGCAATGGAAAATACCGTGCCTTGGACCAGGAGCACCCCTAGTCCTCAAAGTAGCATCCTTGCCTTTCAACACTCGAAAGAAGTCTTGCACATCAGATTTACCCAATGCAACAGGACTTTTGCTCTCTTATCTGCTGCTTCCAAGAGCATTGATTGTGGACCCATCCAAGGCAAAATCCTTGACAACTTCAATCTCTTCTCCATTTATCATTTATCCTATTGGCCCAGTTGTGAGGATTTGGGTCTTCTTTGCACTGAACTGCACTCCATCTTTAAGGCTGCAATCTTTGACCTTCATCAGCAAGTGCCTCAAGTCTTCCTCACTTTCAGCAAGCAAAATTGTGCCATCTGCATATTGCAGGGTATTAATAAGTCTTCCTTCAATCTTACGTCACATTCTTCTTCATATAATCCAGTTTCTCTGATGATTTGCTCAGCCTACAGATTGAATAAGTATGGCGAGAGGACACAGCCCTGAAGCACACCTTTCCTGATTTTCAACCATGCAGTGTTGTTCTCTTATTCTGTTTGCACAACTGCCTCTTGACCCCTGTACAAGTCCTCCATGAGCACCATTAAGTGTTCTGGAATTCCCATTCTTCTCAAGGCTATCCATCATTTATTATGATCCAGACAGCCAAATGTCTTGGCACAGTCAATAAAACACAAGTAAATGTCTTTCTGGTAGTCTCTGCTTTGAGCCAAGATCCACCTGACATCAGCAATGATATCCCTTGTTCCACATCCTCTTCAGAATCTACACAGGACCTCTGTCAGTGTATGGCTGCAATAGTTCTTGGATGATCTTCAGCAACATTTTACTTGCATGTGATATCAGTGATATTGTTCTATAATTTGAGCATTCTGTTGGGTTACCTTTCTTTGGAATGGGTATAAATACGGATCTCTTCCAGTCAGTTGGCCATGTAGCTGTCTTCAAAAGTTCTTGCCATAGATGAATGTTTCCAGTATTTCATCAGTGTGTTGAAATATTTCTATTGATATTCCATCAATCCCTGGAAACTTGTTGTGGTAGTTACATAGTTTTGTGTCAACTTGAACATATAAAAGTGTAGGGGTGGAGTGTAGCCTGGCAATCAGGTCATAGCCTAATGGTACCTCCTTGTGGGCATGACCTTCTCATAAGGAGGGTTTGGGGACGCTCCCTCCCCACCTCTGTGCCTTCTCCCTCCTATTGATGAGCCATGGGGAGACTTGCTAGAGCCCTGGGATGCTTCCACCGCCATTGGATCCATAAGACTTTTCATCCACCGCCCTGTGATCTTCCTGCATTCTACATCATTGCATGTGGCTGCATGAGTCTGAAGAGGGTTAGGGACTTGAGTTGGGCTGAGCTGGAATGTTTGCTTGATATACTACTTCTTGATGTAAAGCTCTCTATTACACGTATATGAGTGTCTCTGGATTCGTTTCTCTAGTTTACCCCGCCTTATCACACTTGTTTTTGGCTCGTGTTTTCAGGGCTGCTTGAACTCCCTTCAGCACCATTGGTTCTTTCTCATATGCTACCTGTGGACAAGTTCTTTTTGGTACAGTGACTCAAGTGTATTCTTTCCATCTTATTTTGATGCTTCCTGCATCAGTCAATATTGTGCCCATAGAATCCTTCAATATTTCCATTCGAGACTTGAACTTTTTTCTTGAGTTCTTTCAGATTTTTTTTAATTAAATACTTTTATTGGGGGCTCTTACATCTCTTATCACAATCCACACAATCATCCCTTGTGTCAAGCACATTTGTACACATGCTGCCGTCATCATTTTCAAAGCATTTTCTTTCTCCTTGAACTCTTGATATCAGTTCCTCATTCCCCCCTCCCCTCCCTGCCTTCCCTCATGAACCTTTGATAAGTTATAGATTATTATTTTCATAAGTTCTTTCAGTTTAAGATGTTCTGAACCATGCTCTTCCGTCCTGGTTTTCTAACTCTAGGTCTTCTCAATCAAAACTATTGCAAGAGAAAATGAAAATGACATAGTAGGCAGCATATTCCTAGTGACTAAGCATCGGACTTGACTGGAGGACACACCTAGAGGTGAAAAATCAGACCTTGCTCTATTTACAGATTTTTCTTTCTTTTTTAAATTTAAATTTTTTTCTTTTTCTTTTTTTTAATTAATTTATTCTTTTATGGGTCATTGGTTTTCTTTTTTGCTGTCATCCTTGTGTTCTCTATTGTCACTTTGTCTTGCTATGCCTTGTTTTCTGGTGCATATTATTATCTCTGCAGGTCTACCTAGATAAGATAGGCTGGATGAACAGTCTGGAGGAGAAAACAATGGGACTGAGGGTTCTGGGGGACATGGGAGAGGGGGAAGTGGGAGTAAGGAGGTGGTGTTGACCAACCCAGAGACAAGGGAGCAACAAGTGATCCAAAAACAGTGACAAGGAGTGTGTGAGAGGCCTGGTAAGGGCAATGTAACTGAGAGAAATTACTGAAACCCAAATGAAGGGTGAGCGTTATAGTGGGTCAAGAGGAAAATAAAAGAAATAGAGGAAGAAACTAGGAGGCAAAGGTCATTTATAGAGGTCTAAATACAGGCATGTACATATGTAAATGTATTTATATAGGATGGTGGGGAAATAGACCTATGTGCATACATCTATAGGTTTAGT
>NW_022109491.1:22989991-22995304 GCF_000313985.2 Echinops telfairi | reverse complement strand
AACGATGACACATACAACTTTCCTCTAGTTCTTAAATGCTTCCTTCCCCCACTATCATGATCTCAATTCTACCTTACAAATCTGGCTAGACCAGAGGATGTACACTGGTACAGATAGGAACTGGAAACCCAGGGAATCCAGGACAGATGATCCCTTCAGGACCAGTGGTGAGAGTGGTGATACTGGGAGGGTGGTGAAATGGTGGGGTAGAAAGTGTAAGATATGACAAAACAATAATAATTTATAAATTATCAAGGGTTCATGAGGGAGTGGGGAGTGGAGAGGAAGGGGGCAAATGAGGAGCTGATATCAAGGGCTCAAGTAAAAGCAAATGTTTTGAGAATGATGATGGCAACAAATGTACAAATGTGCTTGACACAACGGATGTAGGTATGGATTGTGATAAGAGTTGTACGAGCCCCCAGTAAAATGATTGAATAAAAAAATTTTTTAAAGACGACTTTGGTAGAATACCTTAATTTCGTCATCACTAGCTTTTGTGTTTGATACATACATTTGACTAATAGCTGTGTTGATTGGATTTCCTTGAAGGCAGATATATAGAATCCTAGCATGCACAGCATTTACTTCAAGATTGATTTTGAAATGCCCTTTTGACAAGGAATGCAATGTCATTCTTGTTATTGTGTTATTCCCAGCCTAGAAAGTCATACAATTTTCTGGTTTAAGATGGCCAGTACCAGTCCACGTAGGCTCACTAATGCCTGGGGTGGAGATCTTTCTGGGCTCCACTTCATTTAAACGACTTACCATTTTGGTAGATTCCTACTTCACACAATCTAAGTTCTTATCATTAGCAGATTTTTGCAACTGTTCCTTCTTACCTTGTGTCGTGCCCCATCAGCAAATGTCGAGCCCAAAGGCTCTGTTCCCACGGGCTCTATTACGTCACCCAGGTTGATTCCAGTCCAGAAAGCAGCTCTTCCTCAGTCACCTTCTGACCACAAAGGCCCGTCCTCTCACACTGCTGCTATTCATGACACCTTCAGTGCCTGACAGTGTTTTGAAGCTAGGCATAAGGTTTTTAAATGTTTCATGGCATATCATTCATATACCATATAATTCAATAGTTCAATCAGTTCAAGAAGAGTTGTACAGTCACTGCCACAATTGGTTTTAGAATATTTTCTTAATTCTTGTGCTCATCGTTATTAGCTCCCTATCTCCTACCAACCTCCCCTATTTCACCCCCAAAGAACCACTAATCTAGTTACTGTCTCAATAGATTTACCTATCCTGGATTTCATATACAGGAACACATTTTAAAAAATGAATTAACGACAATAACAGAGTAAAACAGATAAACCCCTCAATAGAAAATAAAGTAGAAAATATTAAAAACTAGAACAAATTTAAATGGATCAAAAAGGAAGATCAAGGGATGGGGTGCTAAATTTTAACCTAACTGCCTCTGCAACAATCCACTTTCCAGATACGCATGAGGCTATTCCTCAGTAGTAGGGAGTCAAGTCCTTCTTCATAGTCTGTCCTAATCTGGACGCTCATCTGAAACCTGTTCACTCTGGGTGGCCCTGCTGGCATTTGAAATACAGTGACAGCTTCCAGGATAACAGAAACACACAAGTCACCAAAGCATGACAATCTGACAGATAAGTGGTAGTGTGTTGTACTATACATATGGAAATATTTGCAATACATATGAATATATATATATAGAAATGTACTCTGCCAAACATATATATGCTTATATATAAGCCATTCCACATCTACTCAGCTAGCATATCTATCTTCATATCCATTTGTCAATTATTATTACTGTTATGTATATAATCATATTTTCCATTACTGCCTTTTACTCTTGTGTGCCTCTCAGTGTTTTACTTTGTTTGGTCATGTTAGGATGACTTCCTCTAATTATACAGTGCCCTCTCTTCCCCTCCTATTCTTGGTTAACCACCAAAGAATGTTTGTTTCTGTGTGTAAATTTTGATACTAGTTATTTCCGATAATATGTATCCTTTTGTGATAGCCGTAGTTCACGTCGCACAATGTCCTCCAGGCTCCTCCATGTTTCATGGGCTCATCGTTATTCTTTAATGTTGCACAGTAGCATCCCATGAGGTACATGTACCAGAATCTGTTGTACACTTTTGATGTGCCTCCCTTTTGGCTATCTTGAATAGTGCTGTGATGAACATGGGGTGTATATATCCATTTGTGGCCCATCTCTTTTTGTTTGTGTTTGAAAGAGAAAGGCTGCGTCTTCGAAAGCGAGGCTAAGGGTGCATGTGGCAGTAACGGGCTGTGGGGCATGTGCTCGGCTCATGTCACAGCTCTTCTTTCTCTCGGACATCTACCTCGTCAAAGCGGTGTTGCTGGATCATATTGCATCCCTAGTTCTCCCTTTTTAAGGTAGCTTAATTATAGTTAACCCGATGTCTGAATGCCCCAAATAGAAAGAACATTTTAGGATATACTATATACAGCGAAAGAGCTGTAAGACGAACTTTCAAGTCTTTCTAGGATTATTACAAGACAGAAGCAAACAAGCAGACACAAAAACAAAAGAATGACGAGTTGAAAGTGCAGAAGGAACAAAGTTAACCTAGAATTCCATAGCTAGCAGAAATAAAGATAGTCGCAAACGGCTGAGAGAGAAAAAAAAATTTTTTTTTGAGAGAGAGATTTTTGCCAACAGCTTTGCACTTCCGGGAGCCACAGAGAGAGAAGGCGCCTTCTTCTCTGGCACTCCGACTTTGAACTTCTAGCCTCCTGAACTGGGAGGAAGACAGGACTTTCTACCCTGGAAAGAGCCACATTCTTGAAAATCCCCAGGGGCAGTTTTACCGTGTCCTACAGACTCACTGTGAGTCGGAATCAACTCAGTGGCAGTGAGTGACACGCGTAAACTGTGAGAAAATAACTTTCCGTTTTTAAAAGCACCTATTTGTGGAATTTCTGGGACAGCTGCAGTAGGCAATGACGATGGGAAACCCTCAGACAGGTCCCAAGGCAGTCATCGTTAATCAGACACATTAAAACTGCTGAGATGCTGTTTCCCCAGGCTCAGATGGACTAAAATTTAAAAGTAGGACAGCACCTCCTATTGCCAAGGCTGTAGAAAACAGGTACTCTGCATTGCTGATGGGGCTGCAAATTGGTACAACACTCTGAGGGAAAATTTCCCCCATGTCTTGATTCCCTCATTTGCTTGGTGAATCTAAACAAACTGATAATCACATTTAACTTTTTCCCCTGAGCCTGATGGAGCCACCCAAGTGGCACAGCGATGGCCACAATCTAATGTGAGAACACTGTCCGCATCGCTAAGAGAAACCCTGTGTGCCTCAGGGGTCATTTCCCACTCCTGCCCATGACCACACCCTTCCCTTGATCTCTGGTCCCCTACCAGACTACCACTCATTTAGTTGCTGTCTCCACGGGTTTGCCGTTTGATGAACTTAGTTCTTGACTGAATAACCTCACCCTGACGAATCTCTGACAGTATGCAAATACATAGCACATGGTTATTCCTTGCAGCATTTGCAAAATATTGGAAACCTCGATGCCCATGCATAGGAGAGTGGAAGCTTAAAACCATCGTGTATCCACACGGTGATGTAGTGGACAGCAGCAAACGTATGTAAGGATGATCTTGATTCGTTTATATGAGAAATCTCCAGAATAGCTGTCAAGTGAACAAAAGTAAAGTACAAAAGAATATCTGCAGTATACCTCTTTTCTGTGAGACAGGAGGGCCTATCATAAAATCGGCCTGTGCGTGATTATTTGTGCAAAAGAGTATAGGACCCTCTTGACTCAACCTAAAGTTGTTCTAGGTTCAAGTATTTCTTGCTTGTTCCATGACAAAATATTTCTTCCCTGGCCTTTTAAATATTGATGGTGGTTTTTTCTTTCTTCCTCATTATTTGTATTTATATTTTTATCTGTATATTATTATTATTATTTTATCTTTACCACTATATTTTGTTTTTTGTTTTTTGTTATTTCTGTTGGGTTTCCCAGTTTGTGAAGTGTGAGGAGGGCCCCAACGCTCAAACGGGTCTTTAGGAGTGACTTTGCAATTGTGGAAAACATTAAAGACAGAGATCTGGGCACGGGGGCTCCTTGTCCCACGTCAGGACTGAGACAGTGAGTGTAGCTATGTAGAATCTACCAATGGGTAGATACAATGGGCATACAGACCTTTCATAAGGCATGCACGGCACACAGCTAGCATGTTACATAGTTAATGGGTACTATCATAAGCGGGTAAGATAATAAACAAGCAGTGAGGTGGGTCAGTGTCTTGACCTAGTGCTAGTTGACCTCGAACCCCCCTGAGCCCTCCCTAGGGGGTTGCTGCATTAGACGGTGGGTTGACTATAGAACCTGATTGCTCTTACCTGCAGACAACCTCCAGGCACAGGGAATAGCCAGATGCACAAATGATTCATCTTATGTGGTAGCTCCTTTATGACAGTTCCTTCATGGGGGGTTATTGGAGGGACTGTGTCCAGCCATGAGAAAGTAGATTAAGATTTTATTATATCTTATAACCATGAGAGTCTTCCCCCACCAGAGGCGGCTTTCTATTATGATCATAGATGATTTAGCTGCATTACATTCTTATCCAGTCCCTCAGTTTACCACAGTGAAGCACAGAAGGAGTAGATGCACAGAGATAATAACTGATGCAATGGTTTTAAGGGGATGTGGGGGCAGGGGGGAGATAGGGAGGAAGAGAGGGTTTGGGGAGCAAACAATGAATGAGGAAGTGGACAGGGAGCACTAGAACTGACTGTGATTATGTATAAACAACTCATTTAAAAGTGATGTCACAAAAACCATGAAGAAGAAAGGAAGAAAGGAAGAAAGGAGCCAAGTTTGACCAATGGTTTCCATGGGTGTGTTAGTCTGGGTAGACTAGAGAAACAAATTCATGAACACTCATCTGCATATAAGATTAGGAAAGCATCCCAACCCAGTCCAGTCCAAGCCCATAAATCCAATATTAGCCCATATGTCTGATATCAATTTATAAAGTCCTCTTCAGACTCACGAAACACTTGCACTGACACTGAATGCAGGATGATCACAGGGCAGTGGGTAGGAAGTCTCAGCGTTGGCAGGGGTCTCTACGTGGTTTCTCCAGTTCCCAGGGCATGGGGTCTGTCAGCGTAGTGCCATGTGTCTTGTCAGTAGAGCATCTCCAAGGGAGTGAGCAGAGAAAGAGTGTGTCTTCCGCCTCCAAGGAGGAAATCCCAGAGTTTTCCCAGAATCCTCAGGGAAAGGCTATGCCCACAGAGGCCTCATTGGTTATATCTTGAT
>NW_022109491.1:22984089-22989515 GCF_000313985.2 Echinops telfairi | reverse complement strand
TGATATGGTGGATGGATGGATGGATGGTGATAAGAGCTGTAAGAGCCCCCAGTGAAATGATAGAAAGAAAGGACGCAATTGAATAGCTAGTGAGAGGAGGACACAAAGTACAGAAAGTAAAAATATGCACCTAACTGTATTACAAATGAATAATACGATCACACGAAAGAAGAAGAAAAGGAACGAACCTGAGAAACTTGGAAAATTAGTTTTTTGACTGTTTGCTATAGGCCAAAGGAAAAAAGAGGATTAGACACAAATTTTGTATTCTAGTTAGTCAATTTGTTTCTTATAGGAAGCAGTATATGTTAGCAACTCTGAAATTACTTGTTTGTATATACTGGAAAAAAAATCCACTGCCATCAAATAGATTTCTGCTGATAGCTGTCCTCTAGAACTAAGAACAGAGCTGCTCCTTAGGGTTTCCAAAACTGTAAATCTTTATGTTAGTAGACAGCCTCGTTTTTCCTCTCCCAGAGTAGCTGATAGGTTTGAACTGCCTACCTTGTGGTTAGCAGCCCAATGCTTAACCTATTATACCACCATCTACTTGTTGTTAGGTGTCATAGAGTCCGCAGCCATCTTATGTCCAACAGAATGAAACATTGCCCTATCTCTGCCATTCTCACCACGTTAATGCTTGAGCCTTGTTGCAGCCACTGTGACGACCCATCTCATTGGGGGTCTTCAGTTTTGTTGATTCCCTTACTGTATTAAGCATCTTGTCCTCCAGGGACTGGTCTCTCCTGAGATGTGGCCTTTCTTCTAAGAAGCATTCCGACTGCATTCTACCATGTAGTAGTATTGAACAAATAACTAACAAACATACGTGGATAATGAGAATAATGTGGATAATGAGTATTAGGTTTCTCATATGTTGTAGTCCTGACCTTATGTCCAACAGAATGAAACACTGCCAGGTCCTCGGCCAGCCTCACAATTGTTCTTATGTTTGAGCCGATTATTGCTGCCACTCCATCTCGTTGAGGGCCTTCCTCTTTTTCGCTGTCCCTCCTCTTTACCAAGCATAAAGTCCCTCTCCAGGGACTGTTCTCTCTTCATAACATGGCCAAAGCGCATGAGACAACGTCTCACCATCTTTGCTTCTGAGGAGAATGCAAGATAGATGTTTGTTCTTTTGGCAGTCCCTGGTACTTTCCATCCCTCATGGATCCCGAGGTGAACCTGTATGATGGTGAGTCGTATATTTGTATATATTCCCACAAGGTACTTACTAAGTCTTATTGAAGGGCGATTAGCTAAATGGCTTTCCAAGGCCTGGGGGCCTCCTCTCTCTTTCTCGCTGGCGATTGGACCAGCGCTTTGCTGTGTGAGCTAGTCCTTTGCCTCAACCGCGTGCTGCTCTATTGTGGATTGTGTAGCTTTGCTATGCATGCATCGCTAGAGTTTGAGGTTCCATTCATAGAGTTTGAGTTTCTCCACACTTCTTGAGGATCCATCAGGACTGCGTTGCAGGCTCCTGCCCTACTGGCCTCTGATACTCCCCAGCTGCTCACCTTCCTGCTCCTGCTGCCCCACCCTGCTTGTCTTGCCTGAGGGCAGACCCCACTGTCTGCTTCCTTGACCTTGGCTCCCAGCATTGATGAAATACCAATTGAAATGTTTCAACAAGCTGAGGAAGTCCTGGAAGCACTCACTCCTCTACGCCAAGACATTAGGAAGATAACTACCTGGCTAACTTACTAGAAGAGATCCATATTTGTACCCATTTCAAAGAAAGATAACCCAGCAGATTGCTCAAATCATAGAATCATATCATTTATATCACCTTCAAGTAAAATTGAGCTGAAGATCATTCAACAACAGTTGCAGCACTATATTGACAGGGAGCTGCCATAGGTTGCGGCTAGATTCAGAAGAGGACACATCATGACACACATTGCTGATGTCAGATGGGAAAGCAGAGAATACCAGAAAGATGTTTACTTGTGCTTTGTTGACTATGCAAAGGCATTCAACTATGTGAACGATAACAAACTTTGAATAGTCTTAAAAAGAATGGAAATTCCAGAACATTTCATTGTGCTCATGGGGAACGTTTATATGAATTAAGAGGCAATTATGTGAACAGGGCAAGGGAATACTACATGGTTTAAAATCAGGAAAGGTGTGTGTCAAGGTTGCGTCCTCTCACCATATGTATTCAATCTGTATGCTGAGCAAATAATTCAAGAAACTGGATGATATGAAGAAGAATGTGGTATCAGGATGGGAGGAAGGCAATATGCAGATGACGCAGCCCTGCTTGCTGAAAGGGAGGAGGATTTAAAGTACTTGCCAGTGAAGCTCAAGGATTGCAGCCTTCTGTATGGATGACAACTCACTGTAAAGAAAACCAGAATCCGCACAACTGGACCAATGAGAAGCATCATGATAAATAGAGTAAAGATTGAAGCTTGTCAAGGGTTCTGTCCTGCTTAGATCCATAATCAATCCACATGTAAGCAGCAGTCAAGAGATCAAAAAATTTTGCATTCGGTAAATCTGCTGCACAAGACTTTTTTTAAAGTGTTGCAAAGCAAGGATGCTACTTTGAGGACAAAGGTGCACTTGACCCAAGCCCTGGTGTTTCAGCTGCATGTGAAAGTTGGACATTGAATTAGGACGATGGAAGGAGAATCGATACATTTTAATTATGATGCTGGCAAACCATATTGACTGTACCATGGGCTGCCAAAAGAACAAGCAAATCTGCCCCGGAAGAAGTACAGCCAGAATGCTTCTTAAAGCAAGAATGTGAGAGTGGGTCTCACATACTGGGGCCATGTCATCGGGAGAGTCCAGTCCTCTAGTTCATCTTGCTGGGCGAACTAGGGGAACGGCGAAAAAAGAGGAAGGCCCTTGACAAGAGCAACGGCACAGTGGGCACGACACTGTGCTCAGACTGGACCGTCGTTAGGATGGTACACCACTGGGCAGTGGATTGGTCTGTTGTTGATGTAGGGTGGCTGTGAGTCAAAATCAACTCAAGGGCACCTAACAACAGCAAAATTTGTCAAAACACGAGGCGCAATGATTTGCAAGCATCCCCATAATGAGATCTGATGTTGAAAGGTAGGAAGATTAGGGATAAAGGGGGTTGTCTCCACCAAATGCCTACGCTAAACAAAATTAGATGGCCACAATAAAGGGGTTTGAAAGAAATCAGACACACATTATTAGACACCTACGGGGACAGCCCAAAGTTGGGCATGCTCACACCAAGGTCACCTAGGTGCAGGTGGAGGTCAACCTGGGCACGCACACTAGGCACCAGCAACATTACGTCGCATGAGCGCCTGAACTCAGCCACTAAGAACGGCCAATACCCTCCACCACCCCTGCCCCCATCCAAGTGGGGATAGGAGGGGTAAATAGCAGAGACGGAGGGCAGGCCTCACTTTCTTTCCCGTTGGAGGGCAGGGTTTCTCCCATGTGCGCAGGGCACACTCACGCACCCCATCAGGGCTCACACCTTTTTCAGGTCCGTGTTCCTCTTTGGGTTCTGTGGACTCCACTTTCTGGCCATTTTCCCCGTGGTTTTTCATGCTCCTCCAAAGTGTCCATCTTCACTCTGGCGCCGCGCCCTGCGCAGCCTTGCACACTTTGCCATCAGGTGTAAGGGAATCGGAGTGGCTTTCGCGGGTTATAGCCTTGGTCTGATGTAAGAGGAATTCCCCTGCATTATGACCTGGATCAACTTTAATCTCACATACATGAAAAGGAAGATAAGTAAGCAAAGAAGCGGGGATCTTACTACCACCGTGAAAGAACTGGGAGCAGACCACATCTTTGCACCTAGGGCCCCTGTGCTGAGAACATCCTAGACCCCATGGATGTTGCAAGGACGCACGGACCTTTTTTCACCCACAGCTGACACAGAGAGAAAGCCTTCCCTGGGAGCTGAGTTTGGTATCCTGAATTTGGACTTCTAACCTCCTAAATTGTGAGAGAATAAATTTCTGTTTGTTAAAGCCACTTGTGGTATTTCTGTTTATCGAAGCTCTCGATAGCTAAGACAGAATTATTGCCTCATTTTACATCTGAGGAAAATAAGGACTACAGAGATTACATAACTTGCCCAAAGTCACATAGCTAATAATCAGGAAAGCCATGATTCAGACTTAGCCGATGACAGTGGGTGGGAGACCTTGTTCAGTGATCTGTGAATCTTGGGTCCACTAGAACTCCACCATAGCTAAGTGATATTTCAAAACCATAAGCAGAAGACCCTCACACAGCAGGTTGAATCCCAGGGAGACGCATGTAAGCCCTACAATTCAATTGTACCAAATCCCTTTGGTCTCTGCAACTGAATTTTTTTAACTGTAATTTCAGGCTGCTTCCTAATTAGAACTGTGACAGCTCAGTTGCTATAAGCAAAACAATTCAGACCAGGAAACCCCCTGCTGAGTTGCCAGCACCCTGGGAGGTAGGGGTCCTTAAGGCAGAGGAGACCAGGGAGTCAGGGAACAAATCTCTTCAGATCCCTAAAATCACTGAAGATCTGGGAGGCCAGACAGGGTGGTCAGAGAAATGGCCTCCCAGCTGGAGGTCATTAGCAGCCCCGTTTGCATAAAAAGCAGGGAGAAGGCTGGGGGTGGCTTTGGTCAAGCTGCTAAAATCACTGAACCAAAGCCTGGATTCTGGAATTCATCAACTCCACTCAACAATTTGCCCAGGTAAGTCCAAAGAGGAATTGCTTCAGGAATCAGACAGTTTATCTATTACTCTGCTGATATAGGGCTGTCATCATCAAAGCTGGAAAGAAAATGGGCCACCGATGAGCCTGTATTTTAATAAGTCAATTCTCATTTTTCTATAGGAGGTTTGACAGGAATTCCCCAAGACAATAGGTGATCCCCAAGTCATTTCTATTTGACTTTGGAATTTGGAGTGGAACTTGGCAGGTGTAGTGTTTAACTCCCTGATTAC
The DNA here is from genome assembly GCF_000313985.2 of Echinops telfairi. NCBI lineage: Eukaryota > Metazoa > Chordata > Mammalia > Afrosoricida > Tenrecidae > Echinops > Echinops telfairi. The sequence continues at coordinate 22,984,580 of NW_022109491.1, read as the reverse complement.
ATGTCCACTTGGGTTGAAATAAAAAAGAGCCCATAGTCTTTGCGAAGGCACTGATTGGTGAATGAGGCACAAAGGGGAACCAATGGCTATTTAGAACTTGCCAGTGATGATTCCCAAAAGATGTGTGTGGGGTGGTGGTGGTCATAAATAAATAATTCTAGCACAGTAAGAGCATCGTCATCAAATTAGGCTGAGGAGAGAGATTCGTTGACTATTTCAAGAAAAAAAAAAAATCAATGGCCATTTCTCCAAGTCCAAAAAAGGAGAAAGAACTATTATTTGCATAGTCCCGTCCTTAGACCCAATTCTGCTGTACTGGTATATGGCATTTCCACATCCTCCTTAGATTTGATACTAATTGTGTTATCGGTTGGAGGTGGAGGATGAGTTCGTAAGGGAGTACAGTAAACCCTCATTTATCGCGGTTAATCGGTTCTAGACCCTACCGTGATAAATGAAATTCCGCGAAGTAGGATTCCTTATTTGTAAAT
>NW_022109491.1:22968127-22981976 GCF_000313985.2 Echinops telfairi | reverse complement strand
GATGGCAATGGATTTTTTTGGAGTTTTTAGGTTGAAACTACATTGCAAACTCATCTCTGAGTAGAGTCCCAGACTAAGTGGGAAGACTGGAGCTGGTACTCATTTAGGACTATCTTAGGGAGCCTTAGGGTGGTAGTGGTGTGAGTTAAGCTGTAAGGAGTAGTTGGCAGTTCAAATCGACAAGGCAATCCAACGGCAAAGATGATGCCATCTGCTCCCTTGATGCCATCTGCTCCCTTGATGCCATCTGCTTCTTGAAGATTTACATCCTTGGAAACCCTGGAGCTGCTTCACTCTGTCTTCCGGTGACAAAGGGGTTGGTATTTTTGGTCTAATCCCTTGTTAGACTTCTCAGGTGGGAAATACCTTGGTTCTTGGCTTCGCATGAGAAAGAATTCACACCAAAGCCTGGTTTGTGATCCAAGTGGGTTTTTACAAAGGACGGAAGAAGTTTCGGGTTTTACAGTCACTGAACACGGGCAACCTCGTGGGACTGCACACCCACACATGGTAGCCGGAGGCCAGAGAGACCACAGCACGGCGGAGCAGGTACAAGACAGGAGCCGAAAGACAAGGGGAAGAAGAGTAGAGGTCTCGAAGTCAGGGTATTTGAGTCCTATTGCTGGGAGGCACGGTCTAAGCCTTAGACCAGCGGTTCTCAACCTGTAGGTCGTGACCCCTTTGGGAGTCAAACAACCCTTTTACAGGGGTCACCTGATTCATAATAGTAGCAAAATGACAGTTATGAAGTAGCAACGAAAATAATGTTATGGTTGGGGCTCACCACAACATGAGGAACTGTATTAAAGGGTCCTAGCATTAGGAAGGTTGAGAACCACTGCCTTAGACCATAAGGTATTGGTTGACCCCATTGGCTGAATTAAGCTCACCTGGGCCTAGTTTGGGCCACCCAGGTGTACCACCCACCTGACTCTGGCTTGAATTGGCACATGCCCAGTAGTCTTTATGGCTGGCTAAGGGCTCATCTGATTCTCTTCCAACCTCCTGTAGGGGGGGCCTTCAGGCATGGAGAGGGACAACCCTCTGTCCCTGTTTCTGGTGACCTAACACCCTAATCTCAGGAAGGGGTTCCTAATCACGGGAAGGTAGTTGAAGCAAGATGGGGATCCATTTGACCCTTGAATCATGAGCTGCATAATGAAATAACAGACAAGAACACCCTATATTTATTCCTTTTGTATAGATTTTTAATCTTGTTTTTAAAAGATTGCATTCAAATGTGACTGCGCTTTTTTTGGTGGTCCTAGTCTAGCTCTGGGCGGGCTCCCCTGTGTGGGCCACCGGGGCCCTTTGATCGATCTTTGTCACTGATACGTTTACATATCACTATTCACTGGGGGTCATAGGAGAAGCCAAGCAGTTTACTACAGGTCTGGCGACTTGGTTAAGTCCACGTTCTTAAGCTTGGCCCACGATTAGGGCAGACTTTCTGCTTTTTCTTCCAGCCATAGTTTTAACCTCGTGTCTAACTGTTTCCTCATGCACACGCTGCCATGGTCAAAGGGAACAGCTTGGTTTGCTTGCTGTGTCCCAGGAAGAAATACTGTCATGTCTTTATGCCTTTCACTCATGCCATTTGCCCTCCTGGGATACCCTTTGTCTCTGTCTGATGAACTTGTTACCCAGTTTCAATCTCAAATCAAACGTTATTTCCACCATGGTTTCTCCTGTCCTGTCCCCCTTATTGAAGTTTATTAACATGCCTGACAATACCCAGTCCATTTTTATGTAGCTGGATTTTTGGGGGGGTTGCTATTGTTGTTTTAGGTGTCTCCCTATAAAATGGAAACCAAACCAGGTCCAGCCCACATCATAGGAGGGGGGCTCTACTGACAAAAGTTTAAGTGTTCAGGTCAGATTTCTGCCTTTGATCTTCTGTAGCCCTCTCTCCCAAGCGCTCTGTTCAGGGACCACTTTCCTCCCTTCCCTCAGCTTTAGACGGGAATTCTCCAGAGGGTTCTTTCCTGAGTAGTTCCACAAATGAATCTTGGGCTCCCACACCAGGTCTCACAACTCAGGCGCTCATACTGGTCCCTCCTGCGACTTCGGATTACATGGATTTCAGTCCTTCAGTGACTGATGGTGGCGTGCTTCTTCCCTGTGGACTTAGCTGACATCTCACCGAGATGGCTGCTCGTTTGGAGCCAATGCCCTTCCTGTGAATGTGTATGCATATGCAGCCCAGTCCAAGTTCACCCAGCTTCCTTGGCTAGCTCCCAATCCTGACCCTCCACATATTTAGGCCCTCCTTGGCACATGTTCATTGAACACTGGCTGTCCTCCAAGCCCTGCAGCTCGAGGCATTGACGAGATGGCAGCGTACAAGACAGAAGAGATACCCTGATGGAGCTCACAGGATGGGGAAGAGCTGGGCCAAATAAGCATGAGCGTTTCACATAATGATGCGTTCTAGGACGAAAACATGTTTAAAACACATACAGGCAAAAATGTACTGTCATCAAGCCAATTCGGACTCATTGTCATCGAAGAGGAGCGGGTAGAACTGCCCCCTTTTGAGTTTCCAGGACTGTCCCTCGTGATGAGTGTAGAAAGACACCTCTCTCCCCCGGAGCAGGTGGGTATTTCAAACTTCTGACCTTGCGGTTAGCAGCCCAACTTGGAAGCCGCCTGGCTTCACAGGAAGAAATGAAAATGATGTGATCATGGAGGCACCTGTAGGCCTTTAAGCCCTCTCGGAGGAGGGGGCTTTAGACATGTGAAAGACAAGGAGAATCTGTGGCAAAAGCATTCCACAGAGATTAGCCAATGAACAGGCTCTGAGGCGGACAATTATTAAGCATTCTATAGATAAAATAATCACTTCAATATTTCCTTAGCCTGTCACCATCCTTTTACCCTTTTTGCCCAAGAGTAGCTTGGATCGCCTTCGGGAAGTGATTAACTTTCCCTAGCATTCGTCTTCCTGGGAAGTGATTAACTTTCCCTAGCATTCGTCTTCCTGAGCACTCAAATCACAGAAATGTCTCCTTTTCTCAATGAGGCTTATTTGAAGTTTATCTGAACTCACTTCAATGACCCTGGCAACGAAAGCACCAATCTCTGGGATTCCAAACTTGATGGGCTCTCTTTTGTCTGTTTCTTCTCCCAGCTCTTTAAGAAGGACTAGGACCTTCCCCACTATCCCCAAGGAAAGACCGTCTCTTAGGAAAAGTCCAGTGGAAACCCGGGGGTTGGGTTGTATGGGAGGGACAGAGGTGTCGGAACCTGGAGTCCACCTCCCTGAATACAGGACATAGCTCCCCACTCTTGCCACCACTTTTGCTACCCGTTCCGCAGCCCCATGCTACTCTCCACTGGGCTGCCATGCCCAGGAGGTAAGGGAGTCCAGAGGAACTGGCCTCTCCTCTGAGGTGCCAGAGCAGCTGTTTAAAGAGGCTGAGGGCTTCCTGCCTGCCAGAAACTGAAACACTCTCAATAAGCCAGGAGCCACAATCAAAACCATATGGTTTGCTTTGCAGTAAAGATCACAGGACCTGAAAAATTTGAGGAAGGGGGACTAGCCAGGGGGCAAGCTCCGGGGGTGAGGAGAATGTGCCTCCTCTAATCCCAGCAGCCCTGTCCTCACATGGGAGCAAGCCCCCAGCCACAGGAGGCCTCCTGGCATCGGGGTCCTGCGCACTTGGAAAGCCGTGGGGCCCAGGCTGGATAGATGGTGCAAACAAGCAAGCACCAATGAATGCGACTTCCTTACAGGGACCCGGACTAAACGCCCTAAGGTTTATTCCTTTCTAAGCAAATGAGCTACCCGGCATCTTAGAAATATTAGACTAGCAGCCTCTTACCTGCTTGTCCACTGTGTGTCCAAATATCTAATTAAGTAAAGGCTCCTAAGGAGGGTGGTCTTGGGTTATTCCTGGGGTGGAATCCACACACATGAAAGAAAAAAGCATCCTAAGGATTTCTTCTAAAAGGACAGATTGCCATGGACCGTGTGTGGGAAGGCTGAGTTTGGATTAACTTTGCTTTTCACTGCCTCTGAGTCAACCCCTGATGTATGGTAACTTCATGAACAAGGAAATCCGTCTGATTGGATCCATAAGGTTTCTAATGGCTGGGTTTTTTTGGAAGAAGATTCCCAGGCCCTCCTCCCTGCTGTGTATTAGGCTTCAAGCTCAGCTATAAACTGTTCAGCTTCGTAGCAACAAGTGAGCTTTCACTGACAGATTGCTGGAGGCCCCTAGCCTGGGGGTCAAACACGGTTCTCCTGAATAGTAGGTGCACGTCTACCACTGATCTACCAATTTCCTCTTGGACTTGCTTTTAAAAAACAAACAAACAACAACAGCACCTCACTGCCACAGAGTTGATTTCGACTCCCAACAACCCGATAGGACAGGGTAGAGCTGGCCTTGTTATGATTCTTCACAGGAGTAGAAAGCCCTTCTTTTTCCCAAAGAGCAGCCCGTGGTTTCAAACTGCTGACCTTCTGGCTAGCAGCTGGATTCAAAGGACAGGACTACAATATGCTAGGTCATGAGGTGAAAACAAAGCACAGAGCCACAAAAGAAACACGGGCTTGTCTCAGTTTCTCCTACCGAGATTCCCTCGGATGGAAAGGAAAAGGAAAAGTCTTAAGAGGATGGCTCGCTTCCTGAGCTGAGATGGTAATTGAATGTTTACAAAATTATAAACAATTGACAATTTATGAATGGGACTTTGAAGCTTCCCAAAGTGGGAGATGGTATTATAAACCTCAAGATCAATGTATCTGTATTAGAAATGGAGCATAAATCTTCTCCCCAAGACAAGACATACCTTCCATACGTCCTAAACCCCCTCACTTACTCATCCACATACTAAGGCCAATGCTGAGAACAAGATCTGGAGCTCTTGAGTTCCAAACAGGCCTCTGAATTCTAGCCACCAAAGACATAGCCCTGGCTCTACCACGCACTCATAGGAGATTTCAAAGAGCTAGAGCTAAGCAGGAAGCAGCCCAAGTAGCATAGTGATTATGATTTGGGCTTTAATCCACAAGGTCCACAGTTCAAAACCATCAGCCTCTCAGAGGGAGAAAGACAAGACTTTCTTTGAATGTTTGGGCTAATGATTCCCTCTTCCAAATCTGCAGAGGCTCAATGACTCCTCCTGTCAGGGAAGAGGGCTTTGCTGCCAATGACTGCAAGTTGATTTCAATAGGTTGTGGAGATGTTGTAACTGTGACAAACCCCTGGCAGGGGGAGGTAGGGCATACAGAGCTCCCATAAAGGGCTACAATCTCAGAAACTCACGGGGGCAGTTCTACCCTGTCCTATGAGTTGGAATCGGCTCCATGGTTATGACTTTGTTTGCTGTTTGTCTGAGAGCTAAGCACTTGCTCACTTCCTGATGCTATTTCTCTTTGTCCTTCAGAGACAACACCCTGAACCGTAGAGGTGGGCTTAGTGGGGGCACTGCCCATTCTGCTTCATCCTTGCCATCCATAACAAGATCATGTTTCAGACACGCTTCTCGATGTGTATTGAATACTGCTGCGTTGGCGGAATTGTTTGAATTTTTTTTAAACCAGGTTAACACCAAGTTTGTATTTTTGTGGGTTTTATAGCTTTCAAAATGCTCGTATAGATCCCATCTTATTCAAGCTTCACAATGATCATGTGTATTGGAAAGAGCAATTATGATGACCATGATTAAATGGATAAGAAAATAGATACAAGTGATTAAATGATTTGTCCAAATTTACCTGGCCCCGTTAGTACCAGAATCAGGATTTGAACGTTGATTTCCTAATGCTTTCCCCACCATTCTGTCAGAATCAGCACTCCCTAGAAAGTCACAGAGAGGCATGGGGTGGTTGACAATCACTGAACTCCTTCTCTGGTCTCCCATCATCATTGTGGGGTCTTCCTCTTTCAAAGCAGAGTCCCCCTTTGCACACAAAGTGCTCCCGCAGAAGAAGATGCAGTTAACGTGCCTGGAGCTCCACCAGGCAACTTCACATCTCAATTCCCTCCCTAGCACCTCCACAGAGAATAGGGTCACTCCCATTACAGATAAAGAAATGGAGACTTGGGAATGACAGCTACCGTCCCACAAAGTCACAGAGCTTGCAAGCGGCAGTCAGATCCGAAAACCAGGTCTCCTGCCAGGCTGACCCTCTTTCTGCTGCTTCAGAAGCGTGGGCTGTATTAGAAATGGAGCATAAATCTTCTCCCCAAGGCATGACGAGTAGGTTTGTGAACTTGGCCTGCATAGCCCAGGCTCTAAGGCTGGGATAGAGTGGGTTAGAGTAGCGAACCTCTGGTTTCTCCAAAAGTGGCACCTACTCTTCCCACTGGGCATCCCCACAGAAACACGTGAGCATGCTTACGTGGTATGTGCTGCCCCCCTCCCCCTGCCAGGGGTTTGTCACAGCTACAACATCTCCACAACCTATTTAAATCAACTCGCAGTCACTGGCAGCAAAGCCCTCTTCCTGACAGGCGGAGTCATTGAACCTCTGCAGATTTGGAAGAAGGAATCATTAGCCAAACATTCAGGAACCAAGGGGTCGCAGAAAGGTATGTAATAAATTCCCTCCAGATGTGGGCCTGGGCTTTCCATTTCTCTCTCTGTCTCTTTTATTTTCAATCACGTTCAAAGAGTGCACAAGTTTGTGCACCTTATCCAGCAAGGTGGGGAACACGCTGTTTCTCTTCACCCTTGGGCGCCTGCACCAAAGGGTTGGGAAGGCCGACCCCATGCAGGTCATCCGAGACGGTGTCGGAATTCTTTGTACACATGACACAATTATCTGGCAAGGTAACTAAGGGTGCAAAGGCTACGGGAAAATCCAATCAGAGGGCTCCAAGCCCATTGGAAAGCTAGCATTCCTTGCCCTGTGTCTCATCGGTCTAAGAGGGTTTTCTAGGAAGCGATGGCCGTGCACAGGAGGTTGACAAATAGCTGGAAAGCCACGTTGCTATTTAAAAAGGAGAAGGAGAGACAGAGCCGTAAGTGCTAAATTGTACCTGCAGGTCCCAGAGCCACATAATGACCGGGCAACTTTGCCCTGGCCTATGGCTAATGCAACTCTCCTTGCCTGCCACCGAGGCTCTCCTGGCTAGCGTGGGTCTGAGGAAAAACAGCTTCTCCAACTGCAACCACAGCTGACATCCCTTCACCCCACACCTGAGGGCCTGCTCCTAGAGAGAAGCCTGAGTAAAGACAGCTGCGGAAAAGGGCTCTTCCTGGCAGGGGGAGCCCTTCTTTGAAGAGGGAAGGCCTGGAAGTAAATGATAACTAGGAAATGGGAACTCCCAGGAAGAACGAACTGAACTTTCATTTCCTTTCCTTCACTCGCCACCGCGCACGCGCGCACACGGTGCGCTTCCCAGGCGCATCTTTTCATCTGCATTGGCGAGTCTCAAAGTTTCCAGAAGGCAGACTCCTTGAGCAGAGTCCTTATCGACTTACTAGATGAACTAAACCGGCCAGCGAACCACGAAACACGTGGAAGGTGTTTGGGCTGAATCCGTTATGGCTGCTATTTGTAGCTCCCTTTCTTAATGTTTGTTTGGGTGCTTTTAAATTGTAATTCAAGTCCGCATTGGAAAATAAGTTTCAAAAGAAGGCATAAAACACCCTCCCAACAACACACTTGCAGCGTCCCGACCCAGCCCAGACCTACCAGCGATCCGCGGCTTCCACTTGGAGAGTCATCAATCTAGACAAAGAGACAACTGGACTTCAAACCCATCTTTTGATCTGCGATTATCTCTTTGTTGGCCAACGAGAGCTGCTATTGACGGGTCCTGGGACAGGGCCCTGGATCCTAAGAGGTGAGCCCCAGTAGCAGAGATCTGGTCTTTTTCTTAGCGCGTGCCTTCATACACACGTGCAGTCTTTCTGAAAGTATGGTTATCAGTACACTCAATTTCTTCTCTTTCTTTCTCTTCCTTCTTCTCTCCCCGTCTTCTCCGTCTTCATTTCCCTCGTCTTCCCACCCACCCCCTTTTGGTGCTTTTTTTCCTCTCTCGCAAGTTTCTTCAAGCCCTCAGTACCCAGATGCTGCTGCCTGGTGCCTTCTGCTCGCTGGAGTCTCAGAATTTCCATTTCTTAACCGAGTGCAGAATTGCTCAGGCGGTCCATGCACCTAACCGAGTGTCAGAAGCAGCTGGCTACTGACCGTGCATGAGAGACAAGTAGCTGAGGTAGAACCAGAAAAGAGGGAGCTGCTCTCCGCACTCGTCATGAAAGGTCGAGCTTCCCCAGATTTAGGAAAGGAGAAAACCCTGCGTGGAGGGCGCAGCCATGTTTCATTGAGCCGCCGGCAGGAGGGTGTGCAGAGCAAACCCAGAGGAATGGGCTCATGCCCTAAAATCACGCCGTTAGGAACCCTCAAACTCGGCTGAGCCCCGAGAATGAGAGCGTGTCTGTTCAAAGGGCTCTGAAAATAAAGGGGAAAACCACAACTTACGTCGAAGGTAAGGAGTGTGTCTGCGTCTCCTCCTTTTAAGCCACAGGGGCTCTCACACTGATGGCTTCACCGGGCAGGGCAGCCCCCCCATTCAGAGGTAATTACCTCTGAATGGGGGGGCCCATTAAATACAGCCTTTTGATTTGGTTGCTCCAACATCCTGTCAGACACATGTAGGAGGGGACCCTGCCTCAAAAGCAATAAATTGCAGATGAAAGTATTGGGTTTCTGCCTCCGTCAGAATAAAAAGAATTTTATGTCCAGGAAGCCAAGTGCTAGATTATATTGTTTAGGAGCTTCGACAATTTGAAGGAATTATAACCAAAGTTGAGGCACTTAATTTTCGTCCCCCACCTCCTTGTCAGTTATTTATTTTCTCCAATTTTTTTTTAGAATTTTTTTTGTTATTGTTGAGAATATACACTGCAAAACATACATCGACCCGACAGTTTCTAGAAGCACAATTTAGTGATATTGATTACTTTATTTTAGGCAAGTATCTTGGTTTGGGGTTTATTGGGGTCCGATTGGGTTGTTTTTTAACCAACCATGTCCACCTCCCAAAGTCTTTTTGTAAACACGCGATGCTATTTTTTTAACAGCAACATGTGACAAATTAGTGTAGCATGCTTAGGAAGATGCCGTGGTTGAAGGGCGGTGGGACTAGCAAAATAGATGAGGCGCGTGTGTTTGTGTAAAATAGAGCACGTTCCTCCAGTGGACAGCCCTTCTCACTGTCTTTCTCGAGGTGTTTCTTCCTCTTTAGCATAAACTCACTACTCCCTCCAGTTCCTGTCTAATCTTTAAGTTGCTGTTGTCCATTTGATCTCATAAATAATTCTTTAAAAAGCATGGCCAAAAAAAAATTTTTTTTAATTAAAAAATAAATAAACAAATAAATAAAAAAAGCATGTCCAAGGCCAATCCTCTTTTACTAGTTAAGCTGAACTATTGTTTATTAAGAGGACTTCAGGGGATACCTTTGACTTAAGGTTTAAAGATTATCTCAGGGCAATAATCCTTATGGCTCCAGAAAGTCTAGCATCTATGAGCTTGTCAAAATCTGTTCCGTATTTCCCCCTCTTGATCAGGATTCTTCTATGGAATCTTTGATCAAAATGTTCATGCATCCAGTTCTTCAGGCAAGGCAAAGGAGGCCATTATTCATGGAGGCAATCACACATTGGATCAGCCACACAGCCCATAACCTTTCAACTCGACCTGATTCTCCTTCCCCTGTTGCTTCAGATGAATAGAGACCAATTGTTATGCCTTAGAGCAGTGGTTCTCCACCTGTGGGTTGCAACCCCTTTGGGGGTTGAATGACCCTTTCACAAGGGTCGCCTAAGACCATCAGAAAACGTATTTCTGATGGTCTTAGGAACTGAGACATGGCTCCTCTGTCCATCTCCAGGCAGGTCTGCCCACATGCAGATACACCCACATACAAGTACCTGCATGAAGACGGTTACCCATGCTACACCATGCTTCCAGACAAACTTTTATTCATTTATTTGTCATTAGAAATAAATATTTCACAATATAGAATGACCTATTGTCTTTGTGATTCATCACTATGCTTTCATGATGTTCAACTTGTAACGATGAAAACACATCCTGCCTATCAGATACACGATGATTCATAACAGCAGCACAATGACAGTGATGAATTAGCAATGAAATAATTCTATGGTTGGGGGTCCCCACAACATGAGGAACTATATTAAAGGGTCGCAGCATTAAGAAGTTTGAGAACTACTGCCTTAGATGCAAGCATGTTAGTAAGCCAGTTAACTGGGTTGTCCCAAGAAAGCAGAACCCTACACTTCCAATCCAAGGAGTCAAATCCCATATGGTGTTCTGTTGTACGTAAGCAGCCTCATACATAGCAATGACTCCTTTTGGTCACTGTTGTAGATGCATCTTATCACGTAACTTTTGCCAATTCAACTTTTTATTGGCAAGCAGCTCACTGATAGCAATGACAGTCATTGCCTGTACAACCTTCCCCTTAATCCATGTTATGATTTTCATCACTGTTAACCCCCTTTCCTCCCACCCACCTCTGGTAGCCACTGAAAGTCTTCACTCTTTATACATTTTCCTTTTCTTGTCTGTTTATATAAATAAGGTCATAGGCTATTTGTCCTTTTGCAATAGGCTTCAGCTCGATCATACTGTAGCTGAATCAAGACTTCGTTTCTCCCGCTGGCTGAATAGGTTGTATGTATAGACTACGTTTTGTTTATCCATTTACCTCTTGATGGGCATTCAAGCTGTCTCCATCCTTTCACGATTGTGAGGAATGGTGCAGTGAATAACTCAGTCTGCTTTTGAGCCTTCGGAGTGTATACCTAGGAGTACAGTTGTTGGGTTATTTTTTGAGGGACCCCCACACTGTTGTCCACAATGGCTGGACCATTGTATATGCCCACCAGCAGTGGAGAAGGATTCCAATTTCCCCACATCCTTGCCAACATTTGTTACTTTCTGTTTGTGGTTGTTTTTTGCCCTAGTTATCCTACTCAAACCTAAAACCACCGCCATCAAGGGGATACCTACTCATAGCAACCCTTCCCAGGGCATCCAAGACGATAAATCTTGACAGGAGCAGACAGCCTCATCTTTCTCCCAGGGAGCAGGTGGTGGGTTTGAACCACCAATCATGAAGTTAGCAATTCAATGCCCAACCCACAGGGCCACCAGGACTCCTGGAACCCCTCTTGTGGGAGTGAAATGGTATCTCATTTTGGGTTTGATTTGCATCTCTTTATGACTAATGACATTGAGCATTTTCCATGTGTTTAGTGATCATTTGAATGTCTTCTCTGATGGAATGGCTATTCAAGCCCCTTGCCCATTTTACATTTGGGTTACTTGACTTTGTGTTAATAAACTATTATATCTTTTCGTGTATTTTGGTTATTAGATGATTGTCGAATGTATGGTTTCCAAAGATATTCTTCCAGTCAGAGGCTTGCCTTTTCTTTTTGGGGGGCAAAGGCTTTGGATGAACAGAAGTTTTAATTTATATGAGTTCACATGAATTAATTTTGTTTTTCAATGTTGGTTCATTTGTTATATATTAATAAGCCTATTGAAAGCTAGGCCTGTCGTACCATTACTGCTGCTTGTTTTAAGAATTTTATGGTTTTACTTTGCACATTTAGATCCCTAATCCATTTCGAATTTGTCTTTGTGTGTAGTGTGAGGAACGGATGAGACAATGATGTTTAATTGGCTGCTTTCCTGTCAAGTGAAGTAATCCTCATTATCTTTAAGTGGTTTGGGGGAAATGGCTATCCCTGAGTCCACAAGACAGTCTGGAGGACTCTCAAAGGTTCACCTAATAGAAAACTTATCGTATTTTGGTTGTGCCATGAGCTTTTCTCTCTTCCAAGCACCAATGTGTAGGGGTAAGCATTCTATCAAAGATGTTGTTACCGTGCCGATGAAGAAACAAGGAACCCTGAGTTCAAGATTAGGCAAAGGAGGTAAGAAGTCAGGGTCAAGACCCTAGTCAAAAAGGGAAAAGAGTTTTTAAAGACGAGAAACAGAAACAGGAACAAAAAAGATCAGAAATAGGAGGTGGGAGTGGGGGAGGGGGGAGGGGTTGTTGACAGAGATAAGAAAGAATGTCATTTGGAGGGAAACAAATACAAAGAAACTGACTGTGGGTTGAAAGAAAACGAATTTCAGTTGGGTTGGTAAGATTTACTCACATTTGGGGGGGTACGAGGAAAGAATTGTGCCTGGTTTACACACCCGTGTTGCAGGATCTGGGAGCAAAGTAGTCCCTAGAGCCCTTAGCGGTCTGCATTTAGCTTACACAGCAGCTCTCCTGAGGAAAACGAAGAGAAATGCGAAAGTAGCCCCACAAACCGGTCCCCACACAGGCATAAGGCTTAAAGGCATAAAGCCCCACAAGGCTGGGAAGCAGCAGCCACTTTGGTCTCCATCTGTTCCTTAAACCTGTGTCTACAAATTTTCTCTTTATATTTCGGTGTTCTTTTTTTTTTTAAATCAATTTATTGGGGCTCATACAATTCATCACAATACATAGATCAATTGTGTAAAGCACATCTATACATTTGTTGCCCTCATCATTCCCAAAATTCGCTTGCCTCTTGGGTTCCCGGAATCAGCTCATTTTCCTTTTTTCCCCACTCTCCCTCCCTTCCTCTGCCCCCCTCCCCCACGCACCCTTGATAATTTATAAATTATTATTATATCTTATATTACACTGCCCGGCGTCTCCCTTCACCTACCCCTCTGCTACCCATCCCCCAGAGAGGAGGTTATATGTAGCTCCCTGTGATCAATTCCCCCTTTCTACACCCCCCTTCCCTCCTGGTATCACCACTGTCACCCCTGGTCCTGAGGGGTTCATCTGTCCTAGATTCCCTGCGTTTCCAATTCCCATCTGTACCGCTGTGCATCATCTGGTCTAGCCAGGTCTACAAGGCAGAATTGGGGTCCTGGTAGTTGGGGGGAGGAAGCGTTTAAGAACTAGAGGAAGGTTGTAGGTTTCATTATTTCGGTGTTCTTAAGAGGAAACCGCTTAGGGGAAAAACACAAAACTTAAAGCATTCTCAACCACAATTTGAGTCTTGTTTCAAAGAAGAATGAAGAGTACAACTGTATTCACCTGTTTAGAAATCATCTTTGGAGACAGGATCCCAAGCCTTCATTGTTCTCCCTCTTTCCTGGGGTTATTTTGCTCGAAAGGGTTATCAGGGCTCATTCAATACAAACAGTCTGTCACTGGGCTTTTGAAAGGGGAAGAGTGGTTATTTAAAATTGTCTCCATATGAAAAAAAATTGTCTCCATATGTCCTAAGCGCCCCTGATATTGTTTCCAGTGAAGTATGCAGTGATGGCTGGCTGGATCTCTGCTTTTAGGCAGTTCAACCATGAAATACGTTAGGAGGCCTTCCCCATCTTTGGCACGATGATAAATCAAGGACACAGGAAAATTCACCAAACCCTAGTGAAGGCATTTGCTGCTTGCTGGCCTAGCTGACATGAACCGTAAGGTCTAGTAGACAAGGCTTGGGAGCAGAATTAGGAAACCAGGGATTAGTCCTGCATCTTTCTCTGACTGCCTATGAGACGTTAGTCAGGGTTCGATCTTTCTACGCATCAGAGGAACAACAAAGACTAGCTTCTCTTTGCAGGAACTCTTGTGTTTAAGTTGACAACCCCGAGGACCGGATCCGCCTTAGCTGGAGAAAGAGGGCAGGGGCTCAGAAAGAGAGTGTGAGGATTGCTGATGTTTGACTTCCTCTCCCTCTCCCAAGACCTCCTAAATGTTCTTCCATTTTATTTTATTTTCAGTGAAATTTTTGTCAAAGCCAACAGAGAGAGAGAGAAAAAAAAAAGTTGAGCCCAATGCATTTTTACCTTGTG
>NW_022109491.1:22965330-22967022 GCF_000313985.2 Echinops telfairi | reverse complement strand
TGTTATAAACACTTTTCGACATAACCAAACACCTTAAGGAAATGAGACGCTGGACCTGGGGGCCCAGGACCATAATTTCAGGGGACAACTAGGTCCATTGGTGTAGTATACTCCACAAAGACCATGTTCTATAATCGCCTTCGGTGAGGAGCAACTGGGGCCTTAAAAGCTCGCAAGAAGCTATCTAAGGGGCAACTATTGGCCTTTCCCTGTCCAGGGGATAGAAGAGTGATGGAAATAGATTCTGCAAAATAATTAGTCCAGTGGACCCTGCAAACATCTGACTCCACAACCCTGAGACCAGAAGAATATGATGGTGCCTGGCTACTCCGGAAAAAAGGTCACATTAGAGAGTCCTGGATAGAGTGAGAGAAAAATATGGAACAAAACTCAAAATCATTAAAAACAAAAATGAACAGGCTTACTGGCCAGCTAGAGCCCGGTGGAACACCCACACCCTTCCACTATGGAATTGAACTCAATTTTCAGCCAGACAACACACTGATCTACCAGGGGAAACTGACACGAGTGAGGCATGCAGACCTGAGAACACTTGACCATTTGCGATCACAGAGGCAGCATTAGCCCAAGGACAACATTCAGAAGGGTTAGGAGGCAAGAGACACGGGGAGGCAGTAGGGTGAATCAGGTTGTATAGAGAGGATTGCAACAGATGAGAAGAAGCAGATGTTTGTGAATTGTTTGGTGTACAGCTGATGATCTGCTCTGAAACCTTCACCCGGTTTAACATCAAAAAAGATAAAAATGAACGAATTAAAGAAAAACTACTACAGGGTTTTTAACCCTGACTTAACTTTGAGGGGCCCCTATCTTGGCCCCTAACGTAGTCCCTAACTTGAAAACCATATTAGATGATTGCTTTGTGCGACTGATATTCAAGAAAGCAAATCTTACCTAAACATTTCTTCAACCCACTACCTACCCCCTTGTCAGAAGTAGCCTTCCTCAAGAACTTTTCCTTTAGATTCAAACTATCATCGAAGAAGCCCTGGTGGTGGAAGAGTTACATGCCGGACTGTGATCTGCAAGTTCAGCAGTTCAAAACCACCCGCTGCCCTGTGGGAGAAAGAGGAGGCTTTCTACTCCCATAAGGAGTTACAGTTGCGGAAACCTACAGGGGCGGTTCTACCTGTCCTACAGGGTTGCTATCTGTCTGCATCAACGTGATGGCACTGAGTTTGGGAGTCTCATTAACTGCCTCCTGCTATCAGCCCAGGCATAACCAAAACACAAATCCACTGCTTTAAAACTGATTCTGATTCAGAGAGACCCCGGAAGACAGATAGAACTGGTCCCCCAGAGTTCCCAAGGCTCTAAATCTTCATGGAAGCAGACTACCACGTATTTCTCTTGTGAAGCCATTACTGAGTTTGAACTGCCAACCTTACGGTTCAAGTGCTTTAACCACTGTGCTCCTAATCCTATTGCTCAACAAAATGGAAGGAAAGAAAGAAGGGAGGGGTGGGATTGTGCCGGGATTCCTCAGTAGTTCTCAATAGTCTTCTCGTGAGGCAACATGGCATTTCCTCCGTTTGTCTAGGCCAAGCTGTGAATCTAGTGATTGAAGAATTTCTTTGCATCGTGGCCCTTCCGTGCAAGTCAGCTCCTTCATCTGGTTGCTCAACTGAAGCAATAGCCCTCTTTTCCAACCGGAGCAAAGGAAAAAAAAAA
>NW_022109491.1:22962975-22964853 GCF_000313985.2 Echinops telfairi | reverse complement strand
GGAGAAGAGGAGAGTCCAGAGAAGGGCAGCCCCTTCATCTGGTGGAATTGTATGGAAAGCTGAACATTACGAGATGACATTCCGAGTCCCAGAGGAAATTTACTAATAAAACAAGCTAGGTCTCAGCCATCTGTCCCATCCAGGATTTAGCTTCTGCACCAAGAATGCAGCCCACCCAGAATTTCTGAGAGAAGCTGACTTAAACCCTTCTCTGGGAGGGTTTGTTTTGTTTTTTTCTTAGTTAACCCAGGAGGCCAACGTTTAACTTCGTTTCCTGGGATCCGTTCGGAATTAAATTCTCATTAAACTGTACCCTTGGATTATCCTGAGTGAAACCACTGCCCCTTCAACCCAGTCTAACCTCAGTGTCCACACCAGTTCCAGGGACTGGGGAGCGCTCTAGGGAGACAAGGCCACAGGACCTGTAGCCACCGGGATGGATCCGGAGGCTGTGGTTTTTGCTCGGGAAGCTCCGGGGGTCTTTAAACCATCTCCCAGCCACAGCCCTTGCCTCGTGGGTCTAAGGACAGGGAAGACTGCTCTGCCTCCCTGTAGAGGGCCGATAAGAGGGGCGGAATCATTGGTGCTGTAAGTAGGATGAAATGGTTTTCTTTTCTTTTGCGTTTGCCTCCAGAGACCCTACTCCTTCTTTGGTTCGCTTCCATTTCACTGGGTCGCTAGAAAGTCCCTCCGTCAACAATGGCTCCCTTTTGTTCTTTGCTTGCCTCCCAGGCAGAAAGCTCGGGATCAAGCCAGCTGTAAATGCTGCTGCCTGCTTGGCTTACATGCTGTTTTTGAACTCCTGAGCGGTTGCCTTTGTTTCATCTCGCATTAGTGAGAATCCTCCCCTTGGTGAGAGGGAGCGAGGTTTGAAACGATGGTTGCGGTATGTTTGGTTGCTTTCTTGTTCTTGTCTCTCAAACTACAGGCAAGTAAACAGCAAGCTGCTGCTGCTGCCAGGTGAGAAGTGAAGTTGCTTTGGGCCTACATTCGGTGGGGGGAGCATATGAGTTTAGACTCCAGTTTGCTTCCAGAATGGATGATCTTGCTGCCACGTTGGAAAGTTTCACGAACTTGTCAACCATCCATCGCTCTTGGTTTTTAGGGAAGTTAACCAGATTTATTTTGTTTCACCTGTGGGGCAGGGAAGTTTGGTGTAAAAGCAGCATTCTGTCTTTTGCTAGCTACAGGCTTCTTCTCCTTAAAGAAGATGCTTTCTCCATTTCCTAGCAGATTAAGTATATATCTCTTAGGATATAGGTATGTGTGTGTGTGTGTGTGTGTGTGTATATATTCTCCTAAGAAAGAACTTCAAAGTATCAACCTCAACCCCAGCTCTGTTGTAAACATCTTCAGAAAATAGCTTGTGGTATCAGATTTCTACTGACCTTCACCCAACAGACTTTGGGACTTGGGGTCTGTCTGCCTTAAAGCAGTGGTTCACTTCCTGTTTTGTGACCCTAAACAGACCGTCTATGGCAAATCCTCCTCATCCTTCCAAAACGTGATTGTGGTGACTTTGTCCGGTGGACTCCCATCTTGCCACATTTTCATGCCCATTGGCAGCAACCTCAGTTTGATGCTTTCCTTGTGGGTGAGCTTGTTCTACTTCAGTGCCATGCTTTCTGCTGAGTCTATTGGAGAGGAGGCTAAGTGGATGGCACATTGGCCTCATTCCTGGTTTTCTTTGGTTATCTTTGGTGGCCTCAATGAAATCAATTGATCCTCTGGGTCATGTCGGCAGCTAACAGCTTTGTAGCAAAAGGAAGGGAAAGACTGCGGACTGAAAGGTTTGAAATTCAAATCCATCCATTGGTGGCTTGGAGGAAAGGCCTGGCAAACTACTTCTCAAACTCCAGCTGTTGAAAACTCTATCGA
>NW_022109491.1:22961242-22962508 GCF_000313985.2 Echinops telfairi | reverse complement strand
AGGGGCAAAACCAGAGTCACTGAATTACCCACCGAGGTCCTCGGTGAGTGATGAAAGCTCCATCAAGCAGAAGGGGACGATGCCAGGAGATTGGAAGTCATCATTTCAGCAGCAACTGGAATGTATTGTATTCCTTGTCCACTGTGGGAATGACTATCTGGGAAGCCTGAGCCCCATCTGAGCCCTCTTTCAGTGGACCAGGGGGACAGATTTCAAGTAGCGGCCCCCATCATTCTTGTCCTTTTGCTTCTTAGGGAAGGACACAGCTTCAAACCTTCTCTCAAATTCGAACTCAGGGCCCTTCAGGCAGAGCCTGGACTGCCATCGAGTTCTGATTAGGCTGTCCACAGACCACCCAAACCATCTGTTTGGACTACTAATGCAACACGACACCGGTTAGGTGTTCATAACTGGACAGTTAGCTCTGTCACCCCAGGCAGTCACTGTGTGTGTGGATACAGCCCAGGAGCTCAAGTCGCCTCGGCAGCCACCAGCTTTCCACTCCTCCGGTCCTCTCTTCTTCCCTCGCCTGTTCACCCAAACCCACGAGCCACCACACTGCCTGCTTCCCTGAGGCTTTGCAGATTCCTTCCTTCTTGAAAACCAGAGAACGCCAGCCCCGAGGGACTCCGGGTGCAGCATCACAGCCAGCAGATGCACCCTGATGCCGGGGATGGGTCACTCCCTGGAGAAAGTCATTGCTCCTCTCCTGCGCTGGGAAACGCGCTCACTGGCGTGTTCGCAGTCCCCAGCCCTGGGGGGAGGTGGATCCGAGGAAGAGGAAGAGCTAGTGATGAAGCAGATGGCCTCCCTCCGCAGAGCTGGCCTGTTTTGCCTCAGCCAGAAAGCCAACAGCTTCCACTCCTGGCATGCTGTGTGTGCAGAACCGGAGGGTCTCTAAAACCAAGCCTTGAACAGGGAGGTAAATACAGTGTTTTGTTTTGTTGTCATTTCCATTGTAGAAAGCTGACGGGGCTAGGATGCCAGATTCCATTAGCTACCCCGACAACCCAACCCAAAGAGTTCATGGTTTTCTTTCTCATGTCAAGAAAAGGTACCAACTTTGTGTTGCTCTGAAGTTAGGCCAACCTGGGGTGGCCTCCTCTCTTTGACACTCACCACCTCCAAGACCTTAGATGTTTGGGGCCCTGCCTGGGAGATACAGCTCGTTGAGAGGAGTAAGCCTCATGATGAGTCTGGACCAGGCAGGGGTTGGCAAACGGTGGCTTGAGAGCCATATGCTGCTCTTTTGGTAGAAACATGTGG
>NW_022109491.1:22960227-22960956 GCF_000313985.2 Echinops telfairi | reverse complement strand
TGCTTTGAGAATGATGAGGGCTATGAATGTACAAATGTGCTTTACACAATTGATGTATGTATGGATTGTGGTAAGAGTTGTATGAGCCCCTAATAAAATGATTTTTTTTAAAAGCTATTTATGGCTCTTGAATCATTTTTAAATTGTTGTGAGGGAGGGACAGGATTGGCTCTTCTGTCTCAAAAGTTTGATGACCCCTGGTCTAGGCCACTGCCTACCACAAAGCAAACCAAAAACCCACTACCATTGAATGTATTCTGTCAATTCTCATAGCGACCCTATCGAGCTTTTCCAAGGCTCTACATCTTTACAGGAGCGAGATAGCCTCATCTTTCCTCCCAAGGACCAACTGGTGAGTTTGAACTGGCACGGAGCAGGTACTTTATCAATGTGCGTGCCCTATCTAGCTACCTGACAATTTGTGTTCCCAGGAGGCAAGTTGGGCTGGAATCACTTTGGCTGCTATAGGAAAAGTGGGAGCAACAGGACAAGAACGAAGGCAGGGATGTCACTCCGGAGACCTCTGTCCTCCAAACAACAGTATTGATGATGGACTCGACGTGGCTGTAGGCCTTTGGTTAGTGACTCAGCGGGAGTGTGAACCTCCGGGACTGCGTTCCCCAAAGAAGCCCCAACTTCCAATGATGGTGGGTTCGTGTGCTCAGTTGACCTCATTTGACTCTCTGGTGTTTCCCCCACTCGTCACAGATGAGACTGATTAGCGGATTT
>NW_022109491.1:22954247-22956394 GCF_000313985.2 Echinops telfairi | reverse complement strand
CGTCCTGCCCACCTCCCTCGGCCTACACAAGCTCCAGCCCACTTAGGAATCGGCAACCCTGTGCTCTTGCGGGAGAGTGAGCCGTGCTATGCTCTGGGCCAAGAAGGTTGTCCTTGTCTGAAGGACCGACCCTCAGCCTTGGCTTGGCTCCCCTCTTGGAAAGTCTCTGAACCCATAATCAATCATGCAGAGCCCTGATCTACTACAGAAACCGGGGCCAGACCAGAGTACAATTGATCTTGTTTCGCTTTTTTAAATTTTGAGACTATATTTAAATACAAAAAAATTTCACATACTCTTTACCCAGAATTACCTGTATTTATTATTTTTCTTTTAAAAATAAAGCAACAAATAACAGATAAAGTGAAGTACCTTTGACACCCCATGCCACCCCACAAGTCTCTTCGTTGGTTCTTATCTCCTTATTGATCATTCTTCTCTCCTTTTTTTTCTTTCCCCCCTTGCCTGTTTCTTTTTCCCACCTCTCTTGAACTCTAAAATCCAGTGCACTTAATATTTTATGTACCCCCTTCAAAGACTAATCCAAGTTGCTATTTATTTCATTGTAGCTCTGGATTGATTTGGGAGTGCATCAATTGAAGCAAGTTCCACCCCGGATGACTTTTTTCATATTTGATTTTTAAATGGTCTGTGATGACATTTCCAGAGTTTTCAAGATATTTTTAAGTGACTTGAAACATTAGAATAAATGTATAGTGACTTGCAATATTAAAATACATTTATGGAGACTTGCAACATTAAAGTAGTTTCATGACTGAACCATGGTAAGGTGGTTGGTTACTTTTAATACTAGAGTTTCTATATCCTCTCAATGTGTAGCAATATATCCTTTATCTGAGGGTTCCACAAAGTTTTGATAATAAATAATACAAACTTTAAAAAAATAAAATAAATAAAACAAAGTGATGGTCTCTCCAGATTACAACTTTGAGGAAAAAACAATCAACTGGCTATGACAATTCTGGCATGTCAGCTAAAAATGAAAAACATTTTTAAATGATAAAATCCCATTATTTAGACCACACTCGTTTTTTCTTTTTTGGTTACTATTCTTTTCCAACTTGGCTGCAAATAATCTTGTTTTCTTCCAGAAATCAAATCTCTTCTCAGAGGGCAAACACTTGCCATAAAAATGAATGTTCCACTGCAAATGTTGCATTTCTCCCGAGACAGTGGTGCTCTTTTGGAATCACAGCGAGTCAGAGTTGAGAGAAAGTTAAAAATGAATCCAAATCCTTTCTCACACAGGTCAAGAAACAAATGACCGTAGAAAGAAAGTCGCTTGCCTGAAGTTGCACAGGGAACTGATAGGCAGAGGAATGGACTTCAACAGGAAGGGATTGTTCCCTCAATTCCAAGAATTTTAGCATGAAGGTGGGGAGGGGTTACTTGAATCCCCTCCTTGTGGGATGTAGCAGACATGTGTACTGTTTTGCTCCAACCCAGTTGATGGCTAGCAGAAGCAGGTTAGAAAGTGGTCAAGCTGCTGAACGGGAAGGCCAGGTGTGGAAGGATCAGCAGGAGCACCCGATTGTATTCCTCTTCTCTCCTGCAAGACCTTGTGGCTAGTGAGGGGCTCTCCTTCACTACCGCCATCGAGCCGATGCTGACTCACAGCGACCCTATGGGGCAAAGTAGAACTGCCCCTTTGAGCTTCTGAGACTGTAACTGTGTGTGAGAGTAGAAAGCCTCATCTTTCTCCCCAGGAGCACCTGGTGGTTTCCAACTGCCCACCTTGAGGATCACAGGCCAACTCGTAACCAGTTCGTCACCAGGGTGGAGTAGGACCCGCTAATTATTGAGATCCTTGATAAAGCAGCCCCAGGTTTTCCCTGGACCAGAGAGAACAAGGATATGGAGGATGAAAAGTAGGGGTCCTACACTCAGGGAAGATGTAGATGCTACTGACGCCTGAGCCAAGGCTAAGGCAGACCGAGGCCACAAAGGAAGGAAGGCGTCCACTCTGGGTTTGTCTGTGTCATCAAAACCCAGTTAGCAGGAAAACCCAGGCCAGGCAGGAAAAATAAGGCCAATCCCTTAGTTCACCCCCCTGCTATTCACTCCCTTTGGGCATAAGAATGTAGCGCAGCAGTTCTCAACCAGTGGGTCGCGATTCCTTTGGGAAT
>NW_022109491.1:22938369-22952714 GCF_000313985.2 Echinops telfairi | reverse complement strand
AAAAAAAAAAGAAAGGGCTGCAGCCTTAGGAAGGTTGAGAACCACGGATGTAGCACATGCGACAAGCTACTTGACTGGGCTGAAGGAGTCATCCATCCACGTATCTTTCCCACTGAGCCATATTACTTTGATTGCCTTATTCTCTGCACCTTAGTGACTATAGCCACTACTGGGGCCTCTCTTCAGCTCTGTCCATAGGACAGAGCAACATAGGACGCAGGAGGGTATAGCTCGGTACCACTGCCCCTACCTTCCCTGTCCACGCAGGCCTCCCGGGATGGACGTCACACGCCTGCTCCTGGCCACTCTGCTGGTCTGCCTGTGCTTCCTCGCCACCCACGGCCACCTGGCGCTGGAGGAGAAGCCCAGAGACGACAGAACCCTGAGGAACAACGCCTCCGTGAGCCTGTTGGATTGCCCTTCTGTCTCCATTGTGGGTAAGCAGCCTGGCCTGGGGCCTGGCTTCTGGGCTCTGGCCTGCGGGAGGAGGCCTCAGGATCTACTGCTGTGGGGTCAGGACTCCCTCCTGCTCATTCCATGAAGTAATCCCAGGGGCGAATAAAATGCTCCTTGGCTCAGGGGGTTTGGGAAAATCCGGTCCGTCACTGCCACCCATCAGACCTGCAGATGAGCAGATTAGAAATTCTGAGGAAGCGGCCATCCCGGCGCTCGGTGAACTTGGTCTAACGTAGCATCTCTGAAACTTCTTGAATCACAGAGGTCCTGTCAAAAGTCATACACTTTAGGAAATGCTGCAGACTGCAAGGAGGTTTCAAAGAGGTCCTGTGGTGGGGGGGATGGGATGAAAAGACAAAGCAAGCATGGGATGACCCAGTCTCTGTCATGCCAGGGCAGAGAATGGGTGCTCAGAGGAAAGCATTGAGGAGCGAGTCAGGCTGGTGTTCAAGGTCTTCTGGCTTGACTTCCCTTGATAATTGAACAAGAGCAAATGCACTACGTGCTGGCACTGTGCTCCGCACTTTAGGCAAATCACCTCACTTAGTCTTCAGGTAACCCTGTGAGGTGAGCATGATTTTGCTTCGTGTTTCACAATCGAGGGAATTAAAGCTGGGAAAGTTAAAGTAACTCAGATGAGACCCCCCTCGGTTCTTTTGTGTCTGAGCTGGAATTCAAACCCAGGTGTTGGACTCCTGAACTTCGGCTCAAAGGAGCATCCCTCCGTGCCTTGCCTCTCACTGGGAAAAGAGGTGATTCTAGGCAAAGCAGGGACGTGAGGGGAAGGGGGGCCAAAGGGATGCATCCACCTCCATTGATCACTATAGAGATGGCAGACTTTGTCTGTATACAAAGACTTCCTGTATCATCAGGACAACACCTTGCCGGGTCAGTCTAACAGTTCTCCTATGGCACAATCACGATTCACATTAGAGCTGCCTGGTGGCTAAAGGAGGAGCATGCGCAGGGACCAAGCCACAGAGATCCGAGGTGCTTCCTGTTTGCCTTTCCTCAGAAGCCGCTTGGCTGGCAGTCCTGGGCTCCAGGTCAATAGAACTGGCCTGCCAGTGTCTCAATGTGATTCAGCCAGCCAACCCCTCTCCTCCACCCCTCCTCTGACTTCCCACATCTCCTCCTCTCCTCCAGCTCAGGGCCGCCAGCAACATCTGGCTTTGTTTCTTCTGTTTCTCTTTGAAGCGCTGAACAAGAAATCCAAACGGGTCAGCAGGAAAGAAGCTGAAAAGATGAAGAGCTTGTCTAAGGTAGTCCTGGGGGGTTCCTTGTGGTAGCAGCATAGTGTTTTTAAGGAGAAAGAAAATCCTGGCAACAGCGGTTAAGAACTCAGGTGCTAACGGAAAGGTCAGAAGTTCAAACCCACCAACAGTCACGCCTCAGGAGAATTTCCAAAAAGATTACATACAGCCTTGGAAACAACGGTACAGGGCAGTTCTTCTCTGAGTATGCTGCCACTGTGAGTCAGAATTGCTTCCACAGCAGTCGGGTAAAAAGGAGTAGACCCTCAAAGCTCCAGCTCATAACTAAATGGAAAACATTAACAAAAGATGCTGAAAGGAACCTGAAGGCTTCCTGGTGTAAGAGTTCGAGGTCAGACCCCACTTAGAAGCCCTGGAAGCTGAGGTTTACTGAACAAAATATCCGCAGGGAGTTTAAGGGAATTTGGGGTTGGTTAAGAGGTAGCATTGTCCAGCAAGTTATTTACTTAGGCATTGATAACCTCCAAACTCATTCCCATCGAGTGGACTTCCGCCTCACAGCCATCCGATAGGATAGAGTAGGCCTGCCCTGTGGGTTTCCAAGACTGTAACGCTTTACAGAAGTAGAAACCTTCGTCTTTCTCCTGCTAGGTAGCTGGTGGTTTCAAACTGCTGACCTTGCAGTTAGCAGCCCAACGTGACAAGAGGTCTTCGAGAGACTAGGGGCTTAGGGAGCCACCAGAAGGGGCAGAGAGCATGAAAATCCCTGGGCCAGTGAAGGGAGGGGAAGATGCATGTCCGTAGATGATGCCTTTCTGCAGCAAGGGGTGGATTAGAGAGCTTCCAAGGATAGCAGCATCCTTGGCTCCATGTAACTGTCGTAAGGATCCCTTGTGGCATAGTGGGTTACATGCTGGTCTGCTAACCGTGCAAGGTCAGCAGTTTGAAACCACTAGCCACTCTGCAGGAGAAAGATGAAGCTTTCTACCCTCATGAACGATGATAGTGAGTTTGTTTGATTTCTTTTATTAGGGCTAGCAGATATTAAGTGTAGCTTTTGGAAATCAGACCGTCTTAGTAGACAGGCTTTAAGTGGCTAAAAGTCTGCATGTTGGGGTTATTTTTTAAAACAGTTGATTGTGTACACATTTGAGTTTGGCATGGGTGAGCACTTTTGGGCTAATAGGCCTCCATATGCTGAGAAGAAAGCAAGCAATTTGGGCTAACAGAGGCCTTAAAAAAATCCTTTAGAGAACATAATGGCTTCCATGCTAAAAAGTGTCCTCATGCACTAGCCAGGCCCCTGCCTGAAAGTTCATCTTTATCCATTCATGTCATGTTTCCCAATCAGTCACATCACAGCTACAGTCACGATTTTTGCCATATCTGAGTTTCATCTATTTAATATGTATACCTAAAAGTAATCCTGAGAGGAATTACTGAGAGGTGAATGATGGGTAGACATGATAGTGGGGCAGGAGGAAAGAAAAAATGAAAAGGAAAGAATAATAAAGTAAAATTTATATATAGGTATAAATATGAATATGTAAATATATAAAGATAGGTGTATTTGTGTGTATATGTATGTAAATACAATAAGGAAGCAGACATACTTTGGGTCTCTATTTAAATCTTACCTCAATACAAGAACAGTTCATTCTAATAATGTGGCAATGTATGATACTCACCTTCCTGACACGATCGCTGAAGACAAAATGGATGCATAAGCAAAATGTGGTGAACAAAGCTGATGGTGTCCGGCTATTAAAAGATATAGCATCTGGGCCTTAAAGGCTTGAAGTTAAACAAGCAGCCATCTAGTAGGGAAGCAACAAAGCCCACATGGAAGAAGCACACCAGCCTGTGTGATCATGAGGTGTCAACGGGAATAGGTATCAGAAATTTAAAAACAAGCAATCAAATTGACATAAAGGAGCATAGACAAAATAGAGACCCAAAACCCACCGGTAAGACAATTGGACAGTCCCTCACAGAAGGGCCACACAGAAGGGATGATGTATCCAGGGTGCAGTATAGCACTGCTGAAACACATAACTGCCCTCTAGTTATTTAATATTTCCTTCCCCTACTATTATTGTCTTAGTTTTACCTCATTAATCTTGTGAGACCTGTGTATGTTCATTTGTATAATTAAGATCATTTGATGCATGAAATCCAAAATAGACAAACCCTTCAGAAATAGTAATGGGAGTAATGATACCCTGAGGGTACAGGAAGGGGTGGGGGAAGGGGGAAAGGGGAAACCGATAGCAAGGATGTCTGTATAACCGCACTCAAGGGGAACAAACAACAGGATTGCAGGTGAATGGATACATTGGATGATGTAAGATACAGCAAAATAATCATGATAATATATAATAAGGACTCCTGGGGGGAAGGGTGTGGGAGGAAGGGGATAAAGGAGAGCTGATATCAAAGAATTCAAGAAGAAAGATAAATGTTTTGAAAATTATGGAGGCAACAATTGTACAATTATGCTTAATCTAATTGAAGGATGGATTGTTATAATATCCATAAGAGCACCAAATAAAATGATTTTCTAAAGTAAGCCTGTAAGTATGCCAGAACTAAAAGATAATCATAAAAATAAGTAAAATTAAAATGAAATATTGTGTCTAGCCAAATGGTCAGGAGCTCTGGTGGAGTAGTGGTCATGCATTGGGCTGCTAACTGCAAGGTTTGCAGTTTGAAATCACCAGCCTCTCTCCAGGCAAAAGAGGAGGCTTTGTGCTCCTGTAAAAAGTTACCATCTCTGGGAGATAACATGGCGGTTTCCCTGTGAGGACCTGTCAAGCAGGGATGAAAATAGGTGTGCCTGGAAGCAGATGTTTCCAACAGTTTCTCTGCATCACATCTTTTACCATATCGTCTGATACACGCATCTTGGTCCACCATGGCAGTGGCAGCAGTGACACGGGCACTGTCAAACAGAACTGTCCTGAAACATTTATCAATTCGAAATGGAGTTTTATACAGCGTTTGTCATCAATCTACACCGCCTCTCCCTGATGACTGACATTGCAAGGTAGCGCTTGCTTTGACATCAGATGGCAGGACAATAGTATGCTACCACCCTTCTGTGGACATTCCATATGAACATACAAAACCCGTTCCTCGGCCAGACCCTCTACATAACAGTGAAGAAACACATGATCAGGTGCTGAAAACTAGATTAGAAGTGAAGGATGAGTGTCTTAAACAACAAGGACCTATGATAGAACAACTTAGCAAAATGTTCTTTACTACGAAGCACCATTGGTATCCTCATGGGCAGTATCACAGACGTCGTAAGAAATTGAATCCTCCAAAAGACAGGTGATTTTGAGGTTCTCATTAGGAAGCAGAGAGAAATGTTACATTTTGGCTCATTTGCCACTTGAGAAAAATATCCGATGTCGTTCCTACGATGTTACAAATAAACTAATTAAAAATTTTTTTATTAAAAAAAAAGTTACCATCTCAGACATAGATAGGGTCACTGTGAGTCCAAATTGGCTCGACAGTAATGAGTTGCATTGAGCTGGATGATATGGCCTGCCAAAAGTTCTAAGTCTGAAGCCCGCTCTGTGTGGGTTGAAAGGCAGATTGGCAAGTGTGGGAGACATGCCAATGACTTGATGATACGGCGCAGGGCCTTTTGAATGGAAAGAGACTGAAAAATGAAACTTTATTCACTATGCGATTCAAGTTTATTTAGTATGCACATACGCCCTAAAATCATAACAGCACCCTTTGGGATAAAGGCCTGGTTTAAATAGACACATTATTTCTATTTCATCTGCCTCAGTTTCCTAGATGAACTGTAATCAGAACCGGGAGCCCTGGAAAAGGGACCTGAGCCTTTGAGGAAGCTTGAAGTCTCTGCTCCTAAATGGGGCTGCTTCTCAGCCTAGCAAGTGAACAAGTAGATCCGATGATGGACAAATATACATTCCACATGAGGCACTGGGAACACAGCCGTGGGCAAGGGAGAGCTGTCCCAGTTCTCGTGAAGTTTCTGAGGAAACAGGTCAACAATTAAATCTACAAATACAGATGATAAATTGAGATAATGATAAACACTTTGCAGGAACCAAAGTGTGGTACTGAGACAGACCCCTGCTGGTACAGTGGCTAAATGCTCCATAGCTCAGTGATTTGAGAAAGATGTGGCTGTGTGCTTCTGGAGTTCTTACAGCCCAGAAGAATTGTTTTACAAGGCCACTGTGCGTTGAATCAGCTCATGGCAGTGGGCTTGTTTCTTAATGAGACAGAGTCCTGGAGGTACAGTGGTTATAGCTTTGTAAAAGACAGAACAATACAAAATACTCCAGAGTAGCAATGTACAATAGAAATACAATGTGAGCCACATACATACTTTCAAGTTTCTATTAGCCGCACTAAACAAGATAAAGAAAAAAAAGTGCAATTGACTTTAAAAATTTTATGTAGTTTGTTACCTAAAATGTTACCACTTCCACATGTAATCACTATTAAAATTCTACTAATGAAACATTTTACATTCTTCATAGGAAACCCTCAGAATAGGATACGTGTTTTATATGATCAAACCCAACACAATCACTGCCCACCAAGTCAGTGCCAGCTCATAGTGACCCTCTAGGACAGAGCAGAACTGCCCCTATGGGTTTCTGAGGCTGGGAATCTTTACAGGAACAGAAAACCCCATCTTTGAACCACCGACCATGTGGTTTACAGCCCAACGCTTAACCCACTACGCCACCAGAGATCCCTAATATACTTCCTCAAAAACTCACGGCCAGTCCATTCCAACGCATAGCGACCCCATAGGGCAGGGTAGAACCGTCCGGTGGGTTTCTGCGACTGTCACTCTTTATAGGGCTAGAAAACCTTTCTCCCTCCACGGCTGGTGGGTTCCAACTGCGGATTTTGTAGCGTGTGGCCCAACGCAGGACCGCTATGGCGCCACGCCTCCTTTGATAAGCTCGCAGCACATCTTAATTCTGACCATGGCACTTTGCAGCCGTAGTCCTGCCAAAATAATAATAATGTTGTGTTTGTGGGGGGGGGGGCTAACATTGCTTCCATATTGAAATGAAATGAAATTTGAAAATGCGGTATTCCTCGCGTGGCCAGTGGACACATCGAATCTGGCTGCAAATCTACATTGCGTGCAGGTGGGTGTCCAGAGGCTACCTGTAGTGGGCAGCAGAGGCAAGGAGAAGGAGTAACCCGCGGAGCTGCGGCACTAATGCCTTTGCCATGTTCCTTGCACACAGGGCCAGAGGAAGTGATCGGGGTTGGGGGGGGGAGGGTTGGAGGGGGTGTCACCCCACAGGGGACCTGACAGCACAGAAAACCCCCTGAGGGTCTTTAAACAAGGGTAGGATGCCATCCATGTCTTCTTAGGAGACGTCCCTTTAGTGCGTTGGAGGATGGGCTGTCGGGGTACCCACCAGCACCTTGTGGCAAATGAGAAAAGCCGGAGGCCTAGCTCAGGGGGGTAGCAGAGGAGCTGAAAAGACCGGTAGAGTCCAGAGGTAGTGTGAAGGCAGAGCCGACAAGCATTCTTTGTTTGTTTTTGTTTTGTTTATTTTAATAATTTTATCAGGGGCTCGTACAACTCTTATCACAATCCATCCATCCATTCATCGTGTCAAGCACATTTGTACATTTGTTGCCATCATTCTCAAAACATTTGCTTTCTACTTGAGCCCTTGGTATCAGCTCATTTTTCCCCTCCCTCCCCACCTCCCCACGAACCCTTACTAACGTATAAATTATTATTTTGTCATATCTTGCACTGTCCAACGTCTCCCTTCACCCACTTTTCTGTTGTCTGTCTTCACCCACTTTTCTGTTGTCTGTCCCCAGGGAGGGGGTTATATGTAGATCCTTGTCATCAGTTCCCCCTTTCTCCCCGACCTTCCCTCCACCCTCCCAGAGCCGACAGGCATTTGGGACAGACAGGAAGGAGAAGGCACAGACTCATGAAAAGCTATGGGACTCAACAAGGAATTGCCAGGGGAGAAAAGAGGGCCAAGCGGGGGGCCATTTAAGTTCTGGTCGGCATGCAAGCAGGGTGGGACAGGATAAGGAAGCGGGCCGGGGCGGCTGGATGCCCGACAGGCCTGGACCTAGCGGGGCGGTGGACCGGGCATGCAAACAACGTTGGGGGCAAGTGGGACAGGCGTGGCCTGCTCCAGCAGCCCTGGCGTCTCCCCCGCAGAAAAAGGCATCGGTGAAGACCGCTGGCCCGCCGCCGCCCGGGGGCTGCGTGGCCACCCGCGACAGCTGCAAGCCGCTGGCGCCCGCCTGCTGCGACCCGTGCGCCGCCTGCCTGTGCCGCTTCTTCCGCAGCGTGTGCACCTGCCGCGTCTTCAACCGCTACTGCTGAGCGCCGCGGGGCGCTTCCGGCCGGGGGGCCCCGGGAGGTGTGGCTGCCCAGGACCCAGCCCCTGGGGGTCCCGCCGCGTTGGGGCGGAGCTCCCAGGAGGCGGGACTTCCAGCAGGCGGGCTTCCGTGGCCATCTGGAAATAGATGTGGGCTGCTCCCATTTCGGCGGCTGTTTCTAACAAGGATGCAAAAGATGCTTTCTTCTTACCCTTCGCCGATACCCCTTCCTCGCGGGAGGGCCCCTCGTTCGGAGCACCCATGACCTGCCCGGAGCAGGGGAAAGCCGGCCATCCAGCTGCCCTTCCGGTCATCTTGGGGATGCGGAGTCCTGCAGGCCTAGGGGAGGGGGGACGGGCGCTGCTGCCTCCTACCTTTAAACCTGAGAACACCTGGGAACGTCTCCCCAGTCAGGAATGCCCTCACCTCTGAGCTCTCCTACCTCCGAATCCGAAAAAGAGAAAAGAAATGCCCCCACTCGCTCCATCCAGTCTCCCTGGGCTGGCCCAGAAGCATCTGTACTCCGAGAATAAAGACTAGGGTGACCATGTTAAGAGGAGGAACTGTTCCGTGGGACTGAAGTGCTGGACTCACCCAAAGGTGCCACTTGTACCCACACGGAAGTGCTAGAACCCGAGAAGAGTCCCTCCCCGCCCCGCCTTCCCAGGCTAAATGAATACAGACCATTGGTGTCCGGGTAATTTAACTGGCCACCCAGAGTTTGGGGCTCTTAAGTAAAAAGCAGGGACTTCGGGATCCTTTCTCACCTTCCGCCCCAGCTCTGAGCTTAGGTAGGAGCAGGGAGCAAGCTTTGTTCTGTACTGTCAGGGATCGGTCGCCTAGAATGTCCCCAACTGTTGCTTGGCACCCTATCCTCAGAGATGCTGAGTTTATGAGGAGCTGACATGCAGTGCTGTCGCATTTCCCTGAGAGAGGGAGCACTTGGCATGCTGCTTTGGGGGTAAGAGGAAGAGTTGGGAGCAAGTCTGAGAGGAAGGACCAGCCAGTGAGGGAGGCTGGGGGAAAACACCAAGTAGCTGAAGGGGAGGGACTCCAGACTACATTATCTACTTGATCTGCTCCCCTGGGGCCCATCCTTGCCAGTAAGAGGAGCCGAGACCACCTGTCCTGGCCGCCTCTCTCCTGAAAGCCAGCGCTCTTCCTAAAGGAATCGTTGTGTCTAATTAATCAAGGGCAAAGAAATTGCCAACCATGGGAAATGAAACAGGCCTGTGGGATAGGAAAGTGTGGAGCAGCCCCGAAACCCTTCATGTACGGTTGGGGAGGTTGGCGGGGTTGGGGGGACAATGTTGCTCAAGAGAGATTTTCAAACCTAGAAAACAACAAATTCTGGTACTGGTGTGGAGAGACCAGAACTCTTCTCGCTGCTGGTGGGTTATAAAATGGGAAAACCACTGTGGAAAACAGGATGGCACTTCCTTAAAGAATAAGAGACAGAGACACCGTATGGTCGAGCAATCCCATCGCTAGATTTCTAGCCTGGAGAAATGTGAGCCATGACATGAATAGGTACTACGTCCACACATGGTCATCACAGCTGAACATTGCAGCTGCTATGGCACACTAGCCAAAGTGGAAACAGCCTGCGTGCCTGCCAACAGATGAAGGGGTAAGTGAAATCCTACACAGCATTAAAGAATCACCATGAATCCATGAAGCATCTCCACATGGGTGAACCTGGAGAACAGTATGCTCGGTGAAAGAAGTCAATTGAAAAAGGTTAAATAGTGTCTAAAACCACTATTATAAAAATCAAGAGAAGGTGACCCATCCTTCTTTGATAGTAGGGACGGGAGTGGGAGGGAGGGAAAAATCACTAATAGTAGATAGGTATTCATGTGTATGAAGGGGAAAGGAATCAACGATAAGAGGGATGTCAGCACACCATGGCCAAGGCAGAGGAAGGCACTGGGAGGTAGGCAGGAGTAAAAGGCAACAATGGCAAATACTATTGTATACACAATCCTGCCATAACAGTATTAACTATTCACAAGGGAACACTTAGATAAGAAAGCTGGACAGGTGTGTGATGACATAGACATACACCCATAGCATTTATAGGTTTGGGAGACGTTATTTCTACATATTTCCTGGTATGGGCTGCAACTGTATCCATTCATATTGTAAAGGATATAAGGGACAAAGTTATGCAAACTTAGTACCTATAACCAACCACTTTAATAGACTAGGTGTTTGAGGGCTTAGGACCATAGTCTTGGGGGACACCTAGGTCAATTGGCATAACATAGTTCCCACAATGTTCTATATACTACTTTGGTCAGTAGCAAATGGGGCCTTAAAAACTTGTGACTGAAAAAACCCACAAAACTTGTAACCTAAGATCTAAGGTGCAACTACTGCTGTTTCACCATCCGGAGGAAAGGCGAGTGAAGAAAAAGAAACAATTATGTAGTCCGAAGGACTCATAAACTAAACGAACGCCAAGTAGCCTGGAGTCAGAAAAACCAGATGGTGCCTGACTTCCACGACTGACCACTCTGCTAAAGATCACGATAGAAGGTTCTGGATAAAGGGAGAAAAAAATGTAGAACAAAATTCTATATTATAAAAAAGATGACTACTGGTCTAGTAGAGTCTGTTGGAAAACCCCAAGACTATGCCCCTTAGCCACCCTTCAAACCTGGAACTGAACCCGCTCCTGGAGTTAGCCTTTCAGCCAAGCCATAAGCAGTCTGATAAAGTGAAGAATAAATTTCACGAGAAACATACTCCTCCACACAATCAAGCAATGAGGCTAACAGGGCAGCATTTGGCCCAAACCAAAACTCAGAAAGAAGGAAGGGGCAGGAAAAGGGAGCCCGTGGGAGCCAGGAACCCAGGGAGGAAGTGGGAAGAAGGCTGTGGCATTGAGAACATTACAATTAATGTCACAAAACATATTGTGTACAAACTGTTAAATGGGGAAGTAATTTACTTTGTGGCCACCCAAACCACATTATTTAAAACAAACATTAGATGGAGCCATTCCCCTGGCCCACTTGCCACTTACAACCTTCCCTCTTTCAAATTCCTTAAAGCCCCTTCCTTGCCAACCAGACCTTTTCCCGGCTAGGGCTCCAAGTTGTGCCTGCCGTTTCACAGCCAGCAGGGAATCAGGAGGCCAATGTCAGCCTCCAGACAGAAGAAGAGTGGGAACCACCTGGACAGACACCAGAAGAGAAGCCGGGTACTTCAGGCTAGACCGTCGATACAATTCTGCACCCTGGGCAAGCCCTTGCGTCTTGCCAGGCTTGCATTTATTTGTCTGTAAAATGGAAAGGCAATCATGCCGGCTGTTTGTGTAATAAACATAAGACATTGCTGCTTCTCTGAGCTTTGGCCCAATAAAACACATACACAGGGAGACACTGCCTGTTGCTTGGCCTGTTTTCTGTCATTTAGGCTGCAAGTCCACAGGGCAAGAACCTTTTGTTCCTTTGTACAATCGTTGCCAGTGAGTGAGTGTCTTCAGTAATGAGCATATTGGGAACACATGGTCACGCTGCGCCTGGCTTTTCCAGACGCTGCTCAGCAACCAGGCACCATGGGGGCCCCAGGGTAAGGCCAGAGATGCAAAACCACTAGACTGCTGGGTCCTGACAATTAGAGATAACCAACTCAATAAGTCATTCAGCAAATGTTTACTGAGTGCCCACTATGTGCATGAAATTGTGCCCGATGACGTGAATCCTGTGTCCAGCATGGCTCCTCTCCTTACAGAGTGCATGGTCCAATAGGCCATGACCACTGGCCCTTTTTGCTTCTGGTAACTCCAGTCCCTGGTTAAATATTGACCTGCCCAAGTTCCCCTTCAGATGATTTCTGAAATTCCTCCTTAACCCCCAGGGTCCTGGTAGCATGATCCTGGGTCTCTACAAAATTCTTCCTAGGCAATCAGAAGTGACTTGCTGTGGCTCAACGTTGTGGTTCTACCATTATGAGAATCTGGAACCCTCCACCCATATCTCTACCACCATCATTCTCTCTCTCTTTTTGTCAAACACAGAGAGAGAGAGAGAGAGAGAGCAAAGTAAACGTTGTCTTAGAAAGACTTGGTCCACATTAAACGTCCCCATATATGAAATAAGAAATAAGCGAGCAAATCTCCCTACCTCTGTTATTAGGGCAAAAAAAGACCCAGATTCAAATATATTTGATCGAGACCCCTTTACTAAGTCTTCAGACAAAGACGAATCACTGGGTGAGGGAGGCCACCAGCATGGGGACATAATGAAGTCCAAAGGACTCACAGTCAGGTGGCGCCTTACATCAGACATGTAACAAAGGGAAGTGTCCCAAAAATCATGATTGGCAGCAGATGAATTAATTACAGCCACAGGTGGGAGTCCAGAAGCCAGAAAGGAACTGCGATTAGGAACATGCAGGACTGCAATCAGGAACATTTACAGGGTTGGTTCTAGGCTCGCTAATCATCGTGAAGTGGGGAAGGTGGGTCATGAGTCATAACAATGTGACCTTAGTACCCCAATTTCCATCAAGGGCACACCTAGGAAAGTTCTTGTGACTGAGATCACCTCTTCCTGAGCTGACCAGAGAAATTGCAGCAAATATATTGCAGCTGAGGACAAAGCATTTTACATTGCCAGTCAGCTGTCAGAAAGATCTCCGGGGACCCTGAAGCTATGTGTAAGCTCAAAATGGATACAAGGATCCTACTGTAAATGCAGCTTTTCACAAACCTAGTGCTCAGAACTTAGGCTCTAATACACCTCCCGTTGTGCCTATTGATGAAGGATCGTGTGTCCAAACTTCTCAGTGTGGGTCTTGAACAAACCACTGCCCTCCTGATGCCACCATTTCCCCATTTGTACAATGAAGAGTAAACCGATCAGAGCTCTTTGGCTGAAAGCAACAGAAACAACACAAAACCAAATCCAACCCAAACCCGTGGTTTTTGAGCTGATTGGGATTCACAGCTAGCCTAGAAGAGAGAGGAGAACTGCCCCAGGTTTCCAAGACAAAACCACCACGGGAGAAAGGCACAACCCTTGGTAGCCTCTATTGGAAAAGGAAAAACAGTTTGTGCAGAGGGAGAGATCTACTAAAGCAACCTGGTGACGTCACGGAATCCAAGGAAGGGCTACAGAGCAGAAATGAAAGGACGGGACTCCAGAAAGACAATGAGCCAGGTCACACAGTTCAGTGGATAATCTCTTCTGGATAAGGCCATGGAGATAAAGCAGCTCCAAATACTGTGGTCCTAAAATCCTTACATTCAAAATTCAAATCCCCCGGAGAGAGTCTTGATTCACCTGGCTTAGTGTGCCGTCTTGGCTGACAGTCTCACAAACTCCCGTTGTAAGGTAGGAGGGTAATTCTCCTCCAAGAGAAACGCAGAAAATTGAGAAACTGAAAACTTAGCAGGGAGGGGTCAAAAATGACAGCTGGTCAAACATAAAAAAATTCACAAAGAGCAGAAGATGAACTAGACAATTGAGATCTTCTGAAATTAAATACTTGTGTGCATTAAAAGGCATCTCAAACAAACAAAAAAAAACCTATGAAAAGAGCCTACAGATTGGGAGCTAAAAGTGACCAGGTTTCAGTGAAGCATTAACTAAATCCACATGGAAGAAGCACATTCGCCTGTGTGACCCAAGGATTGTAAATAATAAAATACAAGTCCAAAGGAAGGACTGGTATCAGAGCTTAAGTTGTGAACACCCAGTTTGCAAAAGGCTATGGGTGACAGTGGAAGCCCAAAATCCATTTGCAAGATTAAGCCTCCCATGAATCCCCTTCTGCACATAGTCCAGGGATGAACATAGCCTTGCTATCAGACAGAGAACATCGTAAAGTCAATTATGGCAGATGTAATTAAATTAAAATATGATACTTTATCCTTTGAGCTCTCTTTTGGCCTATTTTAAAGTTGTTTCGGTTTTAATATTTTCTGCTTTCTCTTCATTTGAGGTTTTTCTGTGTTTTGTCTAGTCATTGTTGTTGGGTTTCGTGGTAGTTGTATAATCTGTTGTCAATTTGAGAGTATTAAGAGTGAAGAGGTGGAGTTTAGCCTGTCAATCAGGTCGCAGCTTGATTTCATTTGGAGGTGCTAAGGAGATAAATAGCTCACTGGAGATGGGGCACACGCTCACTCCCTGCGAGACATTACTGACGACAAGCCTGACAGAGCTATGCTGATGCAGCCAGGGCTCTGGAGCTAGAGGAGGCATGTGGAGACCCACACCAGTGCTGAGATGCTTACACTGCCACTGGATCCACAAGACTTTCCACCCACTGGCCTGTGATCTTCCTGCA
>NW_022109491.1:22924851-22937875 GCF_000313985.2 Echinops telfairi | reverse complement strand
GGGTTGGTTGGTTTTCTTCCTGTTTGTGTTCTGTATAATATTCTGTATATGAAATCCAGGAGAGGTAGATCTATAGAGACAGTAACTGGATGAATAATTACCTCGGGGCATGGCAGGGAAGAAATGGGAAGCTAACAAAATGAGAACAAAATGTTCTGAAATTGAATATGGTGATGACTGCCCAACTCTCCTTAATATGATTAAATTATATGACACATGAAGTATATGGCAATAAAACTTCTTTTTTTCAATGACCAGTTCATTGGTCTGGTAGGATCCTTGCCTCTATGACCCTTCATCACTCTTCAGGACTGGAACTGAACTCATCCCCACAGCCCAACTTGCAGTCAAACAATAGGGCGAACAATAGCACCAAGGAGGTACGCTTTCCTTACAACAATCAACCATACAACCTCAGAAGGGCAGTAGTATTTGCCCGGGGATAACACGTAGCAGATAAGAAGCAGGAAAGAAGGATCAATGGAAACAGTACACTCAGGAAGGCTGTAGAAAGAGTGCTATTACATTATGAGCACAATCGATGTCTTGTGTATGAATTCATACAAGATGTACATGGATTGTTGAATAGAAAACCAATTTCCTCTGTAAGTCTTCACTCAAATCACAATAAAAGGTTAAAAAAAAAAGTTGTAGCTAGCCCCAATAAGAGGATCTGGACTCTCTGGGCTTGCTCT
This sequence comes from Echinops telfairi, assembly GCF_000313985.2. Taxonomy (NCBI): domain Eukaryota; kingdom Metazoa; phylum Chordata; class Mammalia; order Afrosoricida; family Tenrecidae; genus Echinops; species Echinops telfairi. The sequence continues at coordinate 22,937,180 of NW_022109491.1, read as the reverse complement.
GAGGATCCTCCCAGCCCTAGAAATCTGGGAAGGTAGACGAAGGCAATGATTTTCAAGCTCCTTTATTTTCACAGGTGCACCTTTTCCTCAGTTGAAATCTTAAGGGGACACTTCATTATATACACACAAATAAAGCCGTTTGAGCTTAGTATTCATGATGTTCATAAACATTTGAAATCAGAGATGAACAGTTGCCTTCATCTATCAGCCTGGAAACCAAGTTTATTTCTGTCTGGCTTTTGGCTGCACCGTTCCGAGAGAGGCCTAATCCACAAAGAGAAGTAGTAGCAAACCAGTTTTAACAGCTTGCCTTATGACCTCACAACATTCTTCTGTAAATAAAAACAGCAGAATGTTTACTTCCAAATCTAGTCCACGTGGTCTCCAATATGTTGAAAATTAGCACACAATCCATTTACGCATGCATGTTTTTATTACATTTCTTAAAAGACCTCAATATTTTTTTAAGTGGAAATTGAAACTTATGGTTCCACAGAAACAATACCAGGGGGCTTAAAAAAATCATGGAAAAAATGGAATCAAAAGGTAATGAAAAAGTTTCCATAAACTCTTTGAAGGTCCCCTCTATATACGTATATACTTGAGTCTAAGCCAACCCAGATATAAGCTGAGGCACCTAATTTTACCACAAAACGGAAAATGTTATTGACTCCAGTATAAGCCTAGGGTGAAAAATGCAGCAGCTACTGGTAAATTTTGAAATAAAAATAGACATCAATAAAATTACATTAATTGAGCCATCAGTAGGTTAAATGTTTTTGAATAGTTATTTCAAAGAAAAACAGTAAGCTAACTCTAAGTGGAAAAGAGGGTCAACAAAAACAATATGCTACCAACAATAACTTTAAAAGTACAAAAACCTAAAAAATATATATGAATAAAATAAAAAATTTTTAAAGTACAAAAACCTTAGCTCAATCAGCAACCAAGCTAAAACACAAGAGTTAAAATCCTTCAAAACTGGATTCCTCCTCCTCCTCCGTGTGTCCACACAGAGCTTCCGCTGGAGCTGGTGTGCGGTTATAGACACTGTCCTCACCACTGAGTCCGCAGTCCACCGTCACTGGTGTCGTCCTCACACACAGCGCCGTCTTCACGGCCACCCACAGCATTACTGATGCCACACTTCTCGAAGGCGCGTTGCACCACGTCCTCTGGAATCGCTTCCCGTGCATCGCCAGCCCACGCTGCTATCGATTCTGTGTCGGGCTTCATCAGATTTCCAACTTGTGTCAGTCCATTCATACCACGTCTTTCGCACACGGTCTTTGAAAGGTTTACTTAAACACACACCTAAGGGCTGTATTACAAATGTAAGCCCACCTGGAATAACGGCCAAAGTAACTTGAGAAAGCTTTGCCAAGTTTTCTATGCCATCAGATGTGTGGGCTCTGAACATATCCCAAACCAGCGATGATGGGTTTTTTCTTTCAGTTCGTCGTCTGTTCCAAATTTTTTCCAGCCATTTTTTTGTTCCATCTTCATCCATGAAGCCTTTAATATGTGAGCCCACTGGTGGTGGGAATTTGACCTTTTTAGACAAGGTCTTTCTTTTCAAAACAATGAGAGGCCGCAGCTTAGTTCCAGTGGCCAAATACAACAGAATGACTATGAAATGGTCTTCTTCTTTTCCTGTGGTTCCGAGTGAAATAGTAGCGCTGTCTCCTACACGTGCCACAGTTCTGTTGCTTAGATCAAAGGTCGTAGGTGTTTCATCCATGTTCCCAATATCTCCCAGGTCATAGTTATGGATCCTTCTTTGTTTCATGATGAATGGATGGAATGACATCACTTTTTCATCAAGGGCTTTTGGCAACTTCTGTGAGATCTTTGTTCTCTGCTGTAAACAAAGGGCAAACCTATTCATGAAGCGGGCACACCATCCTGCTGACGCAACAGAATTCCCAATGCCTGGTGCTTTTAATTGGTTGTCTTGAGCCCTTTGAAGGGCACTCAAGCGAATTCCCATGCATGTTACACAGTAACCATTGTGACGACACTCCGTAACCCATTTATGCAATTCATTCTCTAGCACCCCAGATGAAGTTGTTAAACCACATCGAGCATTTTTTGCCTTTGGAATCTTTTCCAAGTCAGCTTTCATTTTCTGCCACTCCCCCACTTGTTTTCCATCAACACAAAATCCTCTACTTGCAGTACACTGATTGATTTCTTCTGCTCTTGACTCAACCTTAAATTTGAAACCAGCTTTGCATGTTTTTGTTTTGGTCCAGGATTAGAAGTATTGGGATCCATTTCTAACAGGATTAAAAAAAAAATACTGAAAAAGAATGCCGTACCATAGCGAATGAATTCTCAAAAATATACCGTAAGCCCTACTCCCAAAATAAGCCCTAGTTATATTTCTTAAAAAGAGGTCAATTTACAGTAAAAATGGTGGTGTGCAGGCAACTATACATATAAACAAGTAAAATCAACTGGCAATAGAATGCAGCAAGACAGATAGACTTCACCATGGAAAACAGGTACCCCCAAAAGAACTGCACTCGAAAGACACCATGAGACCCAAAAGGTGCTGGATCCCCGAGGGAGCGGACAGTGATTCAGGGTTTGGAGAAGTTGGGTGTGATGATATTCCAGAACGATGACATGACTGTTTGCATAGAGCAGCCTGTGTTGGGGCTCATACTATACACACTGTGTTACTGCATTACTACATACGCTGCCTTACCGCATGTGTTAGTCTGGGTAAACTAGAAAAACAAATCCATGGACACACATATGTGTATAAGAAAGAGATTTATGTACAAGAGCAATTGAACATTGAGAAAACATCTCAGCCCAGTCCAGAGCAAGTCCATAAGTCCAATATTACCCCACATGTCTGATACCAATCTATTAAATCCTCTTCAGACTTATGAAACACATGCAATGATGCTGAATATAGAAGATAGAAGATGGGTAGAAAGTGGGTAGAAAGTCTTTGGATCCAGTGGCATTGGAAACATCTCAGTGCTGGCAGGGTGGGTCCATGTGTCTCGTCAGCTGCTGTGTCTCCCAGGGTGTAAGCAGAGATATAGTCTCTCCTTCCTCCAAGGAGGAAGTACCAGATTTCCCAGAATTCTCAGGAGAAGGCCATGCCCACACAGAAGTCTCATTGGCTATCTCCAGATTGACAGCCTAGACTCCACCCCTACACTCTTAATCCTTAATTTGACACCAGATTAGGTGAGTACCACACCACATGTACACAGTGAAGCTTGTATAGTTTGAGGCCTAACGCAGGCTGATGATATTCCAGAACGTGATGACATCACTGTTTGCATAGAGCAGCCTGTGTTAGAGCTCATAATATACATACTGCATTGTGTATGCACTGTGTTACTGCATACGCAGCATTACCGCTTATGTATGGGAAGTGCTAACACACCACATGCACTAACACAGTGCATACACAACGCAGCATGGATATTATGAGCCCCAACACAGGCTGCTCTATGCAAGCATAGTCAACACTGGGTCCAGATAGGAGTTAATAAGAAAATTAAAAATAAAATATAGCAAACCAAGTACTGTAAATAAACATACTGTATATCCAGACCAAAGATATATTGGTACTTGTATTCAGCAATGCTTGGGCTGAGCAAGGGGGCGTGACCGAGCACGGGTCAGACTGTAAAGGCAACGTCATTGGTCCCAGGCCTGGAGAAGAGCGGGGGAAGAAGAGAGGCTGCATCCGACATTCATCTGACAAGGATGCGGTGCGCCCAGCTACCAGCACACAGAAGCGGGCAGGTCCATGCCCAGCACTCAGGGACAACACAGAGGCTGCAGGCGTGCAGGAGAAAAGAAGAGCGGTGGTATCAGCAGTCATGGACCACCCACAGAGGCTGCAGGAGCCTGCAGATGAGCGGGAGAGACAGGAGAACACCCACACTGCACCGGAGAACAGGTAAGTGGGACCCTCAGTCAAGTATAAGCCGAGGGGGCTTATTCAGCATTAAAAAATGTGCTTAAAAATTCAGCTTACCAAGGCAACGCTGACCCTCCAGAGAAGACACAATAAGCAAAGCTCATCTGCCCAAGTTGAAAAAATTTACGGACAAGAAGCTATCATTGAAATTAAATGGTGGCAGGCATGTCCAAGGGATACTTCCAAAGGACCTGTTTTACTACAGTGTAAAAATGAGGCTATGTACATTTTTCATGTTCAATTTTTTTTGTTCAATAAACTTTTATAATAATAAAAAAAAACTCAGCTTACATACTAGTATACATGGTACTTCGTGGACCATTCCAAAACCCACTGCCATTGAGTTGATTCTAACCCCTATGGTTTTCTGAAACCATAAATCTTCATAGTAGCAGATAAACTCCTCTTTCTCCTACAAAGCAACTATTGGGTTTGAACCGCCAACCTTATGGTTCAGCAGCCCAATGCCTAAACCACATAGTTTATGGACCATGTTGTTACTGTAGTTAAGTGCTGTCCAGGTAGCTCCAATTCATAGAGACCTTAGATACAACAGAATGACACTGCCCAGCCCTGTGCCTGCCTCACAATTTGTTAGAACCCGTAGTTGCTGCCACTGTGCCAGTCCATCTCCTTGAGGGCCTGCCCCTCTACTTTCACAAGCATAATACTCTTTCCTCCGGGCAGTCTCTCCTGAGAACAAGACGAAAGCACCGGAGATGAGCTCTTGCCATCCTTGCTGCTAAGGAACATCTGGCTGTCCTCCCACCAAGCTAAATTTGAACTTTCAATATTCTTCACCATAATTCAGAGGCATCAGTTCTCCTTTGGTTTTCTTTATTCGCTGTCTAGCTTTCACATAGATATGAGATCAATAAACTACTATGCCTTGGGTCCGGTACACCTTACTCCCAAATTGACATCTTTGCTCTTTGACACTTCAAAGAGGTCTTGTGCAGCAGATTTGTCCAGGGCAATACATCCAATTCAATACTTCCTTTGATTTCTTGACCACTGCTTCCACGAATGTTGAGTGTGGATCCAAGTAAGAGAAAATCATTGTCAATTTCAATCCTCAATTTTCTGTTTATCATGATGTTGTCTATTTATCCAGTTGTGAGGAGTTTTATTTCTTTTTACATTGAGTTGTAATCTTTACTAAAGGTTGTAGTCTTTGATCTTTGTCAGTGCTTCAAGGCCTCTTTACACTCATAAGCAAGGTTGTTAATTAGCTTTCCTCCCATCTTGATGCTGTGTTCTTCATATAGCGTAGCTTCTTGGATTATTTGCTCAGCATACAGAGTGGATAAGGATGGGGAAAGACTACAACCCTTTCCTGACTGTAAATCATCCGGCATCCTTTTGCTCTGCCCAACCTTCTTGGTCTATATCCAAGTTCTGAATAAGCATATTACATGTTCTGGAATTCCCATTCTTCCTAATGTTATCCATGGTGTGTTGTGATCCACACAGTAATAAAATGCAATTGCCTAGTCAATCCACAAGTAAACATCTTTCTAGTACTTTCTGCTCTCAGCCAACGTCCATCTGACATCAGTAATAATATTCCTTGGGCCTTGTGCTCATCTGAAATTGGATTGCATTTCTGGCAACTCCCTGTCAAAGCACTGCTGCAGCCATTTTAAAAACTATCTTCAGCAACCTTTTTTCTTGCATGTGCCGTTATATTGTCTGATAATCTTTGTGATCTGTTTCCAGGGCTGCATCAGTTTGTTGAAATATCTCAATGAGTATTCCATCACTTACTGGAGCCTCATTTATCACTAATGCCTTCAGGGCAGCTTGAATCTTTCCTGTCTTTTTAATGATCATTTGCTTTCTTCATATATGCTGTTCCTGATGTCATCACACAGCTCATCTAGTCTTCTGTAATTAGTGTTCAATGCATCAAACTTGTTCTTGAGAGAGTCCCGAAGGCAGTGGTCCTCAACCTGTGTGTCGCGACCTCTTTGGGGGGGGTGTCAAACAACCCTTTCACAGGGGTCACCCAATTCATAACAGTAGCAAAATGACAGTGATGAAGCAGCAATGAAAATAATGTTATGGTTGGGGGGGTCACCACCACAGGATGAACAGTATGAAAGGGTCTCAGTATTAGGAAGATTGAGAACCACTGCTCTAAGGTCATGTGGGTTGCACTCAATGTCATATTTTAATTCTCAAAGACTTATTTTAATTATCTTCAGCTTCAACCTAAATGTGCATATGAGCAATTAATGGTCTGTTTTCCAGTTGGCCTTTGGCCCATTTTTGACTGATGGTATTGAGCTTCTCCATTGTCTCTTCCTACAAAAGGTGAGATTCATATGTAAAAATCACTGTCTATGCCATTCTATAGAGGTATTTACAACAGAGAAGTCATTGGTCTTGCAGAATTCTAACATGCAATCGCCACCTTTGTTCCTATCACCAAGATCGTACTTCCCAACCGTAGATCCTGCCACGTTGTCCCCAACTTGCACATTCCAGTCACCAGTAAGTAGCAATGCATCTTGCTAGCATGCTTCATTAATTTCAGACCGAAAAGGTTGATAGACTTATTCAAATTTTTCATCACTGGCTTTAGCAGTTGGTGCCTAAATTTGACTAAGAGTTGTAATAACTGGTCTTCCTTACAAGCATATAGATATTCTGTCACAGACAGCATAGTAGTTTTTGTGCTCTTTTGATGATGAATACATCATTCTTCCCATAGTAAACCATGATTGTCCCACTCAAAATGGCCATCACAATCCATTTCAGCTCACTAATTCCTAGGTTATTGATACATCGCATTTCATTTTTGACAATTTCACTAGATTCATACTTTGTACATTCCATGTTCTGCTAAGTAATTGATGTTTGCAACTGTTTCCTCTCATTTTCAGTTTTGCCTCGAAAACTTTGCTCCATCGGCATCATTAAAGTCGACCCAGTTCGTGTAGTGGTTATGCACTGGGCTGCTAACCATAAGGTCAGCAGTTCGAATCCACTCTTTGGGAGAAAGAGGAGAATTCCTATCCCGTAAAGAGCTTCAGTCAGTAACCCACTGGGGCAGTTCTACCCTTTCCTGTATGTCCGCTGTGAGTCAGAATCGACTCACTGGCCGTGAGTTGGGCTTGTGTTTTGGGCCCTTCCTCCCCATCGTATTTCGTGTGCCTTTCACCCTGAGGGGTTAGTCACCCAGCACCGAACCAGACAACGCTCCACTGCGAGTCCTAAGGTTTTAATGGCTGAGCTCTCAGGAGTGGACCACCGTTCTTCATCTGTAGACCATACCCAAACTTACTGGCAATTGTTTGATCCTTATTCTAAGTTCCATCATATGTTTGAACAACTACAGGTCGAGTATTTACTACTATCCTGGAAGTTCGCTTTTAAAAAGAAATGAACTCCCAGTTGCTGATTCCCTTGTGTGAAAAGGATAGGATAGGTAGAGAAAATCTTTTCATTTGAATTAGCCAAATCATCTATAGCAAATTTCAGATTAGCTTATAGGCTTTTGCTCTTTTTTCTTCTTCCATGTTCCAGATGTGTTTTTTAATAGGATACAGGTGTGTGTTGTGTGTAGGATAGGGTGGGGGTGTGTAGGATGGGGTGGGGGTGTGTAGGATAGGGTGGGGGTGTGTAGGATGGGGTGGGGGTGTGTAGGATAGGGTGGGGGTGTGTAGGATGGGGTGGGGGTGTGTAGGATGGGGTGGGGGTGTAGGATGGGGTGGGGGTGTAGGATGGAGTGGGGGGGTGTAGGATGGGGTGGGGAGCGGAGTGTTTTTTGTTTCCTCGTTAAGTCATTAAATGTCTGTGTTCACTCCAGAAAGGAGTTTTCTGCTGATGGTTTATGGCGAGAAGCAGCCTAATGGCCAGCTCTCCGAGCTGGATAAAGGAACTGTGGCGTCTACAAAGTGTCACCACTTGGCAGCGGCAATGTCGATGATTGTGCCCATTAGTTGTTGGGAAGTCCCAGTAAATAGGTTTACTAACTCCAGAAGGGAGTTTTCTACTGATGGTTTATGGAGACAGAACCTAATGGCCAGCTCGCCCAGCTGGATGAGGGAGTTGTGGAAACTACAAGGTGTCACCACTTGGTGATGATGATGACGATGAAAGTGCCTTTGGTTGCTAGGAAGTCACAGCAGATAGGTTTCTTTTGGTTCCGGAAGGTTTGCTCACATCTTCCAGAGTTCATCATTAGAATTCCTGTATAAACTATTAGAGTGATACTAAAAACGTAACTACTTAGTGGGGCGATTAAAAGATACATATAATCAATAACTTCCCCACTTTGGTTTGGTGAGGTCCGATTTACAAGCTCTTCCGTGAGTTCATTCCTCCTCCCCAAAGTAGAGTCTCGTATCTTGAGGTTTACAGCCCCGGAGGAGAACTCAGTTCTTTTTCTCATTGTCTTAGTATCTATCAGTATCTAGAATTCTGCACGTCAGAGGTTGCAATGGTAAAGTAGAAGTGGCTGTGTGTTGGGAGCCATCCCAACCACACTGTCTAGCAAAGCTCCAGCCTGGTGGAGGGACCATCTGCAGAGCAGAGCTTCCCAGGGAAGGTTTCCAACATCCCTCAAATATTTACTGTTGCCAATTCCATTCTTGGGAATTTTGTGCATTGTCATGTTTATTTACCGCACCTGGAGTGGATGCGAGGGCAGTCTTGAGAAGTACAAATGAAACCAGATGTAAAACTTGCTTCAATATGATGGGGCTTTCCTTAACTGAGACATTGGAGAGGCTTAGACAGCAAGATATCTTTGGGAATTCTGAGAAGGATATGTGGGAATTGAGTGAGGGAGAAACCCCAAAGTTGAGGTCAGAGGAGAAAATGAAACCCACCGAAAAACCCTGGATTCCATTCAGATGAGGTAGTGGGGGACTCCTTTTGGCCTCCCCGATATAGAGGACCTTATAGACTGCCTCCCCCAACTGACGCCGCTTTACCTTAGGCAGGGGCTTACACAGAAGGAGAAAGAATGGTTAACATTAATAGAAAACATGTAAAAGGGGAAACATTAAGTCTTTGGTAAAGAATCAGACGGTTTGCGCCCCCACCTCCCCCCCCATGGTGCCTCAGGAGTACAAAAAATAAAAGAGACATAGGTAGACAATGGAACAGTTACCATGGGAGTGCTTACCCTAATTGTGAAAATTGTTTGACGAAATGGGATAATGAAACCATTGTAGAATAGAGGAAAATATTTGAGAAGCATTTGACTCTGCTTGTAGACATCTTTAGAATAATGTAGGCTTTGAAGTAGCACATGAAGCAATCTTATTATGTTAAGTTAGTCAATGAGGAAAGGAATATTGTAAGCAGAAAATGGGGCAGTGAGTAGGACATGAGTCTAACCAAATTTTCTGAAACACCTCAATCAAGAATAGCATTTGACCTATAAAACAAGCAGTACAGAAAGAACCAGGAAGAGGAGAGAAAGTGATAGAAAAAGTACATTTATAATTTAGGTTAACCTTATAATGGTCTTTTATTAGGTTTTCCTGGAAACAATAAGGGTGACTTTGGGGTTAATCATAGGGCATTGTTTATATGTAGTGGTTTGCAAAGCTTTTTATGATATAAATAAAGCTGTTTGGAAGAACTCAGCAGAGATTGCTTCCACCAGAACATCTCTTGTGTCTGCCTCATCTGTGTTTGCCGACTCCACACCTCCTTCAGGTATCCAGTTCAACCCTCCCGGAGCTGGACTCCAGCAGGAGTGGGGGACAGTGTAACCCCTCGGAGTGGGGTAATAAAGGGAGAGCACTGATGAGGAGGTACTGCCAAAGGAGTTGGTTTTACTGATCACCTGGCAGCTACCCCATTGGTATCCTTTGCTTTCTAAGTCTTTCTTGAATTTGGGAATCAGTCGATCCCCTTCTAACAGAGGCCTAGTCCACCCCAGGAAAATGCAGTTATACAAGAGCACCCCAAGTAATCAATCAAACCAGAATCATAGAGCCCACTACACTGAGCCCTCTGGAAGGCTGCTGCTCAGTTTGTTGCTAGTAACCTTCCCTACAAAATAAAACACTGTCCAGTCCTGGGCCAGCCTCACAGTTGTAATGTTTGAGCCGATCACAGCTTGATGCCTGTGTAATCGGTGATAATCCTATCATACTCCCAGTGACTATTTCTCGAACCGATACTTCAATCCAGCCACACTACCTAGGCTACCTAACGTGTTTCCCACAACCAACTTTGGAGGTAAATAGTATTCTGATGAAAGGAACTGGATTCAGAAAGTAATGTGCCCGGATCTCACACCTCAGCAGTGGGATTCGAACCCAACTCATCTCAGCCCAAAGTCTCAACCACTAAAGTCAAGCCTGGAGGATTCTGTCGGCCAAGAGTCAGTTATCTTACAGGAGGCTCAGGCTCAGAGACGCTCACGTGACTCTCCAGTATCCTGCTGGAAGACCTCATTCGAATCTCTCTTTGGGGAAGGATTTCTCTAAAAGAGCTCCTGGAGGGGAGGAGCTGTACTTCCTCTCCACTCAAAGGCCAGGAGGCGTGCAGGAGGGCATGAGTGGTGAATTAGGAAGTCTAAATTCTTGTCTCAATTGCCCCTGACATTGTGACCTTGAGTGAACAATAAAGGAATTGATTTCACTTAAGACTTCCCTATATTCAAGGTCTTTTCCCACTTTCTTTCCTCTACTGTTTTCTTACAGTCTGGGGTCTCCTGTCTCTTCTTCGCCGAAACAGAACTCTTGGAAGTGTCAGAGATGACAGCCCAAATTCAAGGGACTTAAGTAAAACGAGTAATTTGTGAAAAATGGGAATATATCCATGAGTATATACAGTAGAACCCCTGTATGCGACCACTTCAGTACTCGACATAATCGGATTTCAACATGAAATGTCAAGAAAATTTTGCATCAGAGCTCGAACAAAACATCGGAATCCAACCCTACGCCCGTGACTTTTGTAAACAAAAGCAGTTCGTGTTTCGGTCACTTGGCGTTAGTTGGCGTTGTTAGCACGCATTGTTTAAACCCTCTGCAGCTGTGTTCCCAGTGTTTTGCTATAATTTTCTTAGTTTTTGTGGCTTTTTGTACTGTTTTTAAATAAAAAATCATGGGTCCAAACAAAGAGCTTTTTAAAAAGAATCATCATAAACTGGTTAACCATGTTATCGATATTATTGATGATAATTTAGTAAACCCTTTTAGGAAACAGTTAAGGAACCGTCAACAGCAGACCGCATTAGACAGGTTTTTGTGGGGTTTTTTTCCTTAATAGAAAGTGAGCCAGGTGCTAGTGAAAAAAGGCAAAGAAGGGGGGGGCGGGGGGAGGGGGCGGACAAAAAACTGAAAAGCAGCTACCAGTTGATTTTATGGAAGGGGATTCCCCTTCCAAACAATGCCTCTCTCTCCATACCTCCTCCCCAGACGTGTCCGCAGATCCAGATCCTCATCAATCTCCAGGTATGGGCCATACTGTAGTTGTTAAAAACCTTTTTAATGTTGTATTTCTTATTTAAATTATTTAACTCTGAACTTACTTACTTTGAAATGTGTGTGTAATGTTTTGTATAAAAAGACAAGGTTAGCGTAAACACTTGGTGGTAGAGAACGGATTAATCCGTTTTCAGTTATTTCTTATGGGAAAAATGGATTCGGGAATTGACTGCATCGCATCTCGACGCTCCTTCTAGAATAGATTCACGTCGAGGTCCAGGGTTCTACTGTATTGGTTTGACATTAGATATTTGTACAGTGTGTGTATGTATGTTTGTTTATTTCTGCAAATATATCATGACTGTGGTGGAGCATACAGGAGACAAGTTCTGAAAACTTCTTAGGCATAACCTAGCACCTTAAGGGAACGAGTCTCTAGCCTAGGGGATCAGAGCCATAGTCCCAGGGGATACAAAGGCCAACTGGCATAACAGAGTTCACAAAGGCAACGTGCCACAGTCTTACTTTGAACTGGGTAGCAGCTGGGGTCTTCAATACACGCGAGAAGCCATCTAAGGGGCAACTATTAATCTCTCCCCAACCAAAAGGGATTGCTTTAGAAGGTCCCAGAGTAGGAGAAAAATGTAGAACATCTTTCAGAATAATACAAGAGCCTCAGATTATTGGTCAGATAGACTAGTGGGGGCCCCCCAAGACTATGGCTCTTACCCTTGAGGTTTGAATTCACCTGAGTTAGACTGATCAGCCACTTAAAACAAAAGGGTGGCATTTCCCCAAGGGCAAACTTCAGAAGGTTGGGAAGGGAGCAGGATGTGGGGGGTGATGGTACTTTGAAGTGAATGACTTGAAACTAAGTATGTATGAGTTATGTAGTATAATCTGATCCAGTCTGAGGAACACAGACATTGCGAATGGAAGTAGTGGGCGGGAGCCACATCATCATTCAATGTCAC
>NW_022109491.1:22923234-22924751 GCF_000313985.2 Echinops telfairi | reverse complement strand
GTATGAGTTATGTAGTATAATCTGATCCAGTCTGAGGAACACAGACATTGCGAATGGAAGTAGTGGGCGGGAGCCACATCATCATTCAATGTCACGCATGCGGCCAATTAGCAGGCCTGAAATCAGTGGTCAGCCGGACCAGATGTGGGAGGAAGGGGTGTGGTTTTTAAAAGAAAGGAACGGCTTTGAGAAAGCCAGTGCATCTCCAAGAGGAAAGGGAGAGGCTGGGGTAACAGAAACCAGAACCCCCACGGGCCCAGGTGCTTGGGAATCCTGAAGCAGGGGCATCTGGTGCTATTTCCTGTGCCTGGAAGGAGAAACCCCGGTGGGGAAGGGAAGCACCCTGGGACCCTGTGGAGGAGGCAGCCTGGCTGTGCTACGCAAGAGGCTTCACCTGCCTGGCTCAGCTGGCACAGCAGCCTCTCTCTCCTTTTGCTAAGAGAAGTCACTTTCCCACGGGCCGCCAGGCAGAACGGAGGCAGGAGTTCTGGGCAACCTTCTCTGGCAGCAGCCTTGCCTTGAGGGTCCCAGATTGTAGCACCAGATATACCAATCCATTTCAGACTCCGCTTTATTTTCTTTAAAGTGGATCTTCAGTATCTACAGATTTGTCCTGAAGAACAAACCAGATGTCGATAAAGGGCTCACTTAACCTAATGCCGGGAGCCCTGGTGTCATGGTTACGAGTTCAGCTGCGATTTGTAAGGTCAGCAGTTTGAAACCACCAGCCGCTCCACGGGCGAAAGGTGAGGCTTTCTGCTCTGTAAACAGTCTCAGAAACTTACATGGACAGTTCTACCCTGTCCAATAGGGTCGCTCTGAGTCGGCGCTGACTCCGTGGTAGAGTTTGGTTTGGAGAGTAACCTAACGCCAGGTACATCATAGGTGTCCAAGAAAAGGCAATGGTCTTGGTCTGCCGAGAAGTGGGTATGTGAGTTGTTACTTAAAAAAACTCACTGCCATCGAGTCAATTCTGACTCATAGCAACCCTATAGGGCAGGATACCATCGCCCCAGTGGGTTTCCAAGACTAACTATTTATAGGAGTAGAAAGCCTCATCCTTTTTCTCAGAGCAGTTGCTTCCGAACTGCTGACCTTGTGGTTAGCACCCCAAAGTATAAATCTACTATTGTTAACTCAGAACCAATGAGCTTATGTATTATAAGTCATATCATGGATGCATGAAACTTACACTTCAATTATATTCTATCAAAGAGAAAAATGGGGTGAGACTGGCCCAAAAGCATGTAGATCTGCTGGATCTTGAATAAGGGCCACTCAGTGTATTTAGAACTTAACGGGAGCTCAGTGCCTTAAGTAAACGTGGAGGCCTTTGTATGGTATAGGAGGTGGAGTTGCACTAGGTTGCAAACTTACTAGGGTTGGGAAGGCTAAACCTTTGACCCAGACCACCATGTTCTCTAGTGGAGGGATTGTTAAAACATCTTATCTCAAGTAGAACATCTTCACCCCCTAGCGTTTGGCACTGATTTCAAACCAACCTGAGTTAAAGTTCA
>NW_022109491.1:22920453-22923134 GCF_000313985.2 Echinops telfairi | reverse complement strand
TGTTAAAACATCTTATCTCAAGTAGAACATCTTCACCCCCTAGCGTTTGGCACTGATTTCAAACCAACCTGAGTTAAAGTTCAGGTGTCACCACTCTGTAACGGCATAGTTCGCCACTCTGACAAAGTTTCCTAATAACCTGAGAGTATGGATGAGAATACGGAAGCAAACAAGCCACAACAGTCAAGGGAGATGCTCTGGTGCAGCTACCGCATTTGTGTTGTGCTGCTACCACCAGGTCCGTCATTTGAAAGCATCGGCCGTTAAGTGGGAGAAAGTGAGGCTTTCTACAAACCCACAGGGGCAGTTCTACCATCCTAGAGGGGTGCTGAGCCAGCACTGACTTGATGGCAGTGAGGACATTCCAGGAGTCTGTGCTACCCAAGGAAGGGATAGGCCTGAAGGCCAAAACGTGCCCACAGGGCCACAAATGGTATAAGCCCTTTCATCTCATGGCTCCACTACATACAAACAACTCCACCCCCCTCACTCAGCTTTTGCTTAGGCTGTTTCTACTGCCTTGAATGCATTTGCCCGCAATCTCTTTTGTTAAAAACCTTTGGTTTTCAGCAATCTGCTCAAGTGCCACCACTTCCCTGGTCACTTTCTCTTCTGCGACCAGGCATTGAATTCTGCAGGGAGGCAGAGAACGGGGATGCCAAGAGATGGCAAAGCTCCCCACTAGCCTCCCCCAGCCCATCAAATCAGTCAGTGGGTACTCCTTCCAGTCCCCTTCCCAGAATAGGCAGAAAAACTTCTTTTGACTCCAATGTAGAAACAGGTTCAGCAAATGATCGTTTGAATGCCCGGGTCAGAGCCCAACTGCCTGCCTATCTTCTTGGGATTCAAAGGCTAGTGAGGCCTCCTAAAAACTAGGTGAAGGGAAACGTCGGACAGTATAAGACATGACAAAACAATCATTTACAAATTATCCAAGGGTTCGGGAGGGAGGAGTGGCGAGGAGGCAGGGGGAAATGAGCTGATACTAAGGGCTCAAGTAGAAAGCGAATGTTTTGAGAATGATGATGGCAACAAATGTACAAATGTGCTCGACCCAATGGATGGATGTACGGATTGTGGTAAGACGAGCCCCCAATACAATGATTAAAAAAGAGACCAAAAACTGTGTGTGGGGAACAGAAGGATTTCTCTCAAGCTGTCTCCCCGAAATATGTACCAGACTTAGCTGCTTGAGAATGACTGTACACTTGGAGGTCATCAAGAGTGGGTTGGGAGTCATTCTCCCTGAGAGTTATCAGCTGTCTAGATCAGGCAGACACCACTGTACCCCACAATAGGGCTCATTCCCTTCTGATATTGTTCCCTTAAAGGAGTGCCTGAAGGCAAGCCTGGGACCACTCTAGGATCGAGTCCAGGGTCCACCCATCTTGCCACACATGCTCCCCTATTCCCTCTCTTTACTATTGCGTGCTCACCCCTAGGTCACCCCCCTCCTATTGCTTGTATTGCCTATATTACAACCCCTCCCTATGACGTAGGCTGTTATCTGCTATCGGGGCTTGCATGCCTCCCACGATAGTAGTTGTCTATTTCATTGTATGAAACATCAGAGAGATCAAACCCGCCCAAGGGTGAATTGTACTGCCCCTTTCTGTGACATGTGATTCTATAATGATGTCCCCCTAAAGTGATATAATGGTGGTTAGCAATAGAGAAAAGAGGAGCTCCGGAGCCCGAGAGGCTCTCCCCAGCTCTGGGGCTGAAGGCTCTGCCCGATGATTCCCAGGGCCCTCTCTGGCTCTCGGGCCAGGAGAGACTTCCCAGTTCTCGGTCCCCAAGGCTGCACCTGCTCTCGTAGCCGGGTTCCCCCCACGAGGACCAAGCGGGGTGGAGGTGAGCAATGTAACGTTACCATGTAACGTGTCTGACTGTATTATTGGAATCTCTCTCATGAAGTCATCAAGAGATGACTTCAGTATAATACTTATATATTTCAACCATACAATTGTGCTTACTGAACCCGTGAGGAGTAGCAGCGAGTAGGGCTGGCACCTCACTCCCTCTCCCCTCTCAATTTAACTTAATACTACAACCGTGTGTGTAGAAAAGCCACTTTAACCTCTAGGAGTTTCCACTCTCGCCTATGAAGGTAGGATAGCATGATTGTGAGACTAAGGCAATCAGTTATGAAGCCCCGCACCCAGGAGGTACTTAACCCATAGTAGCCCCAGTGGACACTGGAGCAATCCAAAGAAAAGCAGAAATGGGGAGAAAAAGAAAATATGGAATAAGAACACATAAAACAAGATAAAGCAACAAAGCATAAGCTCACCTATAAAATGACACACTATTTTTAAAAACAAGCTGTTTATAGGAGATGCACCTGAAGGAGTTCCCCCTTTTATTTCCACTCATCCTAACACATGCAAAGGGTTACCTGCCGCCCTGACCACCCACACTGCAGATAACCCTTGCTGGACCCATCTTCTTGCAGCTCATTGGACAGGGCCCATTTGCTCAGGCTGAGTATCAATAGATTTTCTATATAATAAAGGCTCAAAATATCCTTTAGGCACCAAATTTTTTATTATTAGCCCACCTTCCTGCCCTCTTTTAACACATTGTAAACAAAATTAACCTTTTTTGACCCAGAGTTGTGACAGGAGCCAGCATATTACCAATGTAGGGGCAGACTGACACCTCTTCTCATGTTTTTTTTC
>NW_022109491.1:22910897-22919987 GCF_000313985.2 Echinops telfairi | reverse complement strand
TAGTGCCGTGTGTTCTTGGGGAGAATGGGGGCCCGGGCAGGGACACCAGCTGGCAGGTGAGGGGCAGGCGGGGCTGTCAGTAACGGTAGTGATCGGGTTTGAAGGGGCCGTCCACCGGCATGCCCAGGTACTGGGCCTGCTTCCCCGTCAGCTTGGTCAGCTTCACGTTCAGCTTCCCAAGGTGGGCTTCAGCCACTGCCTCATCCAGCTGGGGAAAAACACAGGAGACGGGAGATTAGTGCCATGTTTGGGGCCCCTTGCCCACCTCCAGCCGGAGAAGAGAGGCAGGAAGTTCGCACACAAACATCTTAGTCCAGCCTCACACCCAGTCTGTGTGCGTTGCTTTTGGGTGCCTCGCTGCCCCCTTCCTTGAGGAAAGACCAGTTGCAACCCTCTCCCCACCCCAACTGACCACAGCACCTAAGCAAAAGGCTTCTCTGAAATGAATCTATGGACAGAGCATATTGTCCATGGCAGGTGGAGAAAGGAGCACCGCCAGGGGGTTTCTACATAGGGAGGTAAACGACCTCAGCTTACCAGTGGGGAGTCTACTTAACCAAAGCGAATACAGACAGAGAAAGAAACAGCTCGGCTGAGAGTCTTTGGGTTAGACTAGTGTGATTGTTTTCAAATTAATTCTTGGACCCACCGGCCTTCACAAGATCGAGCCATCCCTTTGGGTGCCTGCTCCCATTGCACAGACTACAGCAGAAGTGATGGGGGCGACCTTAGACAGGTCCTAAAGGGCCTGGGGTTTCTTCCTTGCTCTCCGTGAATCTCAGGGACACTTGAAAAGCCCTACGGGAGGCGGAGTTTTGCTCTGTGTGCACAGGGTCGTTAGGGTGGGAGCTGACTTGAGGGCACCTAACATCAGCATAACATGGAAAGGCCCATTGGGGGCGGTACGTGGGGGCGGAAGGAGGGAGGACAGAGACCTCCTGCCAATAGCAACGTGAGGTGGGTCCTCCAGCCCCAGTCCAGCCTTCAGAGGCCTATTGCCAGGCTGAAATCTTGGCACCAACCTAACCAACGACTATGAGTCAGAATCACCAGCGAAGCGGTTCTCAAATTCTCCGGCCGCCTACATGGAAATACATTTTTGTTATTTTAAGCTATTAAGTTTTGGAGTTCACTTCTTATACAGCAATTGATTCATTGGTGGTCTGACCAGGGCTCCCTTTTCCCACTCACCACTAAGTGGTATAGTGGGGTTATGTGTTGAGCTACAAACTGCAAGGTCAGGAGTTCAGATCCAGCCACTCCAAAGGAGAAAGATGAAGCTTTCCATAATGATTTAAGTCCCAGAAGAAACCCTATATAGGGACCTAGAATCACTACGAGTCAGAATCAATTTGATGGCCGTGGGTTTGTTTTGGGTACTCCCCCTTTACAGGTGAGGGAATCAAGGCTCAGGAAAAGTGAAATGACTTGTCCACGGTCACACAACCACTAAGTGGCAGAGCTGGGATTAAATTTAGGTCGACCATGCTCCAAAATCCCAGAACTTGTCCTAATCATTTCAACCTCTGCTATTGAAGAGGCTGGACAAATTCCTAGGCATGTAAGGTCAGATAAGACCAATTTCTACCTCTGCTTGGTGCTAAAATGCATAAAAAGGTGCACTTAGTGGCACTTACAGAAGGGTTAATCAGGAAGGTGGCTCTAGGCTTCCCGGCTTTTTGTTCTTGGTGGAACCTTCCTGAGCCCCTAGCTTTGAGGCATAGGCAGCCCATTCCCAAGTGGTTTCACCTCCAGGCTCAGGAAGCCAGAGGGCTTCCAACACTGCATTCTTCACCGAGACAGCCAGCCACATTCTCTCCCATGGAGTGGGCCCAAAGCTCAGCACCACCACCAGGGCTTCCATTGCCTGTCTCTCACAAAAGAAGTTAGGGAAGGCAGGGTTCACTTTGATGTGTGCACATGAAACTTTTCTTGACTTTCTTACTATAGTGGTTACACACAATATTTGACTTTTTGTGATTACTTATTTCACTGAGCACAATGCCCTCCAGGTCATCCATCTTGTGAGATAAGATCGTTAAGGTTCATTGTGCCAACCTGGCCGATAAACACGTGGGGTTAACTGAAGGGCGGAGAGAGAAATGGCAAGGCGAGCCTCTCTTGCTTTCTGATGGTCAGACCAAGGTGCAGCTGCCTTAACCAGTTCCCTGCTTCAGCTGGCAAGGCTCACTTCCTGCAAGACATCCCTGAGAAGCCACATGGATCTACCCTGATGCAGCCCTGGGTGCTCGAGCAGCCATGTAGAGACCCCTGCCAGCGCTGAAATGGTTACCCACCCACTGATTAGGCTTTCCTCCTACATTCAGCGTCATTGCATTTGTTTTGTGAGATTGAGGAAGACTTTGTAGACTGGTGTTGGACTTATGGGCTAATATTGGACTTATGGGCTTGGACAGCACTGGGTTGGGATGCTTTCTTAATGTACATTTACCCTTTGTATAAAACTCTCTTAGACATATAAGTTTCTGTGGATTTGCTTCCCTAGTTTACCCAGACTAACACATGAGATGTTTTACAGACTCATTGTTTTTCTTAACTTTGAGGCGTAGGTACCAGTCTGTTTATTCATTTGTCCTTAAATGGGCACTAAAAAAAAAAAATAGGTTGTTTCCATTTTCTTCTTGCTGGCTACTGTGAGAACTGTTACAATGAACATGGTATAATGTCTCGGGACATTAGACAATCCCACCAGCAGTGCATGAGTTCTAAAATCCCCAAACCCTTGCCTTGCCGGCAGGTTTCTTCTCTTGTAACTATTATAGCCAGGGTGACATAACATCTCATTACTGTTTTGATTTACCTCTCTCTAATGGCGAATGACCGAGGAGCCCGGAGGCACCGTTAGGTTAAGTTGATCACAAGGTTGAAGGTTCAAACCCACTATGCTGCTCCCATTAGATTTATAGATTCTGAAACCCTATATGGTTCACTGAGTTGGAACGGACTCAGTGGCAGTGGGCAAACACTAATGATTAGGAGCACCTCTTGTATTTGCTGCTAATCTGAAAGTCTTTAGTGAAAGGTCTGTTCATTTCCTATGCCATTTTTAGTCGGATTATCGGTCCAGTTTTGTTACTGAGGCATTAATGTTAGTCCCTTGTCAGAATGTCACCGCCAATCTGTAGGCTCTTTTCATCTTCTTTTGAAGTATTAGTAGAAAATAAACTAAGTGACTAGGACCTAGTTGTCTAGCAATCTGTTTATGACATAAATTAGGACCCCTCATTTTTCTTCTATATTTTAGTTTTTACATTTAGGTCTTTGAACCATCTTAAGTTTTTATATAAGTGGTGTGAGGTATGGATCCTATTTCATTTTTCTGCAAATGGATATCCCATTTTGCCAGCAACATGTAGTGGATTTTGCTCCTCGGTCAGAGGTCAGCTGTCCATATGCAGATAGGTTTACTTCTGGGTTCTTAATTCTGTCCCATTGGTCTCTGTGTCTCTTATACCCGGACCAGGCAGCTGACTAACAGCTGTAAAGGTTCTGAGATCGGAAGTGTAAGGCCTCCTAACTTTATTCTTTTTTTCAGTAGTGTTTTTCTTTCCTTACCATATAAACACGGTGATTAGCTTTTCTTGTTAAAGGATGTCGATGGAATCTGAATTGGGATTACATATCTATAGATTGTTTTGCACAGTACTGACATTTTCACAATGTCCTATCTGACTATCCATAAACATAGGATGTTCTTCCGTGCATGTAGGTCTCTTGGGTTCTTATAGCTTTGGGGAGTTCTCGCTGTTTAAAGTCTTTTATATACCTGGTTGGAGTTATTCATATTACTATTATTCTATATCATCAATTTTATTACTATTATAAATGGTATGTTTTCCTGATTCTCTATCCAAAGTTCACTTTGCTAGTTAGTATAGAAGAATCCAACAGATTTTTGTATGTTGATCTTGATCTGTCACTTTGCTGAATCCTCCTGTCAGTTTTCCACCATCTGTCTTGCAGAATCGCTGAGATTCCTACATGTACAATCACATCATCTTTAAGCATCCATCCAGGGGCTTTTCATTTCCCTCTCTTGCCTTATTGCTCTGGCTGGGGTTTCCATTACAGTAAAGGGTGATACAGGGCATCTTTGTCTGATTCCCTTTCTCAAGGGAACCTTCAGTCTCTCAGGGCTTCCAGTCCTTCCCCTCTGAGAATAAGGTTGGCTGTTGGTATTGCATAAATGTCCGTTATACTGAAGAATTCTCCTCTTATGCCTATTATCAGGAGGGGGCGTGAGATCCTACCAAACGTCTTTTCTACATTGACTGATAAGATCGCACGGTTCCTTTCCTTATTTCGTGATGTGGTAGTTGGTGATGACTTCCTAATGTTGAACCATCCCTGAATCGCGGGTATGAGTGGCAGGCCGGCATGCATGCAGTTGCTAAGGGCAGGGGTGAAGGGGAAGGAGGAATGAAGGGGTGGGACAGTAAGTAGCGGGGTGCCTCTCACCAAATGGATGGCAGAGGGAGACAGCTTGGCTGGGTTGGTGAGCAGTTAGTGGGATTACCTGCCCCCACTCAGGTGGATCAGCAGATGCAAGCGGGGAAGGGGAGCAAGTTCCTCTGGTTACTAAGCAAAGGTGCCTGAACTCTTCCCACTGGCTGCAGCCAGCAAGCAGGACCTGATTTCACTCCAAGAAGGCTACACCGCCTGCTGGAAATTCTGTGACGCTGCCTTCTGAGCTCCTGACCCAGAGCACCACTGTCTTTGTCTCAAGATGGCCACACAGTGCCAGCCTGGCTGCCACGCTCCACACCATCTCAGTGTTCCATCAGTTCTCCATCCATTCTTGTTTTATGCTCAGGGTCCCAGGAGTATCATCCGGTATCTGTTCCACTTAATTTCTCAGGTGTTTGCTGTGGGGGACAGTGTGGTGTGCCCCAAACCGCCATTTTGGCCGGAAGTTCACAGCAGGGTATATACTCTGGTATTGAACACATGAAGAAATGAACCCAGAGAAGGTGGTAAAGGCAGGCTCAGACACCAGGCAGAATGAAGTCCTCTCATCCCCAGGGTACAAACAGATTCGTCACTTCCCCTACCTGGCCTAGCCGAGAATGCCCTTCCCACTCCCCGTACCCTGCACCACCGTGTCAGAGTGATTAACAACTTGGGCAGATAAAGGGGTGGGTTCTATTCCTAGCCTGATGCTTAACACCTACGGGAACAAGCCAATCTCTGAACCTGTTTTCTCATTTATAGGATAGATGTAACAATTATGCCCCTCTTGTGGCTGCTACAAAGATGCGAGTATGTAGAGTGCTTGATAGAAGCAGTCGCTTTATAATTAAATGTGACTGCTCTTCATCATTAGCCCTTTGCCCACACATGATCTTGACGCATGAAGCTGAGGGTGTCCTGTCTCTAACCCATGTTCTGGAGGCAATGGAGGTAAGGACAGTAGACTAGGTGCTGGGGTAGGTGGTGAGATCTTTGGCTCTTTTGTTTCCAATCGTGGCTGTATTTCTGAGGCCAATCTTGCCTAACTTTTCACCAAATTCATACTTATCTTTTCCCCAGATGAGATCAGAGGGGGACCAACAGAGAATTTTTCTTAACTCTATGACAAACCTAGGGGGCTGACAAGCTGCGTAGGGCAGGGGCTGCATTCAGCTGAAAGACATGCCCAGGTTGCCCCACTAAGTGATTTTTATTTTATTATTACTATTTATTTTATTTCAAATCATTTTATTGGGGAACCAAGTGATTTTTAAAACCTGTAATGAGTTGCCTAGAATTAAAATGGCAATATTTGTATGAAGACTTTTTTGATATCTGAACTCTCGTCAGAGGTCAGAAGCTCTGGGCCAGTGAGCTCAGGCTTCAAGGTGAAGACAACAGAGTGGCAACCACCCCACTTCTCTGTCAGCTCCCACCCAGGTGCTTCACTCACCTATCTGATCCTTGTGGGCCTGTGGGTTTGAGACCCCTGCTCTAGGGGAACCCTCGATCCCTGAATGCGGTCTGCTGCCTTCATTTGACAGAGGAGACACAAGGTTCTGTCCACTGCAAAGCTCAGGCTCGTCTCCCTACCCAACCCTGCACCTGGGGTGTGCCCCAGAGGAGGGCACTCCCCACCGTGGGTCTGTTTCCTGCTCGGACCAACTCAGGACCAGGTGAAGAGTGCTCTTCAAAGAGGGAGAACGCTTCCTAGACACTGACGAACCCTGCAGAGGAAGCCTAGACACGGACACATGGCCTTGGGCCTGGGATGGAGGCAGGGACCCACCTTCTTGGGCAGGAAGTGGACTCCAACGGGGTACTTGTCCGGGTGGGTCCACAGTTCTATCTGCGCCAGCACCTGGTTGGTGAAGGAGTTGCTCATCACGAAGCTGGGGTGGCCCACGGCACAGCCCAAGTTGACCAGCCGGCCCTCAGCCAGGAGGATGATGCGGCGCCCATTCTTCAGCCGGTAGCGGTCCACCTGGGAGTGGACAGAGCCATGGTTAGGGCTGGTGAACACTGCTCCCACTGGCCACTCTTCCCTCTTTGTCTAACAGGCCTCCCTATCTGCAGACAAACTCCAGCACAGGGCCTAGGGCACACACCAAGTCATAAGAGCCAAGAGCTATCCCGTGACACTGAGCTGCAGAACTCAAGGAGGTAATGAATGAGCCGAGACAGCGAACGCATCTGGTTCTTTGCACAGAAGTTCTCTGTGAGTCGAACCGACTCGATGGCACCCAAGAACCAACACCCGAAGAATAGTAACCTGTTCTCACTCTTATTATTGTTACCGTGGGACCTGTGCCGAGTTCTTTACATCTATCAAGTACATGTATTACTGGATATTATTTATGTATTCATATAGTAATCATATTTAGTCCTAATCCCAACACTGTGATTCAAATGCTAGTAGTCCTCAGTGGCGGTGGGTTTTTATTAACACTGAAAAGGAGCCCTGGCAGGGCTGCAGTTAAAATTTCCGCTGCTGACGGGTGGTTGGTGGTGTGAATCCAGCGACTGCTCCACAGGGGAAAGACAGGCAGTCTGCTTCCCTAAGAGGGGCAGCCTTGGAAGCCCTCTGGGGGCAGCCGTGAGCACTGGGGCTACGTGTTCTGCTAAGACCTGAAAGCTCAGTGGTTTGAAATCACTTACTGCTCAGAGGGGGAAAGATGGGGCAGTCTGCTTCTGCAAAGCGGCCTTGGAAACCTTAGGGTGTAGTTCTACTTGGGTCTATGGCAGCTGTTCTCAATCTGTGGGTCACACGCGACCCCTTGGGGGGGTGTCCAAAGGACCCTTTCACAGGGATCACCTAGTACATCCTACACATCAGATATTTACATGACAATTCATAACAGCAGCAAAATGACAGTGATGAAGTAGCAACAAAAATAATGGTATGGTTGCGGCATACGGCAGGCTGAGAAGCACTGCTCTAGAGGGTGGCTATGAGGCTGAGTCAGAATGAACACCAACAGGGATTACTGCCATTAGTGCGGGCAGGCAAGAGTTCCTGGGGAGAGCCAACAATTAAGCACCAACTGAAAGGTGATTTACAAACCCCATGCCTGAGAGCAGTCTTACTCGTGGGGTCACCGTGAGTCAGAACTGACCGACAGCAACCAACCACCTCAGCACTGAGGGACCAAAGGTCAGGCTGCTGGCCCAGAGGCACACCGAGAAGGGGCTACAATTTGGGCTTAGCGTCTTGAGAACAGACCCTATGTTCTCAACCACTGTGCTCAGGAAAAGCTGACTACTCCAGTCTCAATTCTGGCCTCACTCCCAGAGATGCCAATTTAATGGGTCTAGGGAGATTCTGCCAAGGTTGAGAAGCCCCAGCTGAGTGAGTGAATGAGAAATGAAATGACTCTCCTCAATCCCGGCAATCCTTCTCCTCTCCCAACTGCCTGAAACACACACACACACACACACACACACACACTCACTCACTCACTCACTCCTTTCTGCCCTCCACCCCATCTTTCCTTTGCAATGACTCCCACACATTTCCCAAGATCCCAGCTTTCCAAGCTACCCCAAGAGGCCTATGACAGGTCCCAGGATAGATCTTTGATGTCCCCACAAGATTCGTTCAATAAACATTCAGTGACAACGGTCTGAGCCACGCCCACTGCAGGGAGACACCAACCTAGCCTCAGTCCTCATGGCACAACCAGGGAGACCTGCTGGGGGCGCTGTTAGAAATCTGCCCCCGGCCGGTAATACAAACCAAAGAACCAAAGCCATTGGCATCACACTGACTGGGACTGTGCCGACCCTGCAACGACAGAGCGGAGCTGCCCCATCCAGGCAGTGGCCACGTCTTCCTCCCGTGGAGCTACAGGTGGGCTCAACTGACAGCTTTCCATCTGGTAGCTGAGCACTTAACCACGGTGCTCCCAGAAACGCTCTAGACGCGTACAGAGGCCAAAGGCCTCCCCGAGGCAGCTTATCAACTTTTCCAATCAGAGAAAAATTATGCCGCAATAAATAACTCAGCAATGTTCATTCTTTCCAAAGGAATTCATTTCTCAATACCTCACTGCAAATTGTTCTTCTCCAGCCCCATTTTCCCAGCTCAGTGAATTGGCTCCAGGTTTCAAAGAGCTGTCCAAACCAGAAGCCTGGAATCTTCTGGATCCTTTCCTCATCCAGACCCCACACCCATCACCCACCTCTCCAATTAGAAGCTGCCATCACCCCTCACCAGGACTCCTAAGAGCCTCCATTTAAAGCCTCCTTGTTCACCCCCCACCCCTCTCTCTTACTCACCATTTTCATTCTTCAAGAAGTAACAGAGATCTTCCTAAATCAATTATCTTACCACCTGCATCATACCTGCCGAAAACCTTCTGGGACCCCCACTGACCCTTCCTTCGAGTCAGCTCTGAACCCAGGCTCTCCCACTGCCCAGGATTCACCAGCTTCCTCGACTGCCCCACAGTGGCCAGCCCATGAGCTCACCCCTCCTGGCCCCGCCCGTCTGCCCAGCGGGCTAGCAGGCCTGGCTGGGGTTCCTCACCTGAGGTTTTATGTTCACCTTCTCCACCGAGTTCTCGTTCAGCCACTTGACATCAATCTCCACGTCAAAGTGTCCGATGTTACACACAACGG
>NW_022109491.1:22892390-22910342 GCF_000313985.2 Echinops telfairi | reverse complement strand
GCCGTAGAGGTTGTCAAACTTGCTCTGCAAGGAGAGGGTCCGAGGGGATGAGAGGGGAGGCAAGGCAGGGTCCGGGGCCAGGGCCCCTTGAGCTCCAAGTCTTCCCAGGGCCCAGCCAGGTGCCTTCCACCAACGCTCGACATCTCACCCTCCTCCGTCCAAGCCTTCTCCTTAGCCTTTCTCTGCTGGCCCAACAGCCTTACGCTGCAGCCAGCCTGGGTGTTCACTGTAGTTCTCCGTCTGACAGCTTTCCCACTCCCAGAGCTTCGGGTCTCCACACTGCGGCCTCTGGAGGGCACTTCTTCCAGGGCTTACTCCTGGGCTGTGCCGGGAGCCATGCCAAGAGTGGAGCTATCGCCACCCGAGGGCTCACCTTGGTGACAGAGTCGTTGACGTTGATGGCAGGCACCTTCAGGATCCCATTGGCCTTCATCTTGTACAGGTTGTGGACTCCGGTCGTGGTCTCCTCAGAGATCCCCCGAATGCCTGAATGGGGGTGGACAGGCGGGGCCTCAGGCTCAGTCCTCATCCTCACACACCGGGAGGACCCTGGGAGGCGAGCCCAAGAGCTTCCCAGAGCCTACACCCAAGCTCACCCCAATTCCTCATGAGAGCCCCTCTTATTTCTGGGTTCTCATCTCTGGCACCAGTCTACCCAGTCACTAGGCCTGCCTGAAAGTCACTTGTGATACCCAAGAGCAATCAATCAGCAGCCTTCCTGCCAGCGCCCACTCTGCCCCTCCTGCCATAGTCCCTCCCCTGCCTCCATCATCTCTCTGCTGGTCTACCTGCAACAAGCCCCTCTCCAAGAGCTTCCCACTCAAACCATCTTAAGTGTACAATCCACTGCGTTCACCACGTTGCACAACTACCACCCCACTTCCAATGTCCTCCGTCTCCTAGAGTGGAAACTCGGTACGCACACTCCTCACTTGGCCAACTGTCTCCCGAGATATGTCACTTCCATGACAAGGAAAATCTACTTAAACGGCATGTGAAGCCAGGAAGGGACCAACATGTTCTGAGGGAGTCTTTCCCTAAGTCCCAAGTCCTTTGATCTCTCCCATCCCACCCCTGGCCCCCCAGTCTTGGAGGTGAATAAAACTCTAAGAGAAAGGGGAAGAAAACACTGGAGTGGTTGCTGGGGCCTCAGGCCATGAACCTACAGGCGTGCTCCACGACTGCCCCAGCCCGGCAGCCTCGTGGCAGAGCCGCAGCTCTGGGCAGCGAGCCCGACAGAGGTGGCAAAGGGACATGCACTCGGAGATCTGCTGCTTACACATCTGGGTGCACTGGAACCAGCCGTCCGGGCGGGGTGGGGGCACTGTTTCTGTGGAGAGGAAGTCCTCCAGGTGGACGAGGGTGAGGGCCCCTCCTGGCTGCAAATCCTGACCCAACCACCGCTGCGACAGATCAGGTGAGGAGCGCCGCAGAGGCAGGGAGCCACAAGGCCACGTCTGAAACAGCTCCTGGGACCCGAGGGTCCTTGGGTCACTAGTTTTACATAACGCTGATTTCCACAGAAGCAACCTGGTCTTTAAAACCTTAGCATGTCAGATAACAAGGAGTGGGTAGATTCCCCAAGTAATAGCCCCCTACTTCTACCCCAGCTTCTGGGGAGCCATTAATAAACTTGCGGTGCATTTGCCCATTAAGATAGTTCATGTAAGTGGGAGTATACGCTATCTGTCCTTTTGTGTCTGACTTCCTTGACAGTGTTCGTAAGATTAAGCCACGGGGTAGCAGGACTCCATTTCTCTCAGACTGAATCACAGTCCATTGTATGACCTGCCGCAGGTGGTCTGGCTGTTCATCTATTTGGGTTGTTTCTACCTTTGGCTCATGCCCAGTCTGGGAACAGAACTGCTGGGTCAGATGGTAAGTCTGGGTTTAGCTTTTTGAGGTGCTACCAGACCATTTTCACAGTGGCCGCACCAATTTCCGTTCCTACCAGCAACAGACCAGGATTCCAATTTTCCCACCAACTCTTTTTCCTGACAATAGACATACCGGTGGGTATGAAGTAGTGTATCATTGTGGTTTTCATTTGCATTCCCCTAATGACTTTTTGGAAGCTCCATCTATTCAAATACCTTACCCTCTTTTCAATGGGTTATCTTGTTATTAACCAGCAGCCAACTTGAATTAGGGTCACTGTGTTGTGCAACCACCCCAGTCAACTGAAACATGTCTCTTTTCAGAGAAATCTTCAAAAGGCTTCCAATGGCTTGCCCTTGTTCTCAAGACCAAGCCAGTCTCTGGCTTCCTTCTGTTTCCTGCAGAGCCAAACCTTTCCTGCCTCAGGGCCTTTGCACTCACTGCCCCTCTCCCTGCCTCTTGGCTTCCTCCTCTCCAGCTCTTCTGGGCTCAGCCGTTGGGTGGCCATCTCAGCCAGGCCTCCCCCACCTACCCGGCTGTCCCAGCCCCACACCAGGCCAGGCCCCAGCATACTTGCAGGCGCCCACCATCCTCCAAGGAATCTGCTGCTTATGGCACTGGGAGTCCTGCCAGACTTGCTGCCTGCATGTGGGCGAGCAGACCTACTCCGAGCTGCCAGCCCTCAGCCCACCCTGCTCACCCGACAAGAGCTGTGGGTACTTGGTGTGAATCAGGTTGGTGAGGTCGCCGCCGTCATCCAGGATCATGTTAAGGGGCCCATCCTTGAAGTACAGCGTTTGCTTGATGCACCATAGGTACTCCTCGTCTGTTTCGCCCTTCCAGGCATACACTAAAGGACAGGAGGCCCCATCAGACCTGGCCCTCCCCACCGGCTCAGACTCTAGGGAGCCACCTTGCAGTCAATACTCTCTCCTCCCTGATTCTATCCCCAACACCTGCAGCCCCCTCTGAAGGATCCAGCTGTGCTAAGGACCCAGAATGGAGCCAGGGAAATCCAAACTCAAATGCTGGGTCTGTTGTTCTTCAGTTGTGTGACCCTGGGTCAATCGCCTCACTTCTCTGAGCCTCCGCTTTCCTTGTGTGACTATCTGGAATTAAGTTTTCATCCTCATTCTGCCTGGACCCTGGACCAGAGCATCAATCCACAGCGGGCAGGGCTTCCATCCACCATGCCAGCTGCTCCTGGTTGAGGGCAGCCACAAGGCGAGGGGTCATACCCAGCATCAGTGTGACCCTGAATCTGAGGCAAGACCCAGGGTCTACTCTGCTCAGACAGGACCCCAGGGCCAGCGGCCTTTGTGGTGAGTGGTCCCAAGCAAAATCTCACCAAAAACGTACTACTGGTAGCCATTATGTCTGAAAGACATTGTGTCAGCCAGTACTCTCTTAAAGCTGGCATCATGGCCCCTTCTGCTCTCTCCTCCCAGGACCCCCAGTAAGGCAGGCACTGCCACCATTGTTGCAGATGCCCTGAGAGGGGCTCAGACATGCATGAGTCACTCAGCATGGCAATCCAGAGCCGGTACAGGGCTCGTGACCTCCACACTAAGCTCCTCCCACCACAAGATATGACTGGGACACAGGTGTGAGGCTCCCACAAGCCTCCTGTGATCAAAGGAGGCCAGCCGAGCAGGGCCAGCTGCCCTACCTCCCAACTGGGGCCGACCATGGTTTCGAAAACACAGCCTCTCCCAGGAGAGCAGGGAAGAGTGGGGGAGGTGTCTGTCCCGCTCAGGCCAATCTTCCCTGGCATCCTCCCTCCTCCACCTGTACCAGGTAAAAGGGTATCTCAACTGTCTTATCCAATTACTGTCTACTCGGACCACTCCAGTCCCCAAGCCCAGGCAGTCATGTGCTCCTTTCTCCAGCAGCCTGCAGACAAGTCTTTCCACTTTCGACCTGGTCCTCCCCAGTCTTCCAGACCAGGGCAGCTGAAACTTTTCCCCACTCCCAATCCCTTTTCGCCTGGGAGATCTGCCACACAGGCAAGCGTGCCAGAAACACCTGCCGTTCCTTACAGCTAATTCTAGACTAATGTTTGGCCATCGCGCATTCAGAAACCTTTTCCAGTTGCCAAGTTTCTTCACCCCCCCGCCCCCCAATATAGGGTGGTGACCCCTAGTTTAAGAAGCTCTTGTTCTAAACCACCCAACCTTAGCCAGTAACCTTTGGGGCTTTCTTCTGACCATATGCTTCCCCAGTTCTTCTGGAGAGAGACTCTCACCACCCTTCCTTTAAGAGGCTGCCCCGTCTCTATCATGGGTTCCCAATTTTAAGACACTACTGTTCCTGGTCCCATGACCTGGGCTGGGCCGATATCCACCTGGCAAGATGAAAACTGGACCAAATGGCCCTTTCCCATGGATTCTGTGAGCATGGCTCTCCTCCATCATTGCAGCAAAGTCTGTCCCTCCAGGAGTCAGCCGAATGAACAGGGAAGCACCGGGTCCCTTCCTTCACACATGCCCAGACCCCCAGTATCAAGCAGGACTCACCTGGAATGCCAGCCTTGGCAATGGCAGCTGCTGCATGGTCCTGGGTGGAAAAGATGTTGCAGCTGGACCACTGCACCTGCAAGAGCCGGTAAGACAGGGCTGCTGGTCACTGAGGGCCCAGAAGCACCAGGGCCCCTGGGCAGGGAGAGAGGAAAAGCCCTGGGTTGGAGAGTGAGATAGTTGGGATTTAGGCCCAGTGACTATAAGCCGGTGACCCTGGGTGAATGGGCAGATGGGAACCAGAGCACGGTAAGATCCGTGTGATGTCGTAAAACATCGCTCTGGTGCTGCAAGGGGCATGAACTATAGCAAGAAACGGGCAGAAGCAAGGAGCTCAGAGGAGTCCAGGCGAGAAATGTGGCAGGAAGAGGGGAGGTGATGAGAAGCTGTCAAACATGGGTTTATTCTGAACATGGAACCGACAAGACTCGCTGAGGGATGAGCTGTAGGTGATCGAGACAGAACCCAAGGTTCTTGAACCAACAGAACCTACAATACTAGCGTTTCCATTTACTGATGTGGGGAAGGCTCAGGTTAGGGGAGAGGGGTGCACGAAACCCTCTTGGTTTTAAGTTGGAGGCCTGCAAGTGGAGCTGATAGATTGGTAACATCCTGGGGAGAAATCCAGGATAGTAGTAGATATATTTGGGAGCCATTACCAGGGGGCCAGTGTGTAAGCCATTAACCTAGACCACCAAGAAAGTGAATGTTGACAGTAAAGAAGTGGTCTCAGAATTGAACCTTAAGAGTACTGTTAGTATTGGCTGCCCTGAATCCCATCTTCCTTTTGGGGAACCACCTGGCTGCTCCTCAACTCCCCAAAAGCTTGGAAGAGCTTCTAATCATTGGTACACATGTCCCAAGCTGAACCAGTCAGAGCACCTCATCCTTCTGGCAGGAAGACTGCTCCAAGACAGGCACCTGACCCAACAAGAGTACACGAGAAGCACTCCTAAGATGGCTAACTGGGATTGTGGAGTAGAGTTTTTTGGGGGGGCGCTCCTCAGTGAAGAGGATGTGAGTTGGGGGCAACCAGGCCGGGCATCTTCCCACCAGAAAGTGTAGCCCCACCGGTATCTCCCTGATCATTTGATCTCCCTTCTGACCCACTTTAAAGTTGTTTCCGTTTTTCCTATTTCCTGCTTTCTTTGTGATGGAAGTTTTCCTGGTTCACCTAGTCATATTGCTGTTGAGTGTGTTTGTCTGCTTCCTGCCGGTGTTTTGTATGATTCTGTGTCTGTGACAACCCAGCAGAGTAACTGGATGGGTAATTGCCTAGGGGCATGGCAGGGGGAACGGGAGCGAACAACAATGAGCAGGAGTGGTGCGGACCAGACAAATCTTAATACAACTGAATGAAAACATATTTTTTTAAAGGGGGAGGTCAGCAGCAATGGGAGAGGGAAAGAAAACAAGTGACAGGTTCCGCTCCCTACATGGTCTTCTTCTACCCTGGCAGACCCCAGAGAGGGCAAGGCAGCTGTCTGGAGCCGCTCAGCTTGGGCCTCACCTCAGCTCCCAGGGCGACAAGGGTCTCAATAAGGACAGCTGTCTCCACGGTCATGTGCAGGCACCCCGCAATGCGGGCACCCTTCAGCGGCTTGGAGGTGGAGTACATCTCACGCATGCGCATCAGTCCAGGCATCTCGTTCTCTGCAATGTCCAGGGCCTTACGTCCCCAGGCGGCCAGGCTGATGTCAGCTAGAGGGGTGAAGATGGATGGGGGTCCGTGAGTCGCCTCAGCCCACTCACCATGAGGCGCTCGCGGACTCAATACACAAGAGCTTAGCGATGGGTCCCTGCAACCTCCGAGTCATGCGACAAGGACCGATCGGACAAGGACCGATCGAGGGAGCCAGGGCACTAGGGCGTCAGCATCAGAAAAAGAAAGGCATCATCTCTGCCCAACTGCTGCTTCCGGCCTAACGAGAAAACAAATAACCGCACCAGGGCATAAATGTTACAACCCAGCCAAGTACCCCTTTGACAAATAGCTGTCAGACTCTGTTCCTCCCACCACTACCTGGTCACCGCTCCCCTCATTTGTTAGAGGTTGTTAGCTCCTGACTCGCCATCTTCCTCTCCAGGTCATCCTACGTGGTCACTTCCACATCTCCTACAATAAGTTCCCTGACCTCGCTTAAGATAGGTGAAAAATCACCTCTTCCCCGCTCCCAAGGTTTCTTCCCACATGGAGGGAGCTCAGCTGTGTACTCTTTTAGCTTCTCTCTGCACTGGGGTGGAGGGCGTGGAGGGCGTGGAGTGGCCTGACCTTGGAGGACTCACACTAGGCATGCTGAGTTCAGCTCTTCCCTCCTGCGCGGCCCAGCAGACGTGCCTGCAAGAGGCTCATCCACACAGCGAGAGGCCCAGCTCAGACCGCCTCTAACTCAATTCCGAGGGTCTGTTTTCAGGCTCATTTGGGCTTTTACGCAAATTTGTGTCCTCTGGCGTAAATGTTATTAGTAACAAAGGTTATGTTTTAGCTTCTACCTCCCACTCCAATTGTCTCACATTTGCCCAATTCTCAGACAGGACTATCTCCTTACTTTTTCCTCCAAAGAGCTCACACTGGTCCCTCCCCCACCTCAGTGGTCCATTCCAAAAAGCATACCCTGGGTCAGCCTTTCCCTAATGATAACTTCTTTCTTGATAGGTGGGTGCCCTAGTGGCATAGTGGATAAAGCATTGAGTTGCTTACTGCAAGGTTCCAAGTTCAAAACCACCAACTGCTCCATGGGTGAAAGAAGGGCTTTCTACTCCTGTAAAGAGTTTTAGTCTCAGAAATTCACAGGGGAGTTTCTACCTTTTTCTACCAAGTTCTACCTTATCCTACGGGGTCACTATGAGTCAGCAATGACTCGATGGCAGTGAATTTGGTTTCTATTTTTTTGTATTTCATTAAGAATCTGTGGGTAGGCCACTGGACATCCCCTTACAGAAGGGTCTCAGGAGGAGACTCTCCCCCCTCCCCCACTATTATGATCCCAATTCTACCTTACAAATCTGGCTAGACCACAGGATGTACACTGGTACAGATAGGAACTGGAAACACAGGGAATCCAGGGCAAATGATCTCTTCAGGACCAGTGGTGTGAGTGGCGATACTGGGAGCGTTGAGGGAGAGTGGGTTGGAAAGGGGGGACAGATTATAAGGATCTACATGTGACCTCCTCCCTGGGGGACGGACAACAGAAAAGTGGGTGAGGAGAGACATCGGACAGGGCAAGATATGACAAAATAATAATTTATAAATTATCAAGAGCTCATGAGGGAGGGGGAAAATGAGGAGCTGATGCCAGGGGCTTAGGTGAAGAGCAAATGTTCTGAAAGTGATGAGGGCAATGAATGTACAAATGTGCTTTACACAACTGATGTATGTATGGATTGTGAAAAAAGTTATATGAGCTCCTAATAAAATGATATAAAAAAAATCTGCGGGCATGCTTATAAATTTCCCCTGGTTAACTGGAGTCAATGGGCTCGGGATTCAAGGGGCAGGGAATGCCTGGTGACTTTTATCTTTATAAAGCTTAGAATCGGCCAGTCACCAAAGGGGTAAGTGTATTCTCTGTAGAGAAACCTAGCTAGGGTGGAAAATATGCTTCCAGCTATGCATCTAAACAATGCTCAAGATGAAATAATCCTCCTCCATGGGAAGGTCCACTCCCACTGCTCCCCGCCCCACTGCCCTCGATAGGCCATACACTGATGTCTATCTCTTGGAAATCTTGATTACAATCTTCTGACCTTGTCCCTCTAGATCAGTGGTTCCCAACCTTCCTAATGCCTCAACCCTTTAATACAGTTTCTCATGCTGTGGTGACCCCCAACCATAAAATGATTTTCGTTGCTACTTCATCACTGTAATTTTGCTACTGTTATGAATCGGGCGACCCCATGAAAGTTATTCAACCCCCAAAGGGTTCGCGACCCACAGGTTGAGAACCGCTGCTCTAGATCATAGTTTGCTTGGCTTACAGAGCCCCTCTGGCAACTGAAAACTTTTGTACTATGTCACCCAGCCCATAATCCAGGATAAAGCATGGGTATCCGTTTTGCAGCCCCTCTGGAGGGTTGCAGCGCCCCCCAGGGGGTGCTATCACCCACTTGAGGAAACACTTGTGTAGAGCCCTAACTCTTCCATGGGAGCAGCCTGTCAGCGACTGAATCCATTCAATATCGCAACATCCTGGTCTTCTGGGCCCCTCCCAATATTGTCACCTTCTGCCTTCCACTGCCCACCACCCTCCACTGGCCATCAAGCCCTCGAAAAGCTTGCCTGCTGTCCCTCAAAGAACGTGCTTGGAAAAACTCCCACTCTACTGAAAGCCAATGCTTTACACTAAGCCGGTGAGCCCAGCAGGAGGAAAATCACAGCCGCACCAACAGGTGTCACTGGAAACCTAACCTCAAGGCGACACCCAGCACACTCCAGCAACCCGAATTACATGTCCCAATAAATGCTTCATTGGATGGCCTAGCCCTGAGGATTCTGGGAATTCCTGGATTTCCTCCTTGGAGGTGGGAGAGACTCTCTCAACTCACTCCCGGAGAGACACTCTACTGACAAGACACATGACACAACGCTGATATAGCTGGTGACCTCTGGAGCCGGAGAAGCCACACGGAGACCCCTGCCAGTGCTGAGAGGCTTCTACCACCACTGGATCCATAAGACTTTGCACCCACTGGCCTGTGATCTTCCTGCATTTGGTGTCATTGCATGTGTCTCGTGAGCCTGAAGAGGAATTTATAGATTGAAATTGGACATATTGGCTAATATTGGACTTATAGACTTGATCTGGACTGCTGAATGTTTTCTCATTAGTCAACTGCTCTTGTATATAAAGCTCTTTCTTATACACATATGCGTGTTTATGAATTTGTTTCTCTAGTCTACCCAGACTAACACAGGTCACTCACAACTGACCTCACTTCCCAGCTCACTGAGAATTCAGAACCATGCCACTTTCCCTCTGTGGAATCCACTAATCCTCATTACTGTGTAGCTGCAGAATGGACATTCTTTCCTATTACAATAGAAGAGCTGGTCTGATCCTCTCACCTTGAGATTGAAATTGCTCTTCAAGATCTCCAAAGCCCAGCCTGATGGCCAAATCGTGACAGCCCAGTTATCTATGTTCACACCTCACTGGAAAGCCTTCCTTATCTTCTATGACAAGGAAGGATTAAGTGGATTCCAAGGAGGGAACTTCATGTGGTCTTCAAACTACATCCCTGATTAATCATGGATGCGCTCCTCTGATCTCCAGCCTTTACAAACCTTCGGTACCAGTGGTTCTCAACCTTCCTAATGCCGCAACCCTTTAATAACAGTTCCTCATGTTGTCGTAACCCCCAATCATAAAATTATTTTTGTTGCTACTTCATAACTGTTATGAATCATAATGTAAATATCTGATATGCAGGATGTATTTTTTTTAATCATTTTATTGGGGGCTCGTACAACTCTTACCACAATCCATACATACATCAGGTCCAGCACATTTGTACATTTGTTGCCATCATCATTCTCAAAACATTTACTTTCTACTTGAGCCCTTGATATCAGCTCATTTTTTCCCTCTCCCTCCCCACCCCCCCTCATGAACCCTTGATAATTTATAAATTATTATTTTGTCATCTGACACTGTCTCACGTCTCCCTTCACCCACTTTTCTACTGTCCGTCTCCCAGGGAGGAGATTTTATATAGATTGTTGTAATCGGTTCCCCCTTTCCACCCCACCCTTCCTCCACCCTCCTGGTATCGCCACTCTCAGCACTGGTCCTGAAGGGGTCATCTGTCCTGGATTCCCTGTTTCCAGTTCCTATCTATACCAGTGTACATCCTCTGGTCTAGCCATATTTGTAAGGTACTAGAGGAAAGTTGTATATTTCATCATTGCTACACTGCACCCTGACTGGCTTGTCTCCTACCAGAGACCCTTCTGTAAGGGGATGTCCAGGTGTCTACAGAAGGGTCTTGGGTCCCCAATCTGCACTCCCCCTCATTCACAATGATTTGATTTTTTGTTCTTTGATGCCTGGTAACTGATCCTTTGGGCACCTTGTGGTCACACAGGCTGGTGTGCTTCTTCCATGTGGACTTTGTTGCTTCTGAGCTAGATATGCGCTTGTTTACCTTCAAGCCTTTAAGACCCCAGACGCTGTATCTTTTGATAGCCGAGCACCATCAGCTTTCTTCACCACATTTGCTTATGCACCCACTTTGTCTTCAGATCATGTCGTGAAGGTGAGCATCATGGATTGCCAGTTTAATAGAACAAAGTGTTCTTGCATTGAGGGAATACTTTGCTATGCAGGATGTATTTTCATTGTTACAAATTGAACATAATTAAAGCATAGTAATTAATTACAAAATAATATGTAATTATATATTGCTAAATATTTATGTGTTTTCCAATGGTGTTAGGTGACCCCTATGAAAGGGTCATTCAAGCCCCAAAGGGGTCAAGACCCACAGGTTGAGAACCACTGCTCTATACAGTGATGCCTGCCCCTACCCCTGTATTTCTCCTGAGGCCCAATCTTACCCATCCCCACCCCAGCTTAAAACTGTCCATGCAGCATCTCTACTTGGCATTTATAATGGCTTGTCATCTTTGATTCATGGTCCTCTGATGTGCCCTCGAGCAGTTACTCTCCCAAACCTTCCGTTTTTAAGCACAGAACCCATGGTCCTAACAATCACTCTGGTCACAAACTTAAGATTTCTTGACTCCTCTTTTCCCCTCACCCCTCGCCAACCCATCAGCTTATTGTTACCTCAACATCCTAAATAAGATGAGAAAGCATCAGAAAGTTAGTGGGGAAAAGGAAGAAAAGGATCATGGGGATATTTTTTTCTCCCACAGCTTTTTGTTTGGTTTGGTTCTTTTAAGCTTCTAACTGTGGATTGGGCAGATTATCAGTTTTACATCCAAAGAACTCATATCCGTAAGTGGATTACTATAGATACAGTCAGGTTTTGACCCATGTTAAATTTGTTATAGTTTTTTGATGTTCTGCTTTCTGTTCTACTGAGGTTTTCCTGTTGTTTTGATGTTGGGTTTTTAAAAAAATCCTTTTCTGTATATGAAATCTAGGAATAGGGGAATTTATAGACAGGAACTGGATTAATGATTTCTTGGGGGTATAGCAAGGGTGGTTGGGGGAAAGTGGGGAGCTAATAACAATGAGTACAAGAAAGAAGAAAAGGTTCTAAAACGTGATGATTGCACAACTCTTTTTAATATGATTAAACGATTGAATTGTAGGTTATGTGGATTATATGCCCATAAAACTGTTTAAAAAAAAAGACTTCACAAAAAAAAAAAAAAAAGACTTCACATCCACAGTCTCTGTGAAGCCCCCTGGCATTATGCAATCCAACCATGGATCCCACCTTTATCCAAACCACCACTTTCAATTGAACAGAAGCAGTCTCCTTCCCATCTCCATTTACTGTCCCCCCACAGCAACCAGGCCAGCTTTTAAAATGTTAAGCTATATTACTATTACTCCTAATGTGTTTGCTTAAAAATGAGAGAGGCTTCTCGTGCCAATGAATCAAATCCTAACTGTTCACCTGGTCTCCTCTCCCCACCTTCACCTTTTCGCTCACTGCTTCACCACAGAACCTTTTTACTCCAACAAGCTGAGGGTGGGAAGCTTACTCTCAACTTCGAGGATTTTACTCCAGCAGTTTTTCCTTGGCCTGAATGGATCCCACACCCCACCCCACCCCCGCTACATGGCACATAACAGGTGCTCAGCGAAAACATGGGCGTAAGAAAGAATCCAGTAACTTCCTAAGGAGGAACCACAGGTGTGCCAGGGTGACAGAGTAAACCAAGCCAAACTCGCTGCCATCAAGCCGATTCCAACTCACAACGACCCTCTAGCACAGGGTAGAAATGCTCCTGTGGATTTAACTCTCCCAGAGTGGAAAACCTAGTCTTTCTCCTGCAGAGCAGCTGGTGGTTTCAAACTGCTGACCTTGCCGTTAGCAACCCAATGGGTAACCACTATGGGCCACAGGGGCTCCTGGCTGACAGAGGGAAAGGATCAAAACCATGAGTCGGGATTTGATTCCCAGGGAGGTGAGAAGCCCTGTGAGTTTTCTGGGAAGGATCATGACAGGGTATCTTCAGAAGAGACTCACTGGCTGCTGCCAGGAACTCTAGAGCAAGAAACCTGTGAGGGGAAAAAAAACTGGGATGGTAGCCATGGAGACACGAATCCCACGTTTTCTATGTGTGTCTTTCCACATGGCCCTCGGGTCACATTTGTATCTCCAGTCTCCAATAGGGAGCGTCTGGCAGAGAAGGGTCAGCAAATGTTTGCTAACCATAGCTGTTGCAAGAACCAAATGACAGGAGGCACACAAAAGGGGCTGACGTGAGCACAAACACAAGGGCAAACCCAGTGCCATCGAATCACTGCCTGCAGATCTTTGCAGAAGCAGTCAGCCTTATCTGATGGGTCTTACTATTAACAACTCAAAGTACCATCAGGTTTCTTACCTTGGGCCTGTGGGGAGGGGAGGGAAAATGAAACAAGTCTGTGCTCACTCTTACTCCCTAGCCTTAATAAGGACAAGGCCTAGAGGTGTGTGCCCCAGGTCTCAGCCCGTTAGGGACTAGGGACCAGGTGGGGCTTGAGCCAGAGGTCTTCTACGGGAAGATGCATTGTGTCCTGTCCTGCGTCCTCTTCCCCACCAGCACCACCAGTCCCTGAAGCTTCATTACCTTCATCGCCCTGAACTCAGAATTTCTTTCTACAGAGCCCCCCAACTCTAGGGATGCTGTGAATGCTCTCGAGCAGCGGTTCTCAACCTGTGGGTCTCAACCCTCTTTGGAGGTTGAACAACCCTTTCACAGGGGTCCCCCAATTGATAACAGTAGCAAAATTACAGTTATGAAGTAGCAATGAAAATAATTTTACGGTTGGGGAGTCACCACAACATGAGGAACTGTACTAAAGGCTCGAGGCATTAGGAAGGTTGAGAACCACTGCTCTAGAGCTCATGGTTTCCAGGGGAGCTGAAGACAAGGCAACAGGAACAGCTAAACCCGTAAAGGGGAGATCATCGTCCCTACCAGCTATGCTGATGGTTAAAGATGCCATTTGGACAATGCCTAGTATAGTATTCCCTCTTTGATGGGGTGTCCTTCCTCCACCTCTACCCAGCCAGTCAAGCTTTCCCACTTCCAAAACGCACAGGGAATTCCCACCAACAACCCAATGTTCCCAACTCTCACCCACTGATTTCCCACAGTATTACCAAACTCCTTGCCCCGTCCAGCTGGGCCACCCACGTGACATTGACTTCACCTTTCTGGGCTGCAATTTCAACACAGAACTACTATTTTGACAAGATTTATAGATCACCTTAACCAGTCACTTCCTCCAACGGCCTGTTGCCTCATCGGTAAAACGGGATGGCTCCCGCCTCTAACAGTTACATGTGTGCAGATCACCAGCTACAAAGCAAGCCTCCCATAAGTCTCAAGTATCAAGTTGTTTAAAAACTGCTAACCAAAGGAGCGCTGGTGGCATAGTGGTTCCGTGTTGGGCTGCTAACTGTGTACGTTCAGTAGTTCAAAACCACCAGCCATTCCCAGGGAGAAAGACAAAGCTTTCTACTCCCATAAGAGGTTACACTCCCAAAAACTGTTAACCAGCATAGGGCAGAAAGACTAGGCTGTCTACTCCCCCAAAGGTTTACACTCTTGGAAGCCCAAAGGCGCAGCAGTTCTACCCTAT
Organism: Echinops telfairi; assembly: GCF_000313985.2. NCBI lineage: Eukaryota > Metazoa > Chordata > Mammalia > Afrosoricida > Tenrecidae > Echinops > Echinops telfairi. Next base: position 22,896,175 of record NW_022109491.1, on the reverse strand, counting down.
CCTATAAGGTTCCTATGAGTCAGAATGGCAATATGTTTGGTTGGGGTTTGGGGCCAGCCCAGACCGATAGTTTGTTTGTTTTACCCCTTAAATGTATTAGAGTATCCCAAGTGTACACACACTTCCAGACAGTGGTGAAAGGGGTGGGCTCTGAGAGGTCTAAAGCGCCTGAATTAAAACCCTGCTCCACTACTCCCAATTGCAAGCGCGTGGGCACGTGAACGTGATTCCGTTGGATTTCCGTATATGTCTGCAAAATTTAACATGTAAAAGTCCCTACCCCAAAGCGCCGTGAGAATACACTGATTTAATCTCGAATAATGCTGTAAGTGCTAATCCCACAGCAAATGCCCAACAAAGACCAACCCCCAGGGTATCAGAGAGCGGGGTTTTTCTAACCATTGTTTCTTTGTCTTTTCCTTTCGAAAGAGTATGCACAACTGTCCTTGTTGGCCAGGCGGGCAACTAGCCCAACATGCCCGGTGGGTGGCCCAGCGCGGCTCACTCTCCAGGCCTCCCCTCACGTGCTTCAGCGTTTAGACTTTCGCCCAAAAGATGAGCAGCTGTCCCAGCTGGCCAGGGTCGGGCCAGGCCCAAGAGGCAGGAATTGAACCCTATAACGTACATCCTGCAAACCCCATATGTTCAAGACCAAAATCAGGCGTACGCTCAGCGCCAGCTCGGGTTGGCTCCGGGCGGAACACGCCGCCTGTGCGCGGGTCCAGAGTCCGCGCGGCTGCACCGAGCCTCGCAGGGGTCGCCGGGAGTTGTAGTCCGCGGCCTGCGCTGGAGCGCGGCACACCGCGGCGGGAGGACTCCAAGCCCCAGGTGGCCTCGCGTGAGCAGGATAGCGTCTAGCCTGCGGAACATGGGGGTCCTAGGCGCCCCAGGCCAGTGCCGCCCGCTACAGGCCGCGGGCGAACGGAGGGCGGACGCAGCCATTGAATGTCCTAGAACTCACCGACTTTGTAGGGCAGTTTCTCCGTCATGTTGGCGGCGTTTCGGCACGGAAGGGCAAGGGCAGAGGGGGCCGGACTCAAGCTGAGAGGAGCACTGGGCAGGCGGCGCCGGGCAGGGACCTGCGCGTGGTGGCGGCGCCTTTAAATATCTTCTGACTTGCATATTCATGAGTCCGTTCGGGCGCAACCGCCCGGGGCGGGGCCCAAAGGCAGGGGGCGGAGCCGGAACGGACTTCGTTCTTTGCTCAGAGCCCAGATGTGATTGCACGCGGCCCGTTGCCCAGCGTTCGGAATTCTGGAAGGCTGTTAGGAGAGACTGGAAAACTAGCCTAGGTCATGTTTTCATTCCATCAGCCACTGAAACCGAATTGAACTGGAATTTCAGCCAATTCACTTCCTAGAACCTCAATTTTCTTGTCTATAAAATGTAAAATACCTACTACTTGGACTATAAGGAAAGCTGACTTTCTCTCCCATCCCGCCCCCACCACCCAACCACTTTCTTGAGTTTATGTTAGTGTATTTATACTTTTACTGCTGATGTACTCCCACTCTGTGTGTGGCCTCCATCCCCACATCTCTAAAACTACTCCGATCAAAGGCGTCTATTTCCCTGATATACACACTTTTTTTTTAACCTTTTTGAATGACTAGGGTGAAGAATTGCAAAGCAGATCATCAATTTTTTAAAATCATTATATTGGGGGCTCGTACAGCTTTTATAACAATCCATACATACATCCATTGTGGCAAGCACATTTGTTCATTTGTTGCCCTCATCATTCTCAAAACAGTTGCTTTCTATTTAAGCCCTTGATATCAGTTCCTCATTTTTCCCCTTCCCGCTCCCCCCTCCCTCATGAACCCTTGATAATTTATAAATTGTTATTATTTTGTCATATCTTACACTGTCTGATGTCTCCCTTCACCCACTTTTCTGTTGTCCATCCCCCAGGGAGGAGGTTATATGTAGACTCTTGTAATCGGTTCCCCCTTTCCACCCTACCCTCCCTCCACCCTCCCCGTATTGCCACACTCACTACTGGTGCTGAAGGGATCATCTGTCCTGGATTCCCTGTGTTTCCAGTTCCTATCTGTACCAGTGTACATCCTCTGGTCTAGACAGATTTGTAAAGTAGAATTGGGATCATGATAGTGGGGGCGGGGAGGAAGCATTTAGGAACTAGAGGAAAGTTGTATGTTTTATCATTGCTACACTGCACCCTGACTGGCTCATCTCCTCCCAGCGACCCTTCTGCAAGGGGGTGTTCAGTTGCCTACAGTTGGGTCTTGAGTCCCCAATCTGCACTCCCCCTCATTCACAATGATTTGATTTTTTTTGTTCTTTGATGTCTGATACCTAATCACATCAACACCTCGTGATCACACAGGCTGGTGTGCTTCTACCATGTGGGCTTTGTTGCTTCTGAGCTAGATGGCCACTTGTTTACCTTCAAGCCTTTAAGACCCCAGACACTATATCTTTGGATAGCCGGGTACCATCAGCTTTCTTGATCACATTTGCTTATGCACCCACTTTGTCTTCAGCGATCATGTCGGGAAGGTTAGCATCATGGAATGCCAGTTTAATAGAACAAAGTGTTCTTGCATTGAGGGCGCACTTGATTGACTTGATTATATAGACCTGTCTGTTATTAGCAGCTTCCTCCTCCTCCTCCCACCTTCAAAGGCTGATGTTCTCTGCTCTCCCAGAGCCATCTCATCTACCATTATCCACAGAATAAAAACTGCCTTACCCAAGAAACTACCTATTTCCTCTTCTCAACCATTATCCTGCTTCCTCCTCACTTTCAGAGTTACCATGACAGTGAATTTTACCTGAATTCCTTTGCTCATTCGTTTTTTAAAACTAGGTTTTACTATCTATGTAATAGAGTCCCCTGGTTGATGCAAAAATGCAGTTGACCCTATGTCTGAAACATCAAACTCAGTGCTGACTCAGAGAGGCCCTATAAGGATAGAGTAGAACTGCTCTTGTGGGTTTCAAAGGCTATACATCTTTATGGTAGTAGAATGCCTCATTTTTCTCCTGAGGAGTGGCCAATGGGTTCAAACTGCTAACCACAATACATAACCTACTATGCCACCAGGGCACCTCTGAAGCATTATGTCTATTGAAAACCCTCAGGAGCACTCGGGGTCCCCATGAGTTGGTTTCAAAGAACAGTTGGGGCTGACTCACAGCAACTGGTTCATTGTATTACTTCTGTGAGTATCACAAAATAAGTAGAAAAAATGTTTTCTCTTTTTGCCAAGCTGGTGGGCATGAAATGGCATCTCATTGTGGTTTTAATTTACATTTCTTTTATTTCTCAAGAGCCTGATTATTCATATCTTACAACCCATCTGTGTGTGTGTCTCTTTCTCTCATGTCTTTGCCTGTTTAAAAACCGGTAATTAAAAAAAAGATGGGTAATTTGTTTTGTTTCTTTTCAATTAATAGGAATTCTTTACATAGTCTGTATATGAGTCCTTTGCTAATTCTATGTGGTACAAATGCCTTCTCTTAATGTGCGGCTTATCCTTTCAGCCTCTTTATGGTATTCTTTGGCAAACAGAAGTTCTTAGTTTTAATGTAGCCAAATGTATCTTTTTCTTTCGATGTAGTGATTTTTGTCTTGTTTTAGGAAGGCTTTCCTGGTGGTATAGTAGTAACTTGTTGGGCTGTTAACCTCAAGGACAACAGTTTGGAACCACCAGCTGCTCTGCCCGAGATAAATGAGACTTTATACTCCCCTGAAGAGCTACAGTCTCTGAGACCCACAAGGACAGTCCTGCCCTGTCCCAGGGGTCACTATGGGTCCG
>NW_022109491.1:22873522-22891135 GCF_000313985.2 Echinops telfairi | reverse complement strand
GTGTGCATGTTCTGATCTAATCCGATTTGTAAGGTAGAATTGAGGTCATGATAATGGCGGGGAAGGAAGCACGAAAGAACTAGAGGAAAGTTGTGTGCTTCATCAGTGCTGTACTGTGCCCTGACTGGCTCATCTCTTCCCTGGGACCCCTCTGTGAAGGGATGTCCAATTGTCTACAGCTGGGCATTGGGTCTGCACTCCCCAATTCACATTGGGTATGGTTTTGTTCTGGGCCTTTGATGCCTGTGATCCCATCGACACCTCATGATCACACAGGCTGGTGTGCTTCTTCCATGTGGGGTTTGTTGCTTTTGAGTTAGATGGCCACTTGTTTATCAGCTTGCTTGATTTTCACTGGATTTTTAAAGCAGTTTGGAAGTAGCAAACCTCACTGTTTTTTTCTGTATCATGCTTGTAGAAATAAACTTAAGAGTTTCTCTGTCTTTGGCTGAAACAGTGACAGGCAATCCCAGACCCTGTTCCCAGCATCACTTGGAATTCATTTGCTTGTAGACCACCTTTCTATGACTTCTGTTTTCCCTTGAGAGAGAGAGAGAGAGATGATCTTCTTATAACTCAAAAGTGGTTAGGTTTAAGATTCACCCTACTCTGGTACAATCTCATCTGACTAGCTAATTACATTCCATTCAACCGCATTTTGGAAAGTGGTGTCATTATTTGGCATTACCAGTTAATTCCAAGTTGTTGCCTAATCAATTCTGACTCATATTGACCCCATGTATTCATAGTAGATCTCTAGGCCTTTCTTCAGAACCACCTCTAGGTGACTTTGACCAACAACCAACATTTAGGTCAGTAGTCCATTACTTAACCAGCTACTATGTGATAATAGAGGTTTCTCTGAGATTACACACACACACACACACACACACACACATACACGAAAATAAGTCAAAAAGTATTACTACTAGGTTTCTAGTTCATACGTGCACAGGTTTATCCCAAACAAAATATGTTTAAACGTGAACTGTGTCAATAAATGGCTGCAGACAAGTTCCCTCCACAATACACTTGTCTTAGGAGCTTAGGGGCCCTTCAGAAAAGATCCAATCAAAACAGGAGCTTTTCAAGGGGAGCTGCTTGGCCAGTTAAATTCAAGACAGAGATTAGCTCTAAAGATTACTGTTTTGGGAAATTCCAAAAGGGTAAACTGGATGGATTTTCTGAAAGGACCTGAAACAATCACAGGGGCTTATTTTCTGCAGGGGAAAAAGTCGTAAGAAAATTGAAAACTTCATTAGTGAAAGGAGACATCGGTCAGTGTAAGACATGAAAAAAAAATTGTAATTATCAACGGTTCATGAGGGAGGCAGGGGGGGGGAGAGGGGGAAATGAGGACCTGATACCAAGGGCTCAAGGAGAAAGAAAATGTTTTGAAAATGATGATGACAACAAATATACAGATGTGCTTGACACAATGGATGTATGCATGGATTGTGATAAGAGCTGTACGAGCCCCAATAAAATGACTTTAAAAAGACAGACAGAAAGGAAACTGCATTAGTGAGACAACACCCAGGGAAATTGAGCCAAGGAAAGGTTTCTTATCATGACCATGCACCTGTTCATTCTTTGAGAGTAGCAAGAGCTGTCTTCTAAGAATTTAATTGGGGCTCACCTATCAGGAAAAATGCATAATTTTGGGGGGGTGGCGGGAGAGAAATAAAAAAATTTTTTTAAGAATTTGATTGGGATATTCTACCCTATCCACACTATAGCCCTGATCTCACCCCTTCAGACTTCTCTTTGTCCCCCAAACTCAAAGAACATTGAAAAAGAACACGATTTTTGAGTCTCTTAAGGATGCCCAAACCGACATTTTGATGTGGTGTACATCACACAGCACAGGATTCCTCAGGAAGGAACTAGAAAAGTGGGAACCCCCAGACAGATGTAGACCTAGAGAGAGGAAGTGTCAAGAAACAATGGCTCCAAAGTGTGCTATTTTTGTTTAATAAAACATTTTCTGATTTTGTAACAATACTTTTTCACTTAACCTTGTGTATATGTGTGTATCCAGAATGTTCCCTAGAAATGAGGGTGGTGAGACTTGGTCACACATACATTAGACATGTTATCCAGAGAGACCAGTCCCAGAAAAAGGACCTCATGCTTGATAAAGTAGACGGTGGATGAAAAAGAGGAAGACCCCCAACAAGATGTATTGACAGTTACTGGATTTATGGTTCCTTAGGGGTGCGGCAGGCGGGGTTGGGAGGAAATGGGGAACTAATAATGATGAGGCCAAGACTGAAGAAAATGTCATTAAATCACTGTGGTGGTGATTGTCCAACTCTTCTTGGTGCCATTAACTATTGAATTGTATGATATAGCAATTGAATTATATGTCAATAAAACAAAACAAAAGATGGATTGACACAGTGATTACAACAATGGGCTCAAACTTAACAATTGTGAGGATGGTGCAAGGCTGGGAAGTGTTTCTATCATTCTACTCTGCATAGAGTTTCTATGAGTTTGAATCAACTCTGTGGTACCTAACAACGACAACATATACACATACATATACATAGATGCAGGATCCCTAATGGTGCGATGGGTTAAGCATCAGGCTGCTAATCAAAAAGTCAGTAGTCCAAGTACCCCAGCTGTGGGAGAAAGATGAAGTAGTCTACTTTCATCAAAGATTTATAGCTTCAGAAACTCTATAGAGAAGTTCTACTCTATCCTGCAGGCTTGCTATGAGTCCGAATTGATTCAATGGCTATGGGCTTGGTGTTTATATACATGTCGGGGCACAATCTTCATTTATTTGGGACTTGTTTAAATTCTATCATTTTCCCCATAAAGGCCCCACATGTATTTTATTAAGGCTTATTCCTAGGTATTTCTATGTTGTTTTAAGTTTCGCTTTTTAAATGTTCACTTTTCAGGTATTTTTTTGGCAGATGTATAGTAATACAGAATATGCATCTTCCATTGTGTAGCCTTGCCATACATTCTCTTACTTGTTTGTAAAGTCTTTTGGACAGACTGAGTAATGACCATTTTCTTTCTTATTTTCTGATACACACACACACACACACACACACACACACCTGGCCTTTCTGCACTAGTTACATCTCTAGCACAATGGGAAATAAAAGAGGCAGACCCACCTGCCCTATTCTTGTTTCCTTCATGTGTGTTTCATCTCCTCCAGTGACTGGCACTTCCTTTCATCTCGTAACTGTTCCTTGAACTGTCAAAAGAACTCACAAATCCTCCGCACTGCCTTGGTCAAGCCTGAGCCCATCCTTCCCCATGTCCCACCCTGGACCACTACACCATCCTTCTTACTGGCCTCCCAGGATCTAGCTTCCCTGTAGTCACAGTGTTCTTTGGGGGGACAAATTTGATTGTATCTTTCTGTTGCTTGAAACCATGCACTGGGCTTCCTGTTGCCTAAAGCTATGGTTGGAAAACAAGCGGGATATGCCCTAGCTAATGGGATCATGTTTCTATTCATTTTTTATCCTAAAGGATATAAAATGAAGGTAACTCTTTAGTAATGAATGAACAGTTGGACTCTCACTTGGTCAGCGTGTCTGATCTCTGCTGAGCATTCATGTCGTGTCAGGTAGCAGCGACTTTCTGAGGGGCAGGCACCATGCACTCACTCATCCCTGTATTCTCCATGTTATTTTATCGCATCTAAGGGAGGCATCTCTCTCCCCTATGGATCTATGAGTTCCCTAGCTCCCTACAGAGGAAAATCAATGCCCTATTCTCTGTAGTCCCAGGATTCAGCACAAATCCCCAAACCAAATATAATGCATCAAGTCGACTCATAGGCAGCCACCTTAGATGGGGTTTCCAAAACTGGGAATCTTTACCAGAGTGCACATCCTCACCTTTCTCCCTTAGAGCAGCTGTTGGGCTTGAACTTCCAACCTTGTGGTGGGCAGTCCAACATTTAACCTACTGCTCCATCAGAGCTCCTTGGGATCCAGGACATTGCTGTGAATAGGTGTCACTCAGTGTGTTCGGACTCACAGAAGCCCCATGTGCAACAGAACAAAATCCTGTCTGATTCTGCACCAGCCTCACAATCATTCTTATGTTTGAGTCCCTTTTTGCAACCACTGTGTCAGTCCACCTTCTCAAAGCCACTGCCCCTCCACTTTACCGAGCATGATGTCCTTCTCCAGGGATTGGTCTCTCCTGACGACCTTTCCAAAATACGTGCAACAAAGTTTCATCATCCTTGCCTGTAAGGAACATGCTGGCTGTACTTCTTCCAGGAAGATAGATTTGCTTGTTCTTTTGGCAGCCCATGGGTCTTTCAATCTTTGTTGCCAGCATCATAATTCAAATGCATTGATTCTTTTTCAGTCTTCCTGATTCAATGTCCAAGTTTCATATGCAGATGAGGTGACTAAAAATAGCATGCGTTGGGTCAGGCGCACCTTATCCCTCAAGGCGATCTGCTTGTTTTGTAACCTCCCGCACAAAACTGACTGCCTGTCAAGTCAATATTGATCATAGTGACTCGATAGGACGGGCTCTATAGAACTTCCCTAGTGAGTTTCTGAGACTGCAACTGCTTATAGGAAGAGAAACCCTGTCCTTCTCTCTCAGAGTGCACTGGTGATTCCAAACTGCCAACCTTGTGAATTGCAGCCCAACACATAACCACGACACCACTCGTGCTCCTAATCTCCAGCTCAGACCCTAGTTAATTAGCACCAACAAAAATATTGATAAACCCAGAAGGTGAATTCATTCATTCATTCATTCATTCATTCAATAAGTATTGATCGAGTTATACTATCTATCCGGAACTGTGTGACACTTCTGAGAATTCAGCTACGAATAGATGAGACAAATCCCTGCCCTCATAGAGTTTGCATTCTAATGGGTGGAGAATAGCAAATAAACGGCTACGGGATTTCAGGCCATGGTGACTAGTGAGCATGTGCCGCTCTTTTCTGTGGTCTTCATAGCTGTTTGACCTGCGCTCAGGGCCCTGGCACATACTGTTCTCTCTTCTTGGAGAGTTCTTCCTCTAGCCTTTTGCATCACTGGCTGCTGCTTTTCCTATTTTGTTGTTGTTGTTGTGTGCCACCGAGCCAACTGAGATTCATAGTGACCTCACAGGACAAAGTAGAACTGCCTCATAGGCTCCCCATGCAGTGGTCTTTATGGGAACGGACTGACAGATCTTTTCTCCCGCATAGCCACCAGTGGGTTCGAAACACTGACCATTTGAAACGTTAAAACACTGTGCCCCCAGGACTCCTGAGCTGTTCCTATACTAGGAAGGAATCCTGAAATCATCAAGGAGTTTATTTTCCTTAGGTCCACAATCCAAGTCCATGGAAGCACTAGTCAAGAAATCAAACAACACATTGGGCAAATCTGCTGCAAAATACCTCTCTAAAGTGCTAAAAAAAAAAAACCACCAAAGGGCTCACTTTAAAGACTAAAATATGCCTGAGATAGAGAGGAAGCCTGGACCAGATGGATTGATACAGTGGTTGCAACAATGGCTTCAAGCACAGGAACACCTGTGAGGATGGCACAGGACCAGCAGCGTGCCAGGCTGTTGTGAGTAAGATTACTATGAATTAGAACTGACTTACTAGCACCCAATAACAACATACCAAAAGCCCAGGGTCATCACGACCCAATGCAGGATTTCTGAGACTGTCAATCTTTACAGGGACAAACAGCCTCATCCTTTCTCCCGAGGGGCAGCTGGTGAGTTGGAATCCTGACCCTTGTGGTGAGCAGCGCCAACGCCTCACCCACAGCATCGCCAGGGTGCCTTACAACAACAACAAAGGGACTACAAATTTCACAGACCACAAAAGCAAATGTGCAAATTATAGCTTGCTTAGTTTTGTTTTTGTGTAATTCAGCAGAGGGAAGCCCTGCGTGGCTTCTGAAGTTCCTCCCACCCTGAGTGTCTACATTTCCACTTACCAGCATGTTCTCAGTCCCAACTTAGCCTCCTGGATTCTCAGGGAAAATCACCCTGGAATGCAAACAAGAAAACCACACGCACTGCCCTCGAGTCAATCCCTACTCAGGGCAGCATTTAGGATCAAGTAGAACTTCCCCATCCGGTCCAAGGCTCTACATCCTTACGGAAGCAGACTACCACAGTTTTACCCCATAGAGCAGCTGGTGGATTCGAACTGCCAGCTTTTTGGTTAGCAGCTGAGCATTTAACTACTGGGTTACTAAAGGTTCCTTCTCTGACACACAGGAGATGCTTAATTTGCTGAACCACGGATTGATTAATAGATTGACTGACTGAATGAATATATGAATGTTCAGTGAGAGCCAGAACTCAAAGGGATTGTTTTTCCTGGTCTTAGGAGTTTTCCGCCTTTGACAGGGTGCAGTCTTTTTACACTTTCCTATTGTTTTAGTGAAAAAATATTTGAGTTTTCCTTCTCTGATAGGCTTCCGCCTTACACGGGTTCTGGCTTTCACACGTTTTACTGTATTACATTTTAGCCTTTTCACTTATTCAATGAAATGTATTTTTCATTCTAATATAGTAAAGTTAGAGGGTCTCTGGTGGTTCCGAGGTTAAGCACTGGGCTGCTAACCTAAAGGTCAATGGTTCAAACCCACAAACTTTTCCATGAGAGAAAAGTGAGGCTGTCTGCCTCCGAAAAGATTTACAGTCTCAGAAACCCTCTGGAGCAGTTCTACTCTGTCCTGTAGGTCCTCTACGGAGCCCACTCACTGACAGTCAGTGTAAAACGCTAGAAAAGAGAGAAAAGAAAAACAAAGTATCTATCACAACCTGTGTTTTAGAGAAAGGAGAGCTTTCAACTTTAGTGATTTCTGCTCTTTATGATTTCTTTCTTTTTTGTTTGCTTTAGTTTGCGGTGGGGGGGGGCTTCTATGTTCTTGAGAGGGAGCTTTGATAGTTTATTTGAAATGTTTTCTCTTTTCTAACAAATGCCTTTTATACTATATATTTCCCTCTCAGCATTGCCTTATCTGTGACATTTGATAACTTATATTTTTATTTTATTCAGTTTAATTTTTGAAAAGTGTTTCCTCAGACTTTCTCTGTGGCCCATGATTACTTAGAATTATGTGCTGTTTAGTTTCTAAGTGTTCAAATATTTCCCAGTTATTATTCTGTTATTGATTTCTAGCTCACACTGTGGTTGGAGAATACACACTGGATGATTTCAGTTGGTCTAAATTTATTGAGGCTTATTTTATGATCCAGGATACGGTCTGTCTTGCCATCTATCCTGTAGATACTTGAAACAAAGATGTAATCTGAAGGTGCTGGGTGGAGTATTGGATGCAGGTTAATTAGATGGTGTTAGTGAATGGTATTGTTCAGTTCTTCTATATCCTTGCTGCTTTTCTGTCTAGTGACTCTATCAATTGTTGAGAGAAGTTAGGTTTGCTGGCCCAAGGAGCTGGAGCTGAGCACCTTCAGGCCAAGGCTTGCTGGCAGAGTGGGGTGCCCCTGGAAACCTGACAGGCAGAGCTAACCTGAGCAGGGCAAAGGCCAAGGGGCCACATGGGTGAAAGGGTGAGGGCTAGAAAGCGGTGTGCGTGGGGTACAGAAGAGGCTGTCCTGATCTCCACCTCATCGGAATTAACCTTGAGCTGATGCTTCTTCTTCTTCTCCCCCTCCGGGTGGGGTCAAATACCATCCCCGTGCCATTTTGGAAGTCTCTCTTTGTCTGGTACTTTTCTTTGCTCTGAAGTCTAATTTCGACATGTATGGGTAAATCCAAGAGTTCAGAATTGTGGGAACTCAGGACCTGGAAGAGAGTGTATGCGGATGAATTCTTTATTCTCATATTTAAGAAGCCTGGGAGGCTAGGGTTCTGGGTGGAGGGAGGCCTTCATACTTGTGAGTTAGAGATGAGTCCCAATCACATTCTCGTACTTAAGATTAATCCCCGCAATATCTTCCCTTAGTAGCGCTACCTTAAAGTTACTTCTTACAAGCACTTGGCTAATTGCTATCTGGCTGACAGCTTTATCTATAGGAGCACACAGGTTGCTATTGTTCTTCCTGCACTCACTCAAGGGACAGTCACTCCCCCTTACCTGTCCCCAGCACAGGTGTCAGGTTACTCCAATGAACTCAGAGACCTCTAGGGTTAGGGTACAGCCCATGTAGTTAAGTATTAGGGGGGGCTTGCATGACCGAGACTATATAAATTGATGTAAGAATACATTTTCTCACTCTCCCAGACCTGGTTCCAAATACCGTGGAGGTGAGCACCCCAAAACTTTTGTCTGTTTCAGTTTCTTCCCTTCAAATGCACAACTGTCCCTTAGGACCCGTCCAGATGTGGGCTGGATTCCACCCAGAATTCTTTGTGGAGAATGCTTAAAGAAGCAGAAATACCACCTTCGGAAGTGTATAGTTCTAGATGAAGATGCTATGTTGAGAAACATAGCTTCATAATTTGATCATTTTTGTTGAATAAAGATTTCTGTGAACATGTGGCAACACTTCTTGACGAACCCTCATTAGGTGGGTGATGTGTTTTCAATCTGCCCTAGCAGCCTCTCTGTTTGAATTTGTGTATTTGGACCATTTATAGCTAATCTGTTATGTTACAGTCTAGGTCTGTCATTTTATTTTTGTTTTCTGGTCTACGTCTTGTTTGTCATCTCTTCCTTACCTTCCTGTGGGTGACTTGAACATTGTTTAGAATTTCTTTTTTCAACTTTTTTTTTTTTTTGCTGTGTGGTTGGGAATATGCACAGCAAATCAGACCTCATTTCAACAGTCTCTTCATATCTTGAACAATTAGTGACACTGATTACATTCTTGTAGTTGTACAAATCATTCCCACCTTCTTTTTCTGACTTGCTCCTTCATTACTAACGCAATTTACTGCCCCTTAGGTTTTATTTAATCTTACATCTTGATTTATCAGTAGTGTTTTTTTTAATGTTAACAGTTTTATTGACATATAATTCACATATGATATCATTCAATGGTTTACACATATTAAAAAGAGTTATGCAATCATCACCACCATTTTAGAACATTTTCTTCATTCTTGTACTGTTAGCTACCCATTTCCCCCCAACCTCCCTGCCATAACCCTAAGGAACTATTGATCCAGTTACTGTCTATATAGATTTAGCTATCCTGGATTTCCTATTAAAAAACACATACCCCCCAAACAACCACAAAAACAAAATTAAACAGGGACACTTCAACAGAAAGCAGAGAATAATAAAAACTAGAACAAAGTTAAAATGGGTCAAAAGGAAAACCAAATAATAAGGTGTTCCATTTTAACCTGACGACATCTGGGCTCATCCACTGTCCAATGCACTGTGTCAGATAGCAAGGCTAGTCACATCCCTGGTCAATAGCCAGAGGGGATTTACCAGAAGCCTGAGCCACAGGAGGACCCTGCAAAAGGCTGCAGTAATATTTCCCCCACCTCCCGCCAGCCATTTGATTGGGAGCTCCTACAGATATCACACTATTCCATAGTTCAATCACATCAAACAGAACTGTACAATTGCTACTACAATCATTTTCAGAAATGGTCTTCCTTTTTGAACTCCTTGACATCAGCTCTTTACTCCTCTCCCCCGCCACCCCCAATCAGTAATATTTTTGAGAGTTAGTATAGCTTAGTATAGCTATTTTAGTGGTTGCTTTATATACATAAAAGCCCTGGTGGCGCTGTTGAGTAAGCGTTGGACTACAAATCACCAAATCAGTGGTTCAAACCCACCAGCTGGTCCAGGGGAGAAAGAAGAGGCTGTCTGCTCCAGGGAATATTTACAGCCTTGGAAACCATATATCGGGTTGCTGTGAATTGGAAAGGATTCAATGGCAATAGGCTCAGTTTGGGTTTTGGGATTTTCCCCCTACAGTTTATAGACACCTTACTTCTCTGTATGTCAGTCAACACGCCCTTGTTCAGAGAGTGATTTTGTTAAATATTCCCTCCACCTATGTTTAGAACCACATCAAGATAATGTTCGAATGGTTGTTTCCATTGTCGAACAATAGGTTAAAAGCTCCAAAAGAGAAGGAAACTCTGCTATGTGACTTGTGCATTTGCTGGCCAGGTCTTCCTCCCTAATATCTAAAATTCCGGCGTGGACTGTATGTCCTTAGAGAATTTTCTTGAGCCATTCCTTTAGGATAAGCAGGCAGATCTCAATGGCTTTTAGTTTTCCTTCCTCCGAGAATGTGATGATTTCTCTTTATTCTCCAAGGAGGTTTTCGCTGGGTCCCGAGTCCTGGCCCTGCGGAGTAGTAGCACAAGTGGCTATAGCACTCAACTGCAAAGTGAAAGGTCAACGGTTCAAACCCATCAGCCACTCTGCTGGCGAAAAATGTGGCAGTCTGCTTCCCTAAAGATCGGCAGTCTTAGCAGGGACGTGGAGGCGCCTGCCTGGGGGAAGGAGCTGGGCTGAAGCTGTTGGAGTCGAGGTAGCACGGAGGAGAGGCCTTTGCTACCTGTGGGGATCCTGGAAGTGGAAAAACACGGTTCCGGGTGGTGGACGTGGAGGAGTAAGACAGAACAAGTTCGTGCTCGTGCACCAGAAGGACAGGCGACCGGCCAGGCCAGGCCTGATGAGGGCGAGGTGGGCCCCTGCCTGCGACAAGGAAACCACCCCCTTCAATACCATGAGCCAGGTGGTCAAGGATGGAGAGGGCAGGGTGGCCTTGAAGGTGCTCACCCCATTTAAGGCTAATTATATTGAAAAGGCATTTCAGTCTCTGCACAATAACGGTGTGGCTCTCCCAATGTAGCATATTAATAAAGACTCCGTGAGCCCCTCCGGCAGGCGCAGCGCGGTGTTCTTGCAGGGCCGTGGGAAGGCGCTGGCTGTGGAGGGTCGGCTTCATCTGTGACTGCAGAGAAAACGGTGCAGCCCAGAAGACCCTGGGCATCGGTCGGGAGGGGGGGGACTGCTGCTACCAAGACCCAAGGGACCAAATGCCCCCGCTGCCCGCTGGGTGGCCTCTGGGTCTCTCAGCTTTACCTTCTTGCTTCTTCCTTTCCGGGCTCTCTAAGGATGAAAATGACACCTGCCAGTGTTGTTCTCATGAACATGGAGAAGATACAGAGCACACTTCCTCAGTGGTTCACGCTCTCAAAGCCATTTCAGTGATGGACACACCAGTCTGTACTATCACTTACGTTCAGTTCCAACTTGACAATTTCTAACCCCTAGTGGCTGGGTTTTGTTTTGAATCTAATATTGAGAGATTTGATCTGAATTTGAAGGCAATGTTCTAACTCATGGCTAGGCAGGCAGTTGTTTTCATATAAAAATATACATGTCTACAAAACTATATGTATGTATATAAAGAGCCTATTTGGCATGAGCACCCAACTTTTGTTCTAATATGAAGGCTCTATTTGAGGGAACTCTACTCCAAATCAGAAAGAATGTAGAAACAGATGTCATTCAAACTCTGGGCAGCCTCTGAATGAAATGCTCTTTTCCATAGACATCTCGTCTCTCAGACAACACGAGGTGCAGAACTATTAAAGGGTATGCCCTACACACGTCTTCAATGTTCTTCAGGGTAACTGGGATCACAGAAGATTTGATTACGAACCAAACAAATGACACATCCTATGTTTTATCTCAGTGTTATTTTTTGTTTTTGTTTTTTTAAAGAGAAAAGGCCACAGAGCAAAAAGTGTTTACACTGTTGGACAAACCAAACTGGTTCTTAAAAAAAAAGACTGGTGCTCATCCCAACTAGTGTTGGGTAGCTCCAAAAGAGGTCCCCTGAATGCACCTGACCAGGGGCGAACTGTGCCTGGGCTTTAAGTATTTGCATGGCCACCAGTTTCATAATCCCTGACTGATAGAACACTGGTGCGAGAGTCCTGTAAACTCTTTGCTGTTTTTGATACCACTTTGATTTTTTTCTATTTTGTGAAATTGATGAATTTCAGAAAATAACATGTCAGTGTTGATTCTTTTAAAAATAGCCTTAAAACCCTACGGGGCAGTTCTACTCTGTCCTACAGGATCGCGATGAGTCACGATCAGTTCAATGACAACGTGTGGTTAAGCTAACGGAAAGGTTGGTGGGTAGACTCTACCAGCTGGTCCACGAGAGGTCGATGTGGCAGTCTGCCCCTGTAAAGCTGGCAGCATCGGAAACCCTAGGGGACAGGTCCACTCTGTCTCACCGGGGTGTTGTGGGGAGAAATGGACTTAGCAGCAATGGCTTTGATTTTGGTTATTTTAAGGGGACAACTCAGTCCATAATAAGGGTGATCGATTTTATTCTAAGTTTACTACCGTACTGATTTTTTTTAAAGTGTGATAACACACTGTGTCAGTGAAGCTATATGGGGAATAATACCCTTCCTCTAATTCTTTAGGGTT
This sequence comes from Echinops telfairi, assembly GCF_000313985.2. Lineage (NCBI taxonomy): Eukaryota > Metazoa > Chordata > Mammalia > Afrosoricida > Tenrecidae > Echinops > Echinops telfairi. Next base: position 22,878,778 of record NW_022109491.1, on the reverse strand, counting down.
GTAAATGGGCACAGCCTTCATGAGTAACAATCTAGCAGTAGCTCTCAAAGTTACAAATGCACATGCCCTTTGACCAAGCAGTTTCAATTCCAGGAATTTATCCCAAAGATGAACACACATGAGTGAACTGACGTTAAGCACAAAAGATTGGGACCAGTCCAGATGTCCCTCAGTAGGAAATGTGTTCAATAAATAAGGGTACATCTACACAGTGGACTAGGGAGAGCGCTGTTTAAGAAGAAGAAGAACAGAAGATGTGTATGTAGTGCCATAGAACATTCTTCAAGATATAAGATTAGTGGGGGAAAGCAGCATGCAGAATAGTGTGCCTAGTATGCTATTAATTTTGTAAATAAAAAGGAAAAAAGTCTCAATAAAAAGTTGGGGGAAAAAAGAAAAAAGTCTTTTAAGGGGAACAAACACACAAACAGGTATGTGCCAATTTAGGGGAAAAAAACAAAACATTTCAGGAAATGTCACAAGAAACTGCTAACAGCCCTTCCTCTGGGGTTTCCACCACCCACAGGGGACAAATAATGATCAGACATCTGGACATTTCCAAGTCCAGGCCCCATCACAAGCCCGGGGGAGGTGGCGCAGAGACCTTTCTTTGCCCTGACTTAACCCTGGGGCCTTACCTCCCGCCCTTTGAACCTGCCCTCCCCATTTGTTTTTATAGAAACACAACTCACTCAGTGGACAGGGGCGGAAAGGGAAGGAGTCTGTCCATTAGCGCGAGTTCAGGTCCCGCCTTCAGCTACAGCCAATCTGGAAGCTTCCTGCTCAGTATCCTGTAGACTGACCTTGTTCCATCATCTTGGCTTCTAGGACTAATCAGCTCTGAATTAATTGGGAGGCTGTGAGATAGGGAAGCAGGGTCCCAGTGCCGGTGCTGACCATCCTGGCTCATGCAGATAGGGCCGTATTATGCAATGTTGCACACACCCCTACTGCTCTACCCCTTATCTGGGTATTTTCCCCAGGACATTCCTTTCAGTCCCTCATTACTGCACCACTGTACGTAAAGAGGGGCCCCACCCAAGCTGCCCACCCACTGACAAGTTTCTCCCCCTGGGAGAAGAAGCCCTATAGATTCATAAAATACAAAAATGAGGGACGTACCCAAAAATGAGCCCCATGCCCTTCTGAGAGTCAATTTTCCCACCTATAAAATGGGATGCATGTAGTTATATCTCATTATATTAAAATTGTCTGATTCTGTGTTTGTTTATAAGGAGCCCTGATGACATGGCATAGTGGATACACGTTGGGCTGAGATCTGCAAGGTCAGCAGTTTGAAACCACCAGCCACCCTGTGGGAGAAAGACAGTGCTTTCTACTCCTGTAAAGAGTTACAGTCTCAGGAAGCCAGCGGCAGGGGGCGGGAGGCGGGGGTCCTTGGGGGGGGCAGTTTCATCCTGTCCTATAGGGTCGCTATGAGTCTCATCAAAGAGTTTGATGTCTGCCTACCCCACTATTTGCGGGAAATTCGGGTTCATGACTTATTTTGCCTGCTGTGGTATCCCTAACACAAGGAATTCATGTTCTTGGAGATCTGCCCTAGAGCGCACATTGGAGTAGCCTCTTGGCTTCAGCCCATAGTCCTGGCTGGATTTGGGATAAGAATGGAGGGTGAAAAGAAAAAAAAAGAATAGAGCGTTCTCAAATCTAGTCTCTAATATCCCCAGCTGAGGCTGATGCTTTCTCAAACGGGGCTGAATAGCCTCTAGGCCACTTCCTCATCGAGTCCAGGGTCTCATAAGTCAAAGGGTGTGTGCTGCTGCCCCTCCCCTTCATCCCAAAGCTGAGCCCTTCCGTGGTGGAGCCCACAACCTGATGGGAGAGACAGACATTGCAGAAGGAATCCCACCAACCCAAACGCCTGCCATCAAGTGAATTCTGCCTCACAGTGACCCCGCGGGGCAGGGTGGAACTGCCCCTCTGGGTTCCCGAGATGAACACTCTTTATAAGAGTAGAAGCCCTCTTCTCTCTCTCTCTCTCTCTCTCAGTGGCTAGTGGTTTCAAATTGCTGACCTTGCGGTTTGCAGGCCAACACATTATTACCCACTACACCACCAGAGCTCCCACTAAACCGAAAAACAAACCCACTGCCATTGAACAGGTGCTGACTCATAGTGACCCTATAGGACAGGATAGAATTACCCCTGTGAATTTCCGAGATTGGAACACTTTAGAGCAGGTGGTGGTTTTGAACTGCTGACTTTGAGGACCACAGCCTAACACGAAACCACTATGCCACCAGGGCTCCTAATTAATCACACAGAGAATGGGGGAAAACCCAGGGACAGAAGGCTGATCCAGGGTGGACAAGAGCCCAGGGAGACAGTCCCTTCCTGGAGTGTGAGCTGAAAGACAAGTACAGCCCTCTAAGAGGGAGGAGACTGCTCCCCAGCCCACTGGCCTTGCCTCCCCTCACTTCTTTGCTACGGATCAGTCCTCAGCCGGTCAGACCGGAGCCTCCTTTTCCTTCGATCTGCCAGGAGAGGGCAACCTACTCCCAGCTTTGGCTTCAATTTGCCAAAGTCCAATCCTTCCCTAGGAAGGAGTCCTGGTGATATAGTGGGTTGACCTTCGAACCACCCAGCTGTTCTGGGGGAGAGAGGCTTTCTACTCCCATAAAGAATTCAATCTTGGAAATCCACAGGGGCAGTTCTACCCTGTCCTATAAGGTTAGCTCTGAGACAGAATTGTTTCAATGGCATTGTTTGGGTTTTCTTGGAAATCCTTACCCTCAGGAGTGTAATCTCCTGTAAATCTCCAAGCTGCTATCAGGGAAAGGCAAAATGCAGTTTATTGTTTGTTTTTTTTAAATCTTTACACCCCCCCCCCTTTTATGATGATGCTGTCTACTGGTCCTTTGGGGATTTTCCTTTCCTTTTTAAAAAAAATCATTTTATTGGGGGCGCTTACAATTCTTGTTACAATATATACATCAATTGTATCCGTTATATTCCATAGTTCTTTTCTAGACATTTATGTTCCTTTGAGCCCTTGGGATCAGCTCCTCTTTTCTCCCCCCCACCAACCCTTGTGGCCCCCTGATAGATTATAAATTGTTAATTATTTTCAAATCTCATACCAACCACTGTCTTCCTTCCCATCTGGTTTCTGTTGTTCTTTCCCCTGGCTGGGTGTGTGTATGCATGGTTATGTGCCATTCATTGTGATCGGTGGCCCCCTCCTCCCCACTTCTCCCCCTCTTCCCCCTCCCTTTTGGGATTTCTATTCCCATTCCTGTTCCTGGGTTCCATGTGTTGTGAGTTTTATGTCTTGCCTATACCTATGTACATGCTCCCGTCTAGTCTAGATTGGGAAGTGGCACTGAGGTCGTGATAGTGCGGGGTGAGAAGTATATTGCGTGGCCCCTTAGCTAATATTTTTGAAGGAGAAACAAGATAAACAAAGACCCCACTCCCCTAGATTTTTATTTTAATGAATGTGTTTGCCCACACAGGTACCAAACTCCAAGCTCACTGGCATTGAGTCAATTCTGACTCTAGCAACCCTTTAGGACAGGTTAAACCTGTCCCAGTGGGTTTCCAAGTCTGTATCTCTTTGTAGAAGTAGAAAGCCTCTTCTTTCTCCTGTGGAGTTTCTGGTGGTCTCCAACTGCTGACCTTGCAGTTAGCAGCCCAATGCATAATCACCATGCCACCAGAGCTCCTGCCCATACAAGTACACCCATCCAAACCCTCACACACTCTGACACTTATGCATACATATTCACACCCAAAAACATCCTCACACTTACATACATATATTCTGTTCTAGGAGAGAAAAGAGACCCCAAATTCAAATATAATTTATAGAGACACATTTATTAACTTCTTAACAGACAAAGACAAATTATCTAGAGCAGGGAGACCATCAGCACGAGGCCATAACGGTATCCAAGGATTCAGAAACACGGTCACTTAAATAGGACGTTTAAATAGGAGAATAAAGGAAGTTGTCACCAAATCATGATTGGTGGCTAATCAGTTTGTCACAGTTGCAGGTGGGACTTCAGAGATGGGAAAGCAACCATGATTGGGAAATGTACCTACTGCCGATTCAACAGTGAGGTAGTTAGTTTATTGTGCCAACCTGGCCGATAAACACATGTGGGGTTAATTGAAGGGCAGAGGGATAAATGCCTCCGTGAACCTCGCCTTTCTAATTCTCGGATCTCTTGCATTCTGATGGTCAGACCAGGGGGCAGTTGCCTTAGCTAGTTCCCTGCTTCAGTTGCCAAGGCTCACTTCCTGCAAGATATCCCTGAGGAGGAGCCCCATGGACCTACCCTGATGCAGCCCTGGGTGTTGGAGCAGCTGTGTGGAGACCCCTGCCAGCGCTGAGATGCTTACACATTCACTGATTCAGCTTTCCTCCTGCAGTTGGCATCATTGCGTGTGTTTTATGTGATGGAGGAGGACTTTGTGGATTGGTGTCGGACATATGGGTTAATGTTGGACTTGTGGACTTGGGCAGCACTGGGTTGGGGTGTTTTCTTGATGCGCACTTAACCTTTATACAAAACTCTCTCTTATACATGAGTTTCTGTGGATTTGTTTCTCTAAAGGACCCAGACTAACACAAACAGTTTACAAGATTGGCTCAGGACCCGCTCACCAAGGCAGTCAGGTCCTGGCTCATGACTCTATGAGCCCGGCACCCCGATTTCCATTAAGGGCACACCCAGCTAGGTCCCCGAGGGTCTGGCTGCCCTGTCTAGAGTAGCTAAGGGAGTGGTAGTAATCTACTTTCAATCACACTCTGTCCGAGGGCAAAGCTTTTCATACTGTAGGTCAGTAACCACAAAGAACTCAACAGAGGCTGAATCTAAATGGAGACCAAAAACGTATTCAGGGCTCCTACTGTAAATGATAGCTTTCCGCAAACCTCGTGCCCAGATTTTAAGCTTTAATAAATTTCTCATGCAAAAACATTCACACATATGCCACAGTCATGCACATACACTCTCGCACACTTGGTCACATACTCACACCCTGTGAAGCAGTTCGAAGAACTCGGAGGGGTTCTTACCAAGTATTTGGGCCAGGCTCTTTTTTTTAATCTTTTTCCCTCTTTACTGCTTATTCTGAGTTGACTTTTAAAAGTCCTGTTTTGTTGTACATTGTTGCTTGGTGTTGCTCTGTCTTGTTTTTGTGCATGTTGTTGTCTCCGCAGGCCTGTCTGGATAGGACAGGCTGGATGAACAATCTGGAGGAGAAAACAACGGGACTGACAGTTCC
>NW_022109491.1:22869497-22872082 GCF_000313985.2 Echinops telfairi | reverse complement strand
TAGTAAAATTTTTAATAAATAAACAAACAGATAAATAAATAAATAAATAAATAAATAAAAGCCCTGTAGCAAAAAAATAAAATAAAATAAAAAAAGTTCTGTAGCAAAAAAAAAAAGAAAAGTCCTGTAGCCAGAATACCTCAGGAAGCCTGCCGTTCCCCCGCTCTCTCACCCCGCTAACATCCAAGGAGGGGACATCACTCTGGCTGGCCATTGAAATATCTATACAGGAAGATATTAATTGACAGAACTTTCCAAAACCAAAGTCACTGCCCCTGAGTTGACTCCAACTCCGAGCGACCCCGTAGGACAGAGTAGAATGGCCCCTGTGGGTTTCCAAGGCTATAAATCTGTGTGGGAGCAGAAGTCTCATCTGTCTCTCAGAGAGCTCCTAGTGGGCTCAAACTGCTGACCTTGCAGTTAGCAGCCCAACACCTAACTCAAACCCACTCTACCCTGAAGGCCCAGGGCTCAGAACCTTACAATGAGCAAAATCATGCTGATGGGCGTCTCTTTAATGTCTTGTGTTTATTAAAACATGGTTTTGTAAATGCCAACCAATCAGAATTTTCTTCTGGTAAGTTCCTGGATCCTCTGAAATGCCTTCATTTTAAGAGACTCCAGTTTGCTCCTTGACAACCCACCTGCTCATAAACACTCAAGCTCACAAACAGACAAGGACTGACCATTGGCCTGTGCATGAAGTGACCTGGATTTGGGAGCTGAGGTTTAACCACTGAGTCTGTGACACCCCTCCTTCCTCTCCCTTTGCATTGACTTCTCAAACAGGAGCCACTGCCCCCTCAGGCACAGGCAGCTGGGGAATGCAGATGACTCAGTCCCGGCCCTCAGGGCATGCCCCATGCTCACCAATTCGCACCCTGGAGAACCGTCAAGGGCAGGGAAGGTGTGCCCGATGCCTAGAGTGCCTAGAGAAATGGTCTCTGCCGGCCCGAGGGCTGCAGGGGCTTCTCGGAAGATGAGGTGACCACCTTTGGAAGAAGCCTGGCAGAGAAGCAGAGGGAAAGCTGTTCAGATACAAGTACTATAGTTTCAAAGATGATCCAGTGTAAAAATTGGGGGAGGGAGGAGGAGGCAAGGGAAGGATACCAGCTAATATTCTGAGTTGTATTGATTCTGAAAAAGCATTAGAGTGTGTGGATCATAACAAACTGTGGATAGAATTGAGAAGAATGGCAATTCCAGATGCTTCATTGTGTTTGTGTGGAACCTATACAAGGACCAAGAGGTCGTCCTTCAAACAACAAGGAAATACTGTGTGGTTTAAAATCAGGAGACATGTGCTTCAGGGTTGCACCCTTCCGCCATACTTACTCAATCGGTGGGCTGAACAAATAACCCGAGACAAGCTGGACTCACAGAAGAGGAACAGGGCATCGCCCTCTCTGGAGGAGAGAGATCAGGCTTCCATTCCCACTGAGAGCGATATGCTGTCCTGTGAACTGGAATCAGCCCAATGGCCAGGAGTTGGATCTTTGGTGTGATATGCAGATGACACACCCTTGCTGCCTGAAGTCAAGGAAGACCTGAAGTACTTGAGGTGCAGATCAAGGTCTGTGCCCTTCAGTAGTGTTGCAGCTCAATGTAAAGAAAACAAACCCCCTCACAACGGGACCCACAGAGAGCATCATGGTGAGTGGAGAAAAGATTAAGGTTGTCAAGGATTTCATTTTCCTTGGATTCATAAGCAATGCAAGCTTCACGGGAGCAGCACTCAAGAAATCACATGGCATATTGCGTTAATGAAACCGGCTGCACAAAAGCTCTTTAAAGTATTTTCAATCGCCTCATACTCTTTGAAAGTTGGACACTGAAGGAGGAAGCTCGGAGAAGAAGGATGCATTTGAAGGATGTGGCTGGTGAAGAATCGTGGAAGTGTCACGGGCAGCCAGAAGGACAGACAGATCCCTCCTGGCAGAAGTACAACCAGAATGCTCCTTAGAGGTGAGGCAAGATTTTGTCTCGTGTGTTTTGGACGTGTGATCAGGAGAGTCCCAGTCCCTGAAAAGAACATCATGCTCGGTCAAGCACAAGGTCAGCCGAAAAAGAGGGAGACCCTCAACCAGGTGGAGTGACAGCGTGGCTGCGAACCTGACAGCAGTTGTGAGGTGGCACCGGAGAGCACAGAGTTTTGTTTAGTTCAACACAGGCCTGCTCTGACTCAGAACTGACTCCAAGCACCGAACAACGACAACCACAGCAGCAGCAGCGACCGTAACAATACCGGCTGGACGCGCCTACAGCTCCGAGCAGATGACCTTACTTAGTCACCTCCACCACCCTGTAGGATAAACTTCATTCTCTGTTGTCTACAAATTAAGGAACTTTAATTTAGGGGCCAGTGCTACACCACCTTAGCTGTGGTCATTTCTGCTTACCACACATTTACGGCTTCCCTTCCTTTCCCTCTGACCCTGAAAGGTGACACAACCTAGGGTCACCCTCTCTGGACTCTCCAAAGTTCATCTAAATATCCAAGTACCTCCTTTACCCAGGCCACCATTCTGGCAAAGAGAAGCCTGTAGGTCCCTTAGAGACCACAGTCTCTCTCTCTCAATCTCTTT
>NW_022109491.1:22865876-22869376 GCF_000313985.2 Echinops telfairi | reverse complement strand
ATATATATATATATATATATATATGCCAAACCCACTGTTGTAGAATTAATTCTGACTCATACTGGCCCTACGGGGCAGATTAGAATTTTGGTGGGTTAAGTACTGAGTGGTTAACCTCAAAGCTGCTACTTCAAACCCACCAGCCACTCCTTGAGAGAAAGATGCAGTAGTTGCTCTGTAAAGATTTCGTTTCAGACACCGTATAAGGAAGCTCTGCTTCGTCTGGTAGTTTGCTATGAGTCAGAGTGGACTCACTGACAGTGGGCTGTGTTTTAAGACAGCGTGGAACTGCTTCGTTGGGTTCCCAAGGCTGGAAAGCTTTAGGAAGCAACGGCTTTGTCTTTCTGCTGCACAGCTGCTGCCGGCTTCAAAAGGCCAACTTCATGCCCAGCAGCCCCACCCTGAAACCACTGTCCCCCCGGGGCTCTTCAAAGCCTATTACTTGTGCTCCCAAATTCCTTACAGAGTTCTGGAAGCCAGGGGGCTGTGAACTCTCCTGGAGCAGAGACCAGACCTTGGGCATCACCGTACCCCAGTGTCCTGCTCTGGACTTGGCCAGAGCAGACACCTGGTCAAGGCTTGGGGAATAGACTGGATGAAGCCTGGGCTTGGGCAGAGGTCATAGCATGGCAATTCTCAGGCTGTTTGCTCCATAGCTTGTGTTTTCAACTAGTTGCTAACTTTTTTTAATTGGGGGGTGCACCCAGAAATCTCTTTGGAAACTGACCAGATTGGGCAACCAGACTCACATGGCTGTCTTGCTCCGGTGAGCAAGCTGAATGTTAGCTGCCCTCCATGGATGGTGTATCACTCCAGGTCAACACGGATCCCTACCCCTGGTGCATTTCAGCTCTTCTGCCAGCCTGATTCCAGACTTCAAACGTTCTCTAGGTCACCCCAATGAGCATCAGTTGTCATTCTTGTTTCCAGAGCACGCGGAGATGCTTACCGCTATGCTAGATGCTCCTACAGTCTAGGATTTCCTGAAAATTTGGGTTGAATAAGTGTGTCTTCCCCCTTGTGTCAGGAGCCCTGATGAGGTAGTGGCTTGGTTCTACGTTGGGCTGTTAACCACAAGATCAGCAGTATGAACCCACCCACCACTCCATGGGAGAAAGATGAAGCTTTCTACTCCCATAAGGAGTTACAGTCTTTGAAACCCTCAGAGGCAGTTCTACCCTCTCCGATAGGATCGCTGAGAGTCGGAATCCACTCAATGGCAGTGAGTTTATTTTCCCTCTTTTGTCAGCTGCCACCTCTTGCCACTGTCAATGAGGCCACCTCTCTTTTGCCTGACTTGTCCCTAATGGGGTTGAGCCTGCAAGGGTGAGACAGACGGGGTGGGGGTGGGGGTGGGGGTGGGGTGCTCCAGGCCCTGCTTGATGAATGGCTTCCTACACCTTATTTTAGAAAGAAGGGCAAAAATAGGAAGGGGAAGAGAAAGGGAGGAAACAGGCAGGGTGGATGCCTGACCCTGCTGACTCAACTTCCTGTGTTTCCCTTCAGAGAGAGCGAATACAGAGAAGCCTGGGGTGCTAGGGCAACCGCCACCCTCATGGCCACCCCCGGGACTCCAAGGCCTCCCAGGTCTTGGGGGAAAGAGTCACAGGGAGAGTTGTAGCTCAGAATTTGAGTGGATGGGTGTTGAGGTGGGAACGCAGGCAGGGGTGCTGTGCACACAGGGTGATGAGTGTGTGTAGATGAGGCACCTAACCTCAGGACTGGGGAAGAGTAAGAGTGTGTGTGGAACAGGAGAGTCAGAGTGTCTCAGACCCAGTATGAGATTGTGTCCACCGGTGTGTGCAATGAGAATGGGAGGTCAGTAGATTGAGCCATGAGAGTAAGCAAAAGTGTGGGATATGGAGAAGCATGATTTTTAGACCGTGTGTGTGTGTGTGTGTGTGTGTGTGTGTGTGTGTGTGTGTGTGTGTTCCAGAAGGTGCCTGTCTATGATTAACATCTGCAGGAACTGAGACGAGGTAGAAACCACAAAAACTTTCAGACCTTTCTGGGGAGATTCAAATGAAAAGATCTCTGGCAAGTATGACCAGCTGGACAGACAGACAAGCCCAGAGAAGGGCTGGAGAAAGGTTTTTCTGAGAGTCATCATCAAACATGGGCTGGGAGCCCAGGGCTTTGGGAGGTCAGTGCTTCCCACACACAGTTGCTTCTTCAGTTTGGATGGTAGCTTCACATCGTGGCCTTCCTCCTCCTCCTTCTTCTCCTCCGTGTGGCTATTCATAATCAACTTGTTCATTCGTTCATTTATTTCAACTATTTCCGAAGGAGCCACTTTGTTCCAGGCTCTGTGCTAGAGGCTAGGATCGCAGGCGTGATTAAAACCTGTATCTTGGAGGAATTCGGTTCCCGGGTGGGGAGATAAATATAAATGTCACATGGTGCTGAGTGCTATCAAGAAAAATAAAAAGGTGAGAGGGACCTGCCTGGCAGAGACGAAGCCTTCTCTTGTGGTTTTCTCTGCGTCAAGTAGGTGAGCATTCAACTCTCCGGGGAAAGGAGAGCCATCCCCAGATAATGGGTGAGGTGGGCAAGTCAGGCCGGTTGTCCTCTTGAAATTCCTCCTGGGACACGGTGGTTGGCTCTTTTCCAGAGTATGTGTGTCGTCCGGCTACTCGTTTCTTGATAAGGATTCATGATGACGATTGGCCTCAGTGTAGCAATCTTGTCATCCTTCCTCCCCTTTCTACTCGGTGTCGTCAAAGGGGGGTGGGAAAGGAAGCCGAGGAGCGGCCAGCAAGGCTACAGCTGCGGCATGATGGCTTCTGGAGCTCCAGGGAAGGGCAAAAGCCACCGTCTGTATTGATGTGGAAGTCAGGAAATCTACCCGGGAGGGCATGAAAAGAAAGAAAGCCAGCAGTCCTCTTCTGTTGGAGCGCCGACAAAGGACAAAGCATTGCAGAGGAAGCGGTGCAGATCTTGGTGGGTGACACTGGTGATACCGGGGAGGACCCCGACTCATCTTTTGGGAAGTCGCAACCTCTGGATGACTGCCCACCGCTTTGTACGATGCGACAAACGAAACAAAAGAATCTGAGAGAGAAGACCTCGTATTTATATTCTGGCCTCCTGAAAGTGCACCTTGACGCTAGCTCTAAAGATACCCTTAAAGAGGAATGTACAGGCATTAAACACGAGTGGCCAGCAAATGGCTTGGCTGATAGTAAGGATCACTCGCCCCTTGGAGAGAGGGTGGAGGCAATATAGCAGTTTCACTTGAAGGGAACCCTTATACAATGACAGTCCCATGCCAGCTGGATCATAAGGGGCTTTCACTTCTCCAGGCCACTAGAATAGGATTAGGGTTCTTGGATTTATTTTAAATCTCCCCTGCCCCACTAGGTCCTTTCAACACATGAATGAAGGAGATATCATTGATTTGAGCAGCCTATCAGTGATCGCCATTAAACTGTTAATACGGTTACTTTTTAAAATATTATTTTATTGGGGGCTCATGCAATTCTCATCACAATCCATACATA
>NW_022109491.1:22863357-22865188 GCF_000313985.2 Echinops telfairi | reverse complement strand
CATGCTGTTGTGCTAATACGGTTACTTTTAAGTAGAACCCAAGAAATGCCTCTCTATCATACTTTAGCCCAAACAACCGGCTATATGCCTCCCCTCCAGCAAGCACCACAATGAATGTGATTGTCAGTGTGAATAGCTTAGAATACTGTAAAGCAGGGGTTCTCAACCTTCCTAATGCCGTGACCCTTTCATACAGTTCCTCATGTGGTGATGACCCCCCCCAAACCATAAAATTATTTTTGTTGCTACTTCATCACTGTCATTTTGCTACTGTTATGAATCGGGCGACCCCTGTGAAAGGGTCGTTCGACCCCCAGGTTGAAAATGGCTGCTGTAAAGTGTAAGCTAGTTGAATGCCTTGAAAGTGTTATCCAGTGGTCTGAGGGTAAAGTTTATTCAGTATTATTTATAGGTGCACTTGGTGCAGTTCTGTGACGCTCCAGCATTCATACTCCTTGACAAGCATACTTTTGCAGTATGGCAGCACAGATAAAACACTGCATTGAACGCTCTCTTTTGTAATGAGTTTAACTCTCCAGCGCAGTTAAGTTGCATCTACACTGTATCCTCAACGCATCCTCCCACCCCAGCAGCGCTCATTCCTGTGAGCTGCATTGCATATCTTTGTCAAAGAATAGCTGTCCATGTCGTTTTGGTTTCCATTGAGTGTACACTACGGAGTAAGTGTAGAAGTTTCACGTTTCTCATGTGTTGTTGCAACATGAAAGACTATTTTGAATATCAGTCGCGATGACAATTTCGGTATAAAAGAGTCTTAAATGGAATATTGGTTTTGAGTTCAGACTCCCCACCTGACAAAAATAGCCACATTGCATTAAAAATTGTGGCATGTTACAGAAACAAAAACAAAAAGAAGGAAGGAAGGAAGCTGGCATCACCTGAGGGGTTGCTGTGCCAGAAATGTTCACATTCAATGCCTCCTAATTAAACCAGAGCAAGAACGTCACTTTGAGGACAAGGTGCCCCTGGCCCCAGCCATGGTATTTTTCATTGCCTCAAAAACACATGAGTGAAGGGGAGCTGATATCTTCCTTTCAAGAAGGAAGAAAAGGTTTTGAAACTGAGGGTAATAGCATTTGTACAATTCCTTTTGATGTGATTGAACTACGGAACGGTGTAATGTTTGTATTCGCTCCTAATAAAATGGTTTTGGCAGGGGTGGTAGGAGGGGGAGATAAGGCATGCGACCCTAGACAATGAAGACCAAAGAAGAATCGATCCATTTGAATGATGATGTTGGTGAAGACTCTGGGCAGAAGACTGCCAAGAAGAAAACAGAGATCTGTCGTGGGAGCAGTATTCCTTAAAAGTGAGGATGGAAGACGTCGTCTCGTGCACGTACTTTGTACATGTTGTTGGACCGACCCGACGGCCCCAGGAAAAGGACATCATGTTCGGTGAGAAAGAGGAAGACTCAGGATGCGATGGGCTGACGCAGTGGCTGTGACCATGGGATCTAGCATTCCAACCGCCAGGATGCCACAGGCCTGGGTGGCGTTTCATTCTGCTGGGCAGGGCGTCAGACCAACGCCAGGGCCCCTAACAGCAGCAGCAGCAGCAACAACAATTAAACCAGAAAGAGCTGTGTATTGAGAGGCTAACCACCAGTCGCTCTGAGAAAGGTGAGCCTTTCTGCTCCTGTAAAGATTTTGTCTCGGCAACGCAAGAGGGCAGTTCTACTCCATCGTAATCAGAATCGACTTCGGTGGCAGCGAGTTTGGTTTGGGTTTAGAATTACACGAGCACTGTTTATTGAGAATCACTGTTTCTTTAAGCCCTCTCTGCATAGCAGGGACACGAATGATAGTCC
>NW_022109491.1:22861223-22862534 GCF_000313985.2 Echinops telfairi | reverse complement strand
ATGAAGTTCAGGACTACAACCTGTCCTAGGAAACACTTCCCTGTGCACAGAAAAAGTCGAGTATAATGATATTTACTTCAGCATTGTTTGTAATGGGGGACAGTTGTGAAGAACCTAAATATCCACCCAGGAAGGAATGAATTACAGGGCTCCCTGGGTGGCTCAAACAGTTAAGCATCCGACTACTAGCTGAAAGGCTGGTGACTCCAATCCATCCAGATGTGCCTCGCAAGACAAGCCTGATGAATGGCTGCCTTGAAAATCCCATGAAGCATCATGCTGCTTGGCACACATGAGGTCACCATGAGTCACAGCGACAAACTGCAGCAGGGGACTAACTTCAAGAAACCCTCGCATTTAGAAAGGGAGAAAGATGGTGCTTTCTACTTCTGTAACGAGTTCTAGTCTCAGAAACTCTCAGGAGGTAGATCTACCCTACCCTATTGAGTCACTACGAGTCTTCATCGACTTGTGGCAGTGAGCTTGGTTTTTTGGTTTCTCTAAGTGTAGTGGTTGAGAGTGTGGGCTCAAAGGAGCAAATGAAGGGAGGAAGAGAGAGTGGAGCACATCCTGGCCCACCGAGCCTTGAGGACGATATCCCTGCTCAGAGCAGCCGATGCAGAGAGAGGACCATATGGCTGGCCCCACTACAAGACAGGACATCCCTCACTGACCCATAACCCTACAGGGACAATACTGGAGACACAGTGTGGGAATTGCACCCAATCTGACCCCACCACACCGAGGCGAAAAACTAAGGGCCTGCAACAGAACAGTAAAGGAAGCAGAGCAATGAAGTCCTGAGAGAGCACCAAAAATAGACTTCAGGGCACCCCATCAGACTCGACCGGAAAACTCTCCTAAAGGTCAACAAACGGACCTTGAACTATTCACAGACTTTTCTTTTCTTTTTGTCATTGGTTTGTTGTTGTTGTTGTTGTTGTTGGTTTGGTTTGTTGCTTTGTTTTGCTCTGTCTTGTTTTTGTGAATATTATTATCTCTGCAGGTCTAGCTAGATAAGCTAGGTGGGATAAACAATCTGGGACCTACGGTTCTGGGGAGACATGGGAGAGGGTGAGGTAGGGGAAATGAAGTGGTGTTAACAAACCCAGGGACAAGGGAGCAAAGAGTGATCCAAAATCAGTGGCGAGGAGGCTGTAGGAGGCCTGATAGGGCTTGATAAAGGGCAATGTCACTGAGAGGAATTACTGAAACACAAATGAAGGCTAAGCATAATAGTGGGACAAAAGGAAAGTAAAAGGAAATAGAGGAAAGAACTAGGAGGCAAAGGGCATTTATAGAGGTCTAAAT
>NW_022109491.1:22858356-22860292 GCF_000313985.2 Echinops telfairi | reverse complement strand
AGGAGCTGATGCCAAGGGCTCAAGTAGAAAGCAAGTGTTTTGAGAATGATGATGGCAACAAATGTACAAATGTGCTTGACACAATGGATGGATGGATTGTAATAAGAGTCCCATGAACCCCTAATAAAATGGTTTACAAAAACAAAGAAATAAAAAGAGTGTAGGCTCTCCGTCAAAACCCACATTTACTGGGTTGAAACATTCACACTCCCCAGGCCTCCCTTTTTTTTTTTTTTCATTTTAAATAGAAGAAATGCTAGGGATACAGCCTGCGGGGTTAAGATGAGATACGCTGTAAAGCAAGTGGGATGAGGCCTGGCGCCTAATAGGCACTCGGTGCACGTACATGACATCCACATGTGGAAGGTGGCGCAGCCTAGAAAAGGGCCATCCACTCTGTGCTGGCAGGAAAGAAACCTCTTCCGTCTTTAAGGAAAGCTTGGGACAGAAGGGCATGACCCCCTTGGAAAGGCAAAGGGTCTAATTCCATTTGCAGATGCCACAAATGCAGAAAAACGAGTTTGACAGGATATACGCCACCTTTCTGATCCTGTCCTTTCCAGGGCAAACAATCTGAAGAGGAGGGGAAGGGGCAAGTTTGCTTCTGACCCTGGGCTCTGCCATTTCCTAGCTGTCTGATCAAAAACCCGTCCGTCCGCCTTGTGACCATTGAGTGATGCCAATTCAGGGGGACATCGTGCACCAGGAGGCTTTAAAAATTTTGTGGCAAACTTCCATGAGCAGATCAGGGAACTTTCCCATAACATTTTTGGAAGCCCTCTCATGTGATCGAGCTAAACTGTTCCATCGAGTTTTCTTGGTGACAATCCCTGTGGAAGCAGGTGCCCAGACCTTTCTTCCAGGGCACCAGTGAGCGAGTTGGAACCACTCGGTGGTTATGTCATCGCTCCATGCCTCAGTTTCCCTGTGTGTAAAACAGAACTACACTAGTAACTGCCTGACACATAGTTTTAAGAATGAAACGAGAGAGCCTACGTAAAGCGCTCAGAAGAGTGTCTGCACTAAGACATTTCTTGCCATGCTTCTGTGTCCTTTCACCACACTAAGTAACTTCAGGGATCAGCCTCCCCCTCACAATTCCTTCAGAGGAAAAACTGAAAAATGTGTGAAGGGCTGCTCTGGAGACTCAGGGTTCAGACAATGACTAGGCTAAGGACAACGATGGGGGTGGAAAGCAGTAGGCCTGGAGCCTCTTACTTCCCACAAGACGCAGGCCCCCAAAACAGGGCCTTGTTCCTTGATTTCATTCGATCTAAGACCCTATTGTTGTGATTTGCCCCATTATTTTGCACAATATTCCATAATGTAAAAAAAATACTGTCATTAGCTTATGACTTGTTATCAACTGTTAAGGACCCTTCATTTTAAGGATGTACAACTACTCTCAATGTGTCATAGAATCACTAAAATCCGGGGTTCTAAATGGATTTATAGTGCTCTTCTCCCAACTTAAAAAAATCCCACTAAGCTGTTTAAAAAAAAAAAGTATAAGGGGAGGGGGTTTCTCAATGAGATGACTTTGAAGTATTTGGCGGGTGGGAGGGGATCAAATGTCATTTCTCATTTCTTTTGTTCCTCTTTATGGGCTGAGTCAATCTGTTGGATGACCCAGGCCTGCCCTGATTAAGGGGGTGTGGGGTGGAGGCCACACAACTGAGTCCTTTGAGCTTCTCCTCTGCCCTGAGGGCAGCAGTGGCTGGACAGGGGCCCGGCTTTATGGGGAAACAATGGTACCAGCCATCTGCGGGTGATGCAACGCTGAACAGCATGGCCTGGTCTGGCCGGGGCCCAGACAAGTGACCCTTGCACCTGAGACATCCACTGTGGATGGGCAAAGGTCTGAAGGAGCCAGCGTAAGTGGAATGGGTACCTTCACAGGATTCCCCATGAACAACTGTGTGCATGGGATCATAGG
>NW_022109491.1:22851639-22857563 GCF_000313985.2 Echinops telfairi | reverse complement strand
TTGACTGCTTGGATTCAGAGCATGCTTCTGACACTCTAGCTATCTGGTGGGGTCGTGGGTTACATACTGGGCTGCTAACCAGAAGATCAGCAGGCAGTTCAAATCTACCCGCTGTTCTGCAGGAGGACGTTGAGGTTTTCTGTTTGCGTCCAGACTTACAGCCTTGGAAACCCAAAGGGGCAGCTCCACTCTGCCCTACATGTTCACTAGGAATCAGAATCAACTGGACGGTGGTGGGTTGGGCGGTCTTGGTAATTAGATTGCCACTGTGGTTGCCAGCCTATGAATGATCCTTGCCTCCTGGTATTTACAACCTTGCATGATCCCTTTCCACAATGAATAAGGCTGACCTGTGTAACCACTAGGCTATTGCAGAAACGATAGTGTGTGACATCTGAGTCCAGGTCACGAAGGACGTCGCAGCTTCTACCTTGTTGCCTTGGACTATTTGCTGTGGGCCAAGCTAGTTGCTATGTTGTCAGGGCCCCAAGAAGAGACCTACATGACAAGTCCAGACATGGGCATTAGCCACTTTGGAATTGGACTTTCCAGCTATCGTTGAGCCTTCAGAGGACTCCTGCCTAGGTCGATATTTTGACCGAGGCCCCCTAAGATGCCCTATGTGGTCTCTACTGACAGGAGATCCTGCGTTCTGGGTAAGGCAAGGTCAGGAGACAGAATGTGGACACGACAGCCAGTTTCTTCTTAATTTTCCTGACATTTCAGCTCTGATCCTATACAGTAATTGCGTATTCCTTCCCAAGATAGAATCTCTGCCGCGAACCTGGATGTCCTCACGTGAGAAGGGAGGGCTGGTCTCTTGATTACTCATCAGGCATTCCTCTTGGACGTCTTAATCTCCGGAGCTTATCAAGGACTTGCTTGTTCTTATTCTAGGAGCTCAATAAACAGAGTTAACTTTATCTCAGTGCTTTACCAGGGATGTTCCCTGACCCCTGGATGTTTTCCAGCTAAGCACTGCTCTGCTCCTTAATCTGCCTCTGAGAAGTGGATTAAAAACTTAACTCCCCACCCCCAGACCGTGTCAGGTGCTGCTCAGCTCTCTGCCCACAGAGACTCTTCTCCACAGCTGGAGCCACTTCCTCTGACAGATAGGCTCCACTCTGAACTTGAGAGGAGCTTTGTTTTTAACCAGGGGCTTTAAAGATATTTAGTCTCTTTAATCATGACTCAGCTAGCTGCAAGTTGAAGATGTGCCCTAGGGCAGTGGTTCTCAACCTTCCTAATGCCTCGACCCTTTAAAACAGTTCATGTTGTCGTGACCAACCATAAAATTATTTTTATTGCCATTTCATAACTGTAATGTTGCCACTGTTATGAATCGGGTGACACCTGTGAAAGGGTCGTTTGATCCCCAAAGCGGTTGCGACCCACAGGTTGAGTGTCACGGCCCTCGTGCCTTCTTCCCGGGCCAAACACAGTTTATTAACTCTTCAAAGTAATCAAATCACATTACAAAATACTAGTTCTTAAACTTGGGTGCCTATTGGGATCAGCCTGAGAAGCTTAACGTCAATGTTGATGCCTGGGCTCCACTTACACAGATTTGGATTCAAGTTTCTGGGCTGTGGCCTAAAATTAGGGTTTGTTCGCGTCCCTTTGGTTTTACTCCCCTTGGATAAAAGAGATCGGATTTACCATCCCAGGACCCAGGTGGAAAGCGAGTTCTGAGAATGATGAGGGCAACGAATGTATAAGTGTGCTTTACACAACGGACGTACGTGTAGATTGTGATAAGAGTTGTATGAGCCCCAATAAAATGATGTAAAAATAATAATAAGCAGGCAAATGTATGTGTGAAATTATTTTCAAGACTTTGGATATCAGGCAAAAAACGACAATGATTTCTAACAAATGAGGTGTGTCTTAGCTATCAAATGCCACTACAGTGGAAAGACCACAGGTGAATGGTTTTAATAAACGAATTTATCTCTGACAGTTTAGGAGGCTGGAAGTCTGAATTCAGGGCTCTAATAGAAGGTCTTTGTTGCCTTTCAACATCTGTGAGTCCGGTGTTCCTAGGATCTCCATGTGTCTTGCCATCAATTTCCCATCGCTCCCTCCCGAGTCTAGGAAGTTCTCAGCACAGAGATCCTGGGTCCAAATGACATAATCCTCTGGCTCTTCTTTGCTGGTAGTAATAGTGTCTCTCTCGCCTTGCATCTCTTGTAAGACAAAAGATGGTTTAGTCTACACCCCAGGGAAACTCCTCTTAGATTAAGATTATGACTTGAATAAATGTCTTTCATTCCACCCTAACCCTATTTCATTAGCATAGCAAACATACCCGTATAACTCAATCCTACTCCATTAATGCACAGAGGTCAGGATTTACAACATTACAAATGGAGAATAATTACATCAGATCACATTATGAGAGATGATTATATCATTACATTATGGCCAAACTGCATTATCACATAGCTTCTAAACATGAGGTCCATGCCCTAGCAAAGTTGACATATATTTATAGTGAACATAATTTAGCCCAAGACAGTGTGAAACCTACAATTGTCCAAAATGACTGTCTGAAGATCATTTTCAGTTCATTGTGCGTGGATGGAGAATTCAGGTAGAGCCTAACAGATTCTCTGAGTTAGAGAGAGAAGGCCATGAGTTTGTGGCGACCAATGTGACTGGATTTCTCAGGAGAGCACATCAAAGAGAAGAGAGTGGCAGTGAGAAAAAATTCTGGAGTTCTTAAGAGGATTCCCTTCAAGTGACCAGCTGAACATTCAGAAACACATTCATGTGACGCAACTACCCCAAACTAGGAAAATGCTACCAAGTAGGATTAGAAGTAACCGTCAGTGCTTACATTATACAAGGCTAAGAATAATGTATGGCATGTTCCACCAGACAAAGAAACTTCATGACTGATGATGTTTTGGGTAGAGTACACAGAAGATATTCCCAAAAGAGTAGGGGGAAATTAGTCCTAGTTTAAACACTGCTCTGGTCCCACTTACTCTTAAAAGCAAGACTCAAAAGGATCACTGTCTTCCCAGGTGAGAAGAAAGAATAAGGGGTGCTGTATTTGATCACTGCCTCCCAAGACTGACTGCTATGAGTCTGCATCAACTTGATGGCATGAGTTAGTTTGTTTGGACGGCAGTGAGTTTTGGTTTGATAAATTCCCAAGGGGCATGCCATTTTGTTGTAAGCCTCAACCTGAAGGCTCAGCTTCCATTTTATGGGCAAGCAAACCCAGCTCACCCAATTAAGTGCCCATAGGCAACCCATTCCACAAACCAGCTCTCTGCCCCAAAGCACTCATCTTTACTTACTCTGTGGACTGGGAAGCCCACCATTCTGTCTCATACTCTGGCTTCTGGTTCTGTTATCGCTACTTCTCTCGTGTCAAAGCTTTCTTCTGCGACAAGAAGGTTCAACACACAAGTAGCTTGGAGTGCTTGGAGTCCAGAGGACACGAACCACTTCTAGCTCGGCAGTGAAATTTCTCATCTTGCTTCTGAGATGGCTGATTTTATATCCAGCAGGATATAAATTGATCCACTCACAATGACTAATTAAGGCACTCACAATTAATCCCGTTAGCAATCACTGAAAGCTGCATTTTATAATCCAATCAGTATCTCCCTTTTAGTCAATTCCTAGAACCTTGTTGTGTAGGTCTGGGTAGACTACAGAAACAAACTCATGGACATTCATATGTGAATAAGAAATAGGTTTATATACAAGAGCAATTGAATATTGAGAAAACATCCCAGCCAAATCCAGATCAAGTCATAAATCTGATATTAGCCCAGATGTCCAATACCAATCTATAAAGTCCTCTTCAGGCTCACGAAACACATGCAATGACGCCGAATCCAGGAAGATCACAGGACAGTGGGTGGAAAGTCTTGTGGATCCAGTGGTGGTAGAAGCATCTCAACACTGGCAGGGGTTTCCATGTGACTCTTCTAGTTCTCAAGGCTACATCAGGGTAGGTCCATGTGGCTTCTCCTCAGGGAGGTCTCGCAGGGAGTGAGCCCTGCCAGTACAGAGTCTCCAAGGGAGTGAGCAGAGGGAGTCTCCTACCCCAAGGAGTCCCCAGAATCCTCAGGACAAGGCCATGCCCACACAGAGGTCTCATTGACTATGACAGACTAGAGTGACAGACTGTGCTCCACCCCTTCACTCTTACTCCTCTCAAGTCCCAAATTGATACCAGATTATGTAACTATCGCACTTGTTTTTCACCAATTCCTTCAGTGCAGCTTGGAATTATTCCTTCCTTTGGTTCTTGATCATATGCTATCTCCTGAAATGGTTTACTGTTGACAAATTCTTTTTTGGTACAATGACTCTATTCTTTCCATCTTCTTTTGTTTTTGTCTCCATCGTGCAATCTTTTGTACATAAAATCCTTCAGTATTTCAACTCAAGGCTTGATTTCTTTCTTCAGTTCTTTCAGCTTGAGAAATTCTGGGCATAGTCTTACCTTTTCCCTTTCTACTTCCCGTTCTTTGCACATTTCAGTTCCTGCTTTACTTTGTCTTCTTCTCTTTTCAACTCCTTTGCTTCAGCGTTTCTTCTGGTCTTCTTTGTTCTCTACATTCTAGAGTAAGTTTCAGGATCTCTTCTGACATCCATTTTGGAATTTTCTCCCCTCCCACCTATATTTTTAATGATCTCTGACTTTCCTCATGTACACTATTCTTGATGCCCTCCTACAAATCACCAGTCATTAGTGTTCAATTAATCAAATCTATTCTTGGGATGGTCTCTAAAATCAGGTGGGATTTACTCAAGGTTGGATTTTGTTTTCATGGACTTACTGTCATTTTCTCCAGCTTCAATTTAAACTTGCATGTGAGCAATTGATGGTTTATTTCACAAGTGGCCCGGGGCCTTATTCTGATTAATGGTATAGGGCTTCTCCATCATCTCTTTCCATATATGTAGTAAATTTGATGTTTGTGCATTTCATCCAGTGAAGGCCACATGTATAGTTGCCACTTATGCTGTTGAACTAAAGGTATTTGTAACGAATAAGTTTTGCCAATTCTATTATGGCATCTTCAGCACAATTTCCATCACCAAGACCGCACTTTTCCCAGGTATTGGTTCCTCTTTGTTTCCAACTTTCCCACCTCAATTACCAGTAATTATCAATGTATCTTGATTGCATATTTCACTTTCAGGCTGTAAAAGTAAAGATTTTCAATTCCCTTGTCTTTGACATTAGTGGGTGGATGGTAAATTTGAATAATAGTTGTATTAACTTGTCTTCCTTATAGATGTATGGATATTATCCTATCACCGACAGCATTGTTCCTCAGGATGATATTGAAGTGTTCTTTCTAAGAATGAATGTGATGGCATTCCTCTTGAATTTGCATTCTCACCTAGTAGATCACGTAATTGTATGATTCAGAATGCCTAAGATATCGGTCTTCATGGGTTACATTTCATTTTTGATAACTTCCAACTTTCCTAGATTTATACTTTATCTATTCCCATTCTGATTATTAATGGATATTTGCAGCTATTTCTTCTCATTTTCATTAGGGCTCCACCAGAAAATGAAGGTCCTAAAACTTTGCTCCATCCAAGTAATTAACTTTACCTTAAGGAGGGAGCTCATCTCCAATCAGATTGTGAATGGCTTCCAACCTGAGGAGCTCATCTTTCAACCCTATATAAAATAATGGTCCACTGCTATTCATAAGATTTTCATTGGCTAATTTTTTTTTCCGGAAATGGACTGCCTCTTCCTTCTTTTGAATTCTACCTTAGTCTGGAAGCTCTACTGAAACTTGTCTAACCATTGGGCCTCCACTCAAGTACTCCCTCAATGCAAGAGTACTTTCTTCTATTCTATGATGCTCACCTTCCCAACACAACCTCTGAAGACAAAATGGGTGCATAAGCAAATGTGGTGAAGAAAGCTGATG
>NW_022109491.1:22848540-22850800 GCF_000313985.2 Echinops telfairi | reverse complement strand
AGGGTGACCCAGTTATATTTGAAATACTGGTAGCTTAGCTTCCACCATTACAGCAACACACAAGCTAGCACAGTATGACAAAACAGCACACTGGTTATTATCAACTAATTGTAATCACAAGCCAAACCCATTGCTGTTGAGCCAATTCTGACTCAGAGCTAAGTTACAGGATAGAGTACAATTGCTCCAGGCTGCCATATCTTTTTCCTGAAGAGTGGCTGGTAGGTTCTAACTATCAAATGTTTGTTTAGTAGCTGAGCATTTAACTACTGTTATACCAGGATTTTTTTTAATGAAGCATATGTATAAAATTTCAACAAACTGATACAATGGCAGAAGCCCTCATTAACATATGCTAAGAAATTTGGAAGACAGCTCCCTGGCCAATTGATTGGAAAAGTCAAATCTATGTGTGTGGGGGCAACCATTCCAAAGATAGGTGTGGTGATTACATAATCTGTTGTCAATTTGAGACTTGAGTGAAGGGGTGGAGTTAGCTTGTCAATCAGGTCACAGCTTGATGGCCTCATTTGGAGACACTATGGAGATAAATAGCTCACTGGAGGTGGGACAAGCATTCACTCCCTGTGAGACATTACTGACGAGACTGATAGAGCTTTGCTGATACAGCCAGAGCTCTGGAGGAGCCACATGGAAACCCCTTGCCAGTGCTGAGATGCTTCTACCACCACTGGTTCCACAAGACTTTGCACCCACTGGCCCACGATCTTCCTGAATTCGGTGTCATTGCATGTGTTTTGTGAGACTGAAGAGGAACTTGTAGATTGGTTTTGGACATATGGACTAATATCAGATTTATGGACTTGATCTTGACTGGGCTGGGATGTTTTCTCAATATTCAATTTCTCTTGTATAGAAAACTCTTTCTTATACACATATGAGTCTCCCTGGATTTGTTTCTCTAGTCTACCTGAACTAACACAGTAGGTGACCCAACAGAATATGAAAATTATCAAACAGTATCATTAATATCATACACAAATAAGATTTTGCTGAAGATAATTCAAAATATGGTCACAGCAGTTCATGGACAGGGAGCTGTCAGGAAATGAAGCCTGATTCAGAAAAGGATGTGGAATGAGGGATGTCATTGTTGTCTTAGACTGGGTTCTCAGCAAGATGAGTTGATACAGTGGCTGCAACAGTAGGGTTTCCCTTATTGTACATTCCAGAGGAACATTTTTATATTATTTTGTAAATGCAAGTTTTTTAGTAACTTTGGAAACGTTCTTAAGAAGGAGGAAATCTCACTCCATGCAATTTTTTAAAATGTAAAAGCCTTCTTTTTTTTCCGTAAAGATGTGAAATAATTTTACTGGTTGTTTATTTATTTATTTTTTTGTACAGCCAGAAAACAGTGGGATGTTGAATTGTGCGAAGATTCTGACTGTCTTGGATGTCAACGAAACATTCCATGGGATGGGCGTGGGGGTGGGTGTCATTTTTTGTATCCCTCATACAGAAAACATTTAATGGCCATTTGGAATCACCATCATGCATTTGGATGACTTGAACGTTTTACATTCTGTTTTCGTACTTTTTTTTTCAATAGAATTATTTCTGAAAACAGTTCCGTCCCCTTGACTCTCTTGTCAGAACGGTGTCCATTCTGTGACACCTTTGGTTGTGGTAGCCCAGCTTGCCTATGTGCTGTGAAGAATTGAACACTTGAGTCTGTACTACGTGTGGCACTAAATCGTGAATTGGTCGCACTTATAATTCACAGTAACAGCTTATCAGCATTTGGAGATCATGGTCCTTAAGAAACCTTTCCCCCTACTTTAAAGCTGAAATGTACAAAAGAATTGTAACTACATGTCACTTAGGATTTTAAAAACAATGGTTAAGTGATTCATAGTGTCTCTGTGCTGATGATTCTCAAAACAACCAATAAAACACCAGCAATGAAAAAAACAGTAGCTTCTGAGGGCTTCTGATGGCCCAGCTAAATTCAAGTCAGCACGGTTTTTTGTTGTTGTTTTTCATTAAATCATTTTTTTTTTGTTTTTAAGGCGGCACTTTTTATTAATTTGTTTACCTCTTAATGCGCTTTTCGTTTTTTTAAAAAAAATCCAAATTTTCATAATATCCTTTCGCAAATGCCAATTCCAGGACAACCCACACACAGTGAAACCATTACTATAATCTTAAGAACTGAGAGTTAATAGCTCTGGGCCAACTTCTCTCTTTAAAGAAATTAATCCTCTTTTACACTTTGGGGACTACTTTTTAGGAATAA
>NW_022109491.1:22838836-22846876 GCF_000313985.2 Echinops telfairi | reverse complement strand
AAATTGGGAGTTGTCAAAAGTGAAATGGAATACATTGAGATCAATGTTCTGGGCATTAGTGAATTATAATAGACTGATATTGGCCAATCTGAATCAAGTAATCATATGATTTACTGCACTGGGAATGACAAAGTCAAGAGGTGTGGTTGTCACATAATCTTGTGTCTATTTAAGGGCATTAAGAGAGAGTGGGTGGAGTCTAGCCTGTCAATCAGGTCAAAGCCTGATGATGGCCTTCTCATGAGGATTCTGGGAACTTCCTCTTTCTCCCTGGGGGAGGACCACATTCTCTCTACTTCACCATCCTGTTGACAAGCCACTTTGAGCCATGCTGATGGCAGCCAGAGCCTGGAGATGCTTCCACCGCCACTGTATCCACAAGACTTTCCACCCACAGGCCTGTAATCTTTCTGAATTCGTCATCATTGCATGTGTTGCGTGAGTCTGAAGAGGAATTTATATACTAGTATCAGACATATGGGCTAATATCGGACTTACGGACCTGAGCTGGACTGGGCTGGGTTGTTTTCTTAATATGCAATTACTCTTTGATAGAAAGCTCTTTCTCACACATATATGAGTGTCAATTAATTTGTTTCTCTAGTCAACCCTGGCTAACACGAGAGGGATGGTGTAACATTCATTATTAAAAAGAACATTTCAAGATCTATCTTGAAGTACAATGCTGTATATGATAGAATTATAACTATACCTGTACGTGGAATACCAGTTATTACAACTATTACTCAAAAGGATGCATCGACTACTAAAGTCAACGATAAATTGAATATTCTTCCAATTTCTTCAGTCTGAAATTGATTCAACTGCAATCAAAATGCATTAATAGTTACTGGTGAAGGGAATGTGGCAGCTAGACACAAAGAGGAAGGATCTGTAGTTGGAAAATAAAGTGACAGAAACCAAGCTGGAAATCACATGCTAGAATTTTGCAAAACCAATGATTTCTTAGTTGCAAATACCTTTTGAACAACACTTACATAGACCGAGAGGCAGTCATTCCCCTCAGAAGGGTTTAAAATCAGGACAAGTGGGCATCAGCGTTGTAGCCTTTCATCACACTCGCTCAATGTGTGTACTGAGTGAATAATCAGAGAAGCTGAACTGGTTGAAGAGGAACCTACAGAAGGAAAATGACACAGCTTTGTTTACTGAACGTGAAGAGTGCTTGAAGCACTTCATGAGGAAAATCAAAGAACACAGGCTTCAGTGTAGATAACAATCAATGTAAAGGAAAAAAAATCTCACAACTGGACTAATAGTGTGTTAGGCAGGGTTGTCTAGAGAAACAAAACCTGTGACCCTCATAGATTTATAAGGAATAACTTTATAGAATAAGAAGGCATCTCAGCCCAGTCCAACCCAAGTCCATGGGTCTGATGCTAGCCTGAGCCCTCTTCAGACTCACACAGCTGCAGGGTGAAGATGCAGAAAGGTGAAGCTGGAATCAGGGCGATCACAGGCCGATGGGTGCAGACTCACATGGATCCAAGGTTGGTGGGAGCATGGCAGGCTACCAGCAGGGGCTACCCCTGAAGGCAGTCACCAAATCCAAGCAAGGAAGAAGGTGAAGGCAAGAAAGAAAGAAGTTCTTACTGTTTCTCTTATTTGAAAGGCCACACCCCACAGGAGGCATCCCCAGGCTGCCACCTGATTGACAGGTTGCACCCCACCCTACCCCAACACACCAAGCTATTATCTGATTGACAGGTTACAATCCACCCTACCTCCATACAGGTACCATCAAGTTGACATCAAACCTGACCGGCACAAGTAAACAGCATCGCGGTAAGCGGAGAAAAGATTGAAATTGTCAAGGATTTCATTTTCGTTGGCTTCACAGTCAGTGCTCATGGAAGCAGCAGCCAGAAGTTCAAAGGGTGGAATGGACACATTGGCTGCAAAACATTTCTTTAAAGTGTTAGAGAGCAAAAATAAACCATTAATCAATCTATAAAGCAGTACAAATGGCTCAGTGCAACTCACTCCATGAGACAGCTGTGAGACACTGGCAGTCCGTCAAGTCTTGAGGGCCGCCAGCTAGTCCTCTGTAGAACAATTCAGGCTATCCGGGCACAGGCAACAAACAGCAAGGCAGGTCACCAACAGTCAGCCAGATGACAGGGTCCGACAGTCCCCAGCTTAAGAGATGTAAGTTCCAATAGTGTGGCGAAGCAGATCTTGAAGGAACCTCAAATTACAGCGACATAGTCCACAGGTTAGGCGTCCCACAGGTAGTGTAGCTTGCAAATTGAGACACAGAACAAGCAAGTCAGCCGCACACTGGCCCGATGATCAAAGAGGGAGAGACAAGAAAGGCGAGGCTCGAGGCTCGCTGAGCCATTTATCTCCCTGCCCTTCAATTAATCCCACATGTGTTCATTGGCCATGTTGGCACAATAAACGTTAACTATCTCAATGCACTTACCTCAAACTATGGTATTTTATACCACTTCGTATTAATATGAAAACTACGTAATGAATAAGGAAGACCAAAGAATATATGCATTTTGATTACGGTGTGGGCAAAGATTATTCAAAGTAAAATGGGTTGCCAGAAGAATGAATTTGATTTGGAGAAAGTAAAGCCAGAATGTTCCTTAGACTCGAGGATGGGAAGTCTTTGTTTCACGTACTTTGGACATATTAGCAGGAGCGATCATTCTCTGGAGAAGGACATCATGTTTGGTAAAGCAGAGGAGCCGAGAAAAAGAGGAAAGCCCTGAATGAGACACTGGCTGCAAACGTGGGCTTACGTGTTACAATTGTGAGGATGCTGCAGAATCAGACAGTGTTTTGTTCTGTTGTACGTAAGGTGGTGATGAGCCGGAACTAATTTGCTGGTATCTGACAACATATGTATAATTTTATTTCTAAATTATGAAGTTATATCACTATTTCTAGATCAGTGCTTTCTGAACCCTTTTTACTATATTGAAAGTCTCATTTTTTTCAACATGGAGAATTGTGATTCCTAACATTATTAATATATTTATTTCCTTTGTTTTATAGCATACATAAAATAGTTCCAAAATTATAATACCAATGTTGCGCATGGCGATAGAACTTCAAAATAAAGTTTTGGTCCTCCAAATGCATCCCATAAGAATGTAAACTAGAAAACAATAGCAATCTATAATCTATCAAGGAGCCATGAGGAGGGGGGTGGGGTGGGGAGGGAAGGGAGGATGGAACGAAACAGGAGCTGATCCCAAGAGCTCAATAGAAAGTAAATGTCTAGAAAAGAATGATGGCAACATACGTACAAATATGCCCGATGCACTTGATGTATGGATTGTAATAAGAGTTGTAAGAGCCCCCAATAAAATGATCTTAAAATTTTAAAAAGAATGTAAACTCAGAATATTGTGTTCAAAAGTCACTCTATTACTTCTTATTCGTTTTAAGCCAAGGAAATGAGTAATATCCTTTATGGAGTGTCTTGGTTACCTAGTGCTACAATAACAGAAATAGCACAAATGAATGGTTGTAAGAACAAAAAATTATTATTGCACAATTTAGAAGGGTAGGGTCTGAATTTAGGAGGTAGCTCTAAGGAAGATGTTTTTCTCCATCAGTTCTCAGGGAAGGTCCTTGTGTTCTTTCAACATCTGTGTGCCTGGCAGTCTTTGGATATGCGCATATAGCTTGGCATCCATCTTCTCTTGGGTCTTGGATGGCAGTTCTCAACCTGTAGGTCATGACTCCTTTGGGGGTCAAATGACCCTTTCACAAGGGGCGCGTGAGACCATCAGAAAACATATATTTCTGATGGTCTCTGGAACGGAGACACTGCTCCTCTATCCGTCTCCAGGAGGGTCTGCCCACATGCAGATACACCCACATACAGGTCACTGGAGTGATTGATGACATCATCACACCAACCCTATCACATACACCCCGGTGCACGTGACAAGGCTGTCGCCATAATGTACTTATGCAGACCAGTCACACATGTGTAGAGAGCAGTTACTGTGTAGAGAGCAGCTACTGTGTAGAAAGCAGCTGCTGTGTTGAAAGCAGCTACTCTGTTAAAAGCAGCTACTGCCCATTCGCAGAAGCCCATTCACAGTCAAAGTTGAAGATGTTCCTGAGACAGCACAAAAGGAGTTCATTGAACTTATTAACAGCAATGCAGCGAGAACTGATTTCTCTACAATGCCAGTTACAAAATTCTGGATCAAGTGTTTACAGTCATATCCTGTTCTGTCTGAGACTGTGTTGCGCCTTCTTCTTTCATTTACAACAACATATCTTTGTGAAATAGGGTTTTCCATCTCGTTGGTTATCAAATCTAAATACAGAAGTAGACTTGTGGAAGATGATCTTCGTTGTCCTCTTGCAAAGACTGCGCCCGAGAATTTCTGATCTGGTGAGAAAGAAGCTAACTCAACCTTCCCACTGACTTGACTTTTTTACACATACTGTTGCAAAATGTAGCAATGTAGTTCACTGTTGTTATATTAAGACTATTACCCATGCTACACCATGCTTCAAGACAAAATTTCATTGATTTGTCATTAGAAATGAATATTTCACAATATATAATTACATATTGTTTTTGTGATTAATCATTATGCTTTAATTATGTTCGATTTGGGACAATGAAATACATCCTGCATATCAGATATTTACATTCTGATTCATAACAGTAGCAAAATTACAGTTATGAAGTAGCAATGAAAATAATGTTATGGTTGGGGGCCCCCACAACATGAGGAACTGTATGAAAGGGTCGTGGCATTAGGAAGGTTGAGGACTACTGGTCTAGGAGGTTCTGTGCACAAGGACCCTGGGTCCAAAGACACGTTCCACTTCTGACTCTTCTCTCTCCCAGTTCCTCCATCTCTGCTAGTCTTTTTCTTTTCTCATCTCTCAACAGATAAAAGGTGATGAAGGCCACAATCCAGAGAAAATCCTTCTGCATTGGATCAGGGCTGCAATCAGAGCACCGGTGGTGCACATTACCCCAAGTCCCTCATCACTGACTGGCTGATCACAACAGACCATGCCCTGGGGGATGGCCAGACCACCTCACAACTGGTAAATTATACTACCACACAAGAGCCAAGCCACCCAAAACTATGGCCCAGCTCAGTTGACATATAATGTTCCAAGACACAATTCAACCCATGGCAGAGAGGGATGAGAACATGTTTCTGAGGACAGTAGTGCTTAAATGTCAAATACAATAGTTAGCGGGAGGGAAATCAGGAATTTAATGCGTCATAAGAACTTGGAGAAATTTTCTTTTCTTTTCTGTTTTGCCAATTTAAATACAGCTTTATTTTCAAATTTTTCATTCTAAATGGAAACTCGGTGATCATACTGACCACTGCTGATATTCCGGGACTCGACTAATAATAACGAAAATACATTTATTGAGCATTTCCTATGTGTCAGAGTCCCTAAGGGGTGCAAATGGTTAGGCACTCAACTACTAACTGAGTTTGGCAGTTTAAATCCGACCAGTAGCTCTATGGAAGAAAGGCCTTCCAAAAATGCCCTAGCTTAACAAGCCCCTGGAGCACGGTCCTCCTGTGTAACACAGGGAGTCTCCGGAACTCAGGATTGTTTCTTCAGAGGGACTCCAGGGGCTGCTATTGTTATGAAGTGCTGTTGAGTCAGAGCTGACTCACAGAAGGGAGCCCTGCCTGGTTCTGCTTCCTCCTCACAAACGTAGTAATGCTGCATCCAGCGTTGTAGCCACTGGGCCAGTCCCTCTCGTCAAGGGCTTTCCTGGTTTTTGCTGCGCCTCTGCTTTAGCGAAACCATGATGTGCTGTTCCAGAGACTGGTCCCTCCTGACAACATGGCCAAAGTGCATGCGATCAAGTCTCACCATCCAGGCTTCCAACGAGCATTTCGGTTGTATTTCTTCCAAGACAGATTTGTTTATTCTTTTGGCCGTGCGTGGTACTTTCAATATTCTTGGCTAGCACCATAATTCAAATGCACTGATTCCTCTTCAGTCTTCCTATTCAATGTCATTGTTAGATACCATAGAGTCAATTTTTGATTAACCCCATGTGACAAAGTAAAACAGTCCTATGGGATTTTTTAAAATGGGAGCAGAATACTAGGTCTTTTTCCCACAGAGCTGTTTGAACCGCCAACCTTCCTGGTTAGCAGTTAAACTCTTAACCACTGGGCCACCATGGCTCCATAATCTGGGAGCAGGCACTATTATTATCCCCATTCCTACAAGAGGATCGAGTTACAAAGAGATTAAATAATCTCCCCTAGGCCACACAGCAAGTAAATTAAGGAGCCAGGCTCACAGCCCAAGCAGATTACCTCTATAGGAAGCTCCGTGGATTTCAAGACCTGGCTGTTGTTGGTGACCTTGATAAGAATGGTTTCTGTAGAAATGAAAAGAGTAGAAAGCAGAATGGAGTATGATAAGGAATGAATTTTGGGTGAAAATGGTGACACATTGAGTTGAGTAAGTTTTTTGTGGGGATGGAATTTGACCGAATGGGACAGAAGATAGAAATGGAGAGTTGAATAATGGGTCATAGGAGAGTTATTTGTTTATTTTAGTATTAGAGATTCAAAAACATGCTTTTTGCTATTCATTTACAGATTATTTGCAGATAGAATAAGCCAAAAGCCAATAAACTCACTGACCTCAAGTCAATTCCGACTCATAGTGACCCTATAGGACAGAGCAAAATTGTTCCTTTGGGTTTCTGAGGTTGTAAGTCTTTTTAAAAAAAAATATTTTATTGGGAGCAGTTACAGATATTACCATCCATAGTTCCATTAGATCAATCAAATTGTACAATTGCTGCCCTCATCATTTTTTTAATCATTTTATTAGGGGTTCATACAACTCTTATCACAATCCATACATACATCAATTGTGTAAAGCACATTTGTACATTCATTGCCCTCATCATTCTCAAAACGTTTCCTCTCCACTTAAGCCCCCGGCATTAGGTCCCCATTTTGGTTGTAAGTCTTTACAAGAATAAACAGCTCATTTTCTACCCCTGGCCAGCAGCTAATGGATTTAAATTGCTGACCTTGTGGTTAACATCTCAATGTGCAGTCCACATTGTCACTAGGGCTCTCTAAAAAAGCCAATAAAGAACAAAAAAAGCAAACTCACTGCTATCGAGTCAATACTGACTCACAGTGAACCCCTGTGGGTTTCTGAGACCGTGCCTGTTTACAAGAGTAGAAAGCCCAGTCTGTCTCCCTCGGAGCTGCTGGTGGTTTCGAACTGCCAACCATGGGGATGGAAACCCAGCGAGTAACCACTAGATGACCAAGGCTCCTAAAAGAGAAAAAAAAAAACTCCAAAAAGAGGGAGAAAAAGAAGAAGGGAGAACTTAGATGATGAAAGGGTGGAACCCAGACTATTAATAGAGCAGATGAGTTTTGATAGAATGAGAAATATTTAGTGCAGATGGGAAAGTGAGGGCATTCTCATAATTCTATTGTCACCAAAAGTTTGAGACAGCATTGCTAGCTGAATGTGGGGAGAGGTCTTCGAGGGAGATTTGAAAGCGAGGAGAATGTATGAAACACCTGTAAAATAAGCCAACAGGGAAATCTGGTAAGTTACCCCTGTATGTTTGAGAGCCCAATGGGGCTTATGAATTCAAATCTAAAGTGAAACACGATGGTTTTGTTTTTCTCAAGGGAAGTTCAACATATCTGGCTGAGAAGGTAGACAGAAAACCTGGCAGATCCTGAACTGGGAATACCCGGAACAGGGTGGGGCAGGGAGCTCATTACAAGGATGGAGCAAGGAATCTAGCTAAACCAGAGACACGTGGAAGCTGGAAGGGACAGGCGGAAAGTGTATCAGGACCAGTTTACTTATTGTTTCAGTGAAATCAAGGACGGAAAGAGAGGCGGTCACTAGAGAAATTAAGGGTTTTTGCTCTGTGTTCAGTTATGAGTCTGGGAGGTAGAGGTCATTGGAAGGGAGAAGACCAAGGAAGGTTTTGAGAAGCCCGGATGTTCAACCAATCATCCTAGAAGGATGATGGGAGCAGAGATGGGAACCAAC
>NW_022109491.1:22830727-22838502 GCF_000313985.2 Echinops telfairi | reverse complement strand
AATATCATTTGCTCATTTCCACCCTCCCTCCCTCTCCCCCTCCCCCATGAACCCTTCATAATTTATAAATTATTATAGTTTTGTCATAAGTTACACTGTCCGACGTCTCCCTCCACCCTCTTCTCTGCTGTCCATCCCCCAGGGAGGAGGCCATACCTAGATTCTTGCAATTGGTTCCCCCTTTCTACCCCATATTCCCTTCACCCTCCAGGCATTGCCCCTCTCACCACTGATCCTGAAGGAGTCATCTATACTGGATTCCCTGTGTTTCCAGCTGCTATCTGTACCAATGTACATCCTCCGGTCCAGCCAGATTTGTAAGGTAGAATTGGGATCATGATAGTGGGGAGGAGGTGGGGGAAGCATTAAAGAACTAGAGGAAAGTTATATGTTTCATCATTACTACCCTGCACCCTGATTGGCTTGTCTCCTCCCACTGCTGTACTTTTGAGTCAATGAGTTCAGCCTCTGGGGCTGGGACCTCAACTTATTTTTACTCCTCTCACAGACTTCCTGCTGCCAGACCACCCCATGCTAACTGCCTGCCTGGGTTACCCAAGCCATCTGCCTTGACCTTCTCTGAATCCTGTATCCTGCACATCGCAATGACCTTCTCACCTTTCAGTAGCTCTGTCCCTAGCACCCATCCCACCATCCAGACCCGGCTACTCATGTCTGGGCCTTCTTCTGACATGAACTGTGGATAAATGATTTTGAAGACAACAATTGCTTCTATTACCACCTATCAAGCACCTGCTCTATGGCAAACTTAAACTATACCCCATCTCTTTTGATCTTCATGACATCTCATTAGCATGTCCATTTTGCACATGAGGACATCTAGACTCAGAGAGATAAAATCACTCCTATGAAACCACAAAGCTGAATCGAATCCTGAATATATTTGGCTCTCACAGGCCTTGCCTTTTGTGCATTATGAAGATTAAATGAGATAATAGGCTTGCTAGCTTTTGTACCAACAACACACGCTTAGTAGCATAACTTTAAACACAATGCAACAGTTCTGTTGATGCAATCCAGCATTCCCTGCCAAGAATCCTCCAAGAATGTCTTGGACTCTCTGGAGGTGTCTTACCTGCCTTCCAGAATAAGCCCTAGCCCCTGCCACATGACCTTATCATTGCTAATCCCAATTAAGTAGCCACTTACTATGTGCCTGGAACCTGACCCAGCACTTGTACACATTTACACACCCCTAAAAGGTATGCACATTGTCACCTGCGTTTCATAAGTAAGAAAACAGAAGCACAGCCGAGTCAGGGTGGTTAGAGCAGCTATGGGAAGCATCCAAAGCTCAGCGCCGGCAGGAACAAGCTGCACTGTCCATGGTCTGCACTAGTGACCCTGGCTTCTGTCCCGGCCCAACAACGCAGCCATTTGTGGCGTAGCTTCTGATTGCACACAGCCCCCAAACTTGGCTCCTGACTCTCTAGTCCTCCTACTGATGAAGGCCATCCCTTTTCTCTCCTTTGTGTATGGCTTTTATTTCATCTAGAACGATCATTTCCATGATCACAACTGAGGAACCTGAGGCTCAGAGAAGTTATATGACTTGCCTGAGGTCACACAGCAAAATAGCAGGAGAACTAGCATTCTAACTCCACCTCCTGAGTTCTGCACCTCAACTTCCTGGGAGTAAGAGACCATCCTGAAGGCCCAGAGAACCAAGTGACCTAACCATCCCTAGTGGCAGTAGGATTGTGATGCAGCCTCGTGTCTGGGAACTCTGCGCTTGTGACACAGCCCATTCTGACCCCTCTGGCTGGTGGCCGTGGTACTGGACAGCTCCCTCCAGGACCTCTGTACTAAGCAGTATCTGGAGTGCCTACCCTCTGTTCTTCTCTGACCCCAGGCCAGGCAGCGGGATGTGAGGAGTCACCAGGTGGGCAGACCCCACCCAGCAATCATGATAGATGGCCCAGAGTTGGTCCCATTTTCTGTGGGCTGAGCCCCAAGCTGGGAGACTGGGGAGACCAGGGCTGTGTGTTGCAAACTGCACCTGTCCACATCCTACCTTAGTGGGTTGGCCTTTTTATACGCTCTCTGTGATTTAACTTACTTTATATCTGTCTTAAATGAACTCATTTTCTTAAACTGAAAAAAAAAAAGATTTTAAAAAATCTATTTTTTTCAAAGGTGCAACATAGGGATCTGACACATTATTCTAAAATTATTCAAAAGTTTTAAAATATTTAAAAAATTTTAAAATATCTTCCTCCCAGTCCTGTCTCCCAGCCACCCCATTCCTTTGAGGCATCGGCTCTTAGTAGTTTCCTTTAGGTCCTTCTAGAGCCTATGCATATACAAAGGGCGTTCAAACACTTCATGGAAAAGTTGAATTAAAAGATAACAGGAAAACAGAAAAAGATAATCGAACATTTCCATGAACTTTTGAAACTCCTTCATACTAGCAAATGGATGCAGTGTCTTTTTTTTGCCAAATGTTTTACACTGGTTTTTTTTTTTCTAAATAAGTTGGAGATCATTTAATATCAGTACATAGAGATCTGACTTGTTACTAAAAAAGTTTTTAAAAAAATGGCTGCAGTTTTTCAGTGTCAAGATGTACCATGATTTTTCTAGCGCTGGGTAACGTATGCTTTTGATTTTTTACAGGTCAATATCCTGGCATCTGTATGATTAATTTTGAGTAGATCTTCCCAAATAGTCTTCCCATCACAAAACTAGCAGCCCACTGGTTTACACTCCCAGCAGCAGTGAAAGTGCTTGTGGCCTCACACCCTTGGGATCAAACTTCTTGCTCGGGGCCATCTGATAGGGAAAACATGGTATCTCCTCCGAAACATTATCTACGAAATGAGCAAAAGAACCAGTTCAATGTGTTGGCTATCTGCTCATACATCACTCAGAAACAACTATTGGATCCCAGCAAGATGGCAGACTAGGCAGACCCGCTATACCAGATGAAGCAGATCCCGTGGGAACGAGAATCCTGGAATTCTGACTCCAGAGGAAAGCATAGAGAAGTGGACTGAATGCTGACTAGGAGAAGACAGGAAATAAAAGCACCCAGAGGGGAACTAGATGGGTGAATTGTCAGCTGGCCTGACGTAATACAGTTCCACCTGCTTATGAATAGTGTAAACCTCTATACGGGTGACTGATGATGAGAAAGGTAGGGTGCTCCCTTGGTTCCCATGTTTCCTGGTGACCAGAGGAGTGGTCAGTCCCCAAGCCTACCTACCCAGTGGCTGATAACACCACTACTCCAGTCGCTGCTCTGCGGCCAGAACAGAGTCATGGAGTGGTTCTTGGTGCAGGACCCTCAAGCCTTGGAGGCATGAGAGCTCCGTTTTATCAGAACAGTAGAAAATGCAATGTCAGATAAAGGGCTTGTTGCCAGACACCCTAGGGCAGTCAGTGGTTCTCAACCTTCCTAATGCCGCGACCCTTTAATACAGTTCCTCATGTTGTGGTGACACCCAACCATAAAATTATTTTCGTTGCTACTTCATAACTGCAATTTTGCTGCTGTTATGAATCATCATGTAAATATCTGATATGCAGGATGTATTTTCATTGTTACAAATTGAACATAACCACAGTTGCATATAAAAAGACTGATCAGCATATCCAGATTAAGTTCCCATGGTACAGCTTTTTTTTTCAGTAGTTGATGATTTTACAATACATGATTTTACATTTACCCAGTAATTATAATTCGTGAAGTGTCGTTTTACCTCTAATGCTGCTGCTTTCAACACAGTAGCTGCTTTTAACAAAGTAGCTGCTTTCAACACAGCAACTGTTTTCTACACAGCAGCTGCTCTCTACACATGTGTGTGTGACTGGTCCGCATAAGTACATTATGACAACAACCCTGTCACATGCGCCTGTTTTTGTACAGGGTGTATGTGATGGGGTTGGCGTGATGATATCATCATGCCGGATACTTGTATGTGGGCATATCTGCATGTGAGCAGACCCACCTGGAGATGGATAGAGGAGCGGTGTCTCCGTTCCTAAGACCATCGGAAAAATCTGCTTTCTGATGGTCTTAGGCGAGCCCTGTGAAAGGGTTGTTTGACCCCCAAAAGGGTCACGACCCACAGGTTGAGAACTACTGCCCTAGGTAAACAAGAAGTCCACCCATAACTGCCTTGCCCCCACTTGTCTTCTGGTCAAGCGAGGTCAATCCAAGAACAAGCACCACGTTCCCAATCACTATCTGACCCTATGCAAACTATTTCTGGATCAGAGCTCTGACCTCAGATATCACCTAGGTCAGCTAAATCCATCTAAAATGGGCTTCCCACATCCTACACCCACACGCCATAAACTCCTTCACTGAGGCTAACCCATACCTGGTACCCCAGCTCCCCATACTTTTGTCTCTCAGTCATGCCCCTAGCCCGGTTTTCTCCATTCCTTTTCTTTCCTTTTTCTTCCCTCCTTTTCCCCCTTTCTCTGCTATACTTTTTTCTTCTGTTTTCCTTTTTCCTTCCTGTTATGGTTTGATGTTATGTCAGCTTGATGATACCCATGTGGAGGTAGGATGGAGTGCAACCTGTCAATCAGGTGGCAGCCTGGTGATACCTCCTTTTTAGTAAGAAAGACAGTAAGAACTTCTTTCTCTCTTGCCCTTCGCCTTCCTCTTGCCTTTGATTCAATGTCTGCCTTCAGGAGTGGCCCCATGTGGGCCACCAACCCGGGGAGCTGACAGCATCCTACCATACTCCCACCAACCTTGGATCCATGTGAGTCTGCACCCATCGGTCTGTGATTGCCCTGATTCCAGATTCACCTTTCTGCATCTTCACCCTGCAGCTGTGTGAGTCTGAAGAGGGCTCAGGCTAGCATCAGACCCATGGACTTGGGTTGGACTGGGCTGAGATGCCTTCTTCTTATTCTATAAAGTTATTCCTTATAAATCTATGAGGGTCACAGGTTTTGTTTCTCTAGACAACCCTGCCTAACACACTATTAGTCCAGTTGTGAGAATTCTTTTTCTTTACATTGATTGTTATCTACACTGAAGCCTGTGTTCTTTGATTTTCCTCATGAAGTGCTTCAAGCACTCTTCACGTTCAGTAAACAAAGCTGTGTCATTTTCCTTCTGTAGGTTCCTCTTCAACCAGCTCAGCTTCTCCGATTATTCACTCAGTACACACATTGAGCGAGTGTGATGAAAGGCTACAACGCTGATGCCCACTTGTCCTGATTTTAAACCCTTCTGAGGGGAATGACTGCCTCTCAGTCCATATAGAGGGTCTTCATAAACACAATAAGTATTCTGAAATTGCTATGTTTGAAATGTTATTCATAGTTGTTTTATGATCCACACTATTGAATGCCTTTGCATAGTCATTAAAACACAAGTAAACATCGTTCTGAAATTTTCAGCTAAGCTGGAATCAGCAATGATACCCCTCAGTCCATGTCCTGTTCTGAATCAGGTTTGACTATCTGGCAGCTCTCTGTCAATGTATTGCTGCAACCGGTCTTCAAGGATTGTCAGAAAAATCTTACTTGTATGTGATATTAATGATTGAAAATTTCCACATTCTGTCGAGTCACCTTGCTTTAGAAAAGACCTTTTCTAGTGAGTTGGCCAGGTCACTGTCTTCCGAATTTCTTGGCATGGAGGAGTGAGCATCTCCAGTGCTTATCAGTTTGTTGAAACATTTCCATGGACTTTCAGTCCATTCCCAGAGCCGTGTTTTCCGCTGATGCCTTCAGTGCAGTTTGAGCTTCTTCCTTTAGCGCCATCTGTTCTCCATCATATGTTAGCTCTTGAGAGATTGAACATCAACCGATTCTTTTTGGTACAGTGGCTCTGTGTATTCCTTCCATCTTCCTTTTATCTCTCTCTCTCTCTCTCTCTCTTTCATTGGGAGTTAATACATATATCATTCCACAGCTCAATCACATCCAGCAGTTTTGTACAATTGTTTCCATAATCAGCTTCCAAACATTCTTTTCCTTCCTGGACTCCTTGATATTGGCTCCCTTTTACCCCCACTCCCACCCCCTTTCATCTTCTTTTGATGCTTCCTGTATCGTTCGATATTTTGCATGTGGAATCCTTCAGTACGGCAGCATGAGGCTTGAATCTCTTCTTCAATTCTTTCAGCTTAAGAAATGCTGAACGTGTTCTTCCCATTTGACTTTTAATTCGAAGTGTTTGCACATTTTATTGAAAGGCTTGCTTACCAAAGGTATAGACTTTGGAGGTCACAAAGGGGAGCAAGGAGACAAGATGGGGAAGATGGGGGGAGGAGGGGGCATGCCGGGGAGGGGGCGCTGGGATGCGCTGGGGAAAAAAAAAAAAAGATGGGGAAGATGAAGCAATGGGCTAGAGGTTTGACAAGTATTGACTTGGAGGATGGAGGACCACATGAGGGAAGAGAAATCAGAGGAGGAGAGGTAGGTTAGAATACAGGGAAAAGACATTGATGAGTGGTTTGAAATGTTGAATGGAGAGTTGATGGTCTGAAATGTAAACTTCCCACTCCATTTGCTTGCATACGCATGTACACACACACTAACAATAATAATGATAAAAGGCAAATTACAATAAAACTATATGGGAAGGAGAGACCCTGCATAAGCAAAGCACTACTGAAAAAGAACAACAAAGTAGGTGACCTCTCACTACCCAATCTCTAAACCTATTACACAACCACAGGAAACCAGTACAATGACAGACACATGCATCAATGGAACAGAATTGAGGTGAATTCACCGACCTACAGAGAGCTGATTTTGATAAAGAGCCAAAGCACATTTAGTAGGGAACAGATAGTCTCTCTAACAAATGGTGTTGGCAAAACTGATATCCATTTGCAGAGGAATCAAAGAGAACGCATATCTCACACCATATATGAAAACGGACTCAAAATGAATAAAAAACCCAAATGTAAAGATGAGAATTATAAAGATTATCAATGAAAAAATAGGGACAAATTCAAGGGCTCTAATACAAGCTATAAGTATAATCTCAAGCATGGCTACAGGAGACAAAGTTATGAAAGCTTGTTGTTAGGTACTATCGTCTGATTGGTTCCAACCCATAGCGACCCTATTTACCACAGAACGCACACTGCCTGGTCTGCGCTGACCTCAAGATTCCTGTCATGTCTGAGCCCACTGTTGCAGCCACCACGTCCATTCATTTCATGGAAGGCCCTCCTTCATGCCATGGACCCCTGGCTTTACTAGGTAGGCTGTCTTTTCCAAGGGATTGGTTCCTCCTGATAAGTCTATCCACCCTCATTTCTAAGGAGCATTCTGACTGCACTTCTTCCAAGACAGATTTTTTTTTTCTTCTGGTAGTCTGTAGCACTCTCAGTATTCGTCAATAATGCCATCTTTAAATGTATCAATTCCTTGGTATTCCTTATTCATTGTCCACTTTCCCAACATAGGAGGTGATTGGAAATGCCATGACTTGAGGCAGCCTTACCTCAGTCCTCAGAGGGAAAATTTTGCTCTTTTAACACTTTAAAGGGGTCATGTACAGCAGATTTGCCTAATTCAAAACCTTGTTTGATTTCATTTTTTTAAAGCAGGTTAATTGGCACATAATCGACATCTTGCGCAATTCCGTAGTTCAATCAGATCATGAAGAGTTGTACCATCATTACCACAATCAGTTTTCGAACATTTTCTTCTTCCTTATACTCATAATTACTTTCTCCCCACTTCCCTGTATCCTGCCACACCCCAAGAAACCATTCATCCAGTTACTGTCTCTATAGACTCGTCCATCCTGGATTTTTTTATACCAAAAA
>NW_022109491.1:22821544-22829795 GCF_000313985.2 Echinops telfairi | reverse complement strand
CATTGTCATTTTATGTTAGAGAACATTATCAATCATCTCCCTAGGACATAAGATAATTCTCTCAATAAATTCAAACAAAACAAACTCACTGCCTTCGAGTCCATGCCGACTCATAGCAGCATTTAGGGCAGGGTCGAACTGCTCCTGTGAGTTTCTGAGACATGAATATTTATGGCTGGTGGTTTTTAACTTCAGACCTTGCGGACCACACCCCAACTCATAACCACTATGCCACCAGAGCTCCTTGATAGTATCATTAATTTAGCCAATGTTATGGAATTTAAAACACCTTTGAGAAAAGGAGATTGTACAACTATAGGCTGACTATGAACCACAATACATGAATTATTGACTTGTGCAGATTAAACTCTGTACAAGTGACTGGACACTGTTTACACAAACAATGGGGAATGGTGATAGGGCAAACTTTCAATAATATTCATTGACAGCGATAGAACCAGGCCTACCAGATTAATACATATCTTAATAAAGCAAGGAGGATATTAAAATAGGAAGTATATGGTACTCCTGGCCCACCATTCCTTGGGCACCTTTAAGGCCAGAGATCTGAACCAAAGCCCAACCATGGCCAGTTCGATACCCTTGGGGTAGCAGTCATCGGTTTCTTCTCCCACGATAAGGGTTCAGGCATAGCTCCAAAGACTACAAATGCGTTTGAGGTAGAGCCCAGATCTCTCAGTTGGGTTTGTTTGATTTCTTGACTGTTGCTTTCATAAGTTTTGATTGTGGATCCAAGTAAAGTAAAATCCTTAGCAGCTTCTCTCTTTTCTCTGTTTATCATGAGCTGACTATTGGTTCCATTGTGAGGTTTTTTAGTTTCCTTTACACTGAGTTGTAATTCATACTCAAAGTTATATTCTTTGATCTTCATCAGTAAGTGCTTCAAGTCCTCTTCACTTTCAGCAAGCAAAGTTATGTCATCTGCATACTGCAGGCTGTTAATGAGCTTTGCTTTGACCCTAATGGCCTTATACTTCTTCATCTAGTCCAACTTCTCAGATTATATTCCTCAGCGTACAGATTGAATAAGTATGGTAAAAACATGAAACCCTGATAAAGACCATTTCTGATTTTGAAAGCATACAGTATTCCTGTCTTCTGTTGGAACAATGGCCTCTTGGTTCATGAATAGGTTACACAAGAGTGCAGTTCAATATTCCAGAATTCCACTTCTTGTCAATATCATCCATTTTGTAATATAAAATCTACAGAATTGAATGCCTGTGCATAGTCCATAAAACACAAGTAAACATTCTTCAGTATTTTCTACTTTCAGCCAAGCCCTATGTGATTTCAACAATGATATTCCTTGTTTCAAGGCCTATTCTGAATCCAGTTTGACTTTCTAGCAGTTTCCTGTGGTTGTACTGTTGCAACAATTGCTGAATCCTCTTCGGAAAAATCTTACTTTCATGTGATATTAATGATGTTGCCAATGATTTCTGCATCTAATTGGTTCTCCTTTTTGGAGTGGGCACAGATATGGAGCTTTTCCAGTGAGTTGGCCAGGTCTTCAAATGTCTTGGCATAGCCGAGCGCTTCCAGTCCTTCATCAGCTTGTCGACACATTCCATTAGTGTTCCACCAATTCCTGGAGACAGCTTTCTCTGCTAATACCACCCATGCAGCTTCGACTTCTTCCTTCAATGCCAATTGGTCTTGATCAAATGCTCCCTCTTAAAACTGCTGAATGTTCACCAGTCACTTTTGGTACTATGACTGTACAGTCCTTCCATCTTCTTTTGATGCATCATTCAGAATTTGGCCTATGGAATCCTTCAGTATTACAAATTGAGGCTTACATTTTTCTTCAGTTCTTTCAGTCTGGGAAATGCTGAGCGTGAGCTTCCTTTTTTACTTTCTAACTCCAGATGTTAACACATCTCATTTTAAGACTTTCTCCTCTCCAGTTTCCCTTTGACATTTTGTTTAGCTTTTTTTTTTCTTTTTCTCCTTCTTTTTTTTTCTTCTTTTTTTTTAAACATTTTATTAGGGGCTCATACAACTGTTATCTCAATCCATACACACATCAATTGTGTAAAGCACATTTGTACATCGTTTCTCAAAACATTTTCTCTCCACTTAAACCCCCGACATTAGGTCCTCATTTTTCCCCTCCCTCCCCGCTCCCCCCTCCCGCATGAGCCCTTGATAGTTTATAAATGGGTATTTTGTCATATCTTGCCCTGTCCAATGTCTCCCTTCACCCACTTTTCGGTTGTCTGTCCCCCAGGGAGGAGGTCACACACAGTTCCATGTAATCGGTTCCCTCTTTCCTACCCATTCTCCCTTTACCCTCCCTGGTTTGCCACTCACACCACTGGTCCTATAGGGCTCATCCGTCCTGGATTCTCTGTATTTTCAGTTCCTATCTGTACCAGTGTACCTCCTCTGGTCTAGCCAGACTTGCAAGATCAAATTTGAGTCATGGGAGTGGGAGCGGGGAGGAAACATTTAGGAACTAGAGGAAAGTTGTATTTCTC
The DNA here is from genome assembly GCF_000313985.2 of Echinops telfairi. Classification (NCBI taxonomy): domain Eukaryota; kingdom Metazoa; phylum Chordata; class Mammalia; order Afrosoricida; family Tenrecidae; genus Echinops; species Echinops telfairi. Next base: position 22,827,291 of record NW_022109491.1, on the reverse strand, counting down.
GTCATTGTTACATCGCACCCTGACTGGCTCATCTCCTCCCCGAGACCCCTCTGCAAGGGGATCTCCAGTGGCCTACTAATGGGCTTTGGATCTCCACTCCGCACTCCCCCCATCATTTTTAAATTTTTTAAATTTAAAATTTTTAAATTTTTGTATTGTCAAACATGTGTATTCTGATTACTATTTTATTGTACAACCAATCCATGACAAATTACCAGATTAATTTTACATATTGCTTCAGGATTGAAATTTTTCAACACCTTCAAATTTGGGCTTTTCAAATGTGAAGTTAGAGAACACATTCATGTCTGCTTTACCAAACATCTACTTGAGCTTAAAAAGCTGATATTCGAGGCCCGCATCAACAGGTCCTCCTGATGATGCCTGTAGCTTAGATTTGTATTCTTATCTTGTCCACAAAAAGTTTCTGTGTCGAGTTGCTTATTAAATGCCACTGCTGTACCACCAATGTTCCTTCACAAATGGACTGAGACCACAGGACAACCTGAAGAATCTCTGGAGACTCATGGTGACTCCGTTATGGACAGGAGCATGTTGAAGACCATCTGCTCTCTTGCTTTCTTCATGTATGGTGTCTTTGATGACATACCATCACTCTTCAGGTCTTTGGTTATTAGTGTTCAGTGCATCAAATCTACCCATGAGATGGTCTCTAAATTCAGTGAGATATACTCAAATGTTGTAGTTTAGCACTCATAGACTTATTTTAAGTTTCTTAAGCTCCAACCTAAACTTGCATGTAAGCAATTGATGGTCAGCCCCTAGCTTTGCTTTGGCTGATGACATTGAGCTTCTCCAGTGTGTCTTTCCACAGATATAGGCAATTTGATTTCTGTATATTCCATCTGGCAAAGTCCACATGTGTAGTCACCATTTATGCTGCTGGTAAAAAACGTATTTGCAATGATGAAGTCATTGGCCTTGCAAAATGTTGTCATTTGATCTCCATCTTTCTTTCTACCACCCAAGCCATATTTTCTAACTCCATATCCTTCAGACACTTGGAATTAATTATTAACGTATCCTGATCACATGTTTGCTCAATTTCTTCAATGTCCTCATCACTAGTTTTAGAGTTTGGTGCATAAATTTGAATTATTGTGGTAACTGGGCTTCCTTGTAGGCATATAGATATTACCTATTACAGACAGCACCGTACTTAAAGATAGCTCTTGAAATGTTCTTTTTGATGAAGACCGCAATGCCATTCTTCTAGAATTCATCATTCCCAGCATAGAAAACCATATGATTTGGACTCAAGATGGCCAATACCAGTCCATTTCAACTCCCAAATACCTAGGATACTAGTCTTTATTTATGCCATTTAATTTTCAACAACTTTTAAGTTTTCTAGACTAAGAATCCATACATTATATGTTCAGATGACTAATGGATGCTTGAAGTGTTTCTTCTCATTTTGTCATGCCTGATCAGCAAATTATAGTTCCTAAAGCTTTACTCCATCCATGCCAGTAGGGTCATCTCTACTTCTTAGGCATATCCAACTTCTTAGACAAGAAAACTTCTCGGACAAATGAAGCACATTGAGGGAAAGAGTTACCTTAACTGGGGGCTCAGGACCATAATTTCAGGGGATAGAAAATTTAATTGGCATAACATCATTCACAAAGATGATGTTCAATATTCTAATTTGGTGACTAGTGACTGGGATCTTAAAAGCTCATGAGCAGTCATCTATAGTGAAAATATTGGTATTTCTCCATCCAGAGAGAAGAGAATGATGAAAGTAGAAAGGCATATGGAAGCCATTAGTTCAATGGACTAACTTGACCAAACAAATATTGACCTCCATAACCCTGAGACCAGAAGAATAAAATCGTGCCTCGCTATCACTGCCAACTGCTCTGAAAAGGATCACAAATAGAAAGCCCTGGATAAATTGGGAAAAAGATGTGGACTCAAACTGAAAATAATAAGAGACCACACTTACCGGTTGTTGAGAGACAGTTAAGTACAGGAGCCAAATAAGAAGGAAATGAGGATGCACAGGACCAGAAGAAGCGCTGACGTGCTATTTGTTATCTGAAGGTGTTGGTCAGTTATTAACTCCCTGAAGCCCAGCCTTCCCCACAACAGCAGGAGCAGATGCTGAGAGCTCCTTATGGCTACTTATTTTTGTAACTTTTTTTTAAAGCTCCACATCCAGTACAGAGAATCTGAAAAATACAGAAAAGCACAGTGTCTTCCTTAGACTGATTCAAGGAGAGGCAGTGGTGATGTAATTGAAAGAGACAGTCCTAGGTTCAGATCACAGGTCTGCTTCTTGCATCCTTTGTGAATTTCTACAAGTCATCTAACCCCACTGAACCGGTTTCATCCTCTATAAAAGTGGGACACAATGCCCCACTGATAGGGTAGTTGTAGGAATGAATAAAGACATTTCTAGTTTGCAGCATACAGTAGGCACTCTATAAATGCCAGTGCCTTTGTCACCTCTTTTCACAGTTTACGAATAGGTTTTCATTTCTCTTGGCGCATCATTAAGATGTTACTACATATTAGAGAAAACATATAGAGGGATAAAAGATAGGTTCTTTCCCCTTTAAGGGTTTATAGTTTGGGAAAAGAGGAAAACTTGCAAGATTAAATAGTCTTTAGCTAGGTAAGGCATTTGACTCCAATTTCCAGATGAGTCGATGGAGACCCAGAGAGGTAAAGAGATTCTTGGAAGGTTACATGTCAGGTAAATAGTAGGGCACTAGAGCCCAATTCAAACGAATATTGGAACACAGTCAATGAGAGAGGAATTTATAAATGAGGGGCTTCAAAAAGTTCATGAAAAAAATTAATCAGTTGAAAATTAAATTAATTGAAAATTAAATGGCATAAATAAGGATCAATCTCCATTATCTTTCCATTCCATTTTCCCATGAACTTTCCGAAACCTCCTAGTCTGAGTGTCAATACAAGCAGACTCATCAACATGGATATGATGATAAGCTGTAGCTTCTGGCTGGTGTGACTAAGGGGATGGAGGGGCTGTCACTAAGATGAGCATCAAAGGAAGAGGAATCGATTTGGAGAAGGAGCAGCATTCGGTGTCGCCTCTGACGTGACTGTGAAACTTCCAGCTGGAGAGAGCCAGCAGGCAGCTGGTAATAGTTTCTGTCAAAGGGCAAAACTGGACTCTCAGAATTAAAGCAAAGAGCTTTATTGAAGACATTTTTAATAGTCTGAACTGAAAAGGTACTCAGGACACAGAGTACAACTAAACACTCGAAGGCAGAGAAAGCATGAGAGTTCTTTATAGGATAAAACCATGCAGTGTCGGTTTCTGCCGTGCAATCATCAGTGGATTGTCACTTAAATTGTTCACGTCAGAAGGGAGAGAGGAGCCAGTCAGGAGCCAGTGCAGCACCGATGAAATACACAACTTTCCTCTAGTTCCTTAATGCTTCCTCCCACCCACTATCATGATCCTAATTCTACCTTACAAATCGGACTAGACCAGAAAATGTACACGGGTACAGATAAGAGCGTGAAACACAGGGAATCCAGGACAGATAAACCCCTCAGAACCAATAATGAGAGTAGAGCTACCAGGAGGGGAAGGGGAAGGTTGGGGGAGAAAGGAGGAATCGATCACAAGGATTGACATATAGCCCCCTTCCAGGGAGGATGAACAGCAGAAAATTGGGTGAAGGGTGACAGGGTCGATGTAAGATATGAAAATAATAATCTATAATTTACTAAGGGTTTATGAGGGAGGGAGGGGGAAAACGAGGAGCTGATATCAAGGGCTCAAGTAGAAAGAAAATGCTTTGAAAATGATGATGGCAACGTATGTACAAATGTGCTTGACACAATGGATGAATGTATGGATTGTGATAAGAGATGTAAAAGCCCCCAGTAAAAGAATTTAGTAAAAAATAAAAAACTAGAATGGCAGTGACAATACATTGACATTTTGGCGAGAAAAAAAAATTGTTCACAAGCAATGCTCCTCCACCCTCACCCTTACCCTACCCCCTTTAGCCTCTGTGGCTTTTTTGTTTGTTTTGCTTTCTTCTTTCAATATCGTATTTTCTAGGTGAACATTGACACAGGAGCATTAAGTTCCCATTGAACAATTTCTATCATTTTTTTCCTCCTGTGGCTTTGATTACTATTTTCATAATGGGTCACCATTCTCATTATTTCTCTCCCCTTTGCAAACAATTCTTATTGGTTGGATCTTAGCTATTGGGTTATCTTTGGAAATGGGCTTACCACAGTACAGGCAGGTGTTTCCTAGAACATTGAAAAAAAAATCCTTATTGTAATCTTGACCTATTTAGCAAACTTTGATCTAGTTACCAAACGTTCTGAGACTTACAAACCAAACTAACTGTTTTCGAATCAATTCTGACTCACGGTGACCCAGAGGCGAACTGCCTTGTGGGTTTTGAGGTTGGAAATCTTTACAGAACTAGAAAGCCTCATCTTTCTCCCCTGGAGTAACAGGTGGTTTCCAACTGCTGACCTTGTGGTTAACAGCCCAACTCCTAAGCCACCAGGCCACCAGGACTTCTCAAGACTTGCAAAGCACAAATAATTTCTGAGAAATAAACAAACTGACACAATGGAGTGGATCCCGTGCCTCACTTCGAGGTTTTCTTCATTCCCAACGCTTTGCTCAAGTTTGGAAAGTGCTACTTGTCACACTCCTTCCTTTTGATCACGAATATTCATGAGAATTTTCTGATCATTATTGTAAGATGCCTTCAACCGCATGGATTTCTTTTCTTGAGTTGACTAGATGGCTGCCTGGCATCGTGGTTACGGGGTGGGCTGCTTGAGGCCAAAGTCAGTGTATGTAAATAACGAACATCCTTTTCAAACTTTTTATTTTGAATTAAGAGGGGTTTACATATCAGAGCATCCCTTGTTGTATTCTACAACCTGATTTATACTACCAAAGAGACTCCAAATCTCAAGCATAATTGAAGGAAAACATTTATTAAGACTTAAATAAGACCAAGAGAGATGGTTGGGCAAAGGAGACCATTAGCATGAGTTCCTAGTGGTGTCAGGGAGTTGACAGATTCATGGCTTACATAGGACAGGGGAGGATGGATGAAGGAAACTGTTACAGACGCATGGCTGGGAGAATACAAAACATGAGAATGGGAACATGTTTGGGATACATAAGTTATGTTAGACACAAGAGCTTACAAGATAGGTCTGGGGCCCTCTGACCAACGCAGTTGGGGCCCCATGACTCATGACCATGAGACCCTAGTAGCCCAATCATGATCAAGGACATACCCAGGAAATCCCCTAAGGGAGGCTGCCCCTGTCTAGGCTGGTTAGGGGAGTGGTGGCTATCTACTTTCTATTGCACTCTGCCTGAGGGCAAGACTGTTCACATTACTGGCTAATAGGCAGAAGGAAATCAGTGGGGGCTTCATCTAAATGGTGACTGCAAATGGATTTGGGGTTTTCAGTGTTATTCGTAGCCTTCTGCAACACTCGTGCTCAGAATTTAAGCTCTTAGTGCACACCTTAACAACCTATCAACGCTCTCAAAAGCCTTCCCTGTCCCCTTCCTTCCCCTGCCCCTCCACCTAAATCCATTTGGTCAAATATAGCTTCCCTGTCTTCATCAAGTTAACCTAGCTGTCTATCTTCTACCTTCTTACTTCCTTGTCCCTTCCCCACCTACCGCTGGTAAACCTCAAAGTCTGCTTCTTTTGGTTTGTTAACCTTTATCTGATTTTTTTTTT
>NW_022109491.1:22813778-22820031 GCF_000313985.2 Echinops telfairi | reverse complement strand
GAACTGTCAGTCCCGTTGTTTTCTCCTCCAGATTGTTCATCCAGCCTGTCCTATCCAGACAGGCCTGCCTTTATCTGATTTTTAAAGTAACAGTGGTCTCGCACAATATTTGTCCCTTTGTGTCAGCATAACGTCCCCCAAATCCATCCATGCCACGAGGGGTTTCACAGTTTCATGATGATTCTTTAGTGTTCCATTGTGTGAATGTGTCAAAGCTTAGCCGTTCTTCTACGGCTGGGCATCTAGGCTGTTTCCATTTTCTTGCTCTTGTGAATAGATGAACATGGGTGTGCGTAATTGCTTGCACTTTGTTCCTGATTTCTCTTTAGGGTACGGACTGAGTAGAGGGATTGCTGGGTCAGATGGTATTTCCATTCCTAGTTGTCTGAGGATGCCCCACACCACTTTCCACAGAGGTAGTATAGTTTTAAAGTCCCAGCAACAGTGTATGAAAGTTCGAATCTCACCACACCCTCTCCAGCATTGGGGCTTTTCTGTATTCTTTTTAACTTTGCTGTCAATGCTGGTGTGAGATCATATATCATCATTACTTTGATTTGCATTTCTCAAATGACTAGTGATTGCAAGCATTTCTTCATATGTTTATTGGCCGTCTGGATCTATATCTATATTGGTAATTTGGGGGGGAGGTAGGTGGGAGTTTACATTTCATATAGTCAATTTTGTATTCAACAACTTAAACTATGTAACAAAGCCCAATAGCTTACACTGCTCTCACCTCCCTTCTAGCTCTCTTCTCTCGCTTGTGCAATACTACAATGGCTGACAGACATTTTGTTTAAGCCTTAGATGTTAGACTTGTTTCTGGGCATATTTGACCTGCTGATTAAAAAAAAAAAGGCACCAGTTGTCCCGTATCGGCTTTAATCTTTGAGATACAGAATATATGCCATCTACTACTCTACAACTGCTCATCTATATTAAAAAAATCAGGATGTTTTAATATAGTACTAGCTAGCCTCAGACAGAGATAGTACATACTTGTAGTTTTTGTTGTACTAAATACTTAGGTCAAGTTATACTTCATACGGGGAAGATATATTTGAACAGTGCAAATTACATGAACTTGGAATTTTCCCCAAGTATCACTTCACCTTTCTTAGGAACTGAATAGTAGGCAGTTCCTATTTGTTATCTTTAAAAGTAAGGACCCCTGATGGTGTAGTGGGTTAGGTGTTTCACTGCTAACCGCAGGCTCAGCTGTTTGAGCCAACCAGCATTTCTGCTCCTATAAAGATTTACAGCCTCTGAAACCCACAAGAGAAGTTCCACTCTGTCCTATAGGGTCGCTATGAGTTGTAATCAATTGATTGGTAGTGGTTTTTGCACAATAAATAGAGATTCAAATGCTCTAAAACTCAAAATGGGTCAGTCAGAGTTCAAACTACTTTATTAAAATTAAAATAGTCCACTCTTGTTATAAGATGACAATTTCTCCACAGAAATACCTAAAAGTTAGAAATTTTTTCTTATAAAGAATCTTGGAGTCAACCTCACCTCTGAAATATTTAACACGAATTATACATTGGCTTCCATATATGAAAATGTTTTCTGAAATGTTTACTGTATAACTTGAAGAAGACAATATGAGATCTCAAAAGACTTTATGAAAATTACTAGGAAGTCTTACATTTCCAACATCCTAAGTTGCCCTCACATCTTCCATAGCTGTGTCTTTCCAAATGCTTTTATTTTCCACTCTTGCCAAGTTGTGCTCCGGCTTTGCAGTATCCAATTTGAGGTGTCTGTTTATTGAAGGCCTCTCATACCAAAAAGAAAGACCCACTTGCATCTAATCCATTCTAATTCATAGTGAACCTGTAGGACAGAGAATTTCCCCTTTGGATTTGCAAATCTTTTAGAGTTACTGGTGGGTTTGAGTCACCGATCTTGTGATTGGCAGCTCAATGCACTGAATGGCATTTAAGGGAACAACTCAGCTGGGATGTCTGTATTCACTAACTCAGCTACCCTTTGGAGAACCACCTCTTATCTGCTAGAATCTTCACAACATCCTAGGAGTCCAGGCTCACTGCCATTGCGTTGATTGACTCACAGCGACCCTATAGGACAGAGTAGAATAGTTCTTTAAGGTTTCTGAGGCTGTAAATCTTTAGGGAAGTAAGTTTTTGTTTCTAACAACGAGGGTTATCATCTCCATATCCAAGGTAATAAGCCTTCCTTTGATGCTGATGCCATTTTCTTCTTCCTACAGTCCAGCTTGGTGGATTATTTGCTCAGACAGAATATTGAATAAATATGGTGAAATGATACAGCCCTGATGCACACTTTTTCTGATTTAAAACCAAGCAGTATCCCTTGTTCTATTCAAACAACTGCTTCTAGGTCTATGTGTAGGTTCCATAGGAGCAGAATTAAATGTTTGGAAATTTCCATTCTTTAGAGTGTTATCAAAATTTGTTATGTTCCAGATAGTCAAGTGCCTTTGCACAGTCAATAAAATACAAGTAACATCTTTCTGGTATTCTCTGCTTTCAACCAACATCCCTCTGATGTCCACAAGGATTTCCCTCACTCTGAGACCTCTTCTGAATCCAGCTTGGATTTCGAGCAGCTCCCTATCGATGTACTGCAGCAACTATTTTTGAATGCTTGTCTACAAAATTTTACTTGTATGTGATAGTCAATAAGATTTGTTGACCATTTTCACAATTATCAACATTTTCACAATTGGGCCACATTTCTTTGGAATGGGTACAAATAGGCCAATGAAGCTGTCCACAAGAAAAGAGGATAAATCGGCAAATGCTGTGTTATATATAATTTTGCAACCACAACAAATATGTGTGTGGACTAAATAGACAGAACCTATCTCTTTGTGGGTTTAGTTCTCTTGGGCTGAAGGCTTACAGCCATAATCTGGTGAGGCAAACCGGTCAACTAGCATACTATAGTTCGTAAAGTTTATGTTTTACTTCCCAGGATGGTGAGTAGTGTCTGGGGTCTTAAAAGCTTATGACAGCCATCGAAGATACTCTTGCTTTCCATTCACCTCGAGCAAAAGAGAAAGAAGGAAACCCCCAAATCAGAAAGACATTGAATTTCAGGACTGTCTCCATGAACTACTGCCTCATCTACCTCAAGGCCAAAAGAACTAGAGGTACCTGGCTGCCATTAGCTGACATTCTGGTCAGAGACACGATAGGTGGACCTTGACAAAAAGGGAGAAAAACATAGAACTGAACTTAAAATTCTTAGAGTCCAGATTTATCCGACTTGGGAGAAAGATGAGGCTTTCTACCCTCGCACCGAGTTAGTCTCAGAAACATCCAAGGACAGTTCCACCGTGTTCTATCGGGTTGCTCTGAGTCAGAATCAATTTGATGGCAGTTGAGTTTGTTTGTTTGTTTGGTGTGAGGTTGGAGGAATTCCTGACTATTGCTCTGAGTTGCTCTTCAAATCTGGAATGGCAAGTACACTAAGGAACAGTTTAGCTCTAAAAGGAAAGATTGACAACCTTGAATACTTCGTTCGTTTTGGGGAAAAAGACATCATTATAAGATCGAAGGGACCATAGTTGTTTTAAAGCCTCGACCAGAAGATTGAGGTGACAGGGAGTGTGAGCCAGTGGAAGTGAAACAGCTAGAACAGAGGAACAGCCACTGTTGTAACAATGGGAACAATGTAACTAATCACTGTGCTGAGAAACTGTGTATACTTCACCAAAAGTAAAATCAAATAAAAAGTATACACAAACAGAATCTGGATGGAGCTTGAGGGCTTGGGTTGGATCTTTGGCTGAATTACCTTGTATCAGTCATTTTACTTGAAACTCAATCTCTGTACAATGACCATAAAAATACCTGAAACATCAAAGGATCACTCCAACAAACAAACAAACAAACAAACAAACAAACAAACAAACCACACTCACTGCCATCGAGTCGATGCTGACTACAGCCACAGGGTAGAACTGCCCCTGTGAGTTTCTGAGACTGTAATTCTTTTTTTTTTTTTAAATCCTTTTATTGGGGGCTCTTACAGCTCTTATCACAATCCATACATACATTGTGTCAAACACATTTGTATACATGTTGCCATCTCCATTTTCTTTCTACTTGAGCCCTTGGTATCAGTTCATTTACCCCTCTCCCCCCACCCTCCCGCCCTCAAAAATCCTTCATTATTTATAATTTTTTTCATGTCTTATACCAACTGCTGTCTCCCTTCACCCGCTTTCTGTTGTTCTCCCCCCTGGAAGGTGGTCTTTCTCTTGAGGAATGGCTGTTAGTCTCGAAATTATTGACCTTGCAATTAGCAGCCCAGCGTAATCATTACATAATCAGGGCTCCCTAAAAGGATCACGATGTTCCCCAAATTTACCTGGTGATAGAATCACCTGGGATACTATTTAGAAAACCGGGATACCCTAGAACCCACATTCTTAATGGGACAAAAAAATTAGTTGTGGGTAGTTGGGTGGACTGGGTGGGGGTGGGGAGACTATGCATAAAAATAGTGGGGGGAAGGTCTAAATATTTTCCTTTGAGCAACAATAATGAAAGAAAGTTGGATAAACACTTTCCTCAAGCCCAAACTAATTGCTATCGAGTTGATTCTGACTGATAGTGACCTTAATAGGGCATAGGGTAGCAGTTAATAGGACAGAACTACTAATAGGGTAGCTAATAGGGTAGGTAACTCCTAATAGGGTAGAACTGGTCCTTTGGGTTTCCAAGCTGTAGGTCTTTGCAGGAACAGACAGCCTCAACTGTGGCATGGATCAGCTCGTCACCGTTAACCCAACACCTGACTCCTGGCCACGAACACCTCTTTAGAGCAGTGGCTTTCAAGGTGTTGTTCCTGGTTTAAAATGCAGTGTTAGGCCCCAGCCCAGCAGAACTCAATTAGAAAAGTGACCCCAGTTGGGGTAAAGTTTGCACAACTTGACTAGAGTAATTGACGTCAATAAAGCTGGCCACAGGAAAAAGAGACAAATTGGTAAATACTATGTCACCTATCATTTTGCAACAGTAAAAAGTACAGATGCTGCTACGAATTAGACATTAATTTAATCCTGAGAGTTTTGTTCTTTTGGTCTGAAGGCTCAGGAGTACCTCCAGATGATTTTGAGAACCTTCCCTTGGAGAATCTCAATAGGATAAGGGTTCTGGAATCTGTATTTGTAACACACTCTCCCAAGGCATAGTGCCAAACACATTGCCATGGCAGATTTGAAGGAACTTTATAAAGTGTAAGTCACTTTCCAGATGGCAAAATATTACTATTTTTAGTAGGAGGAGACAGGCTAAACAATAACAGCAAGGGTCGCTAATTACTGAGTACTTAGTCCTGCCTCCCAGTCTACTTGAACAGTTTATTCTCACAACCGACCCGACACAGGTCAAGATGATGAATTCTGAAGTCTTTTACCGCCTGGGCTGTCATCTGACTTGCGGCTTGCTTAATGCCCCTCTAACATGGGAATAATGCCAGTACTTCCTTCATAGGTGTGTATAAAGGGAGTTACTGATCAGCTCACAGTGCACCTGCCCCGGTGTAAGTTATTATCATCCTTAAAGAGTACTCTACGGAGAAGGGGAAATTAGAACCTAATCAGTGTAGCTCCAAGTCTAAATCTTTACGGAAGCGGCCTCCACATCCTGTAAAGACATCAGCCAGTGGTTCTTCGTGTGCGATTCCCCGCAAGTAGTACCCCCAGAGAGCTCATTAGAAATGGACATATCAGACCCTACTCCATACTTAATGAATCAGAAACTCCCGAGTTTTAAACTAGGGGCTGAACCAGGACGAACCAGTCTGAAGCCCAGTTTTAACCAGTTCTGCAAGTGCTTCTGATCTGAACGCTAGAGTTTTGGAACCACAGCTGTAATCTTTAGACGTTCTGGAAGCGTGGGGGGGTCGTTAAAAACAAACAAAAGCGTGGAGTTGCTAAGAGCCAATCCACGAGTTCCTGACACCTGGGGGCGTAGAAACGCCGCTGGACCCGGCGCTCCGCAACCCTCGCCAGCCAGCCCTGCACGACCGGCGGGCGGGCGGCTCGCAAGGTCTGCTGGGACTTGTAGTCCGCACGCGTCCGGACGGACACGCCTGCGCGCTGGCAGCCTCCTCGCACTGGTCGCTGCGCTCCGGGCTCGGGACCGGCTGCCATCTTAGTCGAGGGACTGAGGAGTCGCCGCCGCCCCGAGTCCCGGTAAACACCCGCGGGCGGACTGGGGGCGATTCTAGGGAGAAGGGAATAACTCTGGTG
>NW_022109491.1:22805671-22813275 GCF_000313985.2 Echinops telfairi | reverse complement strand
TCGTCCCCTCCCTTCCTCCCTCCATTGTCCCCCCGCGTGGTGGTCCGGGTCCGGGAGCCCCTCCCGGGCCGCCGCCGCCGTGGCCCCGCCGGCGCCGACTTTGCAGACGTGGAGCTGGCCCGGTCCTCCTCCCTGAGAATGCCCTTTGCGTTAGTCGAGAAAAGGGAAAAAGTCGCCCAGGGTCGAAACGTGACGGGGACGTGAATCCCGGTGGGGAACTCCAGTTTTCCCACTCGGTTCCTGATCGCGACGTAGGGAAGGAACCCTGGGTTCTGGGCGAGGGGGGAGACCGACGTTGGGCCTAAAGTTAGTCATCTCTGCAGCGAGGTGAATTTGCAAACTTGTTTTCTTGCTTGTGTCGGTGTCTCCACGGGCTGCACAGCCGCTGCCCATCGCCGACGAGTTGACGCCAATTCAAAGAGCCTGTGGGATCCTAGAATAGCCCCGGAGGGTTCCCCAGGCTCTAAATCTTTATGGAACCGACGGTCACATCCCCCCCCACCCCCTCCCAGCACTGGTGGGTTTCAACTGCTGATCCAACGTGCAACCACTGGGCCCCTAGGGCTCCTAATCTTGTGACAGAATCTGCCGTTCTACAGCTGCAATATAGTGTGGTGGGGGTGGGGTGGGAAAGGAAGAGTGGGATTTTTCTCTGAAAATTAGTGAAGCCCGAGCCAGTCAGTGCCTCACTTATCATTGCCCTTAAATCATTTCCCTTTGTGTCTAGCCACAGAGTAACTTAATCTTAAGCACAAGGGATGTACGTTCACCCTCCTCGGTGAAACAAGGTGGCCAGGGCAGCTCTAGTAAGCGTCTGTACCCTGTATTCACAGCTTTACTCAAGGTAGGAAACTTCCATTTTGAGATCCAGAAATTCAACAACTGTTTTTGAACAGTTGAATGGGGGTATGACTCCAAAAAGGATTCTTCATCTAACGCACACAAATCCAGTCAACAAGGATATGCTGTGAAATAAAAAATATGAAGCCAGGATACTTATGAAGCATATTCTAGAATAAACCATTTTTGCATTCTTAAAACAAAAAACCAAAACAATAACAAAACCACTTCATTACCCTTGTTGGGAGAGACAGACAAAGTAGTGGTTTTCACATTTGACTATTAGGATAACTAGGAGCTTTTCAAAAAGTACAAAGACTAGGATCTTACCTCCTCAGATTGATTTAGTAGGTCTGGGTTGGCCCCTTAATGTATTCCTAAAACATGCCTGAGGTCTTAGGAACCAGTGACTCAATACCTTATGCCAAAGGTTGCTTAGAAAACTTTTCCGAGCGGAGAGGAGGAAATTCTACCTGGGGATTGGCCAGATAATGTAGAATCTGCCCTTGCACAAGAAATTGGGTTTTAGATGAAAAGTTGGCCTGTGGCACAGGAGTGGGGAAAGGGGAGGACAGGGTTGGCAGAGGAAATGCTTTCATGCTGTGTGTCAATGCAGAGATCATGAAAAGGCAGAGGAGGTAAAGGATTTGGGGACATTAGGCCAGAGAGGTAAAAGGAGGCAACTATAAAAAGTTCTAAGTAGAAGGCACCTTCAAAAAGTTTATAGAGAATGGAATTGAAAGAGCATTTTTTTCCATGAACTTTTTTGAAGCCCTGACTAATGCTAAGAAATTTGAATTTTATGTTGACAGTAATGCGTATAGGTTTGTATGCCTACAAAGATGTGAATGCGCGTGTGTTCGAGAAAGATTGTTCTGGAGATAAGAGTGAAAAGATGGTGGAGTGGCTGTTACAAACTTGTTAGTTCCCATTGATAGTCAATTCCAACTCTTGGTGACTAGTATATGTGCAGAGTAAAATGTTCTTTGCAAGGGAGCTCTGGTGGTGTAGTGGGCTACACATTGAGTTGCTAGCCACAAGGTCAGTTGTTCAAACTCACCAGCCACTTCTTTGGAGAAGCTAAAGGAACACTGTACTCTGTCCTGTATAGTGTTGCTAGGAGTGGTATTGACTTGATGACAGGGATTGTGTGGGAGTGATAGGGCTTTCAAGGCTATGACCTTTTAGAAGCAAGTTGCAGGCGTGTCTTCTGAGGTACCACCAATCTTTTGGCTAGTAGATGAAAAGAAACCAGGCCTAACCCTGGAGAGCGGCTGTGGAGATGATCAAGGATTAAATGATGATGACTTACTAGTGCAATATTGTTTTCTGTTTTTTTTTTTTTATGTTTGGATAAACGACTCCTTTTTTTCCCCTATCAAAAGTACCTATTATCATGTCTGAAGAATGTGGTTATATACAAAGGGCTAACCCCCCCCCCCCTAAACCGGAATTTTTTCAAAGCTATGTATTTAAATTTTTTCACAAAACAACCGCATCACCTTCAAAGTACTCCATTACACTTTGTCAAATCTGTGATTCCACTTTTAGAAACATTTTTCAAACTCATTTGTTTGGATGGCTGATAGCACCTCCCATGTTTTTTTTCTTCATACCTCTTCTACTTCAAATCACTCTTTTCATGTCCTTTATTTGCTGAAACTAAAAGAAGTCACACAAAGCAAGGTCACATGAGTAAGGTGTGTGGGGCAAGAGAGGCATGCTGTTTTTGCCAACAATTGGTGCACTGAAATGGCTGTGTGAGCAGGTATATTGTGGTGGCAAAACCATTTTCCCATCTGCCATAAATCAGGCCTTTTTGTCGCACACTTATGTTATCTTTTCAGAATCTCTCAATAGAAAGCTTGATTAACAGTCTGATCAGGTGGAATGAACTCTATTTTTGTCCTTTTGGGAAGTTGATGAGCCTCCAGAACATTTGTCATCAATCGGCATTTCACCTTTTTTGAAACGAGAAAACCAAACACTTGAGTTTTTTATGTAGTACTCTTCTTGTAAGTTGTGTTCAACATCACAACAGTTTCTGCCTCATTTTTCCTGAGCAGGAAACAAAATTTCACAGCTGCACACTGTTCTTTAAATCGTCCATCACAAAAACGCAGTTCAAGAGAAACTGCTTTCATGAAAAATTTCACTGTGACCAGACAGAACCTTCCCAGGTGACACCAATGGGTGCACTAACTCGAGTGAGTCCTTGATGCTCACCTAGCAGGAAATGCATACAACAAAAGCTCCACCCAGTGGAGCTGTTTTCCTCTTTTTTGGGGGTGGGTACCCCTTGTATGCTAATTGTATCAGAGTAAATTGTTTATAAGCATCTTTGAAAAATTAGAACCAAGACAGGTGGAATTTGGAGGACTTGGAGTTTAGACTTATTTATGACTATCAGCAACTAAGGTTGGAAGTGATATTTTTCTTCCTCTGTATCAAAACTCGGTGTTTGAATTTTGGAGTTGGAAGATATTTCAGAGACCATCTAATAATTTACAGTAATAATGATATTTTGGCACATAGGCCAACTATGATTGAAAATAGGTGCCAGAAATCCTGTGTTGAGAAAGATTCTGGTCATATGGATTATCTGGGAATTGATTAATGATGCCTCCTATGGACACAGTTACCTACATGATGATAGGAATGTCACATATATGCAGGAGCTTCAAAAGTTTCATTGGAAAATTCCATTATTTGTACATGAAGTTTTTGAAGCTCTCTCCTCTGCTATTCTTGGGCTAATCCAACCTCTTAGTTTTCTTTTTGCTGAGACACAGACACACACACACACACACACCTGACCTAAAAAAGTTAAATAATTTACCTAACACCTAGAACTGTGACTCAGGTTTTGTAACTCCCAGTTACTTATTCTCCAGTATACCAAGATAAATATGTGCAACTACAAAGATTCTGGTATTAGACCAAATAAATTTTTTTTTCTTTCTAGACTGTTTGAACCAGAGTTTAACAAGGAACTTTGGCCTAGAAGTGAGTTTTGTTGTATTCATTCTGTCTTCAGAAATTTGTATTCCTGCTAACAGGGATAAAAGGGATAAATCACCTGGTTCTTTTTTTTTTTTTTTTCCTGCTTCCTCTCATTCCTCATCCCTCAACGTGGAGGTTTGCTGTTTGGTTTTCTTTATATGAATTAAGACAAAAATATAATAAGTTATTTTTCTCTGTATTTATAACCTCTAGCCAAATTCTGGCTATATAATAAGCACTACATAAAGGCATGTTGATTTAAAAAAAATTATTTTATTGGGGGCTCTTACAGCTCTTATCAGAATCCATACATTCATCCATTGTGTCAAGCACATTTGTACATATGTTGCCATCATCATATTCAAAGTATTTTATTTTTACTTGAGCCCTATTTCCCCCCTCCATCCTCTGCCCTCCCTCCTTCATGAACCCTTGCTAAATTATAGATTATTATTTTCATACTTTACATTGTCCTCTGTTACCCTTCACCCACTTTTCTGTTGTTCATCCCCCTTGGAGGGGGTTATATGTCGATCCTTGTGATCGATTCCCCCTTTCTCCCCCCCCCACCTTCCCTTCCCCTCCTGGTGTCTCTACTCTCATTATTGGTCCTGAGGGGTTTATCTGTCTTGGAGTCCCTATGTTGCAAGCTCTTATCTGTACCAGTGTACATGCTCTGGTCTAGCTAGATTTGTAAGGTAGAATTGAGGTCATTATAGTGGTGGGAAAGAAGCATTAAAAAACTTAGAGGAAAGTTGTATATTTCATTGGTGCTATACTGCACCCTAACTGGCTGGTCTCTTCCTTGTGACCTTTTTGGTAAGGGGATGTCCAATAATAGCCTACCGATGGGTTTTGAGTCTCCACTCTGCACTCACCATCATTCGCATTGATATTATTTTTTTTTGTTCTGGGTCTTTGATGCCTGATACCTGATCCCATCGGCACCTCATGATCACACAGGCTGGTGTGCTGCTTCCATGTGAGGTTTGTTGCTTCTTAGCTAGATGGCTGCTAGTTTATCTTCATGCCTTTAAGACCCCAAAGCTGTGTCTTTTGATAGCTAGGCACCATTAGCTTTCTTCATCACATTTGCTTATGCATCCATTTTGTTTTCAGCAAATCGTTTTTGGGGAGGTGAGCATCACATAGAATGCTGCGTTATTAGAACAAAGTGTTGTTGTGTTGAGGGAGTACTTGAGTAGAGGCCCAATGTCTATCTGCTACCTTAATACTTAACATATAAATATATGCACACAGATCTATTTCCCTATCATTATATATAAATATATTTACACTTGTACATACCTACATTTAAGCCTCTATAAATGTCCTTTGCCTCCTAGTTCTTTTCTATTTCCTTTTACTTTCCTTGTGCCCCACTATCATGTTTGGCCTTAATTCGGGTTTCAATAATTCCTCTCAGCTACATTGCCCTTGATTAAGCCCCACCAGGCATCCTACGCCCGCCTTGCCATCTATTTTAGATCACTTGTTCTCTTGTCCCTGGGTTTGTTAACACCCACTTCCTTTCCTCCTCCTCTCCCTCTCTCATGTCCCTACCAGAACTGTTGGTCCTGTTGTTTTCTCCTCCAGATTGTTTATCCTGTCTATCTTAACTAGATAAACATGCAGAGACAATAATAAGCATAAAAACAAGACCGAGCAAAACAGAGCAACAAAAGAAAACAAGACAGCAACAAAAAAAAAAGAAAGGCCTATAAATAGTTCCAGGTCTGTTTGTTGACCTTTAGGAGTGTTTTCTGGTTGAGACTGATGGGGTGCCACACCCTGACCCCAAAGTCTATTTTTGGTATTCTCCAGGGACTTCATTGCTTTGCTCCCCTTGCTGTTCTGGTGCATGGCCTTAGTTTTTCGCTCCAGTATGAGGGGGTCATATTGGGCACAATTCTTGTCTCCAGTGTTGTCCCCTGTGATGTTATGAGGTCAGTGAGGGACATGTCTGTGTCTCATGGTGGGGCTGGCCTTATGGTCTTCTCTGCATTGGCTGCTCAGAGCAGGAATATCGTTTTCTGAGCTTGGTGGGCCAGGGTGTGTTCCACACTCTCTCCTTCCCTCTTCGTTTGCTTCAGGGCTGTCCTCTGAAGTGCATTCTTCTGGGAGTGGGTGGGCAGGCATGTTGGTTTTTGTAACCATAAATAATATTGACTTTAAGTCAATATAAATTAGTGAGGGGTTCACACTATTGAACTATAGCATTCTCCAAGTGAGAAACTAGCCTCATAACTAGAGACCATTGACCAGAAGCTATACCTCCCTCCATTGTCCTCCAGTCTAGCAGTACTCTGTCCTTGGAAAACTGCTGCCAGCTCAGCTTTTTTGTTCCTCTTCAGAAATGACTATATTCAGGTCCTGAGAGTGCTTATTCCTGTCTTAAACCCAGGAGCATCCAAGTTGCAGGTGTTGCTCTTATGACAACTCTAGCGGCAGAGGGTATATTTATATGGTCATCCTCTTTTATTTTTGCCACGGGGCCATTATGCTGCCATCCCCCAATGCTGTAAATTATTTCTTTTTCACTCATTCTTTCATCCTGCCTGCCCATTTCATTAAAAAGTATCTCGTTGAACTTGCCTTTTAAAACATCTTTGTATTGTAAATTGAATAAACGTTTCCAAAGCAAATCAGTTTTCAATTTCATTTTGTATTATGTCTTTGCCATCCTCACACTGTAACATCCCCTATCCCACCTCCTCCCTATGCTTCCCTTCCTTTCTTAACTGTTGAGCACTTTGTCCTTGGGTAAATGCTGCAATCTTGGTCTCAAATGGTTAGCTGTTCTAAGGTGTGTGTACGCACCTTTCTAGTGCTATTATTCCCTTAAAGGACTTGTCTTTTGTTTGAACTCATCCTCAGGTATATATACACACAGGTATATATACACACCAGGTGTATATACACACACACACATACACATATATTTTATTAATTTTATTAAATTTGTTTTTCCCACTCTATGCAGGACATTCTAATATGGTCTCATTCAGAGCAATTGATAGTGTGGTAGCTAGGTACCATCTAGTTCTTCTGGTCTCAGAGTTGTAGAGGATGATATTCACGTGTTCCATTAGTCCAAAAATCCACAGAAACAATTAGAATACATTTTAAAGACTTTGTGCTGTCGGATTCCCAAGGTCATCATTAATCGGATGTGTTAAGCCACTGTAGCAGTGTGTTTATAGACCTCTTTCTCCTTTCAGGTAACATGCATTTAACAGTGACCTTTTGGAGACAACGCCTTAACCCAAAGAAGTGACTTAAGAGGTGGGACTTTCAGGTATGGGGCCATTCCTGTGATAGAGATTTGGGAACATTGTGGGGCATAGTGCAAGCTTTGGCCGCATAACTTCTTTAGGGAGGTGTGGGGAGATTGCTGTGTGATGCTGGCTGCATCTGTCGGATGAAGAAAAGGCAGTTTCAATTTGGATTTGAAACCTACAGCCTTGTCTGGAAGGATTAGTCTGTGAGCCACACTGTGCTCCTTCTAATTTAGATCTGACTTTTCTGTTTTACTTGTCCCTTAGAGATACATACATATTTTTCCTACTTGTGCTATTTTATAAATATTTATCTTTAGTATGCTTGTCCAGACATGTGCATATACATGATTAAGAAGTAGGGGAATTAAAAAGAAGGCAATGTACAGCAGTGGAATAAGAATAGAAGTCTTAAAAGACCCATGTACTTAGGTTTGATTTGATTTTGCCACTGTAGAGTTTTTTTGTCCGTCCCCCCCCCCC
>NW_022109491.1:22778767-22805092 GCF_000313985.2 Echinops telfairi | reverse complement strand
CCCTGGATTCCCTGTGTTTCCAGTTCCTATCTGTACCAGTGTACATCCTCTGGTCTAGCTAGACTTGCAAGGTAGAATTCAGATCATGATAGTGGGGGTCAGAGGAAGCATTTAGGAACTAGAGGAAAGTTTTGTTTTTAACGTTGCTACATCGCATTGACTGGCTCGTCTCCTCCCCGAGACCCCTCTGCAGCCACTGTAAAGTTATGTGACTTATGGCAAGTCATTTAGACTTGCTGAATGTCGGCTTATATGTCTGTAAAATAGATGTATTGATCCCTTCTGACTGTCTGACAATGATGTCAGAATCAAATACAACATTTAAGTCTTTGGAAAAGAAAATGAGTTCACAGCTTCAGGTATTATCTAGATACAGAAAGTGGGAGAAGTTGGCAATAATCATGAAAAAGCAAACATAAGGACAGGGTAGAGAAAAGGAAGATTAAAAAAGAGAGAGAAGAGCTTAAAGTCATGCAGTCAAAGAGATTAGGCAGTGGGTGAATTAGAGGGAGTGAGATGTTAGTTTAAGTGTCATTACCACCAGTTTTCACACAAACACCCCACCCATACTTAGGTTCTTGTTTCCATTGTATTCATCCATCTTTGTAACCCTTTATGTATTTGTTAATTAATTGCCATATAAATGCTTAGAGATCAAAACTTTGATTTGCTCCTTATTGTGCCCCAGGCCAAGCTATAATCAAATGTGATTTTGAACTCTTCTTTTTCACAATTATGGAGGGAAAGTGTTTATGAGCGTTAAGAGGAAAGACAGTGAGAGGGAAAGTGGCAAATACAGTGTGAAGAAGGGCTCAGAAGAGAATGAACATTGATGGAAAACATGCAGAGTAACAATGCAAACAGAAGATGCTGTTATCTGCTATAGAGGAATAAAGCAGCTTTCATTTCTTCAGTGGTGATATAATGCCTTATAAACAGTTCTGAGAAAGAATTCTCCAGGCCAAATATCTTTAAAATATTTTTCAAACTATCAAACTTAGCTCACAAAACAGTTCTTTGTGGAATGATATTTAGGCCAAAATTCAAGAGACCTTGGTTCCAGCCTTGGTATTGTTTGATACTTAAATATTGTGATCATGGACAATTCATTTAAATCTTTATGGGCCTCAGATTCTAGTTCACTTGTTGGACTTTGTGTGCTGGTTCACAAATTTTGTAATCTTCAACAAACTTTATTGAGTTGGGTTGTGAGGGGTACACAAATATAAAAGCCCTTGTCATTTTGTGTTTTCCTGTTACTAACAAATTTGTTGGCAAGTCATCAAAAAAGCAAGATTAGTAAATGCCATAAGGATCGTATTATGATTTAAGACACTTATTTCAGATTTTTAAACATAATTAAAATATGCTAAGTATGTCCTCTGTGCTAGACATTAGAGAAATTTGTAACAAAAAAGCAGTCCTTGACCTCAAGAAACTTGTAATTTTTATCCTCTCTGTCTTCAGATTGCTTACCCTAATAGATATACTCTTCTCCACCAGAATAGAGAAGAATTTTCATAATGTATCATTTAAGAATTTTAAAAAGTTTCTCTCATTCCAGAAATATATCTAGTTACATACTTGCTTTCTTAGGAAATAGGTAACCTTTTATTGGGTTCTGCAATCGTTTTCTCTCAATCACTTTTTTAAGGGCAAGAAAAACTTCAAAAATGTCCTATGTTTCAGTGAACCTTGGCTTGTTTCTTTTCTTTTTTTTGGCTTGTTTCTTAGTTATTTGTTTAAAAGAAGAATGGACTTTGATTCAATTTAGTTGATCACAAAGAAAAGGATGCCACTCTTTTTGTTGTTGTTGTTTTTAATCATTTTATTAGGGGCTCATACAACTCTTATCACAATCCATACACACATCAATTGTGTAAAGCGCACCTGTACATTCATTGCCCTCATCATTCTCAAAACATTTCCTCTCCACTTAAACCCCCGGCATTAGGTCCTCATTTCCCCCCTCCCTCCCCTCTCCCCACTCCCTCATGAGCCCTTGATAGTTTATAAATTATTATTTTGTCATATCTTACCCTGTCCGACGTCTCCCTTCACCCACTTTTCTGTTGTCCGTCCCCCAGGGAGGAGGTCACATATAGTTCCTTGTAATCGGTTCCCTCTTTCCAACCCATTCTCCCTCTACCCTCCCAATATCACCACTCACACCACTGGTCCTGAAGGGATCATCCGCCCTGGATTCCCTGTATTTCCAGTTCTTATCTGTACCAGTGTACATCCTCTGGTCTAGCCAGACTTGCAAGGTAAAATTCATATCATGATAGTGGGAGCAGGGAGGAAACATTCAGGAACTAGAGAAAAGTTGTATTTTTCATCGTTGCTACATTGCCCCCTGCCTGGCTGGTCTCCTCCCTGAGACCCCTCTGCAAGGGGGTCTCCAGTGGCCTGCTAATGGGCTTTGGGTCTCCACTCTGCACTCCCCACATCATTCACTATGGTAAGATTTTTTGTTCTGATGATCCCTTCGACACCTCGTGATCGCATAGGCTGGTGTGCTTCTTCCATGTGGGCTTTGTTGCTTCTGAGCCTGATGGCTGCTTGATTACCTTCAAGCCTTTAAGACCCCAGACGCTATACTTTTTGATAGCCGAGCACCATCACTTTCTTCGCCACATTTGCTTATGCACCCATTTGTCTTCAGTGATCCCTTCGACACTTCGTGATCACACAGGCTGATATGTTGTTCCATGTGGGCTTTGTTGCTTCTGAGCTAGATGGCTGCTTGTTTATCTTCAAGCTTTTAAGACCCCAGACGCTATATCTTTTGATAGCCGGGCACCCTTATGAGCCCTTATTCACCCGCTTTGTCTTCAGCGGTTGTGTCAGGAAGGTGAGCATCATAGAATGCCAATTTAATAGAAGAAAGTATTCTTGCATTGAGGGAGTACTTGAGTGGAGGCTCAGTGAAGGATGCCACTCTTAAAGGAGTCATCATATGTAAAGAATCTGATTAGATGATCTGAAGAAGCAGATGATCTAATGATGACTTTTGCTTTGATATGAGTAGCAGGATTACCTTGGCCAGTGTGCTTGCTTTTTTGTAAAGGCCTAGCTATAATAAAAGTTCGGAAGAATAAGAAATCAGCCTTTTGACTTCAGGATTGCCTGGAGTCCTTGCAGTGACTGGGTGTAAAAACCATGTTATGTGCAATTTCGTGTAGAGGGGCCATAAAGATTATAGCCAAGAAAACACTCTAGGGTAACTTTACTTTGTCACATGGAGTTGCTGTGAGTAGGGATAAACTAGATGGCACACAGTAAATAGGAAGGATCAGAGTAATTCAACTGCTTATATTTCAGGTTTTGGATTTTGGGTTATCTTTTTATCTCTGATAATGTATCATTATACTTTAGTTTACTCATAGAATGTTTGTCTTCACCAGAGTTTGAAATTTGACAGCTGTTTGCTCTTATAAAGGGTAGAGATATTTGCTGTAGGAACCTGGCACAATTCACGATTCAAAATGTTTATAGAGAAAGTGATAAATGTCGTAGAAAGGTGGAATGTGTTTACTGTGTATAACCTGAGTGACTGATTTCTAGGATTTTGCTTTCACCAGACTTTTTGTTTTGTTTATACTTTCTCATGAAAATCTTAACATATGTAGTCTTAGGATTTCCCAGCTTGACTGCTAACCTGAAGTTTGACAGTTCAAACTCCCTCAAGCAGCTCTGTATGAGAAAGGCTTGATCTGCTCTCTCAGTAGCATGTCGATATTCTCAATATTTTTGTCTATCTGTAATAGGGCAACATTTTCCTTATTTATGAATTGAGTTCTAACTGATCCTCTTAAAAAGCACACAAAGTTGCCATTGCCACCATCACACTAGTGCTACAATAGGGTCAAATTGAACTAAATTTCATCTAATGGAGAAGGGATTTGTTTTGCTTTATTTTTGAAGCATGGGCTAGCCTAGTTTTGGGAGTTCATTTATTTTAAACAATCAAAGGGATTTTCAGATAGTTCATTCAATTATATATCTGCTTTGGAATTGGGAAGAAAGGAACATAGACATGGTATTAGCTGCATTTGCTTCTTTGAAAAGTTAATAAAGAGGAATCCCAGATTATCTTCTCCTGTTCTTAATTTCTTTTTGAGGTTTTAATTTTTTTTTAAAACATTTTATTAGGGGCTCATACAACTGTTATCCCAATCCATACACAGATCAATTGTGTAAAGCGCATTTGTACATCATTTCTCAAAACATTTTCTCTCCACTTAAACCCCCGACATTAGGTCCTCATTTTTCCCCTCCCTCCCCGCTCCCCCCTCCCTCATCAGCCCTTGATAGTTTATAAATGGGTATTTTGTCATATCTTGCCCTGTCCGACGTCTCCCTTCACCCACTTTTCGGTTGTCTGTCCCCCAGGGAGAAGGTCACACACAGTTCCATGTAATCGGTTCCCTCTTTCCTACCCATTCTCCCTTTACCCTCCCTGTTTTGCCACTCACACCACTGGTCCTATAGGGCTCATCCGTCCTGGATTCCCTGTATTTTCAGTTGAGGTTTTAATTTTTAAAAATGATATGTAATTAAAAGAGCCACAACTTAGCTCCTATTGCTTTCCATTATCCAAATGTTACTTGCAATTGTTTACTGCCATTTGCTTTGTCTTGCCATTGGGATTTATGCTTTTCTATTTTTTAATTCATTTTACTGAAGCTTTGGGAGGGAATGAGATTGCTTGAGTATGGTCAGTTGGTCGTGTTAACTGTTCTTGTAGTTTTAAAGTTATAGGGCTTTTTCTAGTTCCCTATAGTATTTTACAATGATATAAACAGATGTTTTTGTCTCTGAGGAACATAGAAAACATGCAGGTATTTGTCTTAATTTATTTTGTAGTCTGTTGCTCAGTATCTTTTGTACTTCTGAGTCTAATACTCTTTTTTTTTTTTTTTCCCTTATTGACAAAGGAAGACAGCCCTGGTGGCATAGTGGTTAGGACTAGGGCTGTTAATTGCAAGATAGCAGTTTGGAACTATCAGCCAATCTGAGAGGGTAAGACAGGCTTTCTACTCTGTAAAAAGTTAGTCTCAGAAACCCTCAGGGGTAGTTCTACCCTGTCCTATAGTGAGTTGGAATGGATTTGATGGCAGTGAGGTTTTTGTTTTGTTTTTGTATTGACAAGAGATTAGCCCGGAAGGTGCTGTTGAATAAGCGTTTGACTGTTAACTGCAAAGTCATTAACCCCTACACAGAAGAAAGATGAGGCTGTCTGCTCCTGTAAAGATTTACAAAGCTTTGGAAATCCTTCCTATGTAGGCTTGCTATGAATTGAAACATGGAAGTAGGTTTTTTATTGACAGAAGGACCTTTGGTAGAGCTGTGGATTAAGTGTTGGACTCCCAACAACACATTTGGAAGTTCAAAAGCCACTTCTTGAGAGAAAGATGAAATTCTGCTCCTTGAAGATTTATAAGATTGAAAACCCTATATAGCATCTATGAGTTAAAAATGGGCTTGGTGGGGAGGGAGGGGGAAAAATGAGGAGCTGATATTAAGGGCTCAAGTAGAAAGCAAATGTTTTGAGAATAATGATGGCAACAAATGTACAAATGTGCTTGGCACAATGGATGGACGTATGGATTGTGATAAGAATTGTATGAGCCCTCAATAAAATGATTTTAAAAAATGGACTTGATTGAAATGGGTTTGGTTTTGATTTTGGATTGTCAGCAAAACAATTA
Organism: Echinops telfairi; assembly: GCF_000313985.2. Lineage (NCBI taxonomy): Eukaryota > Metazoa > Chordata > Mammalia > Afrosoricida > Tenrecidae > Echinops > Echinops telfairi. The sequence continues at coordinate 22,799,378 of NW_022109491.1, read as the reverse complement.
GAGCTAGTCTATTCAATTTACATCTCCTCAGTAAGTGTTTGCTAATAAAAGTTTAAAAATAGATGAAAGTTGGATGGGGCCAGGGCCTTTATTATATTTTAATATAGTTTTTTGAGTTTCAATTTTTCCCATTTAGCAGTCTATCTAATTTTATAAACGTTGTAAAGGGTTAAGCTTTTAGGCAAATAAACCCGTGTGTCATTTAAATGTCATTGTAGTTATTGTTAGGTGCCTCTGAGACTGTTTCCTGTGACCTTAGGTATAACAGAAGGAAACACAGCCCTGTCAGTGTCATCCCCACAATTGATACTATGTTTAAGACCATTGTTGCAGCCACTCTGCCAACCCATTTTGTGAAGATTTTTCTGTTTTCCAGTGACCCTCTACCAAGTATGATAACCTTCTCCAGGAACTGGTCCCTCCTGATAACATGTTCAAAGTACAACTTATAGGTTGAATTATGCCCCTCCAAAATAGGTGTTCTAAATCTTAACCACTATTGTTGTAATCCTGTTTGGGAGTGAGTGTGTCTTTGTTGTGTTATTGAGACTAGATTGGTGTAGGGTGTCTCCTGTCAATTTCTTGAAATATAAAAGATATTAAACATTAATGCGAAGGAAGCAGTGATTAGGGAGAGAGCTGCCAAGGCACATGAAGATTACCCAGTAGCAGAGTTCAGAGAACTTTCCTCCAGAACCAATAGAGAGAACCCTTTTCCTAGCATATAGGTTCCCAAATTTGTTTGGCCTACTGCCCCCTTTTCAGGAAAAAAAATTACTCAGCATCTCCTGGCAATTTAAAAACTGTTATTTTCTTTTTAAAATCATTTTATTCGGGGCTCATACAACTCTTATCATCCATACATCTATCCATTGTGTCAAGCACATTTGTACATTTATTGCCATCATCCTTCTCAAAACATTCTTTTTACTTGAGCCTTTAGTATCAGCTCCTTGTTTTTTTCCTTCTCCCCCGCCCCTCCTCCCTCCCTGCCCCTCATCCTTCACTGCCCCTCCTCCCTCATGAACCCTTGATAATTTGTAAATTATTATTTTGTCATGTCTTACACTGTCCGATGTCTCCCTTCACCTACTTTTCTGTTGTCTGTCCCCCAGGGAGGTGGGTTATATGTAGATCCTTGTGATTGGTTCCCCTTTCTATCCCATCTTCCCCTTACCCTCCTGGCATTGCTACTCTCATTACTGGCCATGAGGGGTTTATCTGTCCTGGATTCCCTGTGTTTCCAATTCTTATCTGTACCAGTGTTATAGACCATAATCTAGGATAAAGTGTACGTTATTTCTTTTTGCAGCCCCCCTGGATTCAGGAACCCCTGGGGACTGCATTGCCCACTTTGGGAAAAACTGCCTAGGGCCAGCACACTAAATTTGGGTTTCTACTCCTGTAAAAGTTACAGTCTCAGAAATTCATAGGGCAGTTCTATCCTATCATACTGTTCCCCTATGAGTCGGCATTGACTTGGTGGTAGTGAGAGCCTTCTAAACTGTGAGAAAATAAATTTTTGTTTGTTAAAACCACTGCTTTTGGTATGTGTTAAAGAAGCACATAAAAAATAGCATGTGAGATAAAGCCTTGCCATCATCACTTCGAAGGAACATACTGACTCTACTTCCAAGACAGATTTATTTTTCTTCGGGCAGACTGGGGCATATTTAATATTTTTCACCAGCATCAGAATTCAAATGCACCAGTTCTTCTCAGGTCTTCTTAATCATTTTCCAGTTTTCACATGCATGTTAGGCAATTGAAAATACCATGGCTAGGGTCAAGTGCACCTTCATATTCAAAGTGGCATTCAAAGTGGGTGGGAGCATACAAATAGGGTGAAGGGGATGATAAAGACAGGATCAGTCGTTTTACCATTCCATTGGGTTTGAGAACTATCTCAGAAGTTAGAAGGGGGAGAATCTTAAGACCAGCAGTGAAAAAAGAATCACAAGTTGAGCAGCTCTGGAATCTTTGTGTGAAGAGGGCCTTGCGGCAGCAGAGACTAAGACAGAGTGGCAGACTTTCTGGTATACCGAAGGAGTAAAAGCATCAGGCAGGAAGCAGGCTTGCAGAGTGGGATTCCCTTTGAACATTTATCAGCACTAAGGGAACTCTGTAAGGATCCCTAGAGACATAGTGGGTTATGCATTGGGCTGCTAACTGTAAGTTAGCCTTTCAAAATCACCAGTTACTCATCCATAGAAAGATGAGGCTTTCTACTGTGGTAAAGATTTGCGTCTTGGAAACCTATAGGACAATTCTCCTATGTCCTATAGGTTGCTGTGAGTCAGAATTGTACAATATTTGTTATTCTGTGATTGACTAATTTCATTCAGCACAGTGTCCTCCAGACAAGTCTATTCATGTTATGAGGTGTAGATTTAGCATTATTCTTTTACATTTGTTGTATAGCATTCCATTGTGTATGTACCAAGGTTTGTTTATCCATACTTCCATTGGTGGGCACGTAGGTTATTTCCATCTTTTTGCCATTGTTAATAATGCTGTAGTGAACATTTTAACTGCACTTAATCTATTTGGTTGCAGCTCTGGTTTCCCTAGGACAGATAGCAAGTAGAAGATTGCTGGGTCATATGGTATTTCCATTTCCAACCTTGTGAGGAAACGTTGTATGGCTTTCCACAGTGGTTACACCATTTTACAATTCTGTGTCTGAGGGTCATAATGGCGCCACACCCTCACCACCCTTTGTTGTTTTCTGGTATTTTGAACTTTGCTATTAATGCTGGGGGTGATATGCTCTCTTGTTTTGATTTCATCTCTCTAATACAGCAGTTCTCAATCTGTGGGTCATGACCCCTTTGGGGGTCAAATGACCCTTTCATAGGGGTTGCCTGATTCATAGCAGTAGCAAAATTACAGTTATGTAGTAGCAACGAAAAAAATTTATGGTTGGGGAATCACCACACCATGAGGAACTGTATTAAAGGTTCACAGCAGTAGGAAGGTTGAGAACCACTGCTCTAATAGCTAATAATCATCAGCATTTATTTATTTATTTAAACCATCAGCACTTCTTTATGCATGTTGGCTGCCTAGAGTGTCTTCTTTGATGAAGTGCCTGTTCGTGTCCTCTGTCTATTTTTAAATTGACTTATTTGGCTTTTTTTCTTTTCTTTCAGTTGTTTGACTTTTTGTTGCTGAGGTGTTGAAGTTTTCTATTAATTTTGCCCGATGTGTCGTGTCATTGCTAAAAATGTTTTCTCATCTCTAGATTCTTCTAGTCTTTTGGTAAAATCTATTGATGCTCAGTGTCTAATTTTTAGGAGTTCCCAGTCATCTGTTTTGTCTTCTGTTTGTGAATTTTTAGTTATATTTGATAGTATATATATGTAAAATCATTTTATTGGGGGGCTCTTAACAGCTCTTATAACAATCCATACATCCATTTTGTCAAGCACATTTGTATATATGTTGCCATCATGATAGTATATTTATGCCATGTACTAGTGTGTCCCTATTTAGTTGATAGTTTTTAGTGTTTAGAAGCAATCTGAGAGACATTTGTTGGAACAAAGGGGAATGGTTCTTATGTCATAGGTATTAGATGGACCGAAGTAAGAATTTCTTAGTAGCCAGGTATTTCAACTTTCTATAATTAGGTTGTATATTCTCATATACATTGTTCACAAAAGAGAACAATATTTATATACCCAAAAGAGTAGTTGTATTTATTATTAGGAGAGATTAAAGCATTTTAAATCCTTTAAACTCTTCCAATAAATACTCAGTAAAAGCCAAACGGCAGTAGTAGTAATAGTAGTTAATATTAAATATTTGTCAAAAACAGATTGGTAGAAAAAAAATTGATTGGTAGAATTGGGAAGAAATTGTCTCTAGGAATAGTAGATACAAAGTTTAGTCTAACAAATAAGTGCTAAAACATATCTTGGTGTCAATTTCCTTAAGCTCTGTTTTTATACTGTCAAATCTCAAAAGTTCGCGCTTCCCGTTTTCCTTTTTGAATAAGATAATCTTTTAATGTATATACACTTGAATTCATTTTGGTAGCACACACTGATATATTTGGGAGTGTTCAATCATTTGAGATGATTATGTAGTGTCCAGAGCTTTGATAGCAACAGCCAAGATCTAAGCAGGCCTGTTTTAGAGTACTTTTCTCAGTTGATAGGAAAGTAGCTGTGCTCCATTTTGAGTGCATATGAGAATGTCTCTTCTTTGCTAAGAAATTGTTTTGGAAATTGTTATTACCCTCTCTCCAATTCAAAGAATGCTCTTTCCCTCTGCTGATACCCCTAGCAAACCTCACATCAAGGTCAGCTCATTTGCTTTCATTAGTTATCATTGGTAAAATTTGAGAATGGGATCTTAACAATTGTTTCTTTAACTGGTTTACAGTACTATAAGGAATTATGGTGACACAGTAGGCAAAAGTGTTGTACTGGTAACTCCTAGGTAGGCAATTGGAAAAAAGATGAGGCTGTCTGTTCCCTTAAAGATTTAGTCTCAGAAACCCTAAGGAGCAGTTCTACTCTGTTCTGTTAGGGTCACTTTGAGTTAGAAGTGACTTGATGGAAGTAACTATGACCCTAAGAACAGGTCTCAACCCTGCTGGGAAGTCTTGGTTGTTCAGAAAAGAATCATTAATTTCAAGGCTGTACTTCCAACTAGATAGTGGCTGTAGTTCATTCTTTACAATAATGACTGGTAAATATAGAGAAACATTTTAAAGCAATCCTTTGATACATAGCTCTTTTACTTGAATATTGATCTGGGAACATGGGTAAGGGGCTCTATCCAAGTAAACTTCTCAGTATTTTAATTTGCATGTATGATGCTTTTTTCATTAAGTTTACGAGAGTTTGACTTCATTAGGTTTTGGTTCTCCTAATATCACGGTGTACTCTTAATTCTTTGAACGCTTTACTTTCGGCTTCAGCAGTCTCCTCCCTTATTATCTTTGTTTGTTTTTTTGAAATATTTTGTTAGTGGCTTCTTTTAAAACATAAAACAAGCCAATTTAAAATTATTTAAAAGTTTCCTAAGTCAAAATGGATGTGGCTTATAAAAATAACTGATTATGTTGAGTATGTTAACTCTGAAAATAAACCCAGCATATTTCATAACATCCTGTTTAATAATTTATCTATAAATAGTATATATATTTTTAAATAGGTTAGAAATGTAATTTGCATGGTTGCTAATGGGACACAATGTTACTGAAATAATCTTGTAAGAGTGTCTTTTTCCACTGCCTTTCAGGAAGATTTTAGATTTTTATGGCAATGTTTTAGCACCTTTTTTCTACAGTTAGACATTATGTCACATTTTCCTAGTGTGATAGTAAACATTACCTAAAATAAATGTTATGAAAATGTTAAGAAATTACCCTATTTTAAGTATCTATAACTGATCGTCTAATCAGTAATAGATTATTTTTATTATTGTAATCTTTTCTTTAATTTTAATAAATTATTTTACTGGGGGCTCTTACAGCTCTTATAACAATCGATACATACATCAATTGTATCAAGCACATTTGTATGTATTATTCCATCTTCATTTCCAAAGCATTTTCTTTCTACTTGAGCCCTTGTTATCAGCTCCTCTTTTTGCCCCTTCCTCTCCCATCCTCCCACCCTTGTGAAAATTTTTTTATTTTCGTGTTTTACACCATCCACTGTCTCCCTTTACCCATGTTTCTCTTGTTCGCCCCCTTGGGGAGGGTGGGGTTGTATGTCGATCATTGCTATTGGTTTCTCCTTCTCCCCAAACTTTCCTCTTCTCATGGTATCGCTACTTTCATTATTGTTCCTGAGTAGTTTATCTGTCCTGGATTTTGTGTGTCCAGAGCTCATAATTTGTACCAGTGTACATGCTCTGGTCTAGCCAGACGTGTAAGGTGGAACTGGGGTCATGATAGTGAGGGGAGGAAGCACTAAAGAACTAGAGGAATGTTGTGTGTTTTGTTGGTGCTGTACTGCACCCTTCCTTGTGACCCTTCTGTGAGAGGATGCCCAATTGTCTACAGATGGGCTTTGGGTCTCCATTCCTACCCCCTCATTCGCATCAAAATGGCTGTTTTGGGTCTTGTGATGCCTGATATCTAACCCTAAACACTTCTTAATCCCATTGGTTGGTGTGCTTCTTCCATGTGGGCTTTGTTGTTCCCCTGCTAGATGGCCACTTGTTTAATTTCATGCCATTAAGAACCCAGATACTATATCTTGTAGTAGCAGGGCAACATCTGTTTTCTTAACTGCATTAGCTCATGCACCTATTTTGTCTTCAGTGATTGTGTTGCGCCTCTAAATGAGGTCATCAAGCTGCGACCTGATTGACAGGCTAAACTCCACCCCTTCACTTTAATAGTCTCAAATTCACACCAGATTATGAAACTACCACATAATCCCAAAGGTCAAGGCAGAGATTGTATTGCTTTTTATGACCTTGCTTTAGAAGTTGCACACTGTCACTTCCATCACATTCTTTCACACATATACTCCCCAAACCAAAGTCTTTGTTAGTGAATATTTTCCTACTAATAGGGACCTGACCCTATGACCCATAGGACAAAGTAGAACTGCTCTTGTTAGGTTTTCCAGGCTATAAATATTTATAAGAGTAAAAAGCTTTATCTTTCTGTGGGAAACATTTCTCCCATGTGTCTTCCCCAAATATATGTTAGACTTAGGACACTGCTTGCAGCTAATGGTAAATGATTTGTCAAGTTACTTCCCTGAAGGCAGTCAGTTGCCAGACTACTGTCTGGTCCCACTACAAGTAGGGTCCACTCCCTGCTGTTAAGGACAATGGGCTACTTCTCCCTAAAGGCTTAAAGGCTTGAGGCCATTGGTTTGGTCCCTGTGGGTGGGATTTGCACCCTACTGATAATGGTTTCTATGTAGATCTAGAGAACAGGTCAGACCTGCTCGGTGACATCCAAAGTTAGGCTGCCATCCTGAATCTAGGATCTGCTCTTCTTGTCACATGTGTAAAGTATGTCTTTACCTGTAATTAGGGGGCTTGCATGCCCCCCCCCCCCCAGGTATATAAACCTGGGTTAGCAATAAAGATCCCTCTTGGTCTCTCATCCGCTCCCCCTTCCTCACTCCCCTGTTCCCTTTCTCCTTGTCCTCCTTCCCCTCCCCCTCTCTCCTGCCCTCTGGTCTCCCATCTCCACGTGGACCACCAAGTGGGGCTGAGGTGAGCATGCATGCTACAGTGAAATGTCTGACTCCATTATTTCAATCTCTCTTTTATCTCTCGTGCTATGACTTTATTATAATATATGTATATATTTCAGTTGTACAATTGCGCCTATCGAACCCATGGTTAGTTGTGGGGGGCTGGCCTTTTCCCTGACATCTTTCTCAGACAGAGTGGCTGGTATTTTTGAACTACTGACCTTGTAGTTAGCAGCACACACATAGGCCAGCCCTAATTTGTTGTGGCAGGGGAATTACACAAGTATGTGGATCACAGAAAGATTATAACGGACCATTTGGCTATATACCCTAGGTTCTAAACTTCTTACAAGCAGAATTCAAATCTTGTATGTTTCTTTCCTGTCTTAAGTTTATCTGAATTCCAAGGTTGCCAACCATACATTTTGGCTCTCTATGTTGCCCTGTTATGAGTATGTTTTATGTTCAAAATGTGAATGAAAAAAACAACCCATTGCCATCAAGTTGATTCATATTAACCCTGTAGTTACCCTCATGTAGTTAGTTTCATACTTTTTTTTTCCAATTTATTTAACACTTTATTTTAATCAAAGGCTAACACAATAGAATTCTTTTTTTTTTAATTTAATTTTTTAAAAACATTTTATTAGGGGCTCATACAACTGTTATCAAAATCCATACACACATCAATTGTGTAAAGCGCATTTGTGCATCATTCTCAAAACATTTTCTCTCCACTTAAACCCCCAGTTTCATACTTTTTTAAAACAGTGTAACTTTTTCATATAAAACATTTCTACTTAATTTTGTTCATAATGGTCAATTATCAGTTGTAGTATGTGGAGTATATTCCCTGGGTGGTGCAAATGTTTAACATTCTTGGCAACTAATGGAAGGTTGGAAGTTTATGACAACTCAGAGGAACCTTGGTGATTACTTCTGGAAACCTGGCAGTTAATAACCCTGTGGAAAACAGTTCTAGTGTGATGTATCGGATCACCATCAGTTGGAGTTGACTCATAGCACCTCGTTAGTATGTAAAGGCTTTTGGATTTTCTAGGAAGATATATGCACACTGCCTGCTTGGTGCCCACTTCATTGATTTGTCAATTCTTTAATTAAAAAAAAAATCGTTTTATTAGGGGCTCATAAAACTCTTATCACAATCCATACACACATCAATTGTGTAAAGCACATTTGTACATTCATTGCCCCCATCATTCTCAAAACATTTCCTCTCCACTTAAGCCCCCAGCATTAGGTCCTCATTTTTCCCCTTCCTCCCTGCTCCCCCCTCTCTCATGAGACCTTGATAGTTTATAAATTGTTATTTTGTCATATCTTGCCCTGTCTGACGTCTCCCTTCACCCACTTTTCAGTTGTCCGTCTCCCAAGGAGGAGGTCACATACAGATCCTTTTAATCTTATCCCTCTTTCCTCCCCACTCTCCCTCTACCCTCCCTGTTTCACCACTCACACCACTGGTCCTGTAGGGCTCATCTGCCCTGGATTCCCTGTATTTTCAGTTCCTATCTGTACCAGTGTACATCCTCTGGTCTAGCCAGACTTGCAAGATCGAATTTGAGTCATGGTAGTGGGAGCGGGGAGGAAACATTTAGGAACTAGAGGAAAGTTGTATTTCTCATCGTTGTTACATCGCCCCCCTGACTGGCTCGTCTCCTCCCCAGACCCCTCTGCAAGGGGGTCTCTAGTGGCCTGCTAATGGGCTTTGGGTCTCCACTCCGCACTCCCCCCATCATTCACTATGGTAAGATTTTTTGTTCTGATGATACCTTATACCTGATCCCTTCGACACCTCTTGGTTGCATAGGCTGGTGTGCTTCTTCCATGTGGGCTTTGTTGCTTCTGAGCTTGATGGCAGCTTGATTACCTTCAAGCCTTTAAGACGCCACATGCTATACTTTTTGATAGCCGGGCACCATCAGCTTTCTTTGCCACATTTGCTTATGCACCCATTTGTCTTCAGTGATCCCTTCGACACCTCATGAGAGGCTCCTTTGTATATGTTATTAGTGCTCCCCTGAAGTATTAGACAGTGGTGGATGGTTTGGAATGTAATATATACAAGGGGGATTAAAAAATTCTTGAAAATGGAATTAAAAGATACTAAAGTCCTCTCATATTTTTAAGTTTTTCACATCTTAGGAAAAAAAAAAAAACCAGCTAAACAAACCAAACTCAATGTAATTTAATCAACTCTTACTCATAGCAACCCTATAGGACAAGTTAGAACTATCTCTGTGGATTTCCCAGACTAACAAGTAGAAAGCCTCATCTTTCTCCCGATGAGCATCTGATGGTTTTAAACCACTCTCCTTGAGGTTGACAGTCCAAATAAATTCATGTTCTGTTAGAGAAAAATTCACCTTGAATATCACTTTGAAATTATCAATTTCCTCCTGTTTCTTTAATTATCAATTGGACAAATATTTGAGGGCTTCCTCTCAAATATTTAGTACCCTCAGGCACTGACTGAGTTAAACCAGAAAGTACTGCCATTGAATGGATTCCGAGCCTGTACAGGGTTTCTGAGGTTTTATAAATCTTTATAGGAGCAGACAGCCTCATCTTTCTTCCACAGGATAGCTGGTGAGTTTGAACTCCTCAACCTTGTGATTAGCTGCCCAGTGCTTACCCACCCGTGCCACCAGAGCTTCTTGGCACTCTGTTAGCTCTAGCTACATAAAGATGAATGATCTTAGCCTCAAGAAAACAGCTTGAGACCTGGCAGGGGAGACACCATAATCAGGAAGGTGGTTTTCCCAGGGCGAGGCTCACCCATTGCACTGCGGGTGTGTTGACCCCTGCGATTTCCCCAAATGCAGGGAAACTCGACTGCGTAACTTATGGTAGTGGGGGACTGCGTCGTCCGCGCTCTCCCCTGAGTTTAAAAGAAAAAAAGAAAACAGCTTGAGAGAGGGGACATATTTCCAAACAGGTAATAATAGACCTCTGTTGAATATTCATTAGGCTTAAAATGGCCTTTAGCGTTTTATAAGTGGTATCTTAATCCTTAAAACAGTACTGTGAGATGCAATGCGATGCAGATTTCTGTGGCTGCTATTTTCGTTTAGCATTACTTTTTTAAAAATCGTTTTATTAGGGGCTCATACAACTATCACAATCCATACATACATCAATTGTGTTAAGCACATTTGTTTTTTGTTTTTTTTGTTCCTTTTTTTTTTTTAATCAATTTATTGGGGCTCATACAATTCATCACAATACATAGATCAATTGTGTAAAGCACATCTATACATTTGTTGCCCTCATTATTCCCAAAAGTGAAGCACATTTGTACATTCATTGCAGTTAGCATTACTTTTGATGAACACCTTGAGTGGAGAGCCAAATATTTCCCTCTTAAGCTGACTTGTAGTGGCCCTTCCTTTAATTTCAGTAGGGAAGACAAAAAGCAAAGAAAAAAACCAGTTTGTGTAAAAATGGCACTTAAGAACAGAAAAAAATTCTTTGTACTTGATGCCTTTAAGTACTATCTGCCCAAAGCTTTGCTAGGCAGTAATACTTCCTACAATACGACTGAATTTTTGTAGAATTGTTACATTTGATAATAAAACTTGCCTGTTTAATTTAAAAAACAAAACAAAACAGCACTATGAGGTAAATTATTCCTGTTTTATAGATGAAGAAAGTGTAGCTCAGAGAGATTCAGTTGTTTAGGCTTGCACTGTGAGTACCAGTGCTGGGACTTGGATCTAGGTTTGTCAGACACCAAAGTCTACACATTGAAATACTATAAGCTATAATGGCTCCAGTAATCATGCAACAAGGTTGACTAGAAGGATGAATTCGTTCTTTTTTCTTCAGAATTTTAGGGAAAGCTACCCGAGAACAGCTGGTTATTGAAGGATAGAGAGGACCAATTCGGGAAATAGAAAAAATTTTTTTACTACCACCTCTTGTAACTGGTATTTTGAGTCACACTGAATACATTTTCATCAAAGTCAAACTAGAAACAAGCAGTTGAGCACATACTTGGAATCCAAAATAGAACAAACGAGATTACTAAATATTAATCTAGATCAACTAAAAGTAATTTAAATGCTCATAATCTTTTTTTTGAACTTTCTGATGACATTTCTAAAGGTTTATCTTTTCTGCACTTAAAAAATTTATTTTTATTAAATATATAACAGTGCTTATAGCAACACAGCAATTTCTACATGCACAGTTCGGTAACATTGATTTATTATTCAAGGTATGTAATCCTTCTAATCCTCCTTTTCTGAGTTGTTCCTCCTCCATAAACTCAACATCCCCAAGTTTTCTATATTATCTTTTGAGTTGCTGCTGTTAATTTTGAATGCCTTGGTGGTGTGATGGGTTACACATCGAATCAACCGGCCACTATGAGGGAGAAAGATGGGGCTTTCTACCCTCATAAACAGTTAAAATCTCAGAAACCCACAGGGGTGGTTGGTTCTAATCTGTACTATAGGGGTCACTATGAGTCAGAATTGACTCAATGGCAGTGAGTTTGAGTTTGGTTGTCTCTTTGATCTCATATAGATAAATCTTAAAGGAACGTCACGCTCAGGCAGACATTCTTTATTAAACAAAACTATTGTTTGGATATAAGAAGACTTTAGGGGATTTTTTTTGTTTTGTTCAATGTGTAAAATTTAAAGCTCTTTTCATGGCAATAGTTTCATATGTTTATTCAGCCTCCATGGCTACAGAAATTCTGGATTTTGAAATTCTGCTCTGTATGTTTGCCAGTATGATCAGGATTCTTCATAGAATCTTTGATTAAAATGTTCTGTAATGGTAAGCAGCCACTACCTAATTCTTTTAGAGAGGCGCAGTTTTGAACAGAAGCAACAACATAAGCAAACCATGGGAGTATTTTAACAGATGGAATGTTAGGGTACTGTGAGTAATTTTGTGTGGTTGGAATATAGAACATATGAGAGAACTTCCAAAAGTTTGCAAAAAATCCACTATCTTTCCATTTTAATTTTTCAGACTTTTTGAAGGCCTCTGATACAGGAATGTGACAGGTGAAACTTAAGTAGGCAAGCTTTAGAATAAGCTTCTGCAGACTACACAACCTCTGACTCAAATCCAGCCCTTTGCCTGTTTTTTTTGTAGGTAAAGTTTTATTAGCACACAGTTGCATTCATTAATTTACATGTTTATGTCACCTTTTATGTTACACAGGAGGTCATATGTCCTCCATACCAAAAATATTTACTCTAACCCTTATTCAAAATAGAATCTTTTTTTTTTTCTTTCCCCCACAAAAGGATCTTCTAACCTCTATTTTAGAACATCATATATACTCGTGTATAAGCTGAGTTTTTCAGCACATTTTTAATGCCATTTTTGTGGTAAAATTAGGTACCTCAGCTGATATTCGGGTCGGCTTATACTCGAGTATATATGGTATTTGTTGATAACATTTGATTCCCAGTTACTATGGTGAATATGTATTTTAGTCAGTGTTAATGAGGTGATACTGACCAAACCACTCATTCAGAATGGACCTACAATATATTTGGAAATTGTATTAATTAGGCTCTCCTAAATAGCACAGTTCTGAAGATAATGAAGGTATATAGAAAGAATGGAAAGTTCAGCTGTCATCAGGACCCTTAAGTAAAACAGCATGTACATAGCCAGGCGACATAATATATGCTGTACCTGTTGGGGAGAGTGTCATGCCCCCTACTCCCTTTTATTTCTTGTGAGTGTCCTTTTTAAAAATTTTTTTGTATCCTGTTCATGTTTGATGGATAACAGTATCTTTTTACCTGTGAGGATATTCTCTTTTTTCTTTCAAAATTTTCTTTGTCTTCTTTCGTTATAGACGTTTTTCACATCGTCTGGTAATAATTTATCATAGTTTAAAGTGAGAGACTAAAAATCATATGGGGAGCTGTGTGCGTGTGAGAGAGAGAGAGAGAGAGAGAGAGAAAGAGAGAGAGACAGGGCTTAACTGAAACCTTCATCATAGGGTTCCTGTTTGGTTAATTATGTCTGCTTAGAGTGGGATGGCTGTCGAGTGGGAGAAGAGGATACAGAGTTCCAAACTTTCATGACTGTGACCCAAAGCACCCACATACATTTTCCTCCTCAGGTTTGTTGGGCAGCAGCTTTCCCATTGCTGGTACATGCAGTTGTTGGGATGAGACCTATATTTAATTTTTGAAATGGAAGAAATGGGTATATGCTGCAAAATGACCTTTTAAAAAAAAAATCATTGAGGCCTCGTACAACTCATGACAATCCATACATACATCTGTTGCGTCAAGCACATTTGTACACTTATTGCCATCATCATTCTCAAAACATTTGCTTTCTAATTGAGCCCTTGGTATCAGCTCCTCGTTTTCCCCTCCCTCTCCTCCCCCCTCCTTCATGAACCCTTGATAATTTATAAATTATTATTATTTTGTCATGTCTTAAACGGTCCAGCATCTCCCTTCACCCACTTTTCTGTTGTCCGTTCCCTAGGGAGGGCATTATATGTAGATCCTTGCAATCGTTTCCCCCTTTCTACCCCACCTTCCCTCTACCCTCCCAGTATTGCCACTCTCACTACTGGTCTTGAGGGGTTCATCTGTCCTGGATTCCCTGTGTTTTTAGTTCCTACCTGTACCAGTGTACACCCTCTGGTCTAGCCGGATTTGTAAGGTAGAATTGGGATCGTGATAGTGGCGGGGAGGAAGCACTTAAGAACTAGAGGAAAGGTGTATGTTTCATCGTTGCTACACTGCACCCTGACTGGTGTCTTCCCCGCAATCCTTCTGTAAGGGGATGAAAATGACCTTTTTATAACAAGGTATTCAAGTGATGTATTCAGGAGGTGTGATTTTGCAAAACTTTTATCTCTTTAGGCCTTTTTACTGGGAGATAACTATAAAAAGTTTGTGGAAAAAATGTAATTTTAGGATAATGGAATTGAAGACCCCTTGTATGTGTCATACAGAACTGTACCCCCAAATCCAGAGTAAAAAGTGTGTCTCACCTAATCCAACCAGAGTCCAAAGGAACATGCATATCCTACATAATATATATCAAAACTGATATTTCATAACAGAATTTTGGAAGTGTACCTCCATTTAGCCATTAAAATACATGGTATCAAAAATTTAAAGTAGAAAATAATTGGGTCATGAAAGGGGTAATTCTCCTCCTTTTGATATGGTCTTCAGTATTCAGCTGTATCTAATACTCCCTGTCCTTGAGATACTGTTTTACCCTCTTAGGAGGAAAAAAACCTGAGGCTCTTCGTTTAGAGTCATGAATCTAAGAATCAAAACGTTTTCGATCAATCCTCCTATGTGCCTACCTTACCCCTTCTAGAAGTAGCTGGTTCTTGCTGTGTAAATTAGCTTGGTGCTTGGCTTTGATGTAGGAGTCAGCTTTCTTAGGTATACTTTCAGCAAGCATGGTTCCTTCTGTTTTCTGCCTTTTGCAGTTTATTATTTACTGTCTCTACTTCTGTTTTTAAGTTTTTTAATCCCTTTATTATTTTAGAGGAGATTTGGAAGGAAGCAAAATTGGGTATGTGTGTTTATCATCTTTATCTTGAAATCCTTGTCTGAAATATTTTAGGTATTTTTCTCCTTTTCCTTTAAAAAAACTTGGGTCTAGAAACTGTTTTTCATTTCTTTACTGTTTACCTTTGAAATTTTAACTAGCGCGTTAACTTCACAAAAAGTTAATCAGTATCTTTAACTTGTCTTAAGGACTTTGTTCATTCCAGTCACCTTATTTCCCTCTTCAATGCTGTTCAGTATTCGAGTTTCATTTGTATATTTTTAATCCCAAAAGTTAAACATTGTTTTTTGTGTTTTCGATTTACCTCATGTTTACCATTTTGTTAATCTCTGTTTTATCTTGAGTTACAGATATTTCCTAGATGATTTGCCTTAAGTATTCCCTTTAGAAATTCTGGTGAGGGCCTATTGGTATCAATGAATTTCACCTAGAAAAATAAAGAATTTTCCCTATATCTTTCAACAACTTTATTGAGATATAGTTATATACCATACATTTAAGGTGTAAAATTCACAAAAGTTTCTTCACCACAGTCAATTTTAGAACAGATTTATTATGTGGAAAAGAAGCTTTGCATCCTTAGGTTATCACCTCCCAATCTATCCATCCCTTGGTCCTAGGCAACCACTAATCTGTTTCCTGTTGCCAGAGATTTGCCGTATAAATTGAATCACATGATCCTTTGCAACTCTCTTCTTTTACTTAGGATAATGTTAACACATAATATACATGTAGTCCTCAAACTACGACCCATGGGCCACATGCGGCCTGCCGAGGACATTTATCTGGCCCGGGTGTTTTTGCCCCGCTTGTTTTTTTACTTCTAAATAAGATATGTGCAGTGTGCATAGGAATTTGTTCATAGTTTGTTTTTTTTTAAACTATAGTCCGGCCCTCCAACGGGTCTGAGGGACAGTGAACTGGCCTCCTGTTTAAAAGTTTGAGGACCCCTGATGTACACACAGACATAGAAGCAGAGATAAAACTTCTTATTGAAAGAGTTAAGATTGCTTACCAAATAGAGAGATAGCTGATTAACTTTGGAGGTGAAATGGAGAGTGGGGGTGAGTACATACATGGACACAAACATGGAGGCACAGCACAAAACGCACATAACTCACATAAGCCTAGACACAGAAAGACATGGAAGCTGATAGAACTTGTTGTGGAAGTGAGGAAGGGGTGGGGGGCAGACTAAATTTCTGTTTTTAGAAAATAACACTGCATCTATTACCATCTCCCATCACATCTTGGTGCTGTTTGACCTGGTTCATGGGGGGACGGGGAGAAAGGACTGAACAGGGCTTCAGATCTGAGGCTGTCAAGACACAAAGGTTAATACGCTGAGCTGCTAATTACAAGGCCAGCGGTTCGAACCCACCAGCTGCTCAAAGTTAGAAAGATGAGGCAATTTATCTCCATCAAGAATTCAGCCTTCAGAAACCCACAGATGCAGTTAGTTCTACTCAGTCCTGAAGTGTGCTTTGAGTCAGAATCTACTCAATGACGGGGAGGTGGTTTTTAGTTTTATCAATATTAAATTTCTTTCTGTGACTAAATTATATTCCGTTGTACAAGAGTAAAAAAATACCACTACAAAAAAGTCATAGATACCTGTATTAAACTAAAATATCCAAATGTGGAGCTATTGTTTCTAAACATATCTTCCATCTAGGTCTAAGCACTTCTGAAGGCACTATTTTTATTTCTCCAACTCTTCTCCCAAAGAATTCTGTGCCACACGAAAATAACAGTTTTGGTACCCCTGAGGGACTAAAATTGTGTTCCTTTTATAAATGATTCTTGAGTTTGGGGGGCAAAAAGGGGTCTGACGGGTTAATATCTGGGCTGTAGGGTAGATGGGGTAAGGTTTCCCAAGGAAATTCTCAAAGGACAGTGCTTGTTATCCTCGAGAATGAGGGAGGGAGATCAGAAAATATTCCTTAGTGTACCTTTCCTGACTTTTGTCTCACCAAAACACTTCTCAATTTTCTTAGAACATCTACCTAATAAGCCCCTATGATCGTCTTGTGTCCTTAAAAAAAAACAAATCCTGAGTGGCTCGTCTCCCCCGCCCCACTGTCATGACCCAAATTCTACCTTGCAAGTCTGGCTAGACCAGAGGATGTACACTGGTACAGATAGGAACTGGAAACACGGAATCCAGGGTGGATGCTCCCTTCAGGACCAGAGGTGTGAGTGGCGATACTGGGAGTGTAGAGGGAGGGTGGGTTGGAAAGGGGGAACCAATGACAAGGATCTACATGTGACCTCCTCCCTGGTGGACGGACAACAGAAAAGTGGGTGAAGGGAGACGTCGGACAGGGCAAGATATGACAAAATAATAATTTATAAATTATCAAGGGCTCATGAGGGAGTGGGGGAGTGGGGAGGGAGGGGGAAAATGAGGAGCTGATGCCAGGGGCTTAAGTGGAGAGCAAATGTTTTGAGAATGATGAGGGCAATGAATGTACAAATGTGCTTTACACAATTGATGTATGTATGGATTGTGATAAGAGTTGTATGAGCCCCTAATAAAATGATTTTTTAAAAAAGTGAAGAAAATGTTCTAAAATTGCTTGTGGTGATGGTTGTACAACTCTTTAAAGTATTGAAGTGTATGGTACATGAATTATATAGCAATAAAACTGTTAAACAATAAGCAGTATTTGTAAATAAAAAAATCTTTAAAGTGGACAATTTATGTTGTTCATTTTACCACAATAAAAAAATGTATATCTTTAAAAAAAAACAAATCCACTCAGTTTGTACCTTTGGAATCCTGAGAAGTAGTGGCTAAAACCTCTGGGCTGATTTCTCTGTCTTGAATTTAACTGTCCCAGCAGATCCCCTCAGAAGTCAGTTGTGTTTGGAATTTTTTTAGAGCACCCTGAGATTAAGACAAGACTATTACTTAGAGAACTTGTCTGCTGCCTTCTGCTCCTCTCAGAAACATATTCAATCATGTTTCATTTTGAATAAAGCTGGGTATGTGTGAACTGGAACCAAAGTAACAATACATTTTTACTTATCCTTTAGATGTGTCACACTGTATCCATTCATCAATTGAGGGGCACTGGGGCTCCACTTTTTAGGTATTCTGAATAATGGTAGTATGAAATTGCCTGTATATGTTTTTATGTGGATATATTTTCATTTATTCTGGGAGCCCTAGAGGTACTGTGCATTAGGCATTGGACTTCTAACTGCAAGCTTGGCAGTTCAAACCCACCTGCTGCACTGTTGGAGAAAAATTAGACTGTCTTCTGTAAAGATTTACAGTGATGAGAATCCTTTGTAGGATTGCAACAAGTCGGAATCAACACTTTGGCAGTGGCTTTTTGGGTGGATATATACCTAGAAGCAGGATTATTAGGTAATATATTACTGTTTACTCTTTGAAGGAACTACCAGACTTTCCTAAGAGTTACAGCATTTCACCTTTCCAATTTCTTTACATACTGGCCACCATTTGTTATCTGCCATTAGAACACAGCCATCCTTGTGAGTGTGCAGTGGTACCTCTTTGTGGATTTGATTTGCAGTTCCCTAATACAGGTGTTTGTGTGGCATAGAGGGTTACAGCAGTTCCAACTCACCAGTCGATCATCAGGGGAAAGATAAGCCTTTCTGTTCCCATAAAGATTTTTAGCCTTAAAAAACCCACAGGGGCGGTTTTACTCTGTTCTATGGGATCGTTATGAGTTGGAATCAACTTGTTGGCCATGGGAAAGATGTATAGATAGCAAGTAACATATAAAAAAAGCTCACCATTATATATCATGAGAGAATTACAAATTAATATGATGAAATACCACTGCGTTATGTGCAGTCTAGTTGATTTGACAGCCATAGTGACCTGATTCCATGTGACAGAATAGGACTACCCATAGCCTTTCTTAGAGTCAGCAGCTGAGTGCTTAACTTTAGAACCACCAGGACTCCTTGCCAACCTGTTGTGTTCCCTTTGGTCGATTTTATCGCATAGCAAAACTGTAGGGCAGTAGAACTACCCCAGAGAGGTTCCTTGGCTCCAATGTTAGTGGAGCTGATCACCAGTTCTTTTCTCCTGCGGAGCGTCCGCCAACCTTTGGATTGACAGCTGAGTGCTTAACAATTGTGCCACCAGAGCTCCTTTCCAAACTGTTAGAATGCTTAAAAATTTTAAAGCTGACATTAGCAAATTCTAAGAAAAATCAGAGCTACAGGAACCATGGCTCCCATGCGGGAATGCAAAAGGGCATAGCCACTTTGGTAGAGTCTGGCAGTTTCTTATAAACATAGGCTTACTGATATGGTTCAGCATGGCCTATTAGTGTTCAACCCGGTTGAGTTGAACATTTATGTCTATATAGTAATTTGCATGTGAATGTTTATAGCAATCTTATATTTTGCCAAAAACTGGAAGCCATCAAGGTGACTTTCAGCAGATGAACAGATCAACACACAGTGGTACTTCTATCTATACTATGATAAATTTTTCAGTGATAGATAAGAGTTTGCAAGACACACACACACACACACACACACACACACAATAAAACTCATTGCTATTGAGTCAATTCTGACTGATGGCAGCTCTACAGGACAGAGTAGAAAACTGCCTTGTGGGTTTCTGAGACTAACTTTTTTTTTTTTTTGACTGTAACTTTTTTTTTTTTTTTTTTGACTGTAACTCTTTACGGAAGGAGAAAACCTGATCTTTACCCCGTAGAAGAGCTAGTGGTTTCTTGAAACCCACTATGCCACCAGGGCTCCTTCAAGCCACAGAAAGACACCTTAAGTACATATTGCTAAATGAAAAACCCCGGTGCAAAGAGTACACATTGCATGATTCTAACTATCTGACATTCTGGAAAAAGAAAACTTCAGAGACAGTAAAAAGATAAATGTTTGCCAGGACCTGGGAGTGAGGCCGAAGGATTATATACAGGGGATTTTTAGGGCAGTGAAAATATTCTGTATGATACTGTTACAGTGAATACATGACAGTATGGACTTATCAAAACCCATGGAATTGTGTAACAGAGTGAAACTTAATATGGACATTAGTTAATTAAAAACAAAACTATAGTGTATTCCAGGTCCTGATTAACAAAATAGATTAGGGCCCAACTCTTGTGGACCTGAAGTCAGCAAAACACAGAAACCAGAAGATTTTTTGTGATGTGATAGCAAATAATTAAATGGCTACTTTAAACTGGGTAGTCAAGGCAAACCTCTCTGAGGATATTTAACTTGAAAACTTTAGGGTGAGAGGTCATTAGCTACTTAGAAGCAAGAGCATTCTTGGATTAGTTGATATGATCACAGTGTGTCTGAAAAAGAAGTGCATTATCAGTGGTGAGAATCATGCTATGAGGTGAAGCCAGAGTTGCTGTTGAGTAGGGATTGTTTGGGGCTCTCTAAACGGAATTGGGATTACTTCCCACCCCCAAATGAGATGGGGAGCTATTAGATGTTTTAAACAGAATAAAACATAATTTACTTCCATTTTAAAAAAGACTATTCCGACCATTCTGGATGGTGAGAAAAGGAGATGAGAGGGTGCTAGAGTAGAGGCAGACAAACCAACTTAGTAGCTTGCAAGAATTTGTTGTTAAGGAAGGCATGTTTGTGGCTAGAATGAAACATAGGTGTATTTTAAAGTGTATTTTGCAGGTGGAACTATTAAAACGTTGGTGAGTCTGAAGAAAGAAGGATCAATAAAGATGCCTATATTCTTAGCTTTAGCAACTGGGTGGTGGGGGAGGGGATGGCTGAAGCTGAGGGAGATGCAAGGTATGAAACTAAAACCCATTGCCATTGAGTTGAGGCTCACTCAGAGAGACCCTTCAGGACAAAGTGGGATTGCTTGTTAGAGTTTCCAAGACTGATTTTTTTTT
>NW_022109491.1:22775423-22778013 GCF_000313985.2 Echinops telfairi | reverse complement strand
GCTAGATGGCCACTTGTTTACTTTCAAGCCTTTAAGACCCTAGATGCTATAGCTCTTGATAGCCGAGCACTATCAGCCTTCTTCACCACACTTACTTATGCACACATTCATCTTCAGTGTTTATATGGGCTTTGTTGCTTCCGAGCTAGATGGTCGCTTGTTTGCCTTCAAGCCTTTAAGACCCCAGATGCTGTATCTTTTGATAGCCGGGCACCATCAGCTCTCTTCACCACGTTTGCCTATGCACACATCTGTCTTCAGTGATCATGTCGGGGTGGGGGTGGGGGTGGGTATCATGAAATGACCGTTTAGCTGAGCAAGGTGCTCTGCGTGAGGAGGCCCAGTGTCCACCTGCTACCCCACTACTAGGCCTATACATATATACATATAGGACCTTTCCCCCCATAATCATAGATATATTTACATATGTACATGTCTGTATTTAGGCTTCTGTGTATGCCCTTTGCCTCCTACTCCTTTATTTCCCTAGCTTTCCTCCTGTCCCACTACCATGTTCAGCCTTCATTCTGGTTTCAGCAATTCCTCTCAGTTACCTTGCCCTTGGTCACTCCCTACCAGTCCTCCCATCCCCTCCATACCACTGGTTTTGAACCACTTGTTGTTCCCCTATCCCTGGGCTGGCTAACACCTCCTCCTTTCCCCTACCTCTCACACTCTCATGTCCCTCCGGGACCATTGGTCCCGTCGTTTTCTTCTCACATTGTTTGTCCAGCCTGTCTTATCCAAGTGGACCTGCAGATATATTAATATGTGCATAAAATTGGGGGTAGTTTTGACAGCACCATAGTGGCATATAACATGGTGACGACGACGACGGTAGCAACACCGACATGCTAACAAATAAAAAAGCCGGTGACATACAAAATTTAAAAGAAGAGAAAAAAAGAAAAAAAAAAGCCTGTTAGTAGTTCAAGGTCTGTTAGTTGATCTTTAGGGGTGTTTTCTGGACATGTCCTGGCCCCAAAGTCCATCCTTTATACTCCCTCGGGACCTCCTTGCTCTGCTTCCCCTGTCACTCCATTGCAACGCCCTCAGTGTGTGGGGTCAGCTCAGTCACACATCCCACACTGTATCTCAGGTGCTGTCCCGTGTAGGGCCATGGGTCAGTGCAGGATGTCGCATCTCGCTGTGGGGCCGGCTGTATGGTCCTCTCTGTACATTGGGCCCTCCAAGCCTGGCTGTTGTCCTCTGAGCTTGGTGGGCCCAGGTGTGCTCCTCTCCGTTCTTCCTCCTTCCTTTGCTTCAGCTTCCTTCTGGGTGTTGTGTGGAAGATCAGTTCCTTCCCACACCAGACGATCTATTTTCATTATCTGTGGTACTCCCTTCCATGGTGGGGGTCAGGCTGATTCTGGTTAGGGCTGGCGTATGGTCCAGTCTCTTTGTGGATTCCTCTGCGCGTTACGTTGCCCTCTTGGTTTGGTGTGTCATGGTGGGGTCTGTATGCACGGTCCAGTTCTGTGGGGACATAACCAATACTCTCTCCCTGGGTGGGTTAGTGCTCTGTTCCCCCCGCCCCCACCCTGTGCCACCAACTCAGTTTCTCCCCAGCCCGCTTCTCCCTCCACCTACCCCACTTTCCCTTAAAAAAATTCTTTTTGCAGGTCATGATGGTGTTGTAGATTTTAGCCCTTTGTTCGATGTGTCATTACTGAAAATCCTCTTCTAGTCTGTGGGTTGCCATGTCACCCTCTTGGTGAAGTCTTTTGAGGTGCACAGGTGCTTTATTCTTATTAAATCCCATTTGTCGATTTCCAGTTCACCTGCGTGTGTACCCTTCCCTATTGCAGTGAGCCTATGAGTTGTCTGGGCCAGTGCTCTGAGGTTAGTCCCAATTCCCTCCTTGATGGTCCTGATTGGGGTTTAACTTGTAGGTCTGTGATCCACCTTGAGTTTATTCTTGTGCGTGGGGTGAGGTAAATGTCTTGTTTCATCTTTCTACATGTGGATATCTATTGTTTCCAGCACCACTTGTTAAAAAGGGCATCCGTTTCCCACTTGATGGTTTGGGGACCCTTGTTGAAGTTCAGTTGTCTGTATGCTGATGGTTTTATTCTTGGGCTTTCTTTTCTTTCCCACTAGTCTGAGTGTCTGTCGTGCCAGTACCATGCTGTTTTGACCACTGTTGCTGTGTAATAGGCATTAAAATCTGCTAAGGCGAGTCCTCCAACTGTGTTCTTCTTGAGGAGTCTCTACTAATTCTGGATTTCTTCCCTCTCCATATGAAATTGGTGGTCAGTTTTTCCAGTTCTTTGAAGAAGGTTGATGGTATTTGAATCGGTGTAGCATTGAATTAATAAAGTGCTTTATTAGATGTCAAATGTTAGATGTCAAATGGATTTTCTGCATCTATGGATATTATCATATGGTTTTTGTCCTTTTTCTTCTCGATGTAGTGTATAATATTGATGGATTTTCGGATGTTAAACCATCCCTGCATCCCTGGAATGAATCCTACCTGGTCATGGTGGATGATATATTTTATATACTTTTGTATTCTATTGGCCAATATTTTGTTAAGGATTTTTGCATCTATGTTCATTAGAGATATTGGTCTGTAATTCTCTATACC
>NW_022109491.1:22771116-22773730 GCF_000313985.2 Echinops telfairi | reverse complement strand
TTTTGAGAAACGATGTACAAATGCGCTTTACACAATTGATGTGTGTATGGATTGGGATAACAGTTGTATGAGCCCCTAATAAAATGTTAAAAAAAAAATGGTATTTTCCTATTAGTAAACTTGATATAGAGCAGTAAAAATCAAAATCAACACCCATATGTTGGAATTTTCTTCCTTCCTCTCCCCCCACCCCCACCCCCACCCCCACTTTTAATTTACTTGCTGATGGCTTAGTTCTGTAGCACACAGGCTTTGGGGTATGGATATTGAGGAAGAAGTAATCACGGTGTACAATGTGGTAATAATGACCTTTTAGCACCAGTACTTTTAATTAAAGAATTTCCTGTGCAATTCAGTGTCAAGGCTTTTATGTTACAGCTCGTTTTCTCTCTATCCTTAGTGACTCCTAATGACTTTATTTATGGTTTACGTCCTCCCTATTGGGGAGGCTCTTACAAATCATATAACAATCCATCATTCGATTGTATTAAGCACACTTATACATATGTTGCTTCCAAACATTTTCTTTCTACTTGAGCCCTTGGTATCGCCTCTTCTTTTTTCACCTCCCTCCCCCTCCCCCCCTTGTGAATCCATGATCAATTATATATTATTGTTATTTTGTGTCTTGCACTGTTCATTGTCTCCTTTCACACACATTTTTGTTATTTGTTCCCCTCAGGTATGTGCGTATGCGCAGGTGTGCGCGCTATATATCCAACCTTGTGAAGGGTTCCCCCTTTCTCCCCCACCACCCCCCTACCCTCATGTTATCACTACTTCCACTACTGCCCCTGAGATTTTTAGCTGTCCTGAATTCCATGTGTCAAGTGCTCTTATCTGTACTAATGTGTATGCTCTGGTCTAGCCGGATTTGTAAGGTAGAACTGGGTCATGGTAGTGGGGGTTGGGGAGGGAGAAGCATACAGGAACTATTGGAATGATGTGTGTTTTGTTTATGCTGTACTGCACTCTGGTTGAATTGTCTCTTCTCTGGTTGAATTGTCTCTTCCTTGCAACTCTTATGTGGTGGTATGTCCAATTGTCTGTAGATGGGATTTGGGTCTCCACTCCAACCCCCCTCTTTCACTTCGATATAATTGTTTGTTTTGGATATTTTGATACCTGATACCAGATCCCATCGACACCTCATGATCACATGGACTGGTGTGCTTCTTCCATGTAGGCTTATTTGCTTCCCTGGTAGTTGGCTGCTTGTTTAATTTCAAGCCTTTTAGACCCCAGACATTATTATCTTTTGATAGCCTGACACCATCGCTTTTTTCACCACCTTTGATTATGCACCCATCTTGTCTGCAAGGGGAGTATCAGAGAAAAGCACCTTTTATTGGCACAATATAAATAAATAAAGGTCAATCAGAAATTATGTATCAGACCGAAGGCATGAGTTAGTCACTAATTTTAGCCAATTTTACACATAGTCATGTGTAAATAAAAAATTAAACCAGTAGATTTTTATAGTTTTTCTTAGGAGAAATTAATGTTCAATTTCATTTTGCCAGATTTGTTTTATAATAAAAATGTTTTTTAAATGGAAGCCAAATTTGGTATAAAAACACTTTGTTTTATGATGTTTTATTTGTGCTTGTGTTTATACCTTTTTTATGTATTACCTGACAATTGTAAGTGCTTAGTAAATTTAGCTGGCAGTGTTTCCTTCTGTTGTGCATAGGGTCCTTATGGGTTGAAACCAACTTGATGGCACTCAACAACAACAAATCAATTTAGCTTTTTAATCTTTATTGTATTTTGCTACTTTCCCCTATGACTCATCCTTGTAAGAAATATTTTTTAATATTTTCAAAAGCCTAAAAACAATTTCTTTGTAAAGAACATGTTAATTTTATGTAGATACTACTCATATCAATGATAAGTAACAAACATTTACAGAGGATCTTTTTATACATGTGCATCTTTATAACAACTCTCTAAAAGTAAAAGTGGTGTTATCCTTTTTGTCCCCCCCACCCCCCACCCCAAACAAGAAAACTAGGAATTAGAGCAGGAGTTTTCAACTGTGGGTCATGACCCCCCTGGGGGTCGAACGATCCTTTCACAGGGTCGCCTAAGACCATTGGAAAACACATTATTTCCGATGGTCTTAGAAACCGAGACACAGCTCCTACATCTTTCTCCAGGCAGGTCTGCCCACATGCAGATACACTCACATAAGAGTATCTGGCATGAAGACTGTTACCCATGCTACACCAAGCTTCAAGACAAAATTTCATTTATTTGTCATTAGAAATAAATATTTCACAATATAGAATTGCATATTTTTGTGATTACTCACTAGTTTTAATTATGTTCAATTTGTGGCTTGATTTGTGGTGCATATTATTATCTCTACAGATGTATCTAGATAAGATAGACTGGATGAATATTCTGGAGGAGAAAACAATGGAACCAATGGTTGGTGGGGGGAACACAGGAGAGGGGGAGGCGGGGCTAAGGAGGTGGTGCTGACCAACCCAGGGACAGGGAAGCAACAAGTGACCCAAAACCAGTGGCAAGGAGGGTGAGAGAGGCCTGGTAGGGATTCAGCAAGGGCAGTGTAACCAAGAGAAATTACTGAAACCCAAATGAAGGCTGA
>NW_022109491.1:22760812-22769929 GCF_000313985.2 Echinops telfairi | reverse complement strand
AGACCAGAGGATGTACATTGGTACAGATAGCAACTGGAAACACAGGTAATCCAGGACAGATGACTCCTTCAGGACCAATGGTGAGAATGGCGATGCCTGGAGGTTGGAGGGAATGTGAGGTAGAAAGGGGGAACCGACTAGAAGAATCTATGTATAGCCTCCTCCCTGGGGGATGGACAGCAGAGAAAGTAGGGAGGGAGAGGGAAATGAGCAGCCGATATTAAGGGCTCAAGTAGAAGGCAAATGTTTTGAGAATGATGATGGCAACAAATGTACATATGTGCTTGACACAATGGATGTATGTATGGATTGTTATAGGAATTGTACGAGCCACCAATAAAATGATTAAAAAGAAAATAAATCCTGTGTATCAGATGTTTACATTGCGATTCATAACAGTAGCAAAATTACAGTTATGAAGTAGTAACAAAAATAATTTTATGGCTGGGGGTCACCACAGCATGGGGAACTGTATTAAAGGGTCGCGGCATTAAGAAGGTTTGAACCATTGATCTAGAGAAAATAAGTCAAAGATTTCCAGATACAAAATATTGGAGTAAAGGGCCCTAGTGGCACACTGTGTGATTAGTTGCTAATTGAAAGGTCTGTGGTTTCAATCCTCCAGCCATTGGTAAAGGTTACAGCCTTACCAAACTCTGGTGGGCAGGGTACTTGGCCCTGTAGGGTTGCCAGAGTTGGAATCGATTGCTCAGTGGCAACAGCTTCAGTTTTACAGGTTTAAGTGTTGATGTCAGCAATTAAGTCCAAGTTTTCTAACTTTATTATAGAATCTTTGGTATGTAAATGATGCTGTTTTCATGGGGAATTAAACTGCGATGATTTGAGACTGTGAAGAAGATATATGTTGTTTACTTAGTATAATTCAATAAAAATTTCTTTGTTTCATTACAAATAAGTGTGTACTGTGTGTTAAGCTCTTTGGTTTTATCAGTGAACAAAAGACCAAACTCTTTACATGAGTTTATATTTTAGCCAAGGAAGAAGAAAAAACTGGAATTACTAAGTCAATTTGTTAGTATATTAGAAGCTCATATATTCTGTAGGGCAGGGATGAGGAACATATGGCCCACTAAATCATCAGTACCAGTTAACATCACACGCCTCACCAAAGAGAAGTAGTTTCAGCTATAACATTAGGGGTGATTAGGTTAATTAAATGTTTGACCAAAAGTAGCAGGTTAATTTCCCACCCCCACCCCCATTTTCTTCTGTTGGTTTGTTTATTCCCTTGTTAGGCGGCTAATTTTTAAGTGGACAATTTTGTATGGCCCTCAAATGATGTTATAAATAACCAAATGACCCTTGACAGACTAAGGTTCCCAGGCCTGCTGTAGGGGGAAAAATGTATAAGACAGGTGGGGCAGACTGGCCCAGAGAACATATAGAACCAAGAGCTCAAAAGCTAGATAGAACATGCTGGCATGTTTGAGGCGTGATAAAGAAAGAGATAATGTGCCTGAGGAGAGAAGAGTAGAAAGAAGGAAAGAGACCTGGAGGTTGAATTCAGGGAGTATGCATCATAATAGAGGGTGTGGTGGGTCTTTGTAAGATTTAGACCTTTATTCTGAGTAAAATGGGGGTGCCTTTGCAGGGTTTTGAACATTTTAATAAGTTATCCTTGATGTATTACAAGTTGATAGTTAAAAGAGGCAGTGAGAAACAAAGATCTCTGTTAGGTTATTGCAGTAATCTCGGAGAGACAAGTCTTATCAGATTGGTGGTAGTAGAAATGGTAAAAATGGTTGAATTCTAGGTATATTTTGAAGAGGCTGACAATAGCATTTGGTGACATAGTTTGGACGGGAAATAGGAAAGACAGGGAAGAACAAGGATGATCCCAAAGTTTCTTAGCTTGAGCATCTGGAAGGTGGAGTTGCCATCAAATGAGATGGGAAGGATTGCAGGATAGAATCAGTTTACGAGTATGACCAGGAGTTCAGTTTTGGATATGTTAACATTTGAGGTGTCATTGAGATATACAAGTGAAGCTGTTTAGACTTTAGTGATGAGGTCTGGGCTAGTGATAAAAATTTGGAATGTGTTTGTTAGAGAAGAGCTCTAAAGCTGTCCAATATTGAGAGATTGAAGAGAGAAGAAATCTTCAAGGAAACTGAGAAAGGGACAAGTGGTGAGGTGGAACATAAACATAGACAATATCACCTGGGAACTTAAGGGAAGAAAGTAAGCCACAAAGGAAGAAAGAATCGACTGTTAAGATTTTGCTGGATAGGTAGAGTGAACATTAGAATTGACAATCATATTTAGCAATGTGAATGCCCTTGGTTATGATGGGGTTTTCAGTGGAACATGGAAATGACCTGGTTAGCATTATTTACATGTCTTTTAAATGGGTTATTTTTCTAAGTTTCAGTATCTTCTTTGCCATGTTCAGGTGTGACGCCCAATTGGTGGTATGTCTGACAGTGGATCACAACTTGGTTCAATGGGTAGCCTGACCATGAAATCACAACTTCAGATCACTGGTAAGTCTTAGAAAAGGGCCCACTACTCTAATTAATTTTTGTCATTTCTAAGTTAGAAAAATGCTAAGAAAACCTTCCATGTCTATTGCATATAAGGTCCTGAAATTATCTAAATGACTAGATTAACCAAATTTAGTTATGTAAAATAACATTTTTATTTCGATATTCTTGGATATTTTACAAGTTTTTTAAAAATGATTTTTTGTTTTTGAGGAAAAACACTGGCCAATTTAATAGTTTCTATATGTACAACGCGGTGATTTTGATTATACAATTCTTCCCGCTGTATAACAGTTCTCACCTTCCTTTCCTAGGTGTTTCTCCTCCATCAACATGTGCTCCCTGTCCCTTGAACTTTCAGTCTAACCTATCAAGTTACTGGTGTCACTTTGATCCCTTATAGATAGATGTTAATGAGCACAGTGCCCCCAAGGAAGGCATTCTTTACAATTTAGATTGTTAAGTTTTAAGTTAACGACACCAGGGAAAGTTTAAGGTTTAAAGTTTACCTCAGGGTGTAGTAATTTTGATCATTCATCCAGTCTACCATGGCTCCAGAAAGTCTGGATTCCATGAAGATTTGAAATTCTGCTTTGTATTTTCTTCCTTTTTATCAGAATTCTTTGGTAAAATCTTTCATCGAGAAATTCAGTTATGGTAGCCCTCGTGGATATATGTGCTTCACCCTCCCCCCAATATGTTTGCCTGAACAATTGCTGCTATTGTTTTAAACAATTTTACTGAGGTAGAATTCACATACCATAAAATTCACCTGTTTAAAATATGGTTTTTAATATATTCACTTGTACAACATGTGTCATAGTCAATCTTCAAGCATTTTCATCATCCCAGAAAGAAACCTGTTCCCAATAGGAGTCATTCTCCCATTTCCCCCACCTGCCCCTAGTTCACAACTAATCTACTTTCTGTGTCTGTTGATTTGCCTGCTCTAGATAGCTTGCATAAGTAGAGTAATATAAGAGACCACTTGCATAAGTGTCCTCTTGTGTCTGGCTTCTTTAACTTGACATAATTTCAAGATTCACGTTATAATGTGTGCCGGTATTTCTTTTTAATTGCCAAATAATATGCCACATTTTATTAACTTATAATGTTTATTATTTGATGACATTTACATTGTTTCAATTCTGGATATTTTCAATAATGCTGTTATGAATATTTGCATACAAATTTTGTGAGGGATATGGTTTCAGTTCTCATGTATAATTGCTGGGTCATGTGGTATTATACTATGAATATATATGTATGTATGCTCATTAACATTTATTGTACATTAGATGAAGGTTTACACAGCATAATAGTTGTTACACAGATTGTTCCATGACATTAGTTGTAATGCCTACAATGTGTTAGTATGCTCCGTATTTCTTCCCTAGGCTCCCTGCTTCTGTTCATTTGGTTCCTTGTTCTTCCTTACCTGCTGATCTTTTGGTTTGGACAAACATTGCCTCTTTGGTCTTGGATAGTTGATTGTTCAAGTGAGCACATTCTTTATGGCTGTTGTTTACTTTATAGTCCCATCTATTTTTTTGTTTGAAAGATTGCCTTTGGAAGGCTCCAGTTTCAAGTTAGAAAGTTATTTTAAGGCAGTGGTCTTAGGGGGCTCCTCGAGTCTCATTCAGACTAGTAAACCTGGTATTTTAAACTAAAATTGTTTAACAATTTTTACCTATTCTACGTTGGGACCATCTTGGACAGAATTTAGGGTCAAAAGTTAAATGTAAATAATTCATAGTGCTATTGTTTAGGACAGGGGTCCTCAAACTTTTTAAACAGGGGGCCAGTTCACTGTCCCTCAGACCACTGGAAGGCCGGACTATAGTTTTTAAAAAAAACTACAGTTTAAAAAAGAACATATTCCTATGCACACTGCACATATCTTATTTTGAAGTGAAAAAACAAGGGCAAAAACACCAGGTGGGCTGCGTAAATGTCCTTGGCGGGCCGCATGTGGCCCACGGGCTGTAGTTTGAGGACCCCTGGTTTAAGAATTTGGCTGCAAGTTTTCACTTTACTAAATTCCTTATAAGCATATTACAGGAAAGGTAGCTTTATTTTTCTTTTTAGAGCTTCTATCAGTACACAAGTAATATTTATTCTCCATGATAGAAATCAGACTTGTTTATAGAATTGATATATTGCATTTAGCTTGCTCAAATCTGAGCTGCAAGCTGTTAGTCATGCAGATGGATCAAAGTAACTTACTGAGGGGTAGCTCCTTTTGGAATTCCTGTTGACATTAAAATGATAACTTTCTTGGGTATCTGAAAGTACCTGAATTGATCCAGTGTTGGGAAATTGTTTTTTTTAGCAGTTTTATTGACATATAATTCACATATCATATAATTAATGTGATCATATTAAAAAGAGTTGTTTCACGTAGCTGCTGTAGTCAAAAAAGAGCCCACAGCGAGGTTTTCCCTTGACGGTCGCTGTTCGGTTTGCTGTAACCGATCTGCAACATTTCAGGAAAAGACATTGCAAAAAAAAAAATAAATAAATAAAAAGAGTTGTATAATCATCATCACAATCAATTCTAGAACACTTTCTTCCTTCTATTAGAAGGGAAATTTAACTTCACAGTAGAATTTATCAGAAAGACACAAAAAATTTAGCAGCAATTCATAAATAATGGTGGCCTTTAAAAGTTTGTGGAAAAATGGAAGGAAATATAATGGCATTTCTCCATGAACTTTTTGATGCCCTTTCATATGCAGTAGAAAATAAATAGCATATATTGATAACATAGTGGATACTGTCATTTCATTAATAAAATAGAAACTATCTGAGAAAGATGAGGGACAGCAAGGTCACTTAGCATAAAATAGTTCACCAAGACAATACTCTACATCTGACTTTGGTGAATAATGGAGGAATGGGACCATAAAAGTTACAGCCATCTAGTTGCAACTATTAATCTTTCTCTGGAAGATTAATGAAAATCAAAAGACATATGGAAACATTTGGTTCAATGGACTAATAGAGCATGGGAACATCAGTCTCCATGACTTGAGACCAGAAGAATTAGATGGTGCCTAGCTACAACTGCCAACTGCTGTGAAATGGATTACATTAGAAGATTCTGGATAGCATGGGCGAAAAAAAGGTGGAAGTTTTTTTTCAAAATAGGAATATTCCAGTGGGAATCAAACCTTTCTGTGATAAACAAGTTCAGTGAAATTAAATGTCATACTACAGGACAAATTTTTTTAAAGGCTGGACAGGAGAAATTTTTAAAAGTTCAAATCTCAAAGTTTGGATCGCATGGAACTTTGTTACTATATGAGGGGGTACCCCCCAAAAAAAAGGGTGGGGGGGAAGCTCTGCTGGGCAGAACTTTCATAGTACACATTTGTCTGGCTAGGTGAGCATCAAACTACTCACTCTGAGTTGGTGTATCCAGTGGCGTTGCCTGGGGATGTTCTCTGGTCACAGTGAATGTTTTTGTAAAAGCAATTTCCCTGTAATGGCCGATTTAAGAGAACAGCTTGTGGCTATGAAATTTTATTTCCTGGTTGTGAGAAAATACCGCAGAAACTGTTGTGATGTTGAACACAGCTTCCAAGGACAGCACTATGGGAAAAACTCAAGTGTACGAATTGTTCTCTTGTTTTAAAAAAGGTGAAATGTCGACTGATGACAAACCTTGTTTTGGATGTCTGTCAAGTTCCCAAATGGACAAAAATGTCAGCTCCTAGTGCATTTGGAATTCATTCCACCAGGTCAGACCGTTAATCAGACTTTCTAGTTAGAGGATCTGAAAAGATTGCATAACAGTGTGCGACAAAAAAGGCCTGATTTGTGACTTTTGCTCATAAAACAACGTACCTGCTCATGCAGCCATCTTGATGCACCAGATTTTGGCAAAA
This sequence comes from Echinops telfairi, assembly GCF_000313985.2. Taxonomy (NCBI): domain Eukaryota; kingdom Metazoa; phylum Chordata; class Mammalia; order Afrosoricida; family Tenrecidae; genus Echinops; species Echinops telfairi. The sequence goes on along the minus strand of NW_022109491.1, from coordinate 22,763,535 downwards.
TACAGCATACCTCTCTTGCCCCCCACACTTTACTTAACTGATCTCTCACTGTGCGACTTCTTTTTGTTTCTGAGAATGAAGAGGGACATGACAGTAATTTGATTAAATAGATGAGGTGAAGAAAAAAACCGCCGGGCTGTCAGCCATCCAAACAGATGAGTTTGAAAACTGTTTCCAAAAATGAAATTGCAGACTTGACAAATGTATTAAGTATAATGGAGAGTACTTTGAAGATGATAAAGTTGTTTTGTAAAAAAAATTTTTAGATACATAGCTTGTAGTAGGATTCCAGGTTTTTTTTGGGTACCTCCTTGTAAGTCAGGTTACTTGCTGTTTTCCCCCTGTGATCAGTGGATTGCTGCAGTCAAGTCTCTCAGTAGTGATGCTTATCTTTGGTCTCATTAGATGCCTTAAAAAAAAAAAAATCAGATACTTATTGTGCCATGGGGAAAAAAACCAAAATGATTTCCAGGTCAGGATTAATGGCAAATTTATAATGAAGCTCTTGCAAGAAGTTTACAGGAATAGTGCCCTACATAAAACAACAATTTTTGGATGGATTGAGTATTTTAAGGAAGGTTGTAAAGACTTTAAAGATGAAGCACACCAGCCTATGCAACCACAAGGTGTCGAAGGGATCAGGTATAAGGCATCATCAGAACAAAAAAATCTTACCGTAGTGAATGATGGGGGGAGTGCAGAGTGGAGACCCAAAGCCCATTAGTAGGCCACTGGAGATCCCCTTGCAGAGGGGTCTCGGAGAGGAGATGAGCCAGACAGGATGCAATGTAACAACGATGAAAAATACAACTTGCCTCTAGTTCCTAAATGTTTCCTCCCCGCTCCCACTACCATGACTCGAATTCGACCTTGCAAGTCTGGCTAGACCAGAGGAGGTACACTGGTACAGATAGGAACTGAAAATACAGGGACCAGTGGTGTTAGTGGCGAAATGGGGAGGGTGGAGGGAGAGTGGGTGGGAAGTTGGGAACCGATTACAACGGACTATATGTGACCTCCTCCCTGGGGGATGGACAGCAGAAAAGTGGGTGGGGGGGAGACGCCGGACAGGGCAAGATATGACAAAATACCAATTTATAAACTATCCAGGGCTCATGAGGGAGGGGGGAGCGGGGAGGGAGGGGAAAAATGAGGACCTGATGTCGGGGGTTTGAGTGGAGAGAAAATGTTTTGAGAATGAAGTACAAATGCGCTTTACACAATTGATGTGTGTATGGATTGTGATAAGAGTTGTATGAGCCCCTAATAAAATGTTTTTTAAAAAAAGATGAACAAAAAGAGAGGTTGGCACAGTTCGGGTACTACTGTTTTGTTTTTGATTTTTTAATCTTTCAAGGTTGCAAGTCAATCACAGGATTACTAGGAAAATTTTTAAAAATTGAAAAGTGTTGGTGAGAAAAAGGCCAGGAAAGTTACACAGAAAACATTTTTCTCACCTTAATGCACCTGCTCATTCTGTAAGGGTAGCAAGGGCTGTCCTATGAAAATTTCATTGGGAGACCTTACCTCATCCACCACCCTACAGCCTTGATCTTGTTCCTTCAGGCTGCTTTTCGTTCCCCAACATCAGAGGACATTTAAAAGGAACATAATTCGACTCCTTAAGAATGGCAAACTTCCATTTTGATGTGATGTGAACCAGAGTGCAGTTTTGGGGGATAGGATTAGAGGTAGAAACATTTGTCTTCATAAGCATATAGGCGGAAGTGGGAGGATATATCCAGAAACAATAGCTTTGTGTTTTGATATTATAGTTTTAATAAAGGCTTCTCTAATTTTGTAGCAACATTAAAAAAAAAACCTCATATGTGGCTTCAAACCAAAGAAACTTGTTTTCTAACATCACTGATCATTTTCACAAACATAGCTAATGCTTCTCAGATCTAAATCACCAAGTACTATAGGAGTTACACTAGGGGATTAGAGGATGAAAGAAGTAAACACTCCCCCCCCCTCCCACCCTTTCAGAAGAGTGCACTTCAGAGGACAGCACTGGGGCTACAGCTTGGGGAGAGGGGCTCCTCTGATTAGAGCACACAGGAGAAACACAAAGGGAGGGAAGGATATACTGGCCCACCAGGGCCCAAGGATGATATTTCTGCTTGGAGCAGACAAAGCAGAGAGAGGACCTTAGGGCTGGCTCCTCCACAAGACACAATGGCCCTCACTAAACCATAGCGCTACAGGGGACAATACTGGAGACAGTGTGGGAGTTGTGCAGAATCTGACCCCATCACCCCAATCTGAAACACTAAGGGCATGCAACAGAGCAACAAGGGGAGTAAAGTGATGAAATCCTCGGGGAATACCAAAAATAGACTTTGGAGACAGAGTGTGGCACCCCATCATACTCAACTGGAAAATACTTATAAAGGCCAACAAATAGACCTTGAACTAGGAGACAGAGTGTGGCACCCCATCATACTCAACTGGAAAATACTTATAAAGGCCAACAAATAGACCTTGAACTACTTATAGGCCTTTCCATTTTTGTCAGTGGCTTTCTTTTTGTTGTTGTTTTGTTGGTATTGACTTCCTTTGTTGTTTTATTTGGCCTTGCTGGGCTTATGCGCTTATTCATCTGCATGTCTATCTAGATAGATAAGCGGGATAAATAATTTGGAGATGAAAAGAACAGGACCAATGGTTCTGGGGGGATAAGGGAGAAGGAGAGGTGGGAGAAAAGAAGGGAGAAGGGGCGC
>NW_022109491.1:22733960-22760712 GCF_000313985.2 Echinops telfairi | reverse complement strand
TAAAAGCAATGGAGAAAAGGGCATAGGATGCCTAGTGGGGCTTAATCAAGGGCAATGTAGCAGTGAGGAATTATTAAACCTTAATGAAGGCCGAACAGGATGATGGGACAAGAGGAAAGTAAAAAGGAATAGAGGAAAGAACCAGGAGGCAAAGGACATTTATAGAGGTCTAAATACAGGCATGTACCTGTGTGTATAATAACGAAAGGGGGATAGAATTGTGTACTCATATTTATATGTTAAGAATTAAGGTTGCAGATGGACATTGGGCCTCAACTCAAATGCTCCCTTAACACAAGAACACTTTGTTCTAAAAATCCGGCATTCTGGGATGCTCACCTTTCCTACGGAATCGCTGACGACAAAATGGGTGCATAAGTAAATGTGGTGAAGAAAGCTGATGGTGCCTGGCTATCAAAAGATACAGCATCTGGGGTCTTAAAGCCTTGAAGATACACAAGCTACCATCTATAACAAAGTCCACAGGAAGAAGCACACCAGTCTGTGTGATCATAAGGTGTTGATGGGATCAGGTACCAAGCATCTAAGATGCAGAACAAAATCATAGCCGAGGTGAATGGGGGGTGGGCATGGAGTGGAAACCCAAAGCCCATTTGTAGACAATTGGACATCCCCCTACAGAGGGGTCACAGGGAAGAGATGAGCCAGTCAGGCTGCAGTATAGCACTGATGAAACACACAACTTTCCTCTAGTTTTTTGGTGCATCCTTCACCCCACTATCATGACCTCAATTCTACCTTACAAATTGGATTTGACCAGAGCTTGCACACTGCTATAGGTAAGAGCCCCAACACAGGGAATTGAGGATAGATAAATACCCCCAGGGCCAACAATGAGAGTAGAGATACCAGGAAGATTAGGGGATGGTGGGGGGAGAAAGGATCAACCTATAACCCCCATCTCAGGGGGACGAACATGGAAAAGTGGATGAGGGGCGATGGTGGACAATGTAAGATATGAAAATAATAATAATGTATAACTTATCAAGGGTTCGTGAGGGAGGGCAGGGTGGGGGAAAGAATTGGGTAGCTGATATCGGGGTCTCAAGTGGTTAGAGAATGCTTTGAAAAGGATGGCAGCATATGTGCAAATGTGCTTGATACACTGGATAAATGTATGGATTGTGATAAGAGATGTAAGAGCCTCCAATAAAAGTATTTAATAATAAAAAAATAAGAGAAGTAAAAACTCATCACAAGACCAAATAAAATGCCATGTAAGAAGCATAGACACAGGAGCAATTGAACTTTTAGAGTTAAAGAAGCATTCAGTTAAAAATGTATGACACATTTTCCCCTGAGATAAAAGATTTTATCGAGTGAAAAGGAAAAAACACTATCGTTGCAGGGAGCAGCATATATAGAGGCATGCAGATACATGGCAGAGCGCCCTTACAGAGGGATGGCAAAAAAGCAGAGGGTGATTAGAGTGCCAGAGGACTGTGTAGGGGTGGATATTGGTTAGAGCACTCACCGTACTTCGATGCTTCGGTGATTGACATGCCACCAAAAAGACAGAAGTTTGATATATGTGAAGTCAGATTCAGGACCACCAGTGAGCTGTGCCCAGATCCCCAGACTGAACTTTGGGTTCTATATCAAGCTTCTTGAGTAGTCAGAATACACATTGCTGTACTCACTTCAGGCCTCACTAACCTTAAGTACTGGCATCCTCTGAACTTACTTTGCAGCTAAAGTAGATATCTAAGTGATCAAGTACTACTTGAATACTAAAAACCAAACGTACTGTAGTTGAGTTGCTTCTGACTCAGAGTGACTATAGGACAGGGAAAAACTGCCCTAGTGAGTTTCCGAGACTGGAACTATTTACAGGAATAGCAATGTCTTTCTCCCTTGGAGCATCTGGTGGTTTCAAACGGCTGACCTTGCAGTTAGTAAATCAACACATAACCACTCTGCCACCAGGGCTCCTAGGGTACTTGGATAGGATTGCTTTATGAGTTGGGAGCCATGGGTGTTCTGCTGATTCTCTTCTTGTACCCTCCCAACAGGATATAAAAGGCTACTTTTGGGTAAAGGTGACTAACTTGATGATAAAACTATGGATCACAACAGAATATTGTCCGATATGATGCTGAAATACGAGCCTCCTAGGTTGGAAGGCACTAAAAATACACAGTTGCTGCAAAAATGGAGTCAAGCCTATCAGTAATTATGGAAATGGTGCAGGATTGGGCAACATTTTATTCTGTTGTATGTGGGGTCAACGTGACTCAGGATCAAATTGACAGCAATTAACAACATGAGATTCTGAAGAAGAAGAAAAAAAACACCCAGTAGTTTGTAATCCTCTTCCTTCAGTGGCTTTCGATTAAACTTAAAATAAAATTCCAATTCCTTATCTTGGTTTACAAAAATAAATGTGATAATCTCATTTACTATTTTGTGCTTGATAAACTTTTTTTAAATCTCAGATATGCCAAGTTCCTTAGCCTCTGCATGGAATGTTCCTTTCTCTCCAACCCCAATTTTCCACAATGCTGCACCACCGCCGCCACCATCCGGCCATTTAGATAGTTGCTTAAAAGTCACTTCCTTAGAGGCCTTGCCTTAACACCAAGTTACATTTTGACACATCAACCTGTTTTTTCTCAAGAATTTAACCCTGTATGGAATTTAATCTCTTGAGAGCTAGGGTATTTTGTAATTCTATACACTGTTATATTAGCAGAATTTAGAGCGATATCTACAAATAGTAGGCATTCAAATATTTGTTAATTGTGTTTGTTGATGTACTTTAATAGATATTAAAAGATCTGGAATTGGTAGTTGGGGGTCTATTGATGGGAATTTAGGTAGGTGATGTGGGGAAGTCATATATACTAATCTCAATTATTGAAATGTTTTTTCTTTTAAATAGTCATCTCAGCGAAACTCAAAGAAAATAAAAAGAATTGGTTTGGACCAAGTCCTTATGTGGAAGTCATAGTAGATGGACAGTCAAAGAAGACAGAAAAATGCAACAATACGAACAGTCCCAAATGGAAGCAACCACTTACAGTGTAGGTTTGCTTACAGTGTAAGCATTTGCTAGAGTGTATTTTGTTAAGTTATCAGAAATGCACCTTTTCAATTTTTTGCTCACTTGATTTCTTTGGCTTTTCCTTTTTCTAATTTTTTTCTTCCTCTTTTTCTCCAGTCCTTGCCTCCTTTTTGTTTCTCTTTAGAAAATTGTCTCTTTGTTGTTTCCATTCTCCCTTTCTTTACCTCCTCCAGCTTAGGAGGTGATGGTATCACTGTTGCTACTGAGCAACAGCTGGGAGAGCCCATGGTCACAAATCTAGAAAGATTTTTAGGTTCCTTTTCAACTAAATTTTTACACGTAGTACTTTTAATTTTTTTAATTATAATGCCCATACAAATGCACAAAAGGATTTTAAAAAAATGAAACAATTACCCATTTTCGTCTATAAGCTTTTGTACTTAACACTTGTATCATACGCATTTTTCCAGCTGAGTGTATGTAGGTCTAATATTACTTACATAGTTACATAATATTCCTTCACCTGCATAAACTGTACTTTGTTTTAATCGCCTTCTCTGAATTTATTAACTTTCTAGTGCATGATTAGACGTGTTTATATAAACATCTTTGTATTTTTATCTTTGTTAGTGTTTCTCTCTGTAGGATGAATTCTTAGACTTAACATATAGCTAAGTTTTAACACTTACTAACAAAAAATTCAATTGTTGGTATTAAACTTAAGACCACTAGTCAAAGGAAATTATAGGTTAACAATTTTTTTTACTGAAGTAGAAAAGTATGATTTAATAAATTTGAAATAACAGCATATTTTATTTGATAATCATATTTGATTATGTTTAAAATGTAATTAGTTGTTAGTATAGCAAATATAGTTTTCATTACCTGATATTTGTAATTCTTGTATTTATCTCCTATAGAAATAAGCTAATGTACTAAAACTGTTTAGTTTTTAAATAGTGAAGTGAGAAGTTTGAAATTACAGTAAGCTCTTCTTTTCACATATAAACTGCTGACATGGACATTATTTGTTCCTAATAAATGATAAAACAATGGATATGCTTACTATATTCCTTAACATGGATTTTTACATTCTAAGAGCATCTTTTATGTTGGTTATGATTCTCATCAAATGAATGACATTTAAGAATTGACAGAAAATAATCTTGACTCATTTCAGGATAATCATTATGTAGTATTTATTTCAACATTAAATGTTTCCTAGGCATTCTGCTTATGATTAATTAGTGATTATGGTTCTAAGCAATTTTATTTGAGTAAAAAATTAAAAATAAATGACTTTTATAAAGGCCACAACTTTCATAATGGCCAGAGATAATCAGCTGAATATCAGATTGAGCACTCATCTAATTTACCCTAACATCTATCTTTGCTATGGACTTTGAAGTTCTTAAGCCAGTGATGGCATTAAACTCTCCTCTGAGCCTCATCTAGTAGTTTCGTTGCTTGACCTAGATTTGGAGTTGAGGTGGTGGTAGGGGTGATTCTTAGCTCAAGCTCCACTGTTGCTGCAGACTGGCCTGTAGTTCCATCATGAATAGCAGGTTTTTCAGGCTGCATCTCTAGATTTGAATGAAAGTAATTTAGATAAGACCTTCTTTAATCACATACTTTATGTTCCTTTCCCTAGTGTAATAAAAATAAAAATTTATCTTCTTTTTCTTGTCCCTATTATGATTCACCAATTGACAAGCAGAAAACATGCTCCTTATACAGTATGTCCTGTTACATATTCTTCTGAATTAGCATCTGAGAATCTTGAAAAGATGAGAACGAATACATTGTACCAAAAGAAAGGAAGCATTAAGTTGAAAATATTTTAAACTTTGTCTAAATTATTTGTGATTGTTAAAAATGGTCATTGGAATATGAGATAGTTGGGTAATAGTCATAGTTGGACTTCTGAGGAGTATTGTGTTTCTTCTTTTTTTTAATCATTTTATTAGGGGCTCATACAAGTCTTATCACAATCCATACACACATCCATTGTGTAAAGCACATTTGTACATTCATTGCCCTCATCATTCTCAAAACATTTCCTCTCCACTTAAGCCCCCGGCATTAGGTCCTCATTTTTCCCCTCCCTCCCCGCTTCCCCTCCCTCATGAGCCCTTGATAATTTATAAATTGTTTATTTTGTTATATCTTGCCCTGTCCGACGTCTCCCTTCACCCACTTTTCTGTTGTCCGTCCCCCAGGGAGGAGGTCACATATAGTTCGTTGTAATCGGTTCCAGTAATGTGTTTCTTTGTCCACAATGTTTGATCACATTATTGGAGAGAATAAGGTATAGATAAATTCAAACATTTCTGGAATTTCTCTTTGTAGTGTTTAATAATGGAACTTTGGTAAATTATCTAGTGTTTTCATTTTTCCAATGTTGATTAAATCATTTGTATATGTATTGTAAATTCAAACTTCCCAAAGTTTGCTTCTTTATTGGTATGAGTGAGTTGATACTCATTTCAGGAATTGTCTTGAACACATTGCCTCTAGCAGTATGAAACTTGATGTACTTAATGTAATCCTCAAATTATCATGTAGTTGACCGAGGAATTTTTTAATGCAAATTTTAATGACAAGACTTTGTTCAAATGGTATCATTCAGCCACTTATTGACTCTGTTGCACTGGGCAGTTTGCTTAACCTGTGTGAATTTCAGAGGCTCTGATATTAGAGGTGCTCTGATTTGTGTTCAAAATTTGTGTAATATACTGTTAAGTTTTTCCACTGAAAATGCTGAAGTTATTGGAAATAATTCCCATCTCATATGTTGCTGTGCAGAGTAAATTAACCTAAAAATCAATACAGTAGTTGATATAAAGTAATAATTTATAAATGTACTCTATTTTACCAGTAAAGTAAAACTAGTGTTTTAACAGTTTGTAGCACACAAAGTAGCTTTGATTTTTTTTTTTTTTGATGTTACATATATGCAGTTGCCCTGGTAATTAAGCCATAAATGAATATGACCAAGTAAGTACTGGTATGTGAAAGTCAGATACAGTTTTTCTAAGATTACAACTATAATATTGGCCATATAGTAAAATATAAACTATACAGCGAGAAGATTTTTAGATATTAAAACTTAGTTGTAATTAATTTAGAATCTCATGATATTTAATTACAATTCTATTTTCCTTCCTTTTTCACTTTTAGTATTGTCACCCCTGTGAGTAAATTACATTTTCGTGTATGGAGTCACCAGACACTGAAATCTGATGTTTTGTTGGGAAGTGCTTCATTAGATATTTATGAAACATTGAAGTCAAACAATATGAAACGTATGTATGTAAAAATAATAGAAATTTCACTTAACTATTTTTTTTAAAAGAATTCATATGACAAACATGCACAATGACATGCTATTTATTTTCAAATTTATAGGATTAACTATTTAAAGCATTATTAATAACTTACTTGATCATTTTGGATCGAATATTTTAATAAGTATTGATGTAAAAGATATAAAACAAAGATGAAGGAAAAATTATAATTTCATATTAGAGACAAATATGGTTAATCATTTTGACAATTTTTTCACGTACTTTAAGATATTTATTAGTTTTGATGGTTGTGGGTTTATTTACATATACGTATATAGTATAAATGTATACAGTTGTAAAGTACACTTGCTTTACTTAGAATGTGATTTTTTTTTTTTTTTGCTTCCTCTCTAACATACTTCTAAGATTTTTCTTTATCTGTTAAGACTTAGTAGATAGTCCTTCTTGTGTTTAGTGTTTTAATGCAATATAATTTATTCAGGCATATGTAATCTTGGTTGTCGTTGTGCCTCATTTCATATGAGGGAAAGTCCAAAAGTATTGCCCCAAGGGTTTTAGGGCATATAAGAACCGGCCTATTCCAGCTTACACGTGTTTAAACATGTTTTTGCATGCTATTGACTGTCACCCTCACCAAATGAAGAAGTTACTTCTGATGTCCAGAAATTAGTGGACTAAGACTATAGAATTGCCATGGCTGGAGGTAGCTACTGAAGTTGGGTTCTCACATGGTTTGGCAGTTTTTACTTTAAATGAACATCTTCAGCTTTTCGACTAGATAGGCTCCAAAAGCATAATACAAAGCTGAGCTAACTCAAAGGGCTGAGACATTTTCCATGCAGAGGCATTTTCCATCAATCTTTTAGGAAGGTCAACATGAATATGAATGAAGACAAGTTTATGGACTGAACTAAAACCAAGCACCAGTCTCAGTTTTACCAAACGCTCCAAAGAGAAAGCTCTAATCAAAACAATGACTTCCAAGAGGATATGCTGGGACAGTTAAGTTCAAGGCAGAGAAGTTAACTCAGAAAGTTGATAGATTTTCTTCAAGGGTGTAAGACAAGGGAAGTTGCACTAAGGAAAGTTTTTCTATCACAACCTTGTTCCCACTAATTTTTCAAGAATAATAAGGACTGTCCTATGAGAATTCCCTTGGGAAACCTTAACTCATTTACCCACATCTCTTCTTTTACCTTTTCAGACTTCTTTTGTTCCCAAAGCTCAACGAACATTAGTATTTGATTTGATGCCCAATCTGCTGTTTTGATGTGATATAAATTGAAGAGCATAGTATTCTTTACAGAAGTGTTAGAGAGATGGGGAACATTGCCTCCTGGAGTATGTAGACCTAGGGGGAGATATACTGAAAAACAGTAGCTTCACAATTTGATACTTGTGTGTAATAAAGGTGTTTGTGGGCTTGTAGCGATACTTTTTGACTCACCTTCATACAGCCGTCTTAGAAAGGTTAAATACAAGTAAAAAAATAAGATGTTAGTACTTTACATTGTGGGTATCAATTATTGGCAAGTTTTGGCCTTTTAGATGTTGTTGTTAAAGGCCTCAACCTTGCTGAAGTATATTAAAACAATTTCTATGCATATACATCATTTTTGCTGTTAGATTTTTAGTAGTTAAGATGCTGTAAAGGAAAACAATCGACTTTCCCCCCTACTTTCACTCTCTTCCAGTTGAAGACGTAGTTGTGACTTTACAGCTTGTAGCTGACAAAGAGCCCGCAGAGACAATCGGCGACCTGTCAGTTTGCCTTGACGGACTGCAGTTAGGATCTGAAGTTGTTCCTAATGGTGACACTGCATGCTCAGAAAGTAAGCAACTTTTTATGTTGCGCCATTAATAGTTTTTATTACATAAAACAGGAAATGGTACATGCTCGTTGCCAATTATTGCTATCCATTTTAAAGAAAATCATTTTATTGGGGGCTTTTGCAGCTCTTATCATCATCCATCCATCCATCCATCCATCCATCCATCCATCCACCCACCCACTGTGTGAAGCACATGATATTGGTATCATCATTTTCTTTTTCCCTCACACTAAGATCTTTTATTTGTCAACATTAAGTCTGAATTTTAAACAGATTCTTGAACCGGTGGCTCAGCCATCAGCTCATTACACTTTTGCACTTGTATCATCACCAGTAGTTTTTCCAGAACTGCTACTTTTACCATGAAGCTCCATGAGTTTTCCCAGTTCAAACTTGGGTTTTTTCAGCATCTTTACTTTTCTGACAAACACATCATGGAGAGGATAAATAGACTGGCAAGCCTTTTCTATGTCTTTCCCAATGCTGTTTGGAATCAATTTATTGACCACTTCTTTGAAGTCATTTGTCTGCACCTCTCGGGTCATGATTTCCATCATTTTCTTTCGGATTTGGCGGACCTGCTGGTGCTGAGCATAAGAGGTCTTCCGAATCTGATTATTGCGGTTTTTCAGTAAAACCAACACAGAGCAGACGTAGATACCCATCGGTAGTCTTGACATCAACATGAGCTTCAATCATGGTCTGCCATTTCTTGACCATGGAGCACATTTTGTCCCGCATAAGGTCCATGCCGTGGAAGTTGGTCAGGCAGTTTTTGCCCTGAACATCCTCAGTAATTAACTTAAATTTTCTAAAGGCAACCTCATCGTTTTGCAGATCAGCAAGGCTCACTTCAAAAACTCGACCCGTGAGGCCATCAGATGCAATTTTGGTTCCTTGAGTCCTGGTGACTAGTGTTTTCTCAATATTATATTGAACAGAGCTGGTGCTTTCATAGCATACCAATCTTTCTTAGAAAATGGATCAACCACTTTCTTCTTAGCTCCTTTTTTGCCACCTTTTGTAAGGCGCTTGTTCTTGCCAACGGCCATGGCATCGTGCAGAGAGCCAAAAGGCTATCATCATTTTCAAAACATTTTCTTTCTACTTAAGCTCTTGGTATCAGCTCATTTTCCCTCCCGCCTCCCTCCCTCATGAATCCTTGGTAATTTATTAAAAAAAATTTTCCCAGGTGACAGAGTATAAGGAATGTGACACAGTCTTTCAGTATCTCAGTGAGTAAAGAAAACAGAAATAGGTGTGATTAGAGTTGCTTTGTGCCTTTGGGAGGAGTGAGAGCACGTGGTCACTGTGTAGCAGTTTTGTTAGCCTTCAATTCTCCAGTCCCATGAACAGCCCTGTAGATGGTTGCTTTCTTACTCCGTGATGTAATTTACCTTCATGCAGTCTTGGCTGCATCCGGCTCCTGTGAAGACTGCTGAGCAAGTGTGATTTCATATTACAATTGGTGTTCATTCCCATGCAATAAAATGCACTGAATTTGTATTTGGGGGGGGAAAAATTGGAAAAAAAAATTTTTTTTCCCCATGTCTTCCACCAACTACTGTCTCCCTTCACTACCCTTTTATTGTCCCATTCCCCTGGGAGGGGATTATATGTAGATCATTGTGATTGGTTCCTTCTTTCTCCCCCCACCTTCCCCTTCCCCTCCTGGTATCATTACTCTCATTATTAGTTCTGAAGGGTTTATCTGTCCTGGATTCCCTGTACCAGCACTGTACTAACACACATGCTCTGGTCTAGCTGGATTTAGAAGGTAGAATTGGGGTCATGATAGTGTGGAGGGAAGAAGCATTAAAGAACTAAAGGAAAGTTGTATGATTTATCAGTATTATACTGTACCCTGACTGGCTGGTTTCTTCCTTGTGACCCTTCTGTGAGGGTATGTCCAGTTGTCTACAGATTTGCTTTGGGTCTCCATTCCGCCCTCCCCTCATTCACATATGATTTTTTTGTTCGGGGTCTTTGATACCTGTTACCCGATCCCATTGACACCTCATGATCACACAGACTGGTGTGCTCCTTCCATGTGGGCTTTGTTGCTTCTCAGCTAGATAGTCGCTTGTTTATCTTCAAGCCTTTAAGACCCCAGATGCTATACCTTTTGATAGCCGGCCACCATCAGCTTTCTTTACCACATTTGCTTATGCCCTCATTTTGTCTTCAGCTATTGTGTAGGGAAGGTGAGCATCACAAAATGCCGGATTTTTAGAACAAAGTGTTTTTGTGTTGAGTATTTGAGTTGAGGCCTAATGTCCATCAGCAACCTTAATTCTTAACATATAGATATGAGTACACAGTTCTATTCTCCTTTCGTTTTATACACACACGTACATGCCTGTATTTAGACCTCTATAAATGTTCTTTGCCTCCTGGTTCTTTCCTCTATTCCCTTTTACTTTCCTCTTGTCCCACCATCCTGTTCGGCCTTCATTAAGGTTTAATAATTCCTCGCTGCTACATTGCCCTTGATTAAGCCCCACTAGGCATCCTATGCCCTTCTCTCCATTGATTTTAGTTCACTTGTTGTTCCCGTGTCCCTGGGTTGGTACCCTCCTACCCCCGCCCCTTCTTTTCTCCCACCTCCCTTTCTCCCATATCTCCCCAAAACCATTGGTCCTGTTCTTTTCATCTCCGAATTATTTATCCCACCTATCTTATCTAGATAGACATGTAGAGACAATAACAAGCACAAAAACAAAAAGCAAAAGAAAACAAAAAAAGAAAAGCCTATAAATAGTTCCAGGTGTTTTTGTTGACCCTTAGAAGTGTTTTCCAGTTGAATCTGATGGGATGCCATGCTCTGGCCTCAATGTCTATTATTTGTATTCCTCAGAGATTTCATTGCTTTTGTTCCCCTTGCTGCTTTGTTGTACACCCTTAGTGTTTCGCCCCGGTGTGGTGGGGTCAGATCAGGCACGATTTCTGCACTGTGTCTTCAGTGTTGTCACCTGTGGTGCTATGGGTCAGTGAGGGACATCATGTCTCGTGGTAGAGCCAGCTCTATGGTCCTCTCTGTGCATTGGCTGCTTTGAGCAAGAATATCATCCTTGGGGCTTGGTGGGCCAGGATGTGTTCCACTCTCTCTCCTACCCTCTTTGTGTGTGCTCTGATCTGAAGCACCCCTCTCCCTGAGCTGTAGCTTCAGTGCTGTCATCTGAAATGCGTTCTTCTAGAGAGGGTTGTGGGAGAGGGATGTCCACGTAGTTTCAATTGGGGCTCTCTATTGGTTCACTGCTTCATGCCAGTATGTTACATTCATGTCTTGGCACACCGGGTTGAAATCTGGTTCCTCTCTCCCTCTCTTGTGGAGATATAAACAATACCCTCCCCTTGGGTGGGTTAGTGCCCTGTTCCCCCACTACCCATGTCTTTTTTTTTTTTTAATCTTTTTATTGGGGGCTCGTACAACTCTTATCACAATTCATAAATCTATCCATTGTGTCAAGCACTTTTGTACATTTGTTGCCATCATCATTCTCAAAACATTTTCTTTCTACTTGAGCTCTTGGTATCAGCTTATATTTTTCCCCCTCCCTCCAGGTTAAGCAAGCCCTCCCACTTTGTTGTCCTTCTTGAGGAGTTCTCTACTAATTCTGGGCTTCTTCCCTCTCCATGTGAAGTTGGTAATCAGTTTTTCCAATTCTTTGATGAAAGATCATGGTATTTGATTTGGGATAGCATTAAACTTAGATAGTGCCTTGGGCAGAACTGATATCTTTACTATATTAAGTCTTCTGATCTATGAGCATGGGTTATTCTTCCATGGAGGTTACTCTTGGTTTCTTGTAATAGTGTTCTGTAGTTTTCCTTGTACAGATCTTTTGTTTTTTTTAGTCAGGTATATCCCTAGATATTTCAATTTGTGCTTGGCTATTGTGAAGGGTACTACCTTTTTGGTCCCTTCTTCATGGTCTTGTCCCATGTTTCCTTTTGAGTAAACAGTATTGAGGCCATGTCTGATCTCCAGCTACATAAGGGAGGAATAGAATCCAACTCCACCCCATTGCCTTAAGGCAGAGGTCAAACATGCCTCCACCCTTCATCCTTCTTTACCTGTATACCTGCCATTCTTCCCAAGATAGACTACCTCTCTGCTAGGTTTGATAATCCGTTGTAATAGCAACACAAAATTCATAGACAAAACTCTCAAGTACAGGGATTTATTAGGGAAATTAAGGATTAATAAATTAGGGAAAGTCAGGATTAATAAACAGTAAGGATACAATCATTGGTTCACAGCAACAACTTTTCTGCCAGCAGCGAAGTCTGTCTGTCTCTCAGCCACATGGTCCCTTGGGTTTTGCCTTTGTGAGCATGGAGGGTTGCCTGTATCTCACAGTCCCTTACTCTCGGCATGTTTCCTCTCTTCTGTCTCATGGTCTACTTACCTCAGCCCCTGTCTTGGTCTAGATCTCTTATTCTGTCCCATGCTCTCTGTGCCACACCCTCTGGGGCCTCAGGTCTTAGCCTCCACCACTTCAGGCAGAGATGCTGCTTTTTCTTTCCAATGCAGTATCGATTTCATACTTTAAAAAATCTATTAACTATAAATAAGATAATTACTTGTAAGCCAGCAAACAAAATGTATTTCTGTTCATAACTATTTTTGTTTGGAACGACATCAAATTGTTATGATTGGTTTGATTGCTGTAACCTTAACTATATACCAGAAATGAAATTCTGAGGTTAGTAGTAAAATTGAATTTTGAGCAATCCCAGCAATGTTTGCTTGGATAAGACCTAAGGAGGAAAATTGCCTCTATGTGTGTTTGTGTGTGTGCATTTGATGTTACAAAATTTTTTCCCCCTTTTATTGGAGGCTCTTACAACTCTTGTTACAAACCGTACATTAGTTGTATCCAACATAGTCGTACATGTATCCCGTCATTCTTTTCTAGAGAGTTACTTTCCATTGAGCCCTTGGGATGAGCTCCGCCTTTTTTCCACCTCCCCGCCTCGCTCCCCCAATGTTATAAAATTTTAGGTTTGTTTTTATTCCTGAGCATGTTAAGTCTGACATTTTTGTGGATAAACATACAGGGTGATTATTAAAAAAAAAATCTTTTTGTAGACCTTAACCTTTTCAAGCCTGAATTATTTTTGCTTTGAATCTTGTTGAATCGGTGTGCTTTCCATCACAGAAGATGTTTTGAATTAAATGGGAAAATGTTTTAATGGTTATATGTATTTTCATACAGGTTTAGAACTTTCACTGCTGTCTAGTCGATACTAACTCATAATGACTCTGTAGGACAGGGTAAAACTGTCCCTGTGGGTTTCTGAGGCTGAACTGTTTAGGAGTAGGAAGCCGGCCTTTTTTTCCCTTGGAGCGGCTGGTGGTTTTGAACTGCCAACCTTGCAGGCCCCAGCCCAATGCATAACCACAACACTACCAGGTCTCTCAAAGGGTGTCTACTAGGGTTGGTGAAATGAGACTTGGTTCTTTAGATTTATGTAGGGATAGAAGCCCCACCAGATGACAATGTGCACTACAAATGGGACAGCTGTTTCCCACTGAATCCCATAAAAGGATAAATATCTCAATTTAAAAATACTGTTTATTAGGACTCGAGAGGGGGACAATGTCTGAATACTGGTATTGAAGTCATCAAATAATAGCTTACTATATATTTAATATATGTGAAGACTGGATTTTCCTGATGACACATTATCCTTTTATCTTTTTTAACTTAGTTTTTTATTGGGAGGAACCTTTTGACTGTTTAATCGAGAACATCTTTTTAGATCCCCCCCCCCCATCTTTTTAGATCTTTCAGAGTAGATAAAAAGCATGCATTTAGAAATCAGATAAGTTTTTCTGGGGGAAATTTGGTTTGGGAATTTTAAAGAGTATCACATTCATAAAATAGAAACTTCTAGTGCTGACATTTTTGTTTGTATGCTTTCATTGTATAGGTGTCCGATCTGTTTAAGCATGATTTTTTGTTTGCTTTTAACTACAAAGCTACTTTTAAGATTTTGGGATGAGCACACAGGAATAAAAAATACTGGAATGCTCGGGCAGTGCTTCAAAGCTCTTTTGGGGTTGCACCTAAATGCTCCAAGGCATGACGCTCTGATGTAAACCTCAACTTGATATAAGCACTCAGAGACATTCAGCTTCAGCCCTGAGGGTTAGCAAACTCAGCACCTCCAATTAAGTGCCTGCATGTAACATTCTTTCCACAAGCCAGCCTTCTGCTTAAAAGCACTCAGCTTTACTTACTCTGTGGCCTGGGGAGACCACCACCCTCTTGCCTTTTGGCTCCTAGCTCTTATGCTCCTTTATTGCTCCTTTGGGGTCAGACCTGCCACCTAGATCAAGGAGGGAGGTTCATTGTGCAGGGATCTCAAGGTCCAAAGGCTCTTCTCTTGTGATAGTGAGATCCCTCCCTTCCTGGTTCTGAAGTGGCTTGTTTCATACTCAGCAGGATGGCAATCACAATGAACCCTGTTAACTCTTGCTCATAGCTGAACCATGTAAAGTAATCAGTATCTTTCCACACCTTCTTACCTAGACCCATCGAGAAAATGAAAGTCCTTTGGTGGAGGCAATAAAGGATATGGCTAGAAAAGTCGTATTAAATAATTGACTGCAGTGCAACTAATTAACATTTTGCATAATAATAAACATTTGTAAAGTATTTTGGTTAAACTTATTTTATCTATGTAAACATTTCTTTTAAAACTGTTTCCTTGAAATTTTTTTAGCTAAGTTATAGTATGTTCTTTACTAGAAATATCTAGGCTTAACTTACATGATAATGTTTAGAGGCAGGGGACGTGTTAAAAATTTCTTTGGTTGAAATATATATATGTATAAATTAATCTCTTAAAGCATAACTTTGTTTAAATTTATTGCTATCAAAGGTACTTCACAGAATGATGATGGATCCAGGCCCAAGGATGAAACAAGGTAAGGTTTTACAGTGATTGCTTTTTGTAGATGGAAGAAAGAGACAAGGAAAAGTTAAGAGAAATCTTAGTTGGGACTTCAAGCTCAGATTGATGTTACACTAAATGAAAGTGAAGAATTGAGGGTTCAAGGTGAAAAGGAAAATAGTTAATTGAAAGATTTCCATACTCTCAGCCAAATAGGGAATAAACCAAAATCAAACTCACTGCCATTGAGTCAATGCTGACTCAAAGTGACTATAGGGCAGGGTAGAACTGTCCCTGTGGATCCAAGCTTTTAACTCAGGGGTCCTCAAACTTTTTAAACAGGGGGCCAGTTCACTGTCCCTCAGACCCGTTGGAGGGCCGGACTATAGTTTAAAAAAAACTATTAACAAATTCCTATGCACACTGCACATATCTTATTTTGAAGTAAAAAAACAAACGGGGCAAAAACACCTGGCGGGCTGCATGTGGCCCGCAGGCCGTAGTTTGAGGACACCTGCTTTAAATGGTATTCTTTCCATCCCTGGGGCCTTGTTTTTCTCCATTGCCTGTAGTGCAGCTTAGATTTCTTCTATACTATTAGTTCTAGATCAGATGCTACTTCTTGAAATGGTTGAACATCTACCAATTCTTAAAAGGAATAGAAAGCCCCATTTTTCTACTAGGGAATAGGCATGCCTAGCATAACTTGATTGAAAGTCGGGGATTTTTACTCCTGTAAAGAGTTACAATCTCAGAATCCCACAAGGGCAGTCCTAAAGGATCTGCCTGTCCTAAAGGATCACCATGACTTGAAATGGACTCGATGGCAGTGAGTTTGGTTTTTGGTTTAATATACATTGACTAATTGAAATTTCTTACATATAACAAAAAACATGCACTTAATTTTGGTCAAACTTATTTTAACCATATGAACAATTATACTTCACCTTGTAGAAGGTAAACATCACCAATACCACATGCACTTTATAGAACATAAACACATTGGTGCCCTTTCCAAATGTAGGGAGTTCAGCATCTCGGGAATCATTGGGCTGTGAGGTTTCTTTTCTAGCAAAGCTGGGATATGAACTTGCATATGCACAAAGAACAATATTAGCAGTGATGTCTTCTGGGCCTTCTTCAGAAACAAGGATTGTGGTACAGATTTGTACCATCTGTTTTTGCATGCGTTTAGCTCTTTTATGTGCTTATCTGCTTTGATTTGTATTTACTGACTTACCAAATTTTAAATGCTTATTGGTTATCCTGGAAACTGGTATTAATAATAGAAGATGAGATTAGGAAAAGAGGTGGTCTTAAATTTTTAAAGCGTAATTAAGTAAAATGAATTGGTTATATTATTTCATTGGATGCTTTATTTTTCCTAAACTAGATATGTAGTGGGTAGGAAGAAACTGATGTACCAAAAAACTAGTAGAGGGGAGAACCATAAAAGCATTGTCACCCCAGATAAGGGAAAGACATTCAGAAAGATGGTGCAAAGATAAGCAAGTAGGAAAGAACACTGATGGTTGTTAAGGCTAGGTTGATAGGTACAGAGGAGTTTGTTGGACTAGACTATTACGTATGGAGACAAATAAAAATTTTAAAAGACATCTCAAGATCTTTAGGAAAATCAGTTTCTAAACTGTTGTGCCTTATTTAAGAGAGACTTTAATAGAGTTGCTCTTAAAGGGACAAAAAACCATCTCCTACACTAATCACACAAGAGGCAGAATATTGAGTATGGTGATTTTTTTTCAGGGCACAGTAACTACTGTGATTAGAATCGCACTTCTGTCTACTGAAAGATACTGTACCTCTCTTTAGTATTATAATAAAAAATGTCTTGAATTCCTAACATTTCTCCATAAAGTGTTTTAATATTTCACTTTGCTTTCAGCACTTAACTTTTCTATTTTGTATGTTCAGCCTATACTTTGTGTTAATAAGTGAAAATATGATAGAATCATGTATACTCATTATTAGGTTCTGTTATATACCACTTTTTTGTTTGATTGGGGTTGATTTTGAAGTTTGTTGAAATGTTTCTTTCTTAGAACATTTGGGGGAAAATTGTGTTTTTGTTTCATTTTGTTTTTCTTAGAACACTTTGGATATACTATAAACTTCTTACAAAGGCAGCCAAAGAGCTTCAGGTTCATGCTTCTTACTAAATCAGCACTTTACATCCTCCCAAGTGAATCACTGTCATAAATAATCTCAGTAGCAGTACCTTCTAATTTTCTAATATTAGACACCTCCTTGATTGAGTGTATCTTTTGTGTTTAGCTTGAATTCCTTTGCATTAGTTTTCATTCCTGAAATAATGGAGTCAAATCATTTTGTAATCTGTTAAATGATGTGAAAATTTCAGTACAGGCCCTTCCCATGGAACTTTCTACTTTTATTGCAGTGTTCCATAGCACACCAGGCTTTTTTGCTAGGCTAGATAATTGATTGCATTGGCCACATAGAACTCAAGACAGTGCTCATACCTATAGGGTTTATTAGAGAAGTTAACAGGTTACAATTGAGATGAGAAATGTTCAGAATAGAATTGTTAAAGTCAGGATGGTTTGTTTGGGTTTGTTTTTCTCCGTTGTGCCCTTATGCAGACCTCTTTGTCTCTCTCTGGCCCTCAGCCTCTTGGCCTGGCTTCTTCCCTTCTTACACAGTGCTACAAAACTCTTAGGCCTGTCCAAAAGTACCCAAAAGGAATGACACTGTGTCATGAGCCCAACGCAACTCCGATCCAGCTCCCCAGTAAAGTGCCCAGAGGTTCTTCACTGTCAGGTTTTTACCTTTACATAGGTTCTGGCTTTGGCAGTTTTACTGTTTCAGCATTAGAATCACCTGGAGGGCTTATGAAACTACTGTGCTGGGCCTCTTCCCCAGTTTTTGGAGGTCTCAGATGGTGCCTAAGATTTGCATTTCTAACAGGTTTCCACTTAACGCTGCTACTGCTAGATCAGATAACACTTTGAGAACCACCAGGTATTTCTCAGTACAACAAATCATTATGAGAAATATTTGCAGTTACATAACAGTGTATCTGTTTCTTAAAGTCCAGACCTTCAGAAATTGTTGCGAGATTTCATTTCAGTTAAATCTCATATTCTTTGTCTTCATAGCTAATTTTCATCTGGCATTTTTGGGACTGTTTTTATTTTTACACTTACAGTGAATTTTGTGAGAGCCAGAACTCAACAGAACTGCCTTGTTTTTCTGAGTATTGCAAGTGTTCTGTTTTTAACAGCATGCAGTCTTACCACCATTGTATAGCTTGTTTTAATGAAAAATATTTGAATTTTTTCCTCTTTCATGTTTTCACCTTACATAGATTCTGGCTTTTGCAGTTGTACTGCATCCATACATGAATGTCATAAAAATATACACAAGACAATCTAAAAGCTTTATGAAAGACCTGGCATTTGACCCAGGAACTTAAAGCAGAATTATGTCCCAGATGAGGATGAATTGGGGGCATTGGCTAGAGGAAGGAATTTTGATGGAAGGTAAAACAATAAAAATCATAAAGCTGTGATGATGAACCAAGGCGGTGTTTTAGGAAACTTTAAATCAATGTTTGGCTGAAAGCAGAGCAAATTGGAAGAAAAGAAAAAAATACATATACCTCATTATGTGCTAGGCACTGTGCTGAACATGTTGCCTATTATTTCAGTTCATTACACTTTCTATAAGGGTGGGAGCTACTGTCTCATTTTCACAGATGACAAGACAACAGACTCAGAAATGGAAAACTTTCTGCGTTTATGGTGTAAGTGTCCCAATTGAATTGGAAACTGTCATACTTCCATAGCCTGAGCTCTTAACTGTCATGTTATACTGCCACCTAAAATTGAGATGAAATTATAGCACAAGTTCTCGTTAGATGCCTTCGAGTCGGTTCTGACTCATAACAACCCTAAGTACAACAGAGCAGAACATGGCCTGATCTTTTGCCGCACTCACAGTGACGTGTGCGAGCCTGTTGTGGCAACCACATTTATCTCTCAATAAATGGAAATTATTTTTAATATTAGATAGGTTGGGGCTAGATAGAAGTTTTGGCTTTCAGTTAAAGATGTTCTTGGCTTTTTCTGTATAAGAACGTGTCTGAAAATATTTGAACAGGCAATTAGTATGGTCAGAACTCTATAGGAAAAACTATTTTGATATTGGTGTATAGTTTGGGTTATATGATAAGTTATAAAAAGTGGGAAATTATACAGCATAATGAGCAAAAACAAAGGAATACTAATATTAATTGATACAACATAGTTCACAAAGACACAGTGTTCTACATCCTACTTTGGAGAATAACACCTAGGGGGGGTCTTTAAATCTTGAAAGCAGTCATCTAAGATTCTCCCTGTCTCGTGGAAAAATTAGTGAAGAAATTAGAAAACATATAGCGTATGGAAACAATTAGTTCACTGGACTAATGGAGCACACAAAAAGCAGCCTCCATGACCCTGAAACCAGAAGAACTAGATGGTGCCCGACCGACACTACCAACTGTTCTGTAAAGGATCGAATTTAGAGAAAAATGTAGAAAACTCAAAATCATTAAAAAAAAAAGCCAGGCTTACTGGTCAAATAGAGACTGGTGGGACCTCCAAGACTACGACCCTCAGTTATATCCCCTTTAGGTCTAAAAATGAGTTCAGTATCATGACTCATGTTGCAGGCAAATCATAGACAAATCTCTAAGGGAAGAATAACCTTAGTGAGATACACAACTTAGAATAATCAAATATGAGATCAAAAGGGCAGCATTTCTCTAAGGACTAAGTTCAGAAGTGTTTCGAAGAGGAGGAGGTATGGAAATGGGAAGCACAAAGAGGAAGTGGGACAAGTGATGTTACAGTGTGGGGCTGCAAACTGATATGAAATAAAATATATATGGATTGTTAAAGGGAAACCTAATTTTCTCTGTAGATCTTTACTCATTTATAATAGTTTGAAATTAAGTAATTTAATAAAACAAACTATCCAGGATATGAAAGTTTTAATGCATTATACAACCATATCCCATGAAAAAGGACTGGGATTGCAAGATTTTCCAAAATGAGCATGTGACTTGTTATCAGAAATTATATGTTGGAAGTCCTTTTAAAATTAAATTGCATTACGTATATTATTTGCATAAATATATAATAAAGGAAAGGAGAATGAGAATACCTTTGAGCAGTTAGATGGATAGGCTTAATCATATTTGTGGACTAAGTAAAATATTACAATGAACTGTGAAAAGACTAAAGTTGGAAAACTGGAAGGGAAAACCATGCTCAGCAGATTTTTTTTTTTAATCATTTGATTGGGGGCCCATATAGCTCTTATCACAATCCATACATCTTTCCATTGTGTCAAGCACATTTGTACATATGTTGCCATCATCATTTAAAAAACATTTTCTTTCTACTTGATCCCTTGGTATCAGCTCATTTCCCCCCTCCCCCCATCCTCTCTCCCTCATGAACCCTTGATAATTTATCATTTTTTCCCCATGTCTTACACAGACCACTGTCTCCATTCACCCATTTTTCTGTTGTCTGTCCCCCTGGGAGGGGTTTATATGTCAATCATTGTAATTGGTTCCCCCCTTTTCTCCCCGCTTTCCCCTTCCCTTCCTGGTATGGCTACTCTCATTATTGGTCCTGAGAGGTTTATCTGTCTTGGATTCCCTGTGTTGGGGGTTCTTATCTGTACCAGTCTACATGCTCTAGTCTAGCTGGATTTGTAAGGTAGAATTGGGATAATGATATTTGGGGGAAGAAGCATTAAAGAACTAGAGAAAAGTTGGCATGTTTCATCGGTGTACGGTATACTGTACCCCGACGGACTTGTCTATTCCTTGTGACCCTTATATAAAGGGTTATCCAATTGTCTACAGATGGGCTTTGGGTCTCCACTCTGTACTCCCCCTCATTCACATTGATAGGATTTTTTGTCAGCAGATCTTAAACTGAAAGAAATCAGGAAAAAAACTTCAATCCTTGAGTTTCAATATTTGAAAGATTCTTTGGGCAAAATATCAGATGATATGGGAAGCAGCAAAAGAAGATGGAAAGAATACAGATTCTCTGTACGAAAAAGAACGTTCCACCATTTCAAAAGGTAGCATATGAGTAAGAACCAATGGTGCTGAAGGAAGAAGATCAAGATGTACTGAATGCATTAGCCAAAAAGCTAGGCTCCAGGAATTGATGGAATACTAATTGAAATGTTTCAACAAGCTGATGAAACACTTATTTGTCTGAGCCAGAAAATTTTGAAGACAGCTACTTGGCCAACTAACTGGAATAGATCCATATTTGTACCCATTCCAAAGAAAGGTGACCTAATAGAATGCTCAAATTATAAAACAATATCATTAATATCACTCCAGTAAAATTTTGCTCAAGTGTCATCCACCAACAGTTTTAGCATTACTTTGACAAGGAGCTGTTAGAAGTTCAGACAGGATTCAGAAAAGATGAGGTACAAGGGACATCATTGCTGATGATGCCTTTAAGCTGAAAACACAAAATACCAGAAAGATGTTTATTTGTGCTTTATTGACTACGCAAAGACATTTTGCCTATGTGGATTATAATAAACTATGGATAACCTTGAGAAGAGAATTCTAGAACATTTCATTGTGCTTATGCAGAACTTGTACACCGACCAAGAGGCTGTTATGCAAATAGCACAAGAGAATACTGCAAGGGTTTAAATCAGAAAAGGTGTGATTCAGGGTTGTATCCTCTCACCATAGCACTTTGTATGCTGAGCGGGTGA
The DNA here is from genome assembly GCF_000313985.2 of Echinops telfairi. NCBI lineage: Eukaryota > Metazoa > Chordata > Mammalia > Afrosoricida > Tenrecidae > Echinops > Echinops telfairi. Next base: position 22,738,855 of record NW_022109491.1, on the reverse strand, counting down.
TCAGAGAAGCTGGATTATATGGAGAATGCAGCTTCAGGATCTGAGGAAGGTTTATTAACAACCCACAGTATGCAGATGACACACCTCACTTGCTAAAAGAGAAGATGACTTGAAGCTCATGCTGATGAATATAAAAAATGCAGGCTTCACTATGGATTACAACTCAATGTAAAGAAGACTAAAGTCCTCACAATTGGACCAATCTGTAACACTGTGATAAATGGAGAAAAGATTGAAGTTGTGAAGGATTTTGTTTTGCTTGGCTCCACAATCAGTGCTCATGGAAGCAGGAATTAAGTAAATATGTTGCTCAAGACCTCTTTAGAGTATTAAAAAGCAAGGATGGTTCTCTGAGGACTGAGTTTACCTGGCCTAAGCCATGGTATGTTCACTTGTCTGCATGTGAAAGTTGGACATTGCATAAAGAAGAACGGAGGCATTTGAATGGTGGTGCTGCCGAAGTACCATGGACTGCTGAAAGGAAAAAAAATGATCTTGTCTCAGAAGAAATAATAGCCAGAAGATACCTAAGATCAGTGGTTTTCAACCTGTGGGTCGCGACCCTTTCACAGGGGTCACCCGATTCATAACAGTAGCAAAATGACAGTGATGAAGTAGCAATGAAAATAATTTTATGGTTGGAGGTCACCACCACATGAACTGTGTTAAAGGGTCATGGCATAGGAAGGTTGAGAACCACTGCCTTAGAGGCAAGGATAGCAAGACTTCGTCTTACATAATTTGGACATGTTGACAAGAGAGACCACTCACAGGAGGACATTATGTTTGGTGTAAAGTGAAGGGGCAGTGAAAATGAAAGCCCTCGAGCCCAGAGACAATTTTGACGATGGTGCAGGACCAGGCAGTGTTTTGTTCTGTTGTGCATAGTATTGCTGTGGTTGGAACCAACTTGATAGCACCCAACAATAAACAGAATCTGGTAGAGGGAATAGTATGATCACAGAAAGGATAAACTACTACAGTAGTTTGTGTCCTTGATTGATGTATACTTTAAAAACAAACATTGTCATTGAGTCTGCTCTAACTCATAGTGAACCCTACAGGACAGAGTAGAACTGCTCTACCCCTACTGCCCATGAATTTCCAAGGGCATATGTCTTTACTGGAGCAGATCATTATCTTCTAATTCAGTGTTTCAACAAACTTTTGAATCGAGGATACAAGTAGACAAATTAACCTTGACTAGGTAAAGAGGGATGATTTCAGAAATGGAAAACAAACCATATGATGATTATAGTTATAGAAAATTTTGAGATAAGGAGGGATTGTAGATATTCAGTGGCATTGAGTGAATTCTGACAGTGACCCTAGACGACCCTACAAAACTGCCCCTTTGGGTTTCTGAGACTAAATTTTTACAGAAGTAGAATGCCTCATCTTTTCCCCACAGAATGACTGATGATTTTGATTGTGTCGTTAGCAACCCAAGCCGTAACTCACTGTGCTATGTGAGGGATGAATAATATTCAGTCGTAAGATGTCTGGAAAGAAGCGTGCCGGCGTCATCTGTATATTGGGACTAATGTGTATTAGTTGAGGATAGCTGGAAAGGGTTTGACGTGTGCCCTGTAGGAACAAGTAAATTAGAAGATGGAGAAAACAGTTGATTTCCGAATGGTATGGACAGCTCAGTTAAGATGTTGAATAATGTGCCATTTTGCTTTAGTCTCTGAAGTGATCGCATTTTAGGAGATTGTGGGCTACCAATATAAAAAGCCACCGAGGAACTTTTTTTTTTGGTGGGGCAGTGGGGGGGGGGGCAAGACTGGCTCTATATAGTTGTACAGGGCTTAGTAAAATCTTTGTTTTACAAAACTATTAATTTTATTGCTATTTTTAATGCCAGGATACATTTTATTGTTATTGATGTTCCTAGGCTGCCAGAGTCATCTGTCACTTCTCATTCCTTAGCTATCAAGAGACTTTAGCTATGATTTTTTTTCTCTGACAGGAAAATAAAAAGGGCTTGGCACAGGGAGTTAAGGAAATAAACATGGTGGTGGCATTATTGTGTTTGTAATAGCCTAGTGACAGTGACATCGATCTTTTGAAAACTCAACGTTTCTGCTCATATTTTGGATGATTTGAAATCCAAAAATCGAAACCAGTAAATCTAATAGTTTAGAATCATCGCAAGTGTTAGTACTATACCCTTGGGCAACCACTCATTCCATTTCGGAATGAACTTCTAAGGATTATATATATGACTACCTGAGGGTGGTCTGAAATTTAGGAAACTTTTTTAAAACTCCTGAAACATGTAGGTCTTGCTTTTCCTGTTGGTCTTTTGTTAAATTCAAAAGTTTTCTTTTTCCCTTCCTTCACCTCCCTCCCTCCTTTACTCAGAGACAGCACAAATGGATCAGATGACTCTGAGGATACAGGATCTGGTGAAAATAGGAGGGTCAATGGGAATAATTCTCCATCACTCTCAAATGGTGGTTTTAAACCCTCTAGGCCTCCAAGACCTTCACGACCACCTCCACCTACCCCACGTAGACCAGGTATGTATTCCAGCCATGCCCTAGGAATGTAGCTCACCATACTCATAAGTAGTATCCTAGTTGGGGCTTGGCCCTCAAGTAAGTGTAAAGAGACCCTTTTAGGCAATTTTCTAGCTATAATTTTACATTTAAAAACATAACCAAAAATAATCTTATAGGGAGCCAAGAAATACCTTTTCCATAAGTTTTTCTTTTAGATGTGAAATTAGACTGTGTTCCACTGAGAAATAGAAAACATAAGTTACATGCATCTTAAGGATTTGTAACTTTCCAGAAGGATTTGTAACTGACAGGAGCATGTCATATCATTAAGGATATTCACTTACTACCATTATACTTTTAAAGGACCATTAGTAAATGGCAAATAACCCAACAATTTTAAATAATACTCAGGGTTTTGAAGCAAAAACTGTACAACAAACTACCCATCTCATGTAATAAAAGTGTATCTATAAGTAGAATTATCTATTTATATATATAGAGAGGATTTATATAGCAAAAAGGAATACAACAGCAAATTAGTCCACACTAGTACAGGAAACTCAGGCCAGCTCACTTTTGTGGGACAGTTAGTTTACTGAATGAAGGTCTTTAACTCACGCGGCCACTGGTCAAGGCCAAGGAAGCAGACATTGGGAAACTGAGGAGCTGAGGTGGTAAGGTGTAGCAGTGGCCAGTAGCGCAAGTTGCTAAACAGGTCTCATGGAGCCTTGAGGTGTAGCAATGCAAAATGGGGGCTGTAGGTGCGGCATCAGCCCACAGATAGGAGACACAGATGGGGTGGTGTCACGGTGGAGAGCAGCACAGCAGCGGTCCACCACGTGTCATGGGTTGCTTTGGCCAGGTGGAGCAGAGCACTATATGGCCCACAGGTAGCACAGCACAGGTTGAAACAGAGCAGCTAACAGGCAGTGCGCTGGTCTGATCACCAGGGAGGGAGATCAGAATTACCTATTTTTCTGATTAGTCAAGCAAATCTTTAATGTTTCATTATTCCCTTACCTAGATGTGGGCAGAGAATGCAAAATAATTAAATACCTTTAGAATAGTAACAGTATTTGTGGTTGGCCACAAATCATTTTAATAAAATGGCTTTGTGTTTAATTATACACTTTCCTCTTTGTTAGGGCTTATTAATAATACTGAACAAAGAATGCTCAAATTTCTTGTTGCCTTGCTTTGTAGGTTGTGGTAGTTATATTTTGTCTGTTTTTTCATTGAAATTCTGTCAAGACTATATACCTTTGTCTTCCTTCAGAAATTGATTTTTCCATGAATATTTTTTAAAGATGTAATATGTATCTGATAACTATTTGTAAAGTGTCATATTTCCCAGAACATAACCAATAGCAAAGATTAATTTCTGGGGTCTGTAGGATTTCATAGGAACCCTGGTGGTGTACTGGTTATATGTTAGACTGCGAGCTGCATGGTCGGCAGTTCAAAACCACCAGCAGCTCTTCAGGAAAAAGACTTGAGTTTTCTGTTCCTGTAAACAATTACAATCTTGGTCACTATGAGTCAGCTTTGATTCGATGGTAGCGAATAGGATTTCATAGGAAAATTGATTTTTAAGAAAGCTACTAAAAAACTGTTTTCCCTTGTCTATTGTCAGCTTGAGTTTTCTTTCATTTACCTTTGTGTTTAGGTTAGAATTTTCTCCTGAACTTAGATATGAGAAAATAAGAATCTTTTCTATTTTTTCCTGAACTCTTATAGCATCTGTCAATGATTCTCCATCTACCACTTCAGAAAGTGACGGTTCTAGCACAGGTTCTTTGCCACCAACAAATACAAATGTAAATACATCTGAAGGAGCTGCATCTGGATTAATAATTCCTTTCACTATAGCTGGAGGTGCAGGCCCTAGGCCCTTAAATACTGTTGCTCAAGCTCCCCTACCACCTGGGTAAGTAATTTTATTTAAGCTATAACCCTAGGTGCACGCATGCACCCGCACGCACATGTACCTTTTAAAAATCTCTGCATATCTTCTTAGTATGGAAAATAATTTTAACTCCATTCTGTAAATAACTGATTTTAATAAACTAACGTTTGGGGGAGTCTGAACTCAAACTGAATAAAGCATGCACATCACATGTGACATTTCTTGTTGGTATGCTTTCTAGTCAGGGTGGTCCTTTTTGGGGGTCTGTTTTTCTTTGAAAGACAGTTAATCTTAGACCAGGCTAAGTAACAAAATAATGACTTAATTCATTTTGCCTTTTCTTTGGGGGGGGATGCTTTTTATTTATTTTTTTAATCATTTTATTAGGGGCTCATACAACTCATCACATTCCATACATACATCAATTGTGTAAAGCGCATTTTTACATTCATTGCCCTCATCATTCTCAAAACATTTCCTCT
>NW_022109491.1:22709571-22733813 GCF_000313985.2 Echinops telfairi | reverse complement strand
TATTTATAAATGGGTAATTGAAAAAAAATAGTATTCATGATTTCAATTTAATCTTTAATAAAACTCTTAAATATAATTTATATATGTATAAATGAATGTCATTCTAGCATTCATTAGCTAAAATGGACCCTAGAATACTAATTAGAAATAATTGACTGCAGCTAAAACTATTTTACAATGGCATTTAAAACCTTTTCCTTTTAGTATGTCAGATTAGAATGTTATTTGTACATGGGGTTAGGAAAGAGGAAATTAATGTTCTTAGAAGTGATTACTACTGTCAAGCTAAATGATTGACTATCTTTTCTACTCTGGGGATCAATTTACCAAGGAGATTATAGTATTCATGTTGGTCAATCCTCTAATTTTTCCCTTTTGGATTATGCCACAGAAACATTTGATAGTCATATTGTTTTAATTTTCTGTGTAAAATGCAGACAGACCATTGCCTTTCAGCCAGCTCAGTCTTCAAATTTTATTACATTGAGTTAAAATTTTCTTTTGTATTCAAGCCCTGAACTTACCTGATCAGATTGAGAGTGGCATTGGTCTCTTAAATAAAGTCATTTTCTAGAACAGATAACATGTGGAGAAGACATTTTAACTATTAAATATCACCCTCAGAAGATGATATTTTTCTACTAAATTCTCTTGATATAATTCATTGTATACTGACAAGTTTATTTGCCTCAGTTCTATAATGTAGCTGTTTATTCACACATATACCATACCAGCCTTAAAATTTTTGTACTTAAGTTGGGAGCAGCGAATGGACCAGCATGGGCGAGTCTACTATGTAGATCATGTTGAAAAACGAACAACATGGGATCGGCCAGAACCTCTACCTCCTGGGTAAGTACCTGAACTTTATAAAAGAGGGGAAAAAAATGTTTATTTAGCGCTTTGTATTAAATCTTTATAAAATCATCACCAGATTCCTACTTTGTATTTTGGTCAGCCCTTTCTCCATCCACTTTAGTTTGTGGTAGGTAGAAACTATAAAAAGGAGAGATCCAGAGATAAATGAGCATGATGAATAATTTTTCTTTTCATTCATCTGACCAAAAGATTTCTTAGGTTTTGCTACCCAAAAGTTTTCCTGTGTTTTACCTGTCTCAGAACCATAGACTTTTAGAATTAGTTTTTCTTTTTTTTTGGTTTTTACTTCCGGCTTAAGAAAGGTCTTTGGTCATTGTTTAACTGGTGGTGAATGGGGTGGGGCAAGGGGGAAAGGGGGCTGCAGTAGGGGGTCTGGGGGGCCCAGTGGGCCACAGCAGCCACAGTCTTTGCCTCCCCTGCCCCTCCAGTCTGTCAGCTCTGTGTCCCCTGTGCTGTGGATGCTGCCTGCTGCAGCCCTGCCACCACAGTGGGGCCGCTTGCTTCAGCCTCTACCTCCAGCAGGCACAGACCCTGCAGGGGGGGAGTCATTGGGCTTCTCTAAGCTCCCTGGTGTGGGGTGTGGCCAGAGCACCCAGAAAACAAGAATACAGGCCTGGTCACCCCCCTCAGGCCAGGTGGCCCTGCTCCCATGATGACTCAGGGTGCACAATGTGTCCCCCTAGTTCAGCCTGGTGCACAGAATTAGTTTTTCTTTAAGAGTTAATTATTATGGGGGGAGGAAAAGAGTAATTATTTAACAGAATAAAAATTAAAGCCTGCAAGAAAAAATTCCTTCCGTATCAGGTAACTTAAAATAAAAGATTGAGGTCATTGCAAAATAGTTGGGGACATTAGGATATTTGATTAATAATGTGTTTGGTATTAATACAAAAAGAAAATATATTTAATGCAGAGGGAACACAGTAACAAACCTTGTTTGTTTTTTTAAAACAACAACAAATATTGCCAGCAAGTCAATTCTGACTCACAGCAACCCTGTGGCATGGAGTAGAACTGTCCCATAGGGCTTCCAAGGTTGTAATCTCACTAGGGAAGCAGACTGCCACATCTGGAGTGGCCAGTGGCCTTAGATCACCAACTGTTAGGTTATCAGTTGAGCACTGCCACTGCTCCACAAGGGCTCTTTACAGCTCTGGTTGTTGGAGTGGGTGATAAACCCCCATCAAATATATGTGTATATGCCATAATCTTGCATATACGCTTAATAATCCAGAAAATGTCTTCTGATGAAATAAAAAGAAATAAGGAGTGATGTGTTTTTTTTTAACATTTTATTAGGGGCTCATACAACTGTTATCCCAATCCATACACACATCAATTGTGTAAAGCGCATTTGTACATGGTTTCTCAAAACATTTTCTCTCCATTGAAACCCCCGACATTAGGTCCTCATTTTTCCCCTCCCTCCCCGCTCCCCCCTCCCGCATGAGCCCTTGATAGTTTATAAATGGGTATTTTGTCATATCTTGCCCTGTCCGATGTCTCCCTTCATCCACTTTTCGGTTGTCTGTCCCCCAGGGAGGAGGTCACACACAGTTCCATGTAATCGGTTCCCTCTTTCCTACCCATTCTCCCTTTACCCTCCCTGTTTTGCCACAAGGAGTGATGTTTTAAAGATATTTATTATTTTATTTTTTCTAATACCCAGAATATTGGACACAACCAGGTAGAAGTCATCAAATTATTACAGAAATGCGTTTACGTAATTAAATATGGTACTCTAATGTAAAACAATAAATACTAAAATTGCATCTCTGTAAAGTGTTTTCAGTGTCTGAAAAAGCTGGGTGCATCATTTGTATCCCCATTATGACTGCAAGGAGCCTTGGTCGCATAGTGGCCATCAGGTTAGTGGGTTACTAACTGCAAGCTTAGCAGTTCTATACCACCAGCTGCTCCCCTGGAGAAAGATGAGGCTTTCCACTCATCTACTCTTCATACTGTAAAGAGTTAACAGTCTTAGAAGCCCACAGAGGCCATTCGGCCTGTTCTCTAGGACCATGAGTCTGAATTGACTGAATGGTAGTGACTTGAGAGTGACATTATGATTGCAACAGTAAAAAGAACATTAGAGGCTCTCTGCTCCTCCTCGTGCGACAGCCGCCTCTCCCGGTCCCATGCAGTCCCAGCCGCATCCCGGTGAAGGTCGGAGTGCACGGATTTGGCCTCATTGAGCGCCTGGTCACCAGGGCTGCTTTAAATTCTGGCAACGTGGAAATAGTTGCCATCAATGACCCCTTCATTGATCTGAACTACATGGTCTACATGTTCCAGTATGATTCCACCCACGTCAAGTTCAATGGCACTGTCAAGGCTGAGAATGGGAAGTTTAATGTCAATGGGATGGCCATCTCCATCTTCCAGGAGCGAGATCCCGCCAACATCAAGTGGGGTGAGGCCGGTGCTGAGTATGTTGTAGAGTCCACTCGTGTCTTCACCAACGTAGAGAAGGCCAGGGCTCATTTGAAGGGCAGTGCCAAAAGGGTGATCATCTCTGCCCCTTCTGCTGATGCCCCCATGTTTGTGATGGGCGTGAACCACGAGAAGTATGACAACTCCCTCAAGTTTGTCAGCAATGCCTCCTGCACCACCAACTGCTTAGCCCCCCAGGCCAAGGTCATCCATGACAATTTTGGCATCGTGGACGGACTCATGACCACAGTCCATGCCATCACTGCCACCCAGAAGACTGTGGATGGCCCCTCTGGGAAACTCTGGCGTGATGGCCATGGGGCTGCTCAGAACATCATCCCCGCATCTACTGGCACTGCCAAGGCTGTGGGCAAGGTTATCCCAGAGCTGAATGGGAAACTGACTGGCATGGCCTTTCATGTCCCCACCCGCAATGTGTCCCTCGTGGATCTCACATGCCATCTGGAGAAAGCTGCTAAGTACGATGACATCAAAAAGGTGGTAAAGCAGGCGGCAGATGGTCCCCTAAAGGGCATCCTGGGCTACACTGAGGACCAGGTTGTCTCCTGTGACTTCAACAGTGACCCTCACTCTTCTACCTTTGATGCTGGGGCTGGCACTGCCCTCAAGCTCATTTCCTGGTATGACAATGAAATGGCTACAGCAACAGAGTGGTGGATCTCATGGTCCACATAGCCTCCAAGGAGTAAGAGTCCCCCCTGGACCACCAGCCCCAGCAACAGCACTAGAGGAAGAGAGGCCCTCAGCTGCTGGGGAGTCTTTGCCCCTAATTCAATCCCCCAACACACTGAGAATATTCCATCCAGACCCCCTGAAGGAAGGGGAGGGGCTTAGAGAACTCGACTTTGTCATGTACCATCAATAAAGTACACTATACCCAGGGGGGGGGGGGGACATTAGAAAATGAGAACTTTTTTTTGTGTGTGTGTGTGTAAGAGAGAACTTTATATCAAAGAACAATTGTACATTAAGAAAATGTTCCAGCCCAGATCAGATCAAGTCCATAAGTCCGATATTACCCCATGTGTTGATACTAGTTCATAAATTCCTCTTTAGACTCACACAGCCATGCAATGACACCAAATGCAGGATGATCATGGGTGGAAAGTCTTGTGGATCCAGTGGCGGTGGCAGAATCTCAGTGTTGGTGTCCAGCTCCTGGGCTCTGGCTTCCATCAGCATTGCTCCATGTGGGAGAACTTTTTTCTTAATGACTGATTAAGACTTAATACTTACTTCATTTTGAGAATTTAACTCATATTTTATGATTTTAAAAAATTTATTTATTTTTTATCATTTTATTAGGGGCTCATACAACTCATCACAGTCCATACATATACCAATTGTGTAAAGCACATTTGTACATTCATTGCCTTCATCATTCTTAAAACATTTGCTCTCCACTTAAGCCCCTGGCATCAGCTCCTCATTTTTTCCCCCTCTCCCCTCTTTATGATCTCCTAAAAAGAATTTTTAGGGAAATTCCCTTTAAGTTTACTTACACTCCATTTTAAAATTAAAAACTTCAGGTAAATAAAAGATAATGTCTCAGGTTAAAATCTCGCCAAATTTGCACCAGAGCCAAGAAGAGTTCTTGTTTAATTCATTTCTGTTTCACCGCTATTTTTTATTTGATTTTTTTCCCCTTCTCTCCCTGCTTTAGTTGGGAACGGCGGGTTGACAACATGGGACGTATTTATTATGTTGACCATTTCACAAGAACAACAACATGGCAGAGGCCGACATTAGAGTCTGTCCGTAACTATGAACAGTGGCAGCTACAGAGAAGTCAACTTCAAGGAGCAATGCAGCAGTTTAACCAGAGATTCATTTATGGGGTGAGCAGCCTGTGCATTATAAAGTTGAGATTGTTCATGTCCTCACGCTTTTCCTGCTTGTGCTGTGCGGAGTACTAAGAGGAGGAAGGTACAGTAGCATTGCAACTTGAGTGTGGCTGTGGAAGATTTTGTTTGGGGGCCCTTTCTGATGTCTTCTGCCAGTGGGATCTACACTTTCCTCTCTGTCATATCATGAAGTCCAACCTGTTTTGCTTTATTTTAACATTAACAAACAAAAAGAAAATAGGACAACTAAAATTCATGGACAAAAACCCAAGCTGTTTGAAAAATAAAAACTCTAAATTTAGTCCTGCCTTAACTTCACAGAATATTTGAAGGATTTGATCTAAAAGCCACCTAACTCAAGTGGTTGTACAGAATTAGTGAGAGATGAATCACTTCTTCCATTCATTAAATAGTTTACCTAATTATTTGTTGCTCTGGGATAATGAGTAAATTTTAATTTTTTTAAACAAGATTTTGCTAAACGAGAAAGAAATGATATTATCTTTGGTATAAAAATATTACCTTTCTGGAAACAAATTGTTTAAATTTTACATATTTTCTTCTAGCATAATTAATTTCAAGTCAAAAAGTATTAGAGAGCTTCTCTTTAAGAGATTTGATTTTCTGTGCCATACAAGCTGGATTTGAATAGTATAGATGTATAGGCCCTAAACACAAAACCAGTTCTCTAGACTTCAGGAAAAGACAGCCCTCTCCATTGTCAATCCTTTGCTTCAGATGTGTTATCTCTGTTAAGAATCCATTGAAGTAAAATAGCACCTTTCATATTCCTGTTTTCTTTATGTATTACCTCCATCTTGCTCTCCTCACTGTAACAATTACTCAATGTACACAATTTCACCTTCATCATCCAAGCACCTTTCCTATACTACTTGTTTATGGACTGAGGTACTTTGGTTTGAGATACCTTTATAAAGTATAGTTTTTTCTGTCACCTTCTCTAAATAGGTGTCAGTACATCCCCCTTTCCAGTGATTTGAGAAATGAAATTAATTTTTTGTCTCTTGTCTACCCTTTCTTTTTCCCTTTATTCCTTTTACATCTTCCTTTCTGAATTAAATTTACCTTTGGTGTGTCTGGCTAGTTTCTTCTGCGCTTGAATGCCTAGCTTGCCTGCTTTCTTTAACCTAGTTTTCCTCCTGGGTGTCCAGTGGGAAAATTGTGTGATACAGAGTCAGACACATAAGTGTTCGAATGCTGATTCTATCAGTTTCTTTTTCTATTATACTTTGAGTAAATTACTTAGGCGCCTCAAAACTCATTTACTTTATAAACTAGATTTACATAATAGCCTTAGAAGTTTTTATTCAGAGGATTCTGTAAAATAAAATAATGTTTCTAATATGTTTGGCACATATTAAATGCTCAGAAATGTTAGTTCCAGTCTTGTCCCTTTTTTTGAAACTGTAATTGTAAATGTCCCTCTATTTTATTTTTACATTAATTGATCTTTCAAAGCATTCTTTTTGAAAATATAACAAATTTCTGAAGCATCCACTGTGTTTTGCTTAATCAATTTGATAGTCATGGTCTTTGAAACTTTTCTTAAAGTTTAGCTGTTACTCCACTCCAGAGTAATCTGAGAAATCGTCTGAAGTGTCTGTTCATCACTTTGTAGTTCTAAATTATTTAGAACTTAATAGCCTATGGTAGCCCTCCCCAAAATATTCAAAGGTATGAATTGAACATTGACACCAGCTTCTTGGAAGAGGAGGTTTCTGAGAAATTCTCTTTGTGGGTGGCGTATGAAGTGCCCCCCACCCCATTGTTGTCCCAACTCTGGTTCTAGGGCAGTAGATTCATCCACAAAGCTCTACTGCTATTGTTGATGCATTTAAATTATGGTGTTGGTGGAGAACATTTACTATCCCATGAACTACCAGAAGAATTAGCAAATCTTGAAAGCAAACCTTGAAAGAAGTACAACCAGAATGCTCCTTAGAAGTGAAGATGGTGAGACTCTTTTAGTCTCCTATTTTCAAGAAGGACCAGCCCCTGGAAAATCGCATCATGTTTGATAGAGTTAAGAGGTTCAGTGACAGAGAGAGCCCCTCAGTGAGGTGGATCGACACAGGCTGCAGCAGTGGGCTTGAGCATAGTAGTGGTTGTAAGGATGGCACAGGCATCTTATTTTCCTTAAAGCCACAATCGAATCATCAGATTGCTGCAATAAGTTAGGCATTGAAGCATCAACAACAAAAGATAATACTCCTTTTAATTGAGACTAAGAGACCCAACCAAATATAATGTGATGAATTTGTTTGGATTTTGATTTAAATAAATAACTAGAAATACCATTATGGCTTAGGTATTAAATTAGCAATTATTTGTTAAGTGTATTATTATGATATTAAAAATGTGAAAATGTCTAAATTTGCATTATATAGAAGTATATAAATTTCAGGCATACTGAAATAGGAAGGTAAGTAAAAGGTATCATTGCAAAATCATAGGAACTTTTAATAAACAAAAACAAAATGTGAAACTATTATTTCTTAACATTTCCTTTTCTATGTCTGTATACTTCTCAAGGCATTGTTTCCATTTAGCTGTTCTTTGAAGAAATCTGCACTCTGATGTTTAACATGTCAAAGTGACAGTTTGGGCATCTTCCAGTGATTCAAAATGGTGCTCATTTAAAATTTTTGAGTTTAGAAAGCAAAGAAGAGTTTGAAGGGCCATGAATCAGGGCTGTAGGGTGACTTTGTTAAGATTTCCCAATGAAATTCTCTTAAAGCCCTTGCTCCCCTATAATGAACCAGATATATTGTGATGGGGAAAAATTCCTTGATTCAGCTTTCCTGGGCTTATTATCACCGGTGCAGTTTTCATTTTCTTAAAACTTATTAATTATAAGTCCCTGTGATCATCTTGTCTTTAAATCCAATCTATAAAAATTTCCCCTTTGGGTTCCCCCATTTACCACAACCTTTCAGAAATGACCTTTCCCTTAAATTTAACTGACCTAGAAGATCCCCTCGGAAGTTACTGTCTTGATTGGATCTTGTTCTTTAAAACACCCTAAGAAGACTAAGAAAAATATATTACCGAGAGAATTGTCTATAACCGTATACTGATCAGAGAAATGTTTAAATATGTTTTATTTCGAATAAATATGTGTGTGTGTGAACTGGAACCTTAGTAGCAATACTTTGGATGTACCCACATATATAAGGGTGAAAATTATGGCTCATTTTTGAATTAGCAGAGAACAGAGAAATCAGTAGATGAAGTAAATAAGGCTGTTTTTATAATTTTCAATTTCCATGATGACTTTATGGGATTTATTGCCCAATTTCATGTGATTTTGTATTTTGTCAAAGCAGCTGGAATGTAATATTTGGTCAATTATCTTATAAGGCAGAAAGCTTTACTGGTTTTATTGAGCAATCACAGTAGTATCCCAATTGACTAAATGTAAAGAACTCTGCTTAGATAACGTTATAAGGGCTTGGCTGAGAAAAGACCCGGCAAACAGCAGTTTAGGAAACCTTATGGGGCAGTTCTACTCTTGTCTTAACCAGGTCAGACTGTGATTTGAAATCAATTTGATGGCATACAGTGACAATGTACATGTAAACATAAGCATTCATTCTGCACAGTCCATATGACTTGCTTCTCTTTTTCAAAAAGTTAACTCTTGATTTTCTTTTACCCTACCTGGATAAACTGTCCCTCCTCATAATTACAACTCTTGGAGTAGCTATATATTATATAATTTTTTAGCAAATGAAAATGGTCATTTGGGAGTGAGGATTTGCAGGAACTTTCTCATTACACATTATTTGTGTACTATTTGAATTTAAAAAAAAATCATTTTATTAGGGGGTCATACAACTCTTATCACAATCCATACACACATCAATTGTGTAAAGTGCATTTGTACATTCATTGCCCTCATCATTCTCAAAACATTTTCTCTCCACTTAAATCCCCGGCATTAGGTCCTCATTTTTCCCCTCCCTCCCGCTCCCTCCTCCCTCATAAGCCCTTGATAGTTTATAAATTGTTATTTTGTCATATCTTGCCCTGTCCGACGTCTCCCTTCACCCACTTTTCTGTTGTCTGTCCCCCAGGGAGGAGGTCACTACTATTTGAATTTATAAAGATCTTTGTTACACCCTTCCCTCCAAAAGAAAGTATATTGACTGGGCAACACTTCTCTAGGATATGAACTCCATATGAGTATGCTATGTTCTACACAGCTGAGGAAAGTTAATTGGGACTCAGAATCACCTATTTTAAGTTTTACTACTTTTATGTCCGTTGTAGAATCAAGATTTGTTTGCTACTTCACAAAATAAAGAATTTGATCCCCTTGGCCCACTGCCATCTGGTTGGGGTAAGTCATGTGAATATTTTTCATTGACTGTCATTTCAAAAATTAGATCTTTATGGCTGATATTCTCCTTTTTGCATAATTGAATCACTGTCTTTTGTTGAGTGACTCACTCTGCTTTTGTTTGAGTAAATAGCTAGGAAGTGTTAAATTATAAGCTGAGAGTACCAAAAAATTCCACCAAACATTTTAAGCTATTTTATTATAATAAACTTTTATGTGACTTCAGAATTATTTTACTGTTTTAGAGTTTAAAACTGTTTTGAGGATTCAGCAATAAAAATAGGAATGAACTGTCAGTACACCAAACCACCTGCCTGGATCTGTAGAGTATTTTGCTTAGTGAAAAAAGATTATCTTAGACATTTATATACTGCATAATTCTATTTATAGTACATTCTCAAAGTGACAAAACTATAGAGATGGCGAACAGATTAGTGATTGCCAAGAGACCCTGGGTTGTCTGAGCTGGGTAGGTACAAATACAAAGGCAGCCTAAGGAATTTCTTTTGTTGTGATGAAATAGCTTTGTTATTGTGGTGGTGGATATGAGAATCTGTACATAGGATAAGTGTGTAAAACTATACACATGAATGAATGGAGGTTAAAAATTATGAAAATTGAATAAAATATGTATCAGAGCTCCTTAAATTTTCTCCACTGGTGAGCACTTTTCACCTAGGAAATTTGCAACATGGCTAAGTACTGCCAGAAACATCTGATTCATTACACGTTTGATTTTGAAATTAATTTTGGTCTTCGTACATTCAGAAACCTTTGATTGTTAACAAAGTTTTCACATCCCCCTCATAGAATATGTGACTCCATCTGGGGTTGTGACCCACAGTTTAAGAAGCTGAGTAAAATATGATACTAGAGAAACTCCCCGCCTTCGCGACCCCAGTGCTCTTTCACTGAGGTTATATCCAAATGTTTTGAAAATGATGATGGCAACAAATGTACAAATGTGCTTGACACAATGGATGTATGTATGGATTGTGATAAAGTTGTATGAGCCCAAAATAAATGATTTAAAAAACCCAAACTCTTGTGAGTCAAAGAAAGATAGATAGAGGCTGCACTTAAAACTCTTATTGCTGCCGGTTTGCAACAAAGGAACGGCAGATGAAAGCAGTGAATTTCTACTTTCACCATGACCTGACATTCTGGTGAATACCATAGAAGAAGAGAAGCGGTAAGTTGTTCATGATAGGTCCTGTTTAACCTGACCTGGCAGGTTACATTCCCAGACACGGATGGTTTTCCAACCTTGTTTTTAGAATGAAATCGATGCACTGCAAAGATATATCTGAAAGTCATGAGATTGATCCTTTATTTTTCAGTTTTAAGATTTTATTGAACTATAAGTAGCATGTCATACAATTCAATAGTTCGATCAAATCAAGCATTGTGCACTCATCGCCACAATCACCTTTGTATATTCTTTTGTAGGAAAGCTGACCCGATTATCCTTTGTCAGAAACAGCCATTTACGTCTTGAGAGCAGCCATCGGAAAAACTATGTTGCCTCTCCCTTTAGCTTTTCTGATAGCTAGTCCTTGACCTCTGTGGTTATCATCAGCACCATCATCAGGATTTTTCTCACTTTTACTTTAGCCTGTAACAAGTCCGCTACAATTTTACCTCTAAAGATGAAATCTTGGCTTATTCAGGTTATCAGCCTCCTCCCTGCTATTTTATAGTCTGATTACCTTTAGGTTTTAAGCTCCTGCAGTTGAAAGTGCCTTGTTTCTAGATTATTTCATGATCATCTTGCTCAGCCTCTGAGCACAGCTTTGTGATTCTGTAGTACCAGTGACAACACTAGTACTTCAACAAATGAAGAGATTCTCCCCCCCCCCTTCCTGCCATCCCTTCAGAAGTAACCTAAAAATAGTAGTGTCCCATAAATACCAGCTTTGTTTGCATTCTGCGATTGACAGCATTGTTTGTTGTATATTCAAATACATTCTCCTCACCCTTTTGGATATTTATATGCAAAGACTAGAGATTATCACCTTCCAAGCTGTCAGTAAAGAATTTTGAACACATGCACACTCTGGAAAACATAGGCTACTTTGGGTTCAACATTATAGTCTAATAGGGCTTTGTTAGCCCACCAAATTTAAAGATAATTTTTCACTTAGTTGCTATGAAATAAAAGTAGATTTCATTAAAAAAAAAAAAGTATAAAGCTTCATGCTATTATAACTTTAATTTTTTTTAAAGAAATAAATGGGTGAAACTATTTATTGTGCACAAATATATCAATAAAACTAGAGATAGTCCCTTTACTCCACAAAAAGGAAAAGTACATAATGACTTTCCAGGAAGGGAAAAACATAATGCTAGCTCATTTGTGCCGAGCCACACATGAAGTAATGGTTCCAAAGGCAGCTTCTCAAGTCCAGAAGCACAGATTTCACAACTAGGACATGACACTGAACTCTGAATCATTTCATAATTCAAATTTAAGGAAAAAAAAGAAAAAAAAACCAAACAAAAAACACCAACATTGTTCAAACATGGAGTCTGAACTATCAGAAGAAGGCCAGTAAAGATTACAATGTGTTCATCCACACACTATATTATCCCAGGATAAAAAAAATCATCATAATCTAAAATCTAAATCATTTACACTATTATGATAGATCCCAAATGGAAAATTTCTTTACTTGTTATTATAAATCATGCTCCCACAGGCACACAAAACAATACACACAGAAAGAGAAATTTTCCACCAGGAATAAAGAAAACCTTGGAGAAAAAATAATGCTAACCCATAGGATGTGCTCAATTCAACAGTGTCTAAGTCACAGGCATTTCCAAAATATAAACTACAAAGAATTTCCAGGGACCTTATTCATCCCTTCTGATGATTTATGGGTCATTTGGGGAATGCCAATATTGGCATTAGTTAATATCAGTACATTTTCTTGTGAGCAGAATTTATCCTGGAATAAAAATAGTATAGTATGGATCAAGTAAACTTAATCCTCTTTGTAAACTGAAGAGTAAGATATCATAAGGATCAAGAATAAGTAACAGGAAAAGTTCAAATCAGTCACTAATTTTATCCAAAAGTCACCAGATGTTTGCTGATGACATGGATTATAATTTTATAGGCTAGGGGTAATAGTCATCCATGCCTTTGTTTTTTTCCTTCCAAAAAAAGATGTCAATATTTTTTCTTAACTTTAATTTTTTTCATTAGTACTTTTAATTTCCATTTATTTGTAAAGCTTTTCATTTTTCTTTTCTTTTAAAAAAAATTATTTTATTGGGAGCTCATACAACTCTCTAATCACAATCCATACATATATCAATTGTGTCAAGCACATTTGTACATTCGTTGCCCTGTTTTATTTATCAAGAAAGTGCTCTGATATGTGCTTAGGGTTGGTTCAGTAATTTTTCATCAAAATAAGCAATTAGTTCTCTAGCCACAGCAGTTCCTCTCATGTAGCAGATGAGTCTTCAGTTTACAAATATATACCTTTGACATTTTCTGTTTTGCAGTCTCTTCCAAGAAATGCTGGTGTCACCGGTAGATATTTAGAGTGCACATGAGAAACAAGTTTGCTTTTAAGTTTATCTTATGGTCACACTATGTCTGGAGGGAAAATCTCTAGCTGAAATGTAAACTTAGGTAGCAGGTAAAAGATACATACATGTTCAGGTATTCATTTAGAGTACTGCTTTAAATTTTCAAAGTTTATTATTTTTAAGTTATTTTTTTATTTCTGCTTTGGTATTTGTTACTGCCTTAATTCTGGTAGCTTTAATCTTAATTTGTTCTTGTTTTCCTTCCCAGTTCCTCAAGTTGTAGAGTGAGGTTATTGTTATGGGATTTTTTTTTAAAGAAAAATAATTCTAAAGTCCTCAAATAATTAATTTTAAAATTTTGCTGGGATTACCAAGAATATGAACTTCACCTCGGGCCAGCCATAGCATTGTGAGAGTTTATTTTTGTTCCAGATTAAGCTTTAGCTTGGTACGTGACTTAGTTCTCCAAGTGCTGTGCGCAGTAATGCCTATATTAACATTCAGGAATGTCATTGTGTCACCAGAGATAGTCTCACTTTTCCGTACTTCATACCTGGAGTTCTGTTTCTGCTGTAGCATAGCTGATGTAGAAAACACCTAAGAGTCACCAGAACATTCTTTTAGAACCTATATCCTCACTGCCGCCTGGAATCCGTACAGGAACTAGAATTAAATGTTAAAAAACTAACTTTCAAAGACTATAGCTTAGCTATAATTTTTCCAATAATAAGAAATAAAAATTTCTTTCATCAGCTTTGAATTGAACCTCAAATTTTGTTTGAAAATTGTTAGAAATGCTTTAATCTTCAATACTTCAATGATCTATTTGAGATGTTGTAGGTAAACGAAAAAATACAATACAAAAAGGAGGTCTATCTTAATGAAGAATTCATTGGTGAGGCAAAGAAGTCAGTTCAAAGATTAGTCATTAAAAAGGGAAACATATCCGTGTGACTGATAGGAAAGCTTCGGAAATTAGATGAAATTTTGTAGAATCTAAAAAAGAAATCAAGGAGAATGCTAAAGCAATAGGTAAATGAGAAACTAACAGTAGTTTCATGTGTAATTAGGGAATTAAATTCTGTTGCTCAGCTCTTACAGGGAAAGTAATAAAGCTCTTAAGGCAGTGGATTTTGGAATGAGTATATGAAGTAACTGAATATATTAAAACAGAAACAACGCCTCCCATAATGTCTACTGCATAGCAAAGAAACAGTTGTTATATTTTTCTAGTATGTTTTAAATATTATTTGATATGTCAGAAATCCCAAATGGACACATCTGAGTTTCCATAGTCTGTTATTTAATTCTGACATTTTGGATAGATCACTTGCGTTCTTGTATTTTCAGGTTAAAAATAAAATCACATATCCTATGGAACTCAAACCAAAAACAAACTCAACTGCTACTGAGCTGATTCTGACTCTGAGTGTCCCTGTCGAACAGCATGGACTGCCGCTAGGGAGCAGTGTCACTGTGCTCCACATGGTGTCACCCCGAGTCCATATCTGCGTGACAACTCCTGCTGTTGGTTTCTGTGTTTTTAATTCTTGCCCATCTTGATTGAACTAAGCAGAAAAATCCTATGGACTGGCATTGTGAATTACATCTATTTAATACCTAGGACTTAGTAATATTATTATTAAGTAAACATATACATAAATTGTCAAAAAATAAATGAAAACTTTTAGAGTTAGGAGTTAAAATCTCCCAAAGTATCAATGCAATGAGAAATAGGCATAATGAACTTATCATATTATTTAAACTTATGGAAAAAGATTATACCAAGTAATGTTTTCTTTTATTTAAGAGAAGAGAACAGACAGCAATGGCAGAGTATATTTTGTCAATCATAACACTCGTATTACACAGTGGGAAGACCCCAGAAGTCAAGGGTAAGAACTTTCTATTTACCTCTGAAAGTTGGTGCCTTATTTCTGACTCAGTTATAAGCAGATCGAAGTTACATAGTCTCTTCTGAGAGGCCTTCACGCTCTATCTCTAAAGATAGAGTTGGCAGTCTTTTTACAATTTGCTACCATTTTTGGTCTTTCTTATTTTATATATAAAATAAGTGAGAAACAGTTATATTTTGTATTATATTAGAATATACGGTCACCTATTATGTCTCATTATTGCATTCAAATATCTGAATATCGCAAAATTCTCTTTTGATAGTTTATAGAATATTAATAGTTTTTTTAGAGAAGGTTGAGTGCTTTCAGATGAAAATTAAGTATCACTTGGTAGATTATTTGCACTTTCCCACATAGTATATCTGATTATAACTGTAATAACATTTTGGAAATAAAAATTACAGAGGAATTTTTATGCTTTATGTAAGGAGGGTGGGATGGGAGAAAAGTCTGAAAGGGAACGTTAGGGTCAGAGTATAGAAGCTTGAATGGGTGCCAGATGGAGGTGACCCATTAGAGTACTTTAAAGAACACTATTAATTTATAACTATCTTTTTGAAATACAGATCTGATAACAGTAGCATGGAATATAAGAGTAGGACTAGTATAAGACTGGAGGCAAGAAAACCAGTTAGGTAGCTGTTAGGAGAATTTAGTTCAGTGTTTAATAAACTGGAGTAAAGATGATGTTTGGTATTGAAGGTAGGTGTGAACTGGAAAGACTGCTAAGACAGAATGGGCACAGCTTGATTACCATAATCTGTTTAGAGTGGCACACAAGGAGTCCTGGTTGTACAAAAATGCTTGGCTGCCAGTGTTGGGAGAAAAATGCGGCAGTCTACTTTTGTAAAGATTTACAGCTATGGGGCAGTCTTACTCTAAGGCCACCACTAGTTGAAGCCTTCTTGATGGGAATCCATTTAAGTGATTGGGTAGATGAGGAACACAGGCATAAAGACAGAAGTGATGGTTGAGTTCAAGGTGCTTATAGTATGGTATTGTTGGAGCTGTTGGGTAAATGTAGGACAATTGTTTACAAGGTCAACAGTTCAAGCCCACCAGCTCCTATGTAAAAGAAAGATGGGGCTATCTACTTCTATAAAGATTTTCAGCCACGTGATAGTAGTAGGTAAGTAGTTAGTTCAGATAGAGATGTCGATGAAACCACTAAAGGCACTGCAAAGAATGGTTCCCTAGAAGTTTACGGCTACAATTACAGGCATCGTGATTTGATATTAGCAAAAAGAAACCTACTCTAAAATTTTTTGGTACTACTTTCTTATATATTTTGTAGTCAGTTAAATGAAAAACCTTTACCAGAAGGCTGGGAAATGAGATTCACTGTGGATGGAATTCCCTATTTTGTGGACCACAATAGAAGAGCAACTACCTATATAGATCCCCGCACAGGAAAATCAGCCTTGTAAGTTTTCTAAACAACAAATAGATTAAAAATGAAAACTGGTCCTCAGATTTTGATGTATAGATCTGAATTGGCAGGGAATGCAGCCTTTCTGTTTCTTGAGTCAGCTTGCCTGTAGGTCTCTTTCCACAAAATATTTTGTATTTCTATCTCTTATGAATATTTCAACTTAGCTTACATATTTGTTACCATCTGTTCACTGCCTGATGTCTGTGTTCTTTCATTCCTGTTATCTTTAAACTTTATACTTTCTACATAATAACATTTTCAAGCATATTGGAGATACTTGGAAATCATACCATTAAATATTAATTAAATTACAGAGATGATTTAAATAAGGCAACTAAATTATAAATATGACTTGTAATATCGATAACTAAAGCACTTCTTTGAGAAAAATGTATTGCTTTAAGGGCCTGGTTTAGAAAATAAAAAAGGCCTAAAATCAGTGATCTTATTTCTACCTTAAGACACTAGGAAATAAAGACTGAGTTAAACCCAAAGTTAGTAGGAAAAATAAGTAATAAAAAATTAAAGCAGGCTTTGTTCCTCCTCCTGCCTTGGTCTCCCTAGCAGCACCAACAACTGTCCGAGGAGCAGAGGATGGACAGAAGGCAGGCCTTTAGATCAAGGGCCTGGGGCTCGCGGGGCCACTGGGACAAGCCCTGGTACCACCGCAGGACTCGGAGCCATAGTAGAGTTCACCAGGGCTCTATTCTGGTGGTGTTTCATACACCTGCCTATAGGGGCTGCTCTAGAGAGAGACACTGTACTGATATGTAAATATATATAATATATGCGTGAGACATACTGACAGAATCTGTAAGCTAATAAAATTTAAGAAAAAGTTTTTAAAAAAATTAAAGCAGGAATTAATAATTTGAAATGAAACACTAGAGAAATTCAACCTAAAGGTTGGTTCTTGGAAAAGATAAATCCCCTAGTATACCTGAGGGAGAAAAAAGAACATTACCAATGTTAAAATGGCAGAGGGATATCACTATCGAATATACAGATATTAAAAAGTAGTGATATTTTAAACAACTTTGTCAATAAATTTGATGACTTGACTCAAACAAATTCCTTGAAGAAAAAAAGTGTGCTTGCTTCAGCACATATATTAAAATTAAAATTAGAATACAGAGAAGATTACCATGACTCCTGCGCAAGGATGACATGCAAATTCATGAAGCGTTCCATATTAGAGAAGAAAAAAAGCAGTATCTGGCAAAGCAACACAGTTATTAAAAAACTTTCATAAAATAGAAATAGAAACACTTCCCAACTCATTATTTTAGTCTCTTGAACTATATTAGATAGATAAGACAGCTAAATCCAATTCTTTTCCAGTTAGATCAACTCCCTTTAAAGAGAATCAGTTCCCTGCAGGGGGAGGGAGAGGGAAAAAATAAGGAGGTGATACCAAGGGCTCAAGTAGAAAGCAAATGTTTTAGGAATGATTAAGGCAACAAATGTACAGATGTGCTTGACATTCAGTGGGTGTATGTATGAATTGTGATGAGTTGTACGAGTCCCCAATAAAATGATTTTTAAAAAGGAGATTCCCTACAGTTGTAGCTCATTGGCCAGAATCTAGTCACATGGCCACAAAGGAAAGTGTAATCGTTTTTTCCTGAAGAGGAATCTGCCTAGTTAAATATCAAGGAGTTTGAATTAAGTACACAGAGAATGGATGTTGTGGTAGACAGCATTCTCAGAGATAGAAATTCTCTTTAAAAAAAAATCATTTTAGTGTGGGCTCTTACAGTTCTTATAACATTCCATACATCAATTGTATCAAGCATATTTGTACTTATGTTGCCATATGTACATCATTTCCAAAAGACCCTCTTTCTACATGAGCCCTTGGTAAAATCTCCTCCCCTTTCCTTTCCCTCCACCAGAAATTCACTCATTTACCTAATCTTGCAGGCTAACTGATTTGTATTAGATTTGGCTTACATTGAAGAAAATCCCTTAACAGTTATAGAAAGATAGAAACTTATTTCCCTCTGTTTCTTATAAATAAAAAATACTTTTGAGAAAATATTTTTTTGTTTTTAAAGGCTGTATAGGAATATGTATTAAGTAATGGATATTTTTGTATTTGTTAAGTAATGAGGGGTATGTGTCTGGATGCCCATACGTGTTTCTTTCAGTAATCTCTGACAAGCTGCTGCATACACCATGCTAACCATTGTTCTTCCTCAGAGACAATGGACCCCAGATAGCCTATGTTCGGGACTTCAAGGCAAAGGTTCAGTATTTCCGGTTCTGGTGTCAGGTTAGTATTAGGACTGGATTTTCTGTAACTCCTTTTCTTTATTTATACTACATAGTGATGGTGAAAATAGTTAGGTAACTGGTGACTACTGTTGTCTGGCAGAAAAAATTTGAAATCATTTGAATAAGAAAACATTACTCTTGTTTCTGCAGTACTCATTACTTGCAGATTGCAAAAATCTTCAAACATAAGACATTTTCTGGTGTGTAAATTGTAATGAATCCCTTTCATTTCTGATATTTGATATACATAGTAGCATTTTGATAAGTATTCAAAGTATTTTCCTCATGTGGTTAATTATTTGTGGGGTATAAACAAGGTTTCTGAATTAATGATTTCCCTATGAATATTTAATTTAAATGTAACTTAATTAAAAAGGAATATACTAATCAAAATGTTACTATGGTAAATATTTTTAAACTTCACATTCTTGTAATTAACTGGACCCAAACACACACGATGGATCTGAAGTAGTCTTTTGAAAATAAAATTAAGTACAGATTTACTTGGCCCATGCTAAGTAAGCCCATATGCATCTGATAACTTGTTTTCTTCTGTTTCTCGCATAGCTAGCTATTAAATAATCTGTCATTGGCATGAATGTTCACAAATGCATTTTAAAACTTTATTGGTTATAAATTCACATTCATAGTCATGCTTGATATTCTATGCAATGAAAAACGTAAATAAATTTTCCCCTTTTGATTCTTTTGATAGGCCATTTCAGTGGTAAAAATTGACATAAGTCCTTCTTGTATTTCAGCAACTGGCCATGCCTCAGCACATAAAGATTACGGTGACAAGAAAAACATTGTTCGAGGATTCCTTTCAGCAGGTACAATTTCAGTGAATTAAGAGTTTGCATTCTGACTTCCAGCCCAGGACTGCCTCCTGGTGCTGGCATTTTAATTTGAGTAGTTTGAAGTTCTTTGAGTTAGAGTCCTTGACTTTTTAAGTTCTATCTCATTGCCATCTATTTTAGTATTTACCATTTGGGAACATGCAAACAGATTTTTGCGCATGGGCATATATATATGTGTAAGGCATGTTTGTATTTTACTTAGTAAGAGGAAAAGGCTTAGTTTTTATATTCTCCACTACTTGCATTTTTTTCATTAAGCATGTTATACTAATTATAGGAAAGAATAATTAATTTTAACACTATTCAGAAGTAAATTATTTTTTCCTCTGAAATTGAGTTATTTACTTTTATTTAATGTGTGTTGTAGAAATCACTAATAGAACGATGAGGGCAGTGAATGTACAAGTGTGCTTTACACAATTGATGTATGTATGGATGGTGATAAGAGTTGTATGAGAGTGGGTAGGAAAGAGGGAACTAGTTAGAAGGAACTATATGTGACCTCCTCTCTGGGGGACGGACAACAGAAAAGTGGTTGAAGGGAGACGTCGGACAGGGCAAGATATGACAAAATAACAATTTATAAACTATCAAGGGCTCATGAGGGAGGAGGGAGCGGAAAAATGAGGACCTAATGCTGGGGATTTAAGTGGAGAGAAAATGTTTTGAGAATGATGAGGGCAATGAATGTACAAATGCGCTTTACACAATTGATGTGTGTATGGATTGTGATAAGAGTTGTATGAGCCCCCAGTAAAATGATTTTTTTAAAAAAAGAAATCACTAATAACCAACTGCTACTAAATTTGAATAATTTTATCGGGAAAATTTAAATGCCTAGTGAAAAAATATAGAATGTATAAACATTTATGTAATTGTTCATCCTTGCTTTTTGTCGAAGTGTGGAAATGATTCTTTATTATATAGCCCCTACGATACTATTAGGATAGCTGTACACAGTCACACTACCAGTGAGTCAATTCAACTCACAGCAACCCTTTATAGTATTTCTGAGGATTTGGTAGATGTCTTATACAAGCTGATGGCCTCATCTTTGTCTCATGGAGTGACTGGTGGGTTTGATCTGACCTTGTGATTTGTAGTCCAATACTTAACCAACAGAGCCACAAGTTCTCTGTGATAGTACTAGCTTTTACAAAACACTGAACTGAATGCAAGGGATCAAACCCACCAGGCACTCAGTAAGAGACTGATGAGGCTCTCTGCTCCCACAAAGATTTACAGCCTTGGAAACCCAAAGCAGGTAATCCCTTCCTACAGGATCACAATGAGTAGACATCAGCTGGATGTCAGAGAGTGAGTCACTGAGACAGGCTCTAGTGGAGCTTTTTCTTAGAATATAACTTGCTGATAGAAATATTCAAAAGATACAAAATGTGATTAAATTACCCTTTTATTTGGTAGTTAATAAGTCAAAAAGTATTGCTGTGCAACCTCATGTATGCACAGGTTTATATTTCATGCAGTATATTTTCAAACATGTCTTTGCAGTCTTTGGATGGCTATAAATTAGGTATTTCGGTAATTCATTTGTCTTAGCCTCATTAGAATGCTTTAAAAAAGAGAAGATACTTTCTGGGCGACAGGAAAAAGAAATGAAGTTAGAGCTAAAAATAATAAAACTTAACAACCCAAGTGGAAAGCTTGCCAAATCATTGAAGCTTTGCAATAAGTTTATAGGAATGCTGCTCCACATTGAAACAACAACAAAACAGTTCTAGAAGGAAGACTCAAATCTCAGGGAATGAAGCAACTGTGGCTGAAGTCCAGAACCCAGTGGAAGAAGATAAAAGTACCATTGGTGCAATAGTGACTGAAGTTGGGATCTCAAAGACTTCAGCATTTTCAATTTTAAGCAAACATCGGGGCCTCAGCAAGCTTTTCTCCTGGTTGGGTGCAAAAGGCATTGATTGCATAAACAGCTAAGCTAGATCCTAGGTGATCTTTCCATCAATCTTTTATGCAGGACCGAAGCTAACAAAGATGATTTTATGGGAAGAATCAAACCAGGTCTAAGTCTTGGATTTACCAATATAATAAAGTTCAGTCAAAACAGTGGCTTCTGAGGGGATCTGCTGAATCATTTAAATTCAAGGCAGAGAAGTCAGCTCATAAGGTTATGCTGTTTTTGAAATTACAAAGAGGTAATCTTGTTAGATTTTGCTTTTCACAAAGGACACAGGCCAATCATAGGAACTACTATGAAGACATTTTAAGAAAATGGAAAACTACACTAATGAGAAAAAGGCCAAGAAAATTGCATCAAGAAATTTTTATCTATCACAACAATGAACCTGCTCAGTCTTTGCTGATCGTATATAAGAATTTCCTTGGAAAATCTTATCCATCTACCCTACAGCCCTGATAGTGCACCTCCTGGCTTCCCCCGTCTCAAAACAGCAACAACAAACTCAGCATTTTCAGCACTCTTCAAGTCCCTTGGCCATGCCAAAACCATTTGATTGGTATAAATTAAACAGTACAGAATTCCTGCAGGAAGTATTAGAAGATAGAAACATCACCTTCAGAAGTGTATAGACCTAGGCAGAGAATTATAACTTCACATTTTGGTATTTTTGTTCAATAATAAGTCCTACGATTTTGCCACATTATATCTGTAGAAGAAAATATTTTCCATTTTGAAATTTTATATGTACAGTTCAGTTGCAGTTTTTAAAAATACATACTTTTATTGAGAGCTCTTACATGTCTTATCACAATCCATACATTCCTCCAGTGTGTAAGGCACATTTGCACATATGCTGCCATCATTTTCAAAGCATTCTTTACACTTGAGCCCCTGATATCAGCTACTAATTTCTTTCCCCTCCCTCCCCTACCCACCCTCCCTTACGAACTCTTGATACATTATAGATTATTATTTCCATATCTTACATCATTATCCGTTGCCCTACACCCACTTTTCTGTTATTCGTCCCCCTGGGAGGCGGTTCTAGATTGGTCCTTGTGATCGATACCCCCTTTATCCCCCCCACCATCCCCTAATCCATTCTGGTGTATCTACTCTCATTTCTCTCTTGTATGTGTATATCACATATCAATTCGTTGGTTTGAAGTTCAAATTGTTTCTACATCTTGGCTATTACTGGTGCTGTGATAATGAACATTGATGTTCATGTACCAATGTTGAAGATTCTGCTTTCAATTTTTCCGAGTATATACCTAGGAATGAGTCATGGGGTGGTTGTTTTAACTTTTTAAAGGCACTACCAATCTGTTATCCACAACAGCTGTACCATTTTCCATTCTCACCAGTAATGGATGAGTATTTCAATGGCTTCACATCCTCACCAATATCTGTTTTCTTCTCTTTTTGAGAAATATTTTTAGTATCATAGCCATCTTTTTAGAGGTGACGTGCTCTTTGAGGTTCTTATATGCATTGTTCTGATGACTAATGTAGAACAACTTTTTAGTGCCTGTTGGCTATTTAGTTAACCTCTTTTGGTAAATGAAGTCGTTTGCCAGTTTTTCTTTTAATTGGTCTGCTCATGGTTTAAGTAAAAATAATTAAATAGACTTTACATATTAAACCCTTATAGATAGATGATTTTCTGAAATTTTCTTCCATTTTGCAATTGGTTATTTAATTTGTTGCTTAAGTCCTTTGATAAAATTTAAAATTTTTGATAAGATCTGGTTCATCATCTGTTTTGTCTTTAGTTGCTCATGACCTTTATCTTTGACTTTTAAAGCCCAAAGAATTTTGCAGAAATGACAGGTGGTTCTAAAACAGTTGTTTAAAAATGTTACACTAAAAAAAAGTCACACTGGATTTGACATCCTTCAGCTAAATATGAAATAAAAAGTTTGAGAAATATTTTGCTACTTTGGAAAACTGATAAATCTGTGTCAAATTTTGCATCTGATTTTTTTCCCCCATCATTATTAGATAAAATTTCTCTGGGTAATATTTCTTTTGTTAACATAGACCAACTACTATGGGAGGGTTTGCAAGAGAAGAATTTGTATTGTTTATTTTCCTTCATATTATTGTTGTTAAAGCAAATTAAGATATTTTTAATCTGGAGACAATTCTGATTTTCATAGCATAGATACCCATCTGATGTAGTCATAGACTGTTATCATAGACACTATTTTCTTTGCACTTTTTGTTACAGCTGGAATGTTCTTAATTGACTTAGAATTTATAAAAAAGACCTGCTTAATGGGGATGAAAGCCGTAGGAAAAATGTAAATCTTGATATTTAAATGTGATAATTCATCTTAACCACTCCATAAAATAGTAGCGTTATATGCAGACCCTGTGAATCCCCTCACTCCACCCGCTAAGTGTAATGACACTTACAAATGTTCTCCTAACCTGATATTAAACTAATGATAAATTTTATATCCAGGAAGAAGTAAAATTATCTGTCCATTGTAGTTCATTTATAGACTTGTCCTTCACATATGATATTGATCAATTTGGCCATCTGTCTTTAGGCATAACCTTTTAGGAGGTGTGTTAGACAGGGTTCTCAAGAGAGATAAAACCAAATTGCTGATAATTTAATATATTTATAAAGATAATTATATATATAACAAGGAATGAACTGTTAAATCATATACAGTTAAATATATAATACAAGAAAGAAACAGTTAAATTATAAAGCACTACAAATGGCTCAA
>NW_022109491.1:22705857-22707994 GCF_000313985.2 Echinops telfairi | reverse complement strand
ATGATCCTTACACCTGATCCCTTCGACACCTCGTGGTTGCATAGGCTGGTGTGCTTCTTCCATGTGGGCTTTGTTGCTTCTGAGCAAAAAATATTCTTTTACATTTTTGTGTTATAGATAATGAGCTTCAGTCCCCAAGATCTGCGAAGACGTTTGTGGGTGATTTTTCCCGGAGAAGAAGGTTTAGATTATGGAGGTGTAGCAAGGTAGTTCCTTTCCTCCAAAGATATCGTTATACTTTGCCTGCAAGTATTATTTTCTCAGTCTTATATTTCAGAAAAATGAAAAGTAGCCACTTACTGCACCTTAATTATACAGCAGCTACAGAATTACACCTCTCTGAAGGACTGCTAATTGATTTCACCCATATCACTCATTTAATACTCAGATAAACCTCTTCATTACCCTTTTTATAGGGTTAATGACTCAGTTGAGGTGTACACTGCTGTGGGGTCTGTATGTAAGCTTTTTGTCATCTTAGCTATAAACCCGTGTTCAGATCACAAAAGTCTCCTCCTCCAGCTCACTGATGATATATTCATCTCCTAACTCAGATTAATGTACATGTGCTAAAAATATTAGAAAACAGTGGTATAAAATAGGAATTGGTAGTCAATTCTCTTTTCTTAAAATTGGAGCTTCTGATAAAAAACCTTAGGAAATAAACTCAAACACGAAATTGCTTTTTTTTCACCATAATTATACACACACAGCTTCAAAGTTTACATAGCATCAGGGCAGTTTGAAAAGGCAGGCTTTGGCATCAATGCTGGAATCAAATTTTTTTTACACTTAGAAGTATGAGCAAGGGCAAATTTCTTCATCTGTAAAACAAGAATAGTAATATCTACCATGCTGTAATTATTGTGAAGATTAGAAATATTTTATTAGTGGTCTGGTTTAGAGGCTGAGTATCAATGTGCTCATTAACTACATCTTATTAGCTCTTATTTATATTTCTTTATTTCAAAATTCAAATGAACCCGTTCCCAAAATGCTCAGAGTAATCATAGGCAAATAGTAACATAAGCCAAATCTTCCAATTTTGTACGAGTTAAATACTCAGTACAAGATAGTTAATCAAAAAATAGTATAAAGTAGTGTTCTTGTTGGAAGCCATGAACTCAAAGGAAAAGAGATCTAGACACAGGTTGACACCACATCTACTGTCCCAAATCCATTCTGTCTTCTGTTCTACCAGACCCCCACCCATGTTACACAGTTAGAAACCATCATCTTACATTAGTTTTAATTTAAGTAAGACCTTGGTTGCAATGGCACTTGATGAGGATCACTATGCTCACTTATAATCCACTGCCATTGATTTGATTTGCCCCCAAAGCATACAACAGAACTAAGCTGTAGGAACATCTTTCTCAGCAGAGTGATTGGTGTATTTAAATTGCTGGCCTGTCCACTAGCAGTCTAATACTTTACCCTTAGGGTTTAGTAATACGGAAGGGGCTCTGAAAAATTTAGGAAAATATTAAAAGAAAATGGTAATGAAATTTATCAATGAACTTTTTGAAGATCCCTTCATATTAGACTCACATCAGATGCTCTCATCAAATGGTTTGATACGGAATTTTAAAGTTATATATGGTTATTTCACTGATTCTAAGACTAATAATTTCAAAATTATGAAATTGGAATGCGCCATAAAATTATAATTGGAAACTTGTTTTAGTGGTTCACCAAATAATGGTGCATTTCATGTCTTAGATTCTTTGAAATATAATACGGTAACGGTGTATATGTCATTTTTGAAATGTGAATTTAAACAAAATTAGTAAAAAATCTAAATGGAAGTAGAAAACTATTACCAGCTAAGGAATATAGGTTCTTTGAAATTGAGTAGCACTGCTTTTTAAATTTTTAGCATGATTACTCACAGGATTTTTTACCCAAAGTTTTCTTTTGATTTCAGAGAATGGTTCTTTCTTTTGTCGCATGAGGTGCTGAACCCAATGTACTGCCTGTTTGAATATGCAGGGAAGGATAACTACTGTTTGCAGATCAACCCTGCTTCTTACATCAATCCAGATCACCTGAAATATTTTCGTTTTATTGGCAGGTTTATTGCCATGGTAAGTGCAGGTGGAGACGTGTGTGTGTGTGTGTGTGTGTGTGTGTGTGT
>NW_022109491.1:22703526-22705704 GCF_000313985.2 Echinops telfairi | reverse complement strand
AGAACTCATTGAATATTTCTAAATAAAATGACTCCTATTAAATTACAACACAATAATTATTCTAACTGCTCATATTTTTTTGTGTGTATAGGCGCTATTCCATGGAAAATTCATAGATACGGGCTTTTCTTTGCCCTTCTACAAGCGGATCTTAAACAAACCAGTTGGACTCAAGGATTTAGAGTCTATTGATCCAGAATTTTATAATTCTCTCATCTGGGTTAAGTGAGTTATCCTTGTTTTCATATAATTTCTCAAAATATCGTTTATATGCCTTCATTATGTAATTTTTAATTTATCCAATGTAAGCATGTAATTGGGTTATAGGATTTAAATTGATACATGTATGAAACCTGTGTTGTTCAAATATGAATTTACAGAAATATACCTAGGTACTTAGCCCAAAATATTGATTTTTGAAGTATAATTATCTAGTTTTCTTATTAGTTTTATTTTATAGCTTAGTATAATTTAAGGACATAGACCTTTAAGTTATGATTGAACATAACAAATGCATTGATTTTAATTTTGCAGAGAAAACAATATTGAAGAATGTGGTTTGGAAATGTACTTCTCAGTTGACAAAGAAATTCTAGGTGAAATTAAGAGTCATGATTTGAAACCCAATGGTGGCAATATTCTTGTAACAGAAGAAAATAAAGAGGAATACATCAGGTGAGAGAGAATCCTTTAGACCTACTTTAGTCATTCTCTTGGACCACAGCATATCTAGTAACACAGGGGATCTTCACATAGTTTATGAAATAATAGAATTAGAAGATAGTGGAATTTTTCCACGAACTTTTTGAAGGTCCCTTTTAATTAATGGACAGTATTTTAAGAGTAACATTTGCCCTTGTACTAATTCTCAGAATGGATTTGTGTATTATTATGTGATCATTTTATATGATAAATCATTTTCCACCAAATAATTGCATGGAGAGATGAAAAGGAAATGAGCTATGCAAGGTCAAAAGAGAAGGAACATTATTTCGGTTAGATGTTAGCAAAGACAAGGAGTTGGGGGTGGGGTGTTTGGGTTTTTGAACCTTGACTCTTGGGAAGGATTCAATTTTGTAGAAATAGGAAAAGTTTTAATTAGTTCATTCTCCTGTTTTTTTCTATGTACCAATAGTACTCGGAAGAGGATCATTCAAGGTTACAGGAAAATAAAGGCTGTTACTATGTTTCTCAATATTATCTATTGAAATACAGCTACTTCTTACTTATGAAGTATCTTACTACCACATAATACCAGATTTCACTTAGAAAACTATTCACGTGAGAAATAAAGAGTGGGAACATCACCTTTTTGGAAAGGAGAAAACCACTTGTCCACTTGAGTTTTTCTCATAGCGCTGTCCTTGTAAGCTGTGTTCAACCTCACAACAGTTTCGGTGGCATTTTCCTGAGCGGGAAGAAAATGTCACAGCCACATGCTGCTTTCTTAAATTGGCCATCACAAAAAATGAGGTTCAAGGGAAACGGCTTTTAGAAAAAAGTCACTTTAACCATGTGACGCTACTGGGTGCACTAACTCAGAGCAAGTTGCTCGGTGCTTGCCTAAAAAAGTGCATTTTAAAAAAGCTCCACCCAGCTGAGCTTTTCTTCGCGATTTTTGGTTGGTTGGTTGGTTGTTTTTTTTGGGAGGGTGTACTCTCGTTCCACAGTTTGGATATCCATTCTCCTGTACATTTTGATTGTTTCCCTGTTTGGAACTATAAGTAAAACTTCTGTGACCACTTCTGTTGTTTCTTTAGGAACATACGTTTGTATTTCTCTTGAGTACAATACCCACGAATGGAACTGGTAGTTTGTAAAGTAAGCAAGGTTTCAGAGTGGTTGTATAGCATTTTGAAGTCCCACAGCTGTGTATGAGAGTTGTTTCACAGCGTTGTCATTGTGAGTTCATTATGGTTTCAGTTTGAAGATACTCTTGTTAAGAGTCTGTTCAAATCTTGTGTCTGTTTTGTGTTTTATTACTGATTTGTGGTCATTGTCTATGTGTTCCGAATAATTAGTTGGTTGTTTTTGAAGATCTGAACTCATTAAGTAAATTGAGCAGCTAGTACCTACCCCCATATTTTCTTTATACCTCATGATTTACAAAAAACTCGTGTACGAGTTGGTTTTTAGCTATATTTTTACTTACATGAGGGGTGCCAAACCCCCCCCCCC
>NW_022109491.1:22692619-22703426 GCF_000313985.2 Echinops telfairi | reverse complement strand
CCCAGGTGAGCATTGAGCAGCTCACTTTGGGCTAGTGCACCCAGTCTCCTGAACAGGTTCTCTGGTCACAGTGAGCTTTTTCTAACCGTGTACCCTGAGCCTCGTTTTTGTGACGGCTGGTTTAAGAGAACAGTGTGCGCCTGTGAAATGTTGTTTACTTCTCAGGAAAAATGTCACAGAAACTGTTGTGTTGAACACAACTTACAAGGACAGCGCTATGGGGAAAACTCAAGTGTACAAGTGGTTTTCTTGTTTCAAAAAAGGTGAAGTATCAATTGATGACAAGCCTCATTCTTGATATCCGTTAACTTCCTGAACAGAAGAAAATGTGCACTCATAGTGCATAAGAGTGTGTGATAAAAAAGGCCTGATTTGTGGTAGACGGGGATGGGTTTTGCCACCATGACAATGTACCTGCTCACACAGTGTGCCAGTTTTTGGCAAACATCAGCATGTATCTTTTGCCCCACACAACTTACTCATCTGACTTCACCCCATGCGACTTCTTTTTGTTTCTGAGAATGAAGAGTGACATGTAAAGACTGTGATTTGACATCGTTGAGGAAAAAACGAGGGAGGTGCTGTTAGCTATCCATAGCCGAGTTTCAAATGTATTAAGTTTAATGGGGAGTACTTTGAAGGTGATAAGGCTGTTTAGTTAAAAAAAAAATATACATAGCTTTGAGGGTGGGGGGGATTGTGGGTTTGTTTAGGGTAGCCCTTCATATTTCTACCGTATCTGCCCCTCTTCATTTTTTAAATCACAGATTCATTTTTCCATCTGGAATAATTTCCCTTCAGAATAACTTTATCATTTCTTAGTATGCATCTGCTGGCAGCTAATTACTCTCAATTTTACCTGAAAACATATTTATTTTTACCTTACATTTTGAAGGATATTTTTACTAGATCTAGGTTAATGGTGTGTTTTTATTCCCTTACTGTAATGTGTGGGAATGTTTTTCCCCAACGTTTCCTTTTCACAAGGTCATTCTATTGTCGATGTCCATGTTTTTTAATAATGTGAGCCATTGTCTTTGCTATTGTTATGAATGAAATATATATTTTTTTATTTCTGAAATTTAAAATTTTAGATTTTAACTATTTGACCATGATGTGCGTGTGATTGCTTTTATATTTAACTTTATACATGTTCCTTTTGCTTCACTTCCTCTTGGCATTATTTTCTTTACTTCAGAGATTTTAATTATACATAAATTTAACCTGTACTGTTACCCTACAGTTTTCAGGTACTCTGTTCATTTTTTTTCTTTTCCAGTCCTTTTTCTCTGAGCTTCACTTTGGATAATTTTGATTGGCCTACTTTTGAATTCACTGATTGTTTCTTTTGCTGTATCCTCAGCTTCTTAGCACAGCCATTTCATTCTTAAGATTTAAATACATTTAAAAATAACTCCTTTTAAGTCATTGCTAAATGCAAAGTGAATTATCAGTGGATCTTAAGGCATTTCCTTAATTATGAGCTACATTTTTCTGATGCTTGTGTATAGAGTTTGTGGGTGTTTTTTTTTTAATGATACTTAATAGTGATCCCAAAGTTTTTTCTTCGTCAAAGGGCACTGAGTTTATTTGCTTGTTTGTTTTTTACCTGGCAGATATTTTAAATCAAGATCAGATCTCTTGAATTCTGTGGAAAATTTTTTGCCCTAAGTCCTGCATCATAACATTGCATGGTCCTCTGACTTCCTGATGGAAAACTCAGTGTGAGCCCCTTTAACGTTGTGAGAGAGGGGCTCTCGAATTCTTTCTTGCAGGTTAGGTTGCTGCTTACATTTCTGCTGATGTATTTAGCTTTCCAGTTGTTGCTTTCTATAGAATTTTTTTTTAATCTCTCATTTTTTCTACTGTTGAGTCAGTTATAACATCATTCTACACATGTAATTTAGGAAAGAGTGAGGATTTTAGATGCACATTTGGGGCTCCTTCTGGAAATTTCCCCACAACTACCTGGCAGCTTTATACTCCCAACCTAGTAAGACTCTTACTTTCGAGTTTAGCCCTATTCCCCTATGTTTTGGGTACACTGGAAAGTACCTTCTGGTAAAAAAAAAGTATTACATAGGGATCAGTTCTACCATGCTAATATTCCTATCCGGGTCTCATCACCTCCAGTTTCTACTCGCTCTTTGTTTTTCTCTGATGTCTTCAACTAGTCATTTTTAATAACTTTCCTAGAGTTCATAATTGTTATCTCTAGGAGGAGTACACTAATAGACTGCTATTTCCCAGACATTTAGAGACTTCCGCTGCTGTTAATTGCGACTCAGCGATACTGTTGGGCAAATTCAAATTGCTCCTTAGGGTTTTCTAGGCTGAGAATACTATTAGAAGCCTCCTCTTTCTCCCATGGAGTGTCTCTCATCCCAAACACTGAACACACTGTTCCAGGAGTGCTCCTGAGTTTTAAAAATAGTGTACAGTATTGTAGGGCTTTAAAAGATGTCATAAGTTGTTGAGTAATCACACTTCCTAAAGTATACATTTCTTGCACTAAAATTTTTGAGAAATAGTCTACAGCAAAATGAAAAAAAAATCAGTTTAACTCTTTTTAAGATGTGTACTCTGGGCATTTTTAAAAGATTTTTTTAAAGCGCAAAGTTAAAATTTGGAACATTTGATGTGCCTGTTTGATCTTTAAAATGTAATCATGGTGTTTATGATTTTAAAAAGAGATCCATATTCTTAGAGATAATAGTCTGAAATATTTTTTATATCGAGGGAATGAGTAGTGCCATAAATGGAACACAATTATCCTGTGTTGAAGCTGGGAGATTTGTACATTGAGCTCATCATGTTATCTTTTATACCTTTGTTTAAATTTAAAAAAATTATTTTACATACAGTTTAACAGGAAAAACAAACTTTCTGATAGATCTCTTTTACTTTTATTCCTAGAATGGTAGCGGAGTGGAGGCTGTCTCGAGGTGTTGAAGAACAGACACAAGCTTTCTTTGAGGGCTTTAATGAAATACTTCCTCAGCAGTATCTGCAGTACTTTGATGCAAAAGAACTAGAGGTAGCACATTTTGTTTTTTCATCTTTTCCTGTAGTATGCTGATAAATAATGCCTTCTCGTGCCATCAGTAATATTTTTGCTGTCAGAATGTTTTTGAGCATTCCAGTGTTTAAAAAGACGGACATCTCTATGATGAATGATGTATGACATTCCTCACATAGAAATTCAACTATGAGTAATGTAACTACAAGTCTTGACGCAGGTGACAAACTGAGACCTCCTGAATAGTGTTTTTTGCTCTTGCATTTTTAGTAATTTGTGTATTTTGTAGCTGTGTTTAATTTTAATACTTATGTACATTTTCACCCTTTTTTCATTTTTATATAGGCTTTAGAATTACAAATTGTCCATTTTCCTCCCTACAGGTTCTTTTATGTGGAATGCAGGAAATTGATTTGAATGATTGGCAGAGACATGCCATCTACCGTCATTACACAAGGACAAGCAAGCAAATCATATGGTTCTGGCAGGTTTGTTAATCTGTTTCTTTCTCTTTTTTGTTAATTATGCAAAGGCATTCGACTGTTTGGATCAAAGCAAATTATCGGTAACATGACAAAGAATGAGAATTCCAGAACACTGAATTATGCTCCTTTGAAAATTGAAAATAAACAGTTTGAGTAATTATTTTTACAAAGAAAAGTCATTTCATAAAGATTTTTCAGCTTATTAGAATTAGCATAACTATTTTCAGTCGTGAACTGAAGCTTTTTCTTTGATGGGTAATATTTTGCTTCAGTTTCTTCCAGAAGCAGTTGTCTCAACGTGAGTGTAGTCAATATTGATTTGGAAGGTTGGTGTAAAAGTCTTTATGGATATGGTAAAAATTATATATAATAAAGTTTCCATTTTTCAATATTTTAAATTGTGTGGTTTGGTGACATTATATTCACCACATCGTACAACCATAACCACAATCAATTTTCAACTTTTTATCACCCCAAACAGAAACTGCACCAATTAACAGGTAGCTCTCCACTCTCCTTTTCCCCAACTCCTGGCAACTACTTATCTACTATTGTCTCTATGCATTTGTCCTTTTGAGATACCTTACATAATAGGATCATAAAGTATTTATCCTCCTGTTCCTGATTTATTTTAATTAGCATAATATTTTCGAGCTTTCATCTCAACAATTGTTAATCTGTTTCTATTGGAAGACATGTTTTTTAGAACTATATGTCACATAGAAAATGAATCACAACAAAATGTATGAATGTACACTGGCAGCACAACCCCTACTATGTATTACATAAATAAATTATACTGATTTTAATAGCCTCTTAAGATTGTTGCCAAGTAAGCAAACACACTTTCTCCTTATGTCCAAAATATGACAGTGCCCCAAAAGACACAATGCACCTACTTAATCTAAATGATTTAGAAATAATTAGAAGTGTCTAACTAGAAGTGTGGGATTCATCATTCATACCTCATTAAGAGTTAGGTAATGTTAACAAGGGAAAATTTAGATCTAGTTTGCATTCACTTAAGTAACTCAAAAGATAAACTGAACTTCTTTAACAAATAGGGTTAGCATTTTAAAAATAATAGTAGTTTAGTAGAATAAAAATTGTTCTTTACAAAAATATCTGACAGCCAAAAGAATTGTGCTATAGAAGTGCGCTGTAGCTTAGAACGCGTCTTCTAGAAACCTAATATTTGAGTCAAAGTGGTAAAAGCCACATAAACCCAACTGTTCCTGCCTGTCCCCAAACCTCAAGGACAATGAAGGAAGGTTGGATATGGGTTAGCAGTCTATAGATTTGATTTGTTTATGCACCAAAAGTCCATTCTGAATGTCCTATTGGACCGATAGTCTTTGTTTGCTTGAGCAGCACATACACTAAAATTGGGCCAATAGTCTAAGGAGTGAAGAGAAGAGCTAATGTTGAGACTGCATGAGAAGGCTGCTCTTGGGCCTGGTGTCCTTCTTTAGCCTCTTGTAAGGGTGTGGTCCTAAGATATGCGTAGGGAAAGGCTGGTGGGGCTTGGACAAACAGTGTTAGGTGCCATTATATCTAGAGTAGTTTACCTGACACCAGGGCGTCTGTTTTAAATTTGAAATGTTATCTCTTTCTGGTTTAATATGGTAAACATATGACCTCTTAAAATGTACTTTTCATAGCTTGTTAAAGAAATCGATAATGAAAAGAGAATGAGACTTCTGCAGTTTGTTACTGGAACCTGTCGATTGCCAGTGGGAGGATTTGCTGACCTCATGGGTATGTACACAGGATCACCTTTCCTATGGAGACACGTGTTTATTCCACTGCTGTGCTAATGAACATTACAGAACTAACAGACAAGTAGAAACTGTTTGAACCACGGGCTATCGCTCACATTTCAATTTCTGTAACATTTCCTGTTACTTTGCAATTACTGCAGTACCTGTGAGTGATTAAGCTATGTTGTATTAAAGTGACTATGAGAATATTTATTTTGTGACGTTAAAAATAAGTAAATTCATAAACAGTCACGGAAACCCACACGGTTAAATATATATATTTATATATATAATACTATATATATAAAAATAAATATATATAGTATTACAAGCGAAGGCATAGCAGAAATAAAAGCAGTAAGACATCCTTGTATCACTTGCAGAGCTAAAACAGAGTTTCCATGTTATCAAAACAAAGTAATTTGGATATTAATTGGAGGATAGTGGAAGCTATGAAAACAGCTTTGAACAGAATTGCTAAAGCAGCACTTTAGGAAGACTTCATAGCAAGGTATAAATTGGGTAGATTAAAAGATGTGGAGAGTCTGGAGATAGAAATAAATTATTACAGCATGATGAGATCCTGATCTTAGGAAATGAAGTGGAAACTAAAAAGAATAAATACTGGGAAAGTTCTATAGGAAGAAATAAGTAAAAAATAATACTTGGTTTGGAAAATGGGTGGCATATAAAGGAGGACTGTCCAAGAGAACTCCCAAGTTACGAGACAGAAAGGGTGCAGGGGAGGAGGAGATCTCAGATCCTACTCAGAGTTCAAGGTGAATGCAGACCAGTAGAAAGTCCCAGGGGGCAGTTGTATAGTTGGGACTAATGTACCAGTAAGAGGTCGTGGGAAATGTTATAGACATCATAACAGCAGTGACTTGAAGCTGTGGGAAGGAGTTCTTTTGTACACAATAGAAGACAAGAGTACAGCATGTTTGCTTACACACATCTAATTTAGATATTTGCCAGGAGTATCCTGGAGACTTCAGAGTAAAGAAGAGATAATAAAGTAGTATAGTCTTTCAGAAGCTAATATACATAGACGGGAATTTTGTACCCAGTACTGTACTATAGAAGTCCTAGAGAGGGGACAATGAATGTACAAATGCGCTTTACACAAGTGATGTATGTATGGATTGTGATAAGAGTTGTATGAGCCCCCAATAAAATGATTTTTAAAAATAAAGTGGTAAAAAATTTTTAAAAAAGAAGTCCTAGAGAAGACAGTTTCTGAAGATGATGAATACACTTTAATTTGAGGAAGGACAAAAAGAAAACAAAACATTTATTTTGGAGGTTAGGGAGGAAAATAGCAGTGAAAAAAATTGGTACAAGTGTCTCAATACTAACTGTAAATCTAATCACTGAAAAGACAAAAACTAGATCTGCTCTTTTAAATAGTAATTGGGGTTGAATAAGGCTGTCTAAGCACACACAGAAGGTTACTGCTGAAAAGTAGAGCCAAGGTGATTTCAGACTTTAAAAGGCCTCTGGTTTAACCTTCCACCCAGTGAAAAGTCAAGACTAATGCTTATAATTCTTTGTGATTTTCTATGAAACTGATAGACGAAATAACTTCTAGGTTTCTTTTTTTTTTTTTTTAATCATTTTATTGGGGGAACTTCTAGGGTTTCTGAGTCCTGTTGGTGTAGTGGTTACGTGTTGAGCTGCGATCTTTAATAGTCAGTAGTTGGAAACCTCTCGTAGCTCACGCCCAGCTTTGTACTCACATAAAACAGTCAAGAGTGTCGGAAAACCACAAGGGAAGCACTATGAGTCAACATTGACTTGATGGGAGGGAGAGGTTATAGATTCTAAAGTATGTAGCCTAAGGTAGGGGGAGAAAAGGGGAACCAGTCACAATGATCTATGTATAAACACTACCCCAACCCCCACCCCCGGGTGATGAACAACAGAAATATGGGTGAAGTGAGACAG
Organism: Echinops telfairi; assembly: GCF_000313985.2. Taxonomy (NCBI): domain Eukaryota; kingdom Metazoa; phylum Chordata; class Mammalia; order Afrosoricida; family Tenrecidae; genus Echinops; species Echinops telfairi. The sequence continues at coordinate 22,696,218 of NW_022109491.1, read as the reverse complement.
CAGATGGTGTAAGATACGAAAATAATAATTTATAATTTATCAAGGGTTCATGAGGGTAGGATGGTTGGGAGAGGGGAAAAAAGCTAATACTAAGGGCTCAAGTAGAAGGAAAATGTGCTTGACTCAACGGATGTATTGTTGTAAGAGCTGTAAGTGTTCTCAATAAAATGATTTATTAAAATAAAAGAAAATATGTGGCCTAATTATAAAACAAAGGAGAAATTAATAATTTGTAATGAAATTTATTTCGGTACATGACTATTTGGGAACAGCTATACTAGAAGATATAATCAAGTAAACAGATACTTATTCCTGCTTATTATGAAAATGTTTGAGTTTAAGATAAGATCATAGCCATTCTGTGTAAAAGTAAGAAAACTAGAAAATAGCAGACCTATAAAATGAATTAAAGAAAATAGACCTAAGTATTTATATAACAGACTTAAATATTGATAATGGGAGTATGTAGCATGAATGAAGTAGGAATACTACATCTGCCAAAATAAATCATAAACTGTCAAAGAGAAGAAAAATTAGGTAATATATGTTTAAAAGGGTAGGGTCAAAATAACTCCCAGTGCTGTGATACTGGTTTGGAGTAGTGATGAATGCATACAAGTATGTTATAAAATGCATTGTCATAAATCAAGACTTTAAAAGGCCTAGAGGCCATATCACTTGAAAGGTGGCTGAGAATAGAAATATAGATCAACTGTCCACACAGAAGCTATGTGATAGACTGGTGATTCTCAACCTGTGGGTTGTGACCCCTTTGGGGTCGCCTGATTCATGACAGTAGCAGAATTACAGTGAGGAAGTAGCAACGAAAATCATTGTATGATTGGGGGATCAGCACAACATGAGGAACTATATGAAAGGGTCGTGGCATTAGGAAGGTTGAGAACCACTGTAATAGACCTTTAGAGACAGTGTTGGAGTAAGACTGAAAACACAAAGCCTAAAAAATAATTTCACAGGGGGCGAAGTAGCAACGATGAAAAATACAACTTTCCTCTAGTTCCTAAATGTTTCCTCCCCGCTCCCACTACCATGACTCGAATTCTACCTAGCAAGTCTGGCTAGACCAGAGGATGTACTACACTGGTACAGATAGGAACTGGAAATACAGGGAGTCCAGGGCAGATGATCCCTACAGGACCAGTGGTGTGAGTGGGAGGGTAGAGGGAGAATGGGTTGGAAAGAGGGAACCGATTACAAGGAACTATATGTGACCTCCTCCCTGGGGGATGGACAACAGAAAAGTGGGTGAAGGGAGATGTCAGACAGGGCAAGATATGACAAAATAATAATTTATAAATTATCAAGGGCTCATGAGGGAGGGGGAGGGAGGGAAAAAATGAGGACCTAATGCCCAGGGGTGCTTAAGTGGAGAGGAAGTGTTTTGAGAATGATGAGGGCAATGAATGTACAAATGTGCTTTACACAATTGATGTATGTATGGATTGTGATAAGAGTTGTATGAGCCCCTAATAAAATGATTAAAAAATAATAATTTCAGTATATAATTTTTTACAACTAGTTTTAAAATGATTTTATGCTCCATAATATTTTTGGAAGTATTAAGAATGATAATCGATGTATTTGTAAAACAGCCTTATTAATGAAATCCTATAAATTCATTTCCTTTCATAATGTTTCTGATATTTAATATCTGATTTTAAGTCTGTTAAAACCAGAAGCATCTCTGTTAATAGTCACACTTTTGAATTAAACTCCTTTTCAACTGTATGGTTAAAGAAGTATCAAGTAGAGAGAATTAATTATTAAATATTTTCAAGCGTTATTAATCATTTTAAACTTCATACTGAAGAAATAATAAACTCTTATGCTATTGGACTTTTTACATAACTGTTTAAAACACACAAACCCTTGGAAGAAAGACCTACTTTGAAAATAATGAACAGTTCCTTTGACACACGAGGTAGCTATTGAGTTGATTTACTGGCATTTAGCTTCCACTTTAAAAGATTTTAACAATTCTCTACCTAAATCAAGTATTTTTGTGTAAGAGTGGATTTTGGTTTCGCTGTTGTGTTTACACCTACTAAATTATAGTTTTTGTGTGTTCTCTATAAGTTACTAATAATCATTGTATTGGATTCTAGCTGTGGAATGGTGTCTAAAGCTTCATTTTCTTACCTTGGCTGTGCTTTAAGCTAATGCATCATTCTAAAATTCAGCGCCTAACAGAATTAACCCGGCACCACCCTCAGAGTTTCCAACTCAATAATTTAAAGTGAGCTTTCTCATTCTAAGAAATTCCTTATGATGCTGATACTACTGGATTAGGAACCACAGTTTGAAAACCACTGGGTTGACCTAACTACAGTTTATTTTTTATTTCTATATATTTATAGGAAGCAATGGACCACAGAAGTTTTGCATTGAAAAAGTGGGGAAAGAAAACTGGTTACCCAGAAGTCATACTTGGTAAGTAAATTTAGAAAGTGAAAGTAGAAAGCCCTTTTCCAGATACCCTATAGGTATTAAAACTTGTTAGATATTAGAAATCAAATATATTTAACAGTATCAATTTATTTTTAACTGCTTTATTGAGGCTTCCTTTATATATTGGAGTCCTGGTGGCATAGTGGTTACACATAGGACTGCTGCCTGCAAGGCCAGTTTTGAAACTACCAGCTACTCTGAGGGAGAGGGGGGAAGCTTTCTACTCCCATCCAAGAGTTAGTCTTGGCCACCCCCAGGGGCTCTTCTATCCGGTCAGAATTGATTTACTGACAGCGAGTTTGGGTTTGTTTAGATATTTACCTATTTTACATATATAATTCAGTGATTTGTAGATCTACAGAGTAGTACAACCATCATCACAATCCACTTAGAGCATTTTATCACTCCAAATGATACCTTGTCCTCATTGCCAGTGATTCTTGTTTTTTTAGCCCTGAATTTTTTAAAATGTGGCATGTGGAAAATTAACTTTTTTCTGAATGCAGCGAGGAAATCAAAGTTGAAATTAGCTGTTAGAATTACTTTATTGAATAAGCAAATGTGGTGAAGAAGAACAAATCAGCCTGTGTGATCGCGAGGTGTCGAAGGGATCACTGAAGACAAATGGGCACATAAGCAAATGTGGAGAAGAAAGCTGATGGTGCCCTTCTATCAAAAAGTAGTGTCTGGGGTTTTAAAGGCTTGAAGGTAATCAAGTGGCCATCAAGCTCAGAAGCAACAAAGCCCACATGGAAGCAGCACACCAGCCCATGCTATCAGACGGTGTTGAAGGGATCAGGCATAAGGCATCATCAGAACAAAAAATCTTACCATTGTGAATGATGGGGGGAGTGCGGAGTGCAGACCCAAAGCCCATTAGTAGACCACTGGAGATCCCAATGCAGAGGGGTCTTGGGGAGGAGGCGAGCCAGTCAGGGTGCGATGTAGCAACAACGAAGAATGCAACTTTCCTCTAGTTCCTAAATGTTTCCTCCCCGCTCCCATTATCATGACTCTAATTCTACCTAGCAAGTCTGGCTAGACCAGAGGAGGTACTCTGGTACAGATAGGCACTGGAAATACAGGGAATCCAGGGCAGATGATCCCTACAGGACCAGTGGTGTGAGTGG
>NW_022109491.1:22679202-22692352 GCF_000313985.2 Echinops telfairi | reverse complement strand
ATGTACAAATGCGCTTTACACAATTGATGTATGTATGGATTGTGATAAGAGTTGTATGAGCCCCTAATAAAATGATTTAAAAAGAAAATAATTACTTTATAACGTGGTCATTACAAATATTATTTTCCCATTGTAAATACAGCTTAACCACATTTCCAAAAAGGTAGAGTATTAAAGCAAATCCCAATCTTACTTTAAACACAATAATATGTTATACTTTGAACTGATATCAACAGTATTTGAAGTTTATTTTGTGAAACATTTTAATTGTCTATGAACCTTGCTCTTTTTACTAATTATCTTTTTAAAAATTGTATGCATAAACAGACATGAGTTTTAAATAGTACTTTGTGGAGACATAATCCACATATGATAAAACTCATGTTCATGCCTGTCTACCCTGCAGCCCAGTATTTCCTAAAGTGAGTAAGACCTCCCCTGGGAACTGATGGAACAATCCAGTGGGGCTACAAACGCTAATAATATCTACTCTTTATCCTGGATTGTAGGCTTTTATAGTACAAAAGTTTTTAACTACTGGTACGAGTGATTTTTTTGTTTTCTGGAAAGCTGTGGTTGGTTTGGAAGGCTGTGCTCTAACCTGTTGCTTCCTCTTCCCTCCCGTCCTCTCTAGTAACCACTAAAGACTGTTGTTTTGGATATGAAAGTATAATAGTGACCTCATACAGTATTTGTCCTTTGGTGTTTGAGTAACTTTATCCAGTACAATATCCTCCCAATCCATCCATGTCATGAGCTGTTTCACAGTTTCATCCCTCTGAGTATTGCTTTAGCTGTCTTCCAAAATTCTCATTTGTTTCAGTCCTTCTTTAATTACCCAGTGCTTTTTAAACAGCGTTTTATCCAAGTTCCACGGTTTTGATTTTTCCTTAGTCTTAATTGCTGGCGTCCAATTTCACAACATTGTGATTTGAGAGGATAGTTTATGAAATGTCATTATTTTAAAGTGTATTAAAGGTTGCTTGCTGTGCTATCTATACTAGAAAAGAATGGATGTTGTGCTCTTTGGTGGAGTGCTCTGCATATGTCTAAGAGATCAAGTTGATCGTGCTTAGTTCTGTATCTTTGTTGTTTCTTTCTAGCTGTTTTGTCCTTCCTGGAGAGTGGTGTGTTGAAGTCTCCTAGTATTGTAGTGTCGTCTATTTCTCTCATCAAATCTATGAGTTTGATGAATGTAGTGGAAGGTCTTTCATCGAGCACCTGGGCATTTATTAGTTACATTTTCTCATTCAGGTTCCCCTTTGATCATTACTGTCCTTATTTGTTTCACATAGTGGATTTTGCTTTGAAGTCTATTTTATAAAACTTAATCTTGCCACTCCCACGGGTTCTAAAATTTTCGTTAGCTTAATATATATATATTTTTTCACATCCTTTGATTTTAAGTCTATTTTTGTCTTTGTGTCTAAGGTGTGTTTCCTGTAAGCTGCATATTAATGGCTCCTGTTTTCTTATTTTTTCTGCTGCGCTCTGTTAACTGGTACATTATCCCTTTACATTCAGCGTTGTTATTGATAGCAGTTGTTACTGCTTTCATTTTGCGGTGTGTGTGTGCTATTTATGTTTCTATTCTCTGTTATTTTCCTTATATTTTGATGAATTTTACCCATTTTCTTAGAGGTTACCATTATTTTTTTCCCAAGTTTAAAACACTGTGCTCTCTTGAAATCTACTTCATTTTGCTCCTACATTATTCCTTCTATTTACTTTTTACCTATCTTCATTGCTGATTGGTATCTCTGGCTCCCTATAAAAATCACTTTTTTAAAAGTAGATAATTCAGTAGTGTTCATGAGGGGGCTTCATAAAGTTAAGGGGGAAAGTTCATTACTCTTTATAATTCTAGTTTTCCATGAACTTTTTGAAGCGCCCTCATATTCACCACTATCTAGGTCCAGAGCATTTTCCACCTTTGTCCCAACTGCTCTGAGCCCCTAGTATTTACTAACCTATTTTCCATGCTTATTTTGGACTTATAAATGGTATCATACAATATGTGGTGTTTTATGTCGGGCTTCTTAGGATATTGTTTTCAAGGCCCACCCATGTTGTATTTTCAATACTTCACTTCTTTTATTGACTAAATCATATTCTATTGTATGGATAACACCACATTTTGTTTATCTAGTTATCAGTTAATGGCCATTTAGGTCATTTCCACTTTCAAGCTATTAAGGATAGTGCTGCTATGAACATTCATGTGCACGTGTTTGAGTTGGACATACTTATTTCGTTTGCATATATACCTAGGATTAGAATAGCTAGGTCATATGGTAGCTATAGATTTTGAGTTCCTTTTTATTTTTTAATTGGGGGTACATTTTATTTATTTATTTTTAAATCTTTAATATATTTTTAAAACATTTTATTGAGATCTCTTACAGCTCTTGTAACAATCCAGGTATCAATTGTATCAAGCACACTTGTACATATGTTGCCATCATAATTTTCTAGACATTTCTTTTCTATTGAGCCCTTGGTGTCAGCACCTCTTCCACCACCACCCCCGTGTTCCTTTTGAGGAGCTGTTCATTTCCAGAACAACGGCATCATTTGATATTCCAACCAGCAGTTCATCTGTATTTTCATGTTCACTTTTTTTTTAAATTATAGCCATCCTGCTGTGTTTGAAGTTATACCTCATTGTGATTTTGAGTTGTATTTTCCTAATGACTATTGATGACTTTTTCCTGTGCTTATTGGCTCTTGGTATATCTTTGCTCATTTTAAAATTGGACGGCCTTTTATGGTGAATTGTAAGAGTTCGTTTTGTATTCTTGTAAAAACAGCATAGTGTAGGCTTAGTCTCCTATAATTTTATGAGGGGGAGAGAGGCATCACAGCATTAACTGTCGTGGGCTGTGCCTCCCTCCCTCCTCCAACCTTTTTACCACGTCTTATACCTACCGCCCTCCCATGGCACTCTCGACTGCTCTTGAGTTCAATAATCTATTACAGTAAACAAAGATGACTGAATAAAATATTATTCCCAATAAAAATAAATTATTATAGTGGCTGCATAGAACTTACAAACTCACATACTCAAAGTTACAAGGTTTATTAGGTTGTGGTTCATTGTTAGTGTTAGAAATGCAGTTGTGTGTTTTGTATGTTAACCTTGCACATACACGTGTTTTGATTTGACCGCTGACGTTTTGCTTTCTTTCACAGTTGAAACGGGTAGTCCTGTGCTTTCATTGTACTCTTATGAACAGCTTATCTCAGTCATATGTAAACTAACCTCATTATTTGACCAAGTTGGTTTTTTTTTGTTTTGTTTTTTGCAAGGGTTAACAAAGGAAACCATTTTATATTCCCTTATAGCTAGCATGATTTTCCTGCCACTATACATTTTCCTAAGCCTTACCAAAAAATGTATATAGCTGAGGACCAAAGCTCTAGAATCATTTTTTAAAAATAAATCATTATTGGGGCTCTTATAACAATCCATACATAATAGTATCAAACACATTTGTACATATGCTGCCATCATCATTTTCTATTTGAGCCCTTGGTGTATCAGCTCCTCTTTTTTCCCTTCCCTTTCCCACCCACCCTTGTGAACCCTTGACAAATTATAAATTATTATCCTGTTCATATCTTAAATTGTACGCTGTTCGAGATGATTGCATTTGGTTCCCTGTTTCTCCCCCCCCCTCCCCCCACCTTCCCCTTCCCTTCATGGTATCGCTACTCCCATAATTGTTCCTCAGGGGGTTTATCTATCCTGGATTCCGTTAGAATAGATTATCTGTTACCTTGAGATATTGATACCAAGAAAATAAAACCCACTGCCATCTAGTCAAGGCGGATTCATAGTGACCCTATATAGGGTTTCTGAAAGTGTATGTCTTTACAGGAGCAGACAGCCCAACTTTTTCCCTCAGGGGCAGCTCTTGTTTTTGAACTGCCAACCTCAAGGTTTGCAGCCCAACACTTAGCCCTCAGGTGCCACCAGTAATAGCCCCAAGTTACAAGATGCCACATAAAATCCCACAAGCTTAAAACTAGGGCATAAAAATCCAGTGGAAGCAGAATATTGAAGGCATTTCTTACTCATAAAATAGTATATTTAGGTCTCTCTCTCTCTCTCCCTCCTGTCTCTTCCCCCTGTCTCCTCTGCCTCTCTCTCTGTGTCTCTGTCTCTCTCCTCTGTCTGTGTCTCTGTCTCTCTCCCTCTGTCAATCTCTCTCGCCTCTGCCTCTCTCTCTGTGTGTCTGTCTCCTCTCTCTCTTCTGTCTCTCTGTCTCTGCCTCTCCCTCCTGTCTCTGTCTCTCTCTCTCCTGTCTCTCACCCCTCCATCTCTCTGTCTCCGTCTCTGTCTGTCTGTCTCTCCTCTGTCTCCTGTCTCTGCCTCTCTCTCTCCCCTCTGTCTCTCTCCTCTAACCTCTCTGAGTGTCTGTCTGTCTCTCTCCCTCTCTCTGTCTCTCTTTCCTCTGTCTCTCCTGTGTGTGTCTCTCTCCTGTCGCTGTCTCTATCTCACTCCCCTGTCTCCTCTGCCTCTCTGTAAAAAAAAAAAAAAAAAAAGTACATTTAAAGCCTTTTGCAGAGGCTTTATGGCCTGCAAAGCTTAAAATGTCTGGCCCTTCCTAGGTGACTTTTACAGAAAAAGTTTGCTGCCTCTGAAGAACAGGGTCCCTGCTGAGCATCACACTGTGCTTTGTGCTGGCTGGGGCCTCACTCCCCCCTGACAGGGAGATACTGTTACTCCCTGTTACACTCACAGAGCTGCCGTTTGAACCCCGTTCTGCCCAAATGTAAAGCCATGTTTGCTATAGAATACTTGTCCATGTGATTCTTTGTATATTTCCTTTTCTCAAGCTAATGATTATTCGTTTTAGTTTTAACCGCCTGGACCTGCCACCTTATAGGAGTTATGACCAACTGAAGGAAAAGCTGCTGTTTGCCATTGAAGAAACAGAAGGTTTCGGACAAGAGTAGCTGCTGAGAGTTTGCCCCACTGAAGGACAAGACAGCAGTATTTGTCCTCCCTCTTTGCCTATTGCACATCTTCTTGTCAATGGACCGTGACTGTTTAGAGAGTTATCTGTGTGTAAACAAATGAATGTTATCACTGAGATTTCTCTCCCAGTGATTCTGGATTTCTACCCAGCCGTTCCCAGAAATCAGATCTGCAAATGACTAGTCAAAGCCTTCTTAACTTGAGAGTTAACAGCAATGAACTCTGCCTTGTCTTATTCTCCTAGATTGTTTCCTTAACAATTTTGTATACTGTGTCAGAAGTCTCACTTGGGAGTAGTTTGTTTTTCTTTAAGGTTCTGCAACTATGCAGGGAAGTCCTTTGGTAACTACAATATGCAAGATCTTGATGTTAAGCCCCTTGGTTTAAGGGCATTTGTTAAAAGAACAAGCGGGACCCAGCTTCTGGGTCCCGGGGCTGACTCGGGCTTGTGCTCTCCCGCTCACTTCAGCCTGGAAGTGTGTTTCCTTTCTGAAGCGTGAATCCATGCAGCATTTTGATGTTACACCTGGAGGAGATGCAGGACAGGACTCTTGCATCTCTCTGCAAAGTAGCTTTGTCCATTCGAATTCAGGGAGCAGTTGGTCCCAGCCTGCAAATGACTTCATACTGCTCATTTGAGAATTTTGATTGTTTCAATTGCCTTGCAAATACTAAACTGTGCAAACAACATTAACACTGTGGTTCTATCACTGTTGTGTACACAAATTAACCTAGAATTGGGATTAATGTAACAGTTCCTCTCAAGCTACAGTGAATATTGGTGTTTGGGAAAAGAATACATCCTTATACTTTTGTCATAATCTACCTTTTGTTCTACATCAGTGATTCTCAACCTGTGGGTCCCGACCCCTTTGCGGGTCCGAACGACCCTTTGACAGTGGTCACCCGATTCATAACAGTAGCAAAATGACAGTGATGAAATAGCAACGAAAATTACTTTATGGCTGGGGTGGTCACCACCACATGAAGAACCGTATGAAAGGGTTGCGGCATTAGGAAGGTGGAGAACCACTGCTCTACATGATGATGACCAGGTAGCTCGGGGTGTAAGCAGAGTTGAGGGCAGTGAAACATGCTCGGCAGTGCCATTGCTGTGGGAGACTGTGGTACTACTGGCTGCCTAGTGCCCACAGCGCTGCATACCCCTCTCTGACTGGCTTCAGATATCGACTAATGCCCCTTACCTACAATATTCCTTTCACACTTAAAAGTTTTAGGTTTTCATCCATCCTTTTTACCACCACCCCACCCCTCCAGTACACCTTTTAACCTTAGACTGCTCCTTTAGTAGCCAGTTAATGCACTTTGAACTTCCCTGTACTTAATTTCTTTTCACTTGGCCTAACCTAGACTCTGTTGAGATGGCTCCTACCATGGATTTTACTGTACAGATTAGATTGTAGGGTGCAGCCAAGCCAGGGGAGTTAGCTGTCATGGCTGATCCCTGGGGACAGCCTCTGAACCCAGGACTCTAGCAGCTTTGAGTAGGATAGTACACATTCAGTCAATAGTAAACAGGAGACTGACTAATGAACTCCTCTTCGGTTTTGATTTGGTCCCCATTTAAACCCTGAAACCACAATTTATTTTATTTTTTAACCTTGTGCATCTATTTGAGACACTGCCATCAGAAAGCAGAGACGTGTGTGAATAAAAGGGCCGCCTCGTCCAGAGATTGTTGGTGTCAAGGGGGAAATGAGGCTCCCCCTAACTCTCACTGTACCTTTTATCTTACATAGCTTGGGAAATGTCGTATGGTCTCCAAAAGCCCTAGTTGTTTTCAAAGTCGGGACTCTGCCTTCTCACTGGCAGGGAGAACAGATGCTATTGCTTTGTCTACAGAGCGAATGTCTGCCACCAACCCACTCATCATATATGTCTGAACCTCGGTCAAACATGGCTGTGCAGATTAAGCCTTATAAAGATTTCTTCTTGAGGTGATTTCTCATATTGAAATGTAGTAACCTACAATAGTTACAAGAGATTTATGAGATTAAGTTAAGAGATAATGTAAGAAAGTAGCCTTTTGTTTTGTTCTACATAATGCTTCATGATTCATTTAGGGACCTAGAAATATCATGTGAAAATGTATAAATATCACCCAAAAGGCTTTCTGCCCTATATTTTTAAAATACAGAATAGTTATATTTGAATTAGCCCTGGCCCTAGTTCTATAGGGTTTGGCTATTTAATATTTTTATGGAAGAAACGTTTAGTTCTGGAAAAGGTAAATGCTTGTATATATTTTTGCAGCCTGGGATCGCCCTTACTCCATTTCTTCCTTTAATTTAATGGCCACATGTATATGTCTTCCCTGCTGTTTTAGGAAAATGGGGCTGGATATCCCAAGAATCAGAGACTATATAAAAATACGGCAAATATAGACAGACAAAAATATCTACCAAATGCTATCTTGAATTTTGGTCTAAAAGGAACATTTGGAAATAGATTTATTGTAAGTGTTAAACTAGCGATTTAGTAAATCAAAACTAAATTGTTTAGAGTCCTTTTTCTTGTAAGCATTGTAAATGCTAATAAATTCTGTTAATTTTTTTCTTTTTTATTGCATGTTTCATGGAAATAAAAACAAAGTGACAACTGCCTTCTTCTTCTGATGTTGGGGGATTGGGAAAGACGGCATTTTACAGCGTGGGTCCAGTGAAAGGACCTCATTTGGTTCATCAAATGGAATAGTTAAAACTGATCCAGCCGCCTAGATTAGTGATTTCCTGCTCATTTTTATGATCTTAGGACAAAGCGCAGACGAATCCTATTTCATAAGACTTACAATAACTCTATTAAAAGAATACATTTATCTGTGAATAACCTGAAGTGTTATGATGGGTGACTCATGGGTAGCTGAGTGAACCACGGGAATTAACTTGTCCTCTGCTCTCTATCCCTCCTTATTTGAGATGTAACTTCATCTAAACACTTTCAGGGTTTTATTACTTTTTAGTAATTGGTATCTCCAGCCCCCCATCCCACCCCTATTTTCTTTCCTTTGCGAGTTATTTGCAAAATGTGTGTATATGTGCTTTCATTAACTAAATGAACGGCAGCACTGGATTGTGTAATATTGTACCGGGGTTTCTTGTGTCCTTGGACTGTAATTTCAATGCTCAGGTAACTCTACAACTACCACAGGAAGTCACATGCTTTTATAAAGGTCCTCAAGGGGGCTGCCTTACTTGCATTTTTCTTACAAGACGTAAGACTATGTTTATAATTAAACGTTTTTGGTCCTTTACTTGCACACTTTTTTGTCTTGGGTGAAAAGGTGTTCCCTACCTGCAGAGGAATGGCCTTATGAGCAGGTGTCCGATAGATCCATGCCTATCTGCTCCTAACAATTATGCTCAGCCCTACTCTTCTAAATGCCTTCTCTTCCTAGCGAGCAGTCCTACATCATTGTCATTTAGTTCCAGGACAATTGCCAACATTCACTACTAAATGCCAGATACTGCAGCATCTCTAAAGCATTCTCATTTTGTCTTCTCAGCCACCTCAGAGAGGGATAATTATTTTGCAGATGAGAAAATACAAGCTCAGAGTGTTTGAGTAAGGTGTTGAAGTTTCCCGTGATGAGAGTATGGATTTGGATCTGGAACGATGAGACTCCAAAGCCTGTGATTAATGGCTCTGCTGAACTGCGGTCCACAAATCTCCACGGCCTATCCATTCTTCCCATCTCCTTTGGCTCCAAATCCTGTCACATCTATCTAGAAAACTTTTGAATCTCTTCCAGGTGCCCCCATCCCCACCCCACCCTCCAGCCTTTGCCCTAATTTGATTGACCACAGCAGTCTTCTATCTTCATTGCTTCCATCCTTTCCACTCCAGATCCGTCCTCTGCTAGTTTAGAGAAAACTGTGGCTGACCCAAGTGTCAACAACTCCCCTCTGCTTAAAATCATGGTTCCTCCATTACCAGAGAACACACCCAGGCCTGCCTGTCAAGACCCAGTAGCAGACGAGAATTATCGCCAGCTTTTTACCCATCCTCATTCCGACTCCATAATAGACAGGTGGCTAGCCTGTCTGGGATTGTGAGTTTGTTCAATTCTTGTACCCCTGCCTGCTTCTCCGAAGGTTCTCCGAATGAAGAGGATCACTGTTTGCCACTTGTTTCCGATTTAGGGTCTGGTCCCTCAAGCACTTCTGCTCCTTGGTACATGCTCTCCTAATGTTTCTAGCAGCCAGTGGTCATTGTTTTAATCCCATTTTTTTAACATTACTTTGAAATTTTAAAATGCACAGAGCTATTACAGAGAGAGCTAGCTCCTATACACCACTCACCTGGCCTTCCCCAGTGCTAACATCTCATGTAACCATGTTACTATGACCAAAACAGGACAATTAACATCAGTCAAAAATCACTCCCACTGAAAACTGGCCTTAGATTTCAACAGTGTTTCCTCCCATTTCCTTTGCAGGCCCAATCCTGGGACCCAGTGCTGCATTTACTTGTCACATCTCTAAAAACAACATTGTCTGCCGGCCCTGTAGGACAGGGGAGAACTGGTTCCCTAAAATGTCCAGGGCTATAGTCTTCACAGCACATTATCAACATCTTAATCCTGGGAGTGACCCTGTGGCTAGGAGGCAAATCCAAAGCTTAAGAGCATGCCACCTGGGCTCCTGCCTCATCGCCATCAAGGCAATTTAACTCCTAGTGACCCTATAGAGGAGGGTGGAACTGCCCTTGTGGGCTTCCTAGGCTATAAATCTTCGAGCAAGAGCTTCATCTTTCTCCCACAGAGCAGCTGGTGCATTTGAACTGTTGACCTTGTGGTTAGCAGCCCAATGAGAAGCCTGCTATGCCTGGGGCTCTGTCTCCAATCACTCGCAGCCCATCATTCTCTTTCATGACCTTGACATTTTAAAGAGTACTTGACAGAATCTCAAGCAGCTCTGATGGCACTGTGGGATCCAGAAGCCCTGCTTCAAGGGCAGCAGTTCAAACTTGGCAGCCAATTCTTGGAAATAAGAGGCTGTCTGCGTCCACAAAGGTTTAGGTTCTGGGGGTTGCTCCAAGTTGAACAAGCCAATGGCAATAGGTTGGTTTGTTTGACTTTGGTAAGGGCAGGGAGCAAAGTTGGTAGTTGAAACCCAAAGCTTCTTGGGAGAGGCTGTCTGTGCCCACAAAGATTCCTGTCTGGGGAACCCTGAAGAGCAGTTATATGCTGCACCATAGGATCACCAGACTTGGAATCTGCTCAGGGGCAATGAGTTTGGTTTGGTTAGGGCTTGATGTTTTTGTGGGGTTTTGTGAAATGTACCACAGAGAAGCTACACCACTCTAAACCACCTATTGAGGGGCACGTGATATCAATATGCCCTGTTATCAGTGATAGTCCCCATGTGAAGATGGTTTCCGTCATGTTTCGTCACCAAAGTCGCTCTCAACATGCAGACACCCCTGAAAGCACTGAATCCCCATGTAGACAGGCTATATCCCCTTGTGCCTCAATTCTAAACATATAGTAGCCCTACAGGACAGAGGAGGACTGCCTAGTGAGCTTCTAGGGCTGTAAATCTATGAAAGTAGACTGTCCCCTTGAGGGGGCTGGTGGGTTCAAACTGCCCACGTTTTAACCTGCTCCACTAGGGCTACTCGAGAGGCTATACAAAATCCAATCCCACTAACTATTCTGTCTACTCATTGTGATCCTATATTCCAGACTAAATCTTTTTAATGCGCCCTTAGCCTCATTTTTCTCCAGTTGAGTGGCTAGTGGGCCTTGAACCACTGACCTTGTGGTTAGCAGCCCAAAGTCTAATTCTAACGGCTCCTTAGAGAAGCTGTAATGGACTGGATATTTGCTGTCAAATATGTGTTCAATTCTGCCAGTTCAATGCCATCGAAGAAATATTTATAAAATGGGGTGCTAAATGGCAGCGTTTTAATAACATTTCCTCGACCAACCCGAAAATTATGTGACCTGGGGGAGTGAAAGGAGCCACTGTAGAGTTCTAGGAAGGTTTTAAAGGTGAAAAAACTGAAAACAGGTATGTGAAATGACTTCTCCAGGATGAGGAGCGGGTGAGGCGAGACTCGCATTAGCCTTGATCACTTATCTCAGAACTTAACACACAAAAGTTCCATTTCTGGGGACCCCAGAGACACCTGGCACTAGCTCCAATCCCAGGCTGTGTCAGCACATTTGGCTCATTCTGTTAGCAAATTTCAGCACTGCCTGTTCTTCCGTTCTTCCCCAGAGGATCTGGAAGTGTAATAGCAAAACCGTGACTCGGGAATGACCAGGAGAACTTGGAAAGAGGAAAAAAATAGCCGGCGACCCAGAGGAACTAGCATGCCAGATCTGGGCCCCAAATGGCAGGCGGGCATAGATGACTGCTATACTTTGACTGGCAGCGGAGGAGGGGTTCTCCAGTACCGGGACCTGGCCGTTTGGGACTGATGTAGTGGCTCTGGGGGATGATATGCTTCAGGAATGTGGCCTTCCAAGGGGTGAGGCAGCGCGTTGGGTTTCTTTTGCATTCCCCATTTAGGATTTTCCTTATGGGGCCAGCTCAGATCTCAGCTCAGAGTGTTTCAATTCCTCGCCTGAGACCACGAACCAGCATCTTTTTCGGCACAGCCAGGATTGGAAATTTCCCGTAGCTAAACTGCCGCTCTGCTTTTCGCTTTCGGACAGCGCAGGGCGAGTTCCCCGGGAGCCCTGAGTGAGCGGGTGGAGATGCGCCCGCCCACCCGCTCCACGCTGGCTCTGATAGGTTGTTGGAGCCGTCTGTCTTGACAGGGACCTGTGCGCAAGCGCGGAGAGGCCCGGAGCCTGGGCGAGTGCTGGCGACGCGGAGCTGCAGGATCGCTTCGAGATGGTGAGTGTTCTCTTCAAGCTTGTACCTGGGGGCTGGACGCTAGTCGGCCACGTTGGTCCAGCCACCCCGCTCTCGGCCACGGCCTGCGGGCCCTCCAGACGCCGAGCGGGCAAGCCGCGGGGCGGGGCCGGGCCGGAGCCGGGCGCAGGGCGGAACCCTGGCGGCGCGGCTCCAGGCCGAGGCGGAGCCGCCGGATCCCACCGGCCTTAGACCGGAAGCAGGCGCTCGGCGCTCGCAGCCCGTCTCGGGCGGGCTGTCAGGCCACGACGACGACGTCTCCTGGAAGCTCAGTGTGGGTGAGGCCCTGCTGAGTACCGTGCATCCCTTTCAGCCTCCCCCAGCCCACCATTATCCCCACGTCACGTCCGGGCGGCCGGGGCCCTCCCTGGGAAGTGGTGGACGGAGCTGGATTCGTTCCCGCCCCCACGAGTCGCCTCGCCGACGGCACGTCGCTGCCGCGGGGACGGGGCTGAGTCACCGGCGCGGGCCGCCTCGGAAAACCTCAAGGCTGCTGCAGCTGCTTTGTTTGGAACGTTGACAACTTGCAGATAACTGTGAAAGACCTTTGGGTTGAGAAGTGTGCCTGTTCAAGCATTTCAAGAATTTCAAGCTTTTTTATTTTTTAGCAAATGGAAAACCAGACCTATTACTGAGAGGCAACCACTTAGAATTAGGTATCTCCGGTCAGCAGAAGGCTTTTGCTTTCTGTGGTTTGTCTTCAGCTGAATGGAAAGATGAGGCTGACTGCTCCGAAAAGCTTTGCAGTCTGGGAAACAAGCCTTAATAGAGTGAGTGAATTGGAATCGGCTGGATGGATAGCAGGGTTAGAAGGATGTATGTACCATTGCGGGCCCTGCTTTCCTTCCTCAAGGTTTAGTTCTTGGCTGAAAGAGCCCCTCTGTAGATGTTCTGATCACACTAGCCGAGATAGCATCTCAACCCCTTGTCCTGCCTGAATCTTTTTGGGGGTGGGGTGGGGTGTGTGTGTGTGTGTTGGGGGTGGGGGGTTGGAGGTGTGTGTGTCCCCTTCCACCAGAAGGTGAGCTGTCTTCAAGTAGGGACCCAGCTCTTCTCTTGATCTACTACTGAGTGGTCTTGGGGAAAACTCTTCCAGGGTGTGTGACTCAGGTAGGGACCAGGTAGAGTGTAGATCACTGTATACTTCCCTGCCTTTTGCCTTTTAAGCAGCAAGATCTCAGTGGCTGGTTCTCATGAAACTTCTGAGCACCTAAACAAACAATAGATTGCTGAACTTATCTGGCCTACTGCCCCCTTTTCAGAAAGAAGAAAAAGTTACTCA
>NW_022109491.1:22654836-22677681 GCF_000313985.2 Echinops telfairi | reverse complement strand
CCAGACGCTATATCTTTTGATAGCCAGGCACCATCAGTTTTCTTCACTGCATTTGCTTATGCACCCGTTTGTCTTCAGTGATCGTGTCCGGAAAGTGAGCATCATGGAATGCCAGGTTAATAGAACAAAGTGTTCTTGTGTTGAGGGAGTACTTGAGTGGCAGCCCAATGTCCATCTGCTACCTTTATACTAAACCTTTAAATATATGCATGTAGATCTATTTCCCCATCCTCATATATAAATATATTTACATATGTACATGCCTGTATACCTCTGTAAATGTCCTTTGCCTCCTAGTTCTTTCCTCTATTTCCTTTTACTTTCCTCTTGTCCCACCATCATGCTCAGTTTTCATTTGGGTTTCAGTAATTTCTCTTGGTTACATTGCCCTTGATCAATCCCTATCAGGCCTCTTACACCCTTCCTTGCCACTGATTTTGGATCACTTGTTGTTTCCTTGACCCTGGGTTGGTCAGCACCACCTCCTTTCCCTCATTTCCCCCTCACCCATGTCCCCCCCGGAACCATCAGTCCCGTTGTTTTCTCTTCCAGACTAATCATCCAGCCTACCAGCCTATCTAGATAGACCTGCAGAGATAATAATATGCACCAAAAAACCAAGACATAGCAAAACAAAGCAACGAAAGAAAACAAAATGACAACAAAGACACCAATGACCCCCAAACAATTAAAAAATAAAAACCTGTAAATAGTTCAAGGTCTGTTTGTTGACCTCTAGGAGTGTCCTCCAGTTGAGTCTGATGGGGTACCACACCCTGGCCCCAAAGTCTATCCTTGCCACTCCCTCAGGCCCTCCCTGCTCTGCTTCCCCCGCAGCTCTGCCACACACCCTTAGTGTTTTGCCTCGGTGTGGTGGGGCTCTCCTTTGGGCTTTTTGTACTTGATCTTCCTGATCTGTGGGACCCTCTCCAGAAATCCATGTGGCTAGCTCCCTCATTGCCTTCAGATGTCTACTGAAATGTCATTGTAGTGTGGTCTCCCCTACCCACTTTATTGCAACTTGCCATCGACCTCTGTATTCCAGATCCCCCTTCCGATTGTAGCTGACATTTCCTTCCCTTGGGTGACTTGTTTGCTTAACATGTTGGATTGCTTGTTTGTTTCATATGTGACTGCCCACTCTGCCCTCTGAATGTCATCGTCATAAAGACAGGTATTTTTGCTAACGTCACCAAGGCTAAAGCAATGTCTGGCACTCATGATACCTACTGCAATGTCATCTCCAGCCCCATTTTCTGGCATCTGACAAGTATTTCAGACCTAGTTTCGGACATCTATCCTGTACCTTTCTTTCCCTTTCCTTCTTGGGTTGACTCTGAAGACTGGGCTGTCTGCTTCTTGCTCATTGTCTAGTGGGTCAGAGCTGCTGGCCTCCACACCACAGACTCTTGGATGCTCACAGAGAGGAAAGCTTTTAAATTGTGCTAAAGTAGGAAGAATGTAGTCAATAAAAAGCGCTAGAGCTGTGTGGGGCAGGGGACCTACCTTCTCTCTAGTTGTCTGCTCTTATTGTGGCTTCCCCCGTAATCTCCAGCCCTATCTTGTTTCATGTGCCTTCAGTCACCGAACTTCCCTTCTCCGATTTGCTCTCACTTGTGATACACTGCTGGTGTTCTCACACAGTGACACCACTGCTCATGGGAGTGTCGCGTCCTCTGGATGGATGCCTGTGCTGCCCTTGACCTGTCCGAGTGTGGGTATTTTGAGATCTTTCTGCTTTTAGATGTTGCTGACGTCACTGCTGCGTTCATCTCTTTCATCCTTTGGGAAGATTTGCCTCAACGACTTTTGAGGAAGGGTGTGGAGAATTGACCACTCTCGGGGTAGCATTTGACACAGTCCGAGCGCAGTGAAAGGCTGTGAATGGACTCTCTCAGTGTGACCCCCTGTGGTATATATACTCTTACAACTACAAGCCTGTCCTTTCTCCGGGTCCCCGGCTAGCTGTCATTGTGTTGGAGGCCCCTGTTTGCACATCGTGCCTCCTGTGAAGATGACAGCCGAGAAAACCCTGCGGGGCACTTCTAGCTGCTGCTATGAGTAGGAAATCAACACAGTGGCACTTACAACATCAGCTGGCATTTGCAGTACTCTTACACCACCGGAGAGTGGGTGGTGGTGACTACATTGTCAGCCTGTGCCCTCTAGAAAAACAATAATTCTCTGGGCCACCTCTACCTACTGTTTAGGAACCCCGCCTCCTGGGGACGGGTAACTCCTGGTAAATGGAGCTCTGTCCCCAACAGGCTGACGCCCAGCTTTGAGGAGCTGCTGGCTGGATTCTGGGCCAGTCAGGAGAGGGCTTCTTGAGCAAGCAGCACACATCAAGGCCAGTCTCTAGCCAAAGAGTTACGTCTCGATCAGCGCATCAGTAGTTGTTGAGTCCCCTACTCTGTAGACTACTGCAGAGACTCAGCACAGAATCTCCTACAAGCCCGAGAGAATAGCTACGGGTTGGGGATCAGTAAATGTTTCCTGGAGGGAGGAAGCAATTTCATAAATGGCTTAAAAGAATTTGTTGGATTTCAGCAGAGAAGCAGCCTTGTCAAGTAGAAAGCTATGGAGCTAGGGAAGTCTGGGTAATGGATGGAGAGTGGGAAAAATGGGACAGGTACGAGAGGTTGACTTGGTGATAGAGCAGGCCTGGTGTGACAGCGTGAAGACCCAGATGTCCTACTGTCCCCTCTATGTATACAGTCCGTGTGTCCAGTATCCCACCCTGATTAGTCTTTTCTTTTTTTAAAAATGTGTACGAGAGAACTTTATATCAAGAAGTAATTATGAATCAGGAAAACATCCGGTCCAGATCAAATCCATAAGTCTGATATTAGCCCATATGTTTGATACTAGTTCATAAATTGCTCTTCAGACTCACACAGCACATGCAAAGATGCTGAATGAAGAAAGATCGCAGGCCACGGGTGGAGTCTTTTGGATCCAGTGGCAGTAGAAGCATCCCCAGGGCTCTGGCTGCCATCATCATGGCTCCATGTGGCTTCCCTGGCTAGTTTTCTGCAGATCAGGATTGGCATACCCCCTTTGAGGCACCAGAGGAGCCCTGGTGGTCCAGTGGTGCCAGGAGTTGGGTTTTCAATCTGCAAGGTCCGCAGTTTGAAACCACCAGCTGCTCCTCAGGAGAAAGACGGGCTTTCAACTCTCATAAACTGTCAAGTCTCAGAAACTCACAGGGGGCAGTTTTACCCTGTCCTACAGGGTTGACTCGATGGCTTGTGTGCTGTGTGTCATGCTGTATCAGATGCCAGTTTAGTCACTGGGCCTATCCTCATGGACCCATTTTGTTTATTCTGAAATGTTTTCAGTTGTGCTGTTTGGACCATGAACGACTAAGTGTCTCCTTCCTGTTAGACATGTCACCCATTTATGTTATATGTGTGAGTCATGACTGTGTATATACTCTTGGGAATGATGTTTATTGTGTCCCAAATGGCTGGGCAGGGAAGGATCAACAGTGTCAGGTGGGCTCAGGATTGGGAGAAGCTCTCCCCTAGACTGGGGTGGGGTGGGGTGGCCTAAGGATCACCTTTGGAGCTTTGAGGCCTGGGGAGCTTTGAGGAGGTGACAGGTGTTGCCTTAGTTATTGTTAAAGATACAAATGTGGGATTCCTCCAGCCCTCCTGGCCCTCTTAACCCTGGTCTGCTTCTCTCTGGCAGGCAGAGGTGGAAGAAACCCTGAAGCGACTGCAGAGCCAGAAGGGTGTGCAGGGGATCATCGTGGTGAACACGGAAGGTAGGCCTCCCCCTAGCTGCACTGCCCTGAGGTCCTCAAAACAGGTGATCCACCTCCTGGTCAGCTTTTTATTTTTTAATCCAGTGCTCTAGCCAGTAATACTAGAATTCTAAATCTTAGAAAGGAAAACTTCACTCGGCCCCCTGCCCTGACAACACACATTTCAGTGATTCCCTGCTTTTCCAGCCATTTCCGAGGCATGTTTTCTCATGGTCATGTTCAGAATGGTGACTTTTCAGTGTTTATGTATGAGCCTTGTACATATGAATATATGCTGTGGTTTTCGAAAGCAAATTCTTTAACGTCAGTATATTAATTGTACATATATAAAAGGATCAAGGGCAATGTAACCAAGAGGAATTGCTGAAACCCAAATGAAGGCCAAACATGATAGTAGTGGGACAAAAGGAAAGTCAAAGGATATAGAGGAAAGAACTAGTAGGCAAAGGGCATTTATAGAGGTCTAAATACAGGCATGCACATATGTAAAGATATTTATGTAGGATGATGGGGAAATAGATCTATGTGCATATATTTATAGGCTTAGACATTGGGCCTCCACTCAAGTACTCCCTCAACACAAGAACACTTTGTTCTATTAACCTGGCACTCCATGATGCTCACCTTCCCTACATGATCGCCGAAGACAAAGCGGTGCTTAAGCAAATGTGAAGAAAACTGATGGTGCCTGGCTATCAAAAGATCTAGCATCTGGGATCTTAAAGGCTTGAAGATAAAAAGCAGCCATCTAGCTGAGAAGCAACAAAGCCCACATGGAATGAGCACACCAGCCTGTGTGATCACGAGGTGTTGATGGGATCAGGTATCAGGCATCAAAGAACAAAAAGTCATATCATTGTGAATGAGGGGGAGTGCAGAGTAGAGACCCAAAGCCTATCTGTAGGCAACTTGGCATCGCCTTACAGAAGGATCTGGGGGAGAGCCAGTCAGGGTGCAGTGTAGCAATAATGAAACTTTTCTCTAGTTCTTAAATGCTTCTGCCCCCCCATCCCACCCCCACTATCATGATCCCAATTCTACCTGACAAGTCCAGCTAGACCAGAGGATGCACACTGGTACAGATAGGAACTGGAAACACAGGAAATCCAAGGCAGATGATCCCTTCAGGACCAATATTGAGAGTAGCAATACCAGGAGGGTAAGGGGAAGATGATGTAGAAACGGGGAACCAACCACAAGGATCTACATATAACCCCCACCCTGGGGGGCGGACAACAGAAAAGTGGGTGAAGGGCGATGTCAGACAGTGTAAGACATGACAAAATAATAATTTAGAAATTATAAAGGGTTCATGGCGGGGGGAGTGGGGAGGGAGGGGAAAAATGAGGAGCTGATACCAAGGGCTCAAGTAGAAAGATAATGTTTTGAGAATGATGAGGGCAACAAATGTACAAATGTGCTTGACACAATGGATGTATGTATGGATTGTGATAAGAGTTGTATGAGCCCCCAATAAAATGATTTTAAAAAGAAAAACAAAAAAAGATATAATATTTTCATGCATATTAATTAACTATCCCCCATTGCTTTGTGCCTGTAGCCTCCCCCTCTCCTAAGAGGCTCTTGGATTACTCCCATTAGCATAAACAGGCTTCCCAGCTGCACAGAGCCTGGGAAGCGGAGCTACCGACCATCCCACACCTCTCTCAGTCCACAGCCTGATGCTTCGCAGACACATTGTTTCATTCATGCCTTCAAGCACCCTGGTGCCTCTATGTGAAGGAAAAACCTGGGAGTAGGTCACCTCCCCTGGATCTCAGTGCCCTTTCTCACCTCACCACTGTTGTCGAGGGGCAGAGCGGATGCTCGAATCCAGCTGCACTGAGTTTGAATCCCGGCTCCACTCCTGACTAGCTTTGTGACCTCGGGCACACATATGTCTACAAATGTAGTGATTAATTAGGTCTACCTATGGAGTTATAAAAATGAACGAACAGTGAACACCAGAGAGCCTGATACACAGTAAGTGCCAGAGACAGGCGAGTGGCTGTGCTCCCGCGGATCCCTGAGCACGTTTACATAAACCAGGCTCCTGGGCCAAGGGGGACCCACAGGGTTCGTGTTACCAGGCCACACGTGTTGCCCCATTCATTGGTGTCGCCTCGGCTCTAGATAGCTCCTCCTCCTCTCCCTCTGACCTAACAAGCCTAGACCAGACCCAAGAATACTGCTTACCATGCACCCCAGGGTGCTTGCTTGTTCTGTTAAGTCTTCTTGCCTTAACTCCTGCCTCAGATGTCTTCTCCCCTCTCTTGTGCAGGTATTCTTTACATCACCCATTTTATGTACAAGGAAACTGAGACTCAGGGCAGTTAATGTGCCCCACATTGGATCATGTGGGCCTCCAGTGCAAAACAGGCTGCCCAGTTCTGCTTACCAGCTCTAGGACCTTGGGCAAGTACCAACCATTTATAGAATGTGGCTAAAAGGACACTTCCTCGGGGGAGCGTTTAGAATAGGTCCTGATACATAATAAGCATCATAGAAATGTGTGTGTGTCTACAGTTACATAGACTTGACTTGTAACCCATTCACAGAACTATTTTGACCTTTCATTTACATTTTGCATGATGACACATTTTTCCGGAGAGGAACCTGAGGCTAAGAGAGATGAGGTGACTGTCCTAACGCCACCCGCCATCCAGCTGTGGACAGTGTGGGCATGCAGAACCCAAGTTCTGGGCTGATTATTTCGCTTCTGAATGGGCCTTGAAGCCCCCTGGTAGTGCTGGTGTGTCCACTGACAGAGGCCCTACAGGACAGAGTAGAACTGCCTGATAGGCTTTCCTGGGCTGTGATCTTTATGGGACACCACCAGGTCTTTTTCCAGCAGAGCCAGCTGCTTAACTATTACATCACCAGGGCCCTTGAGAACCTTCTATTAAAGATGATTATTTAAGGTCACTTGTATGAGGGCTTTCTCTTATATCTCATCTAGGGTTTTCCCACCCCTGATTTGCCTCAGCTGTCTTCCTTCAGGGTCCCTTGACCACCCAGCTCACAGTGACTGCTCCTGCCTCTGAACCTGTGACACACTCTTGTCCTGGTCACTTACCAAACACCTGCCACTGCCTTCTAAAGCTCTGCTTTGAGTAAATTCAGCTGGTGTTTCATAACAGAAGTGTGAGTCTGAACAGCCTTAGCAAGAAGTCAAGGGACATTGATTCTATTTATCGCCCTCCCGCACTAGCCTCACAACTGTCCCTGTGCCCAGTATTGCAGCCACGGTGTCCGTCCCTCTTGTCCAGCACCTTCCTCTTGTTTTACCGAGCTTGATGTCCTTCTCCAGGGACTGATCTCTCTCGACAGTATGTCCAAAGTCTGTAAGACAAAGTCTTGCCGTCTAGCCTTACTTCTTTCAATACAGACCGGTCTGCCCTTTTATCAGTCTAGGTGCTTTTCTCCAGCACCACAATTCAAGCGCTGATTCTTCTACGAGCTTCCTTATTTGGTGTCCAACTATCACATGCACGTGGGACGATGGAGAATAGGTGCACCTTAGTCCTCAAAGTCACACCCTTCCTCTTCAGGACTCTAAAGAGTCCTTGTGCAGCGGATTGACCTAACGCACCTCGTCTTTTGGTTTCTTGACTGCTGTTTCCATAAGCGTTGATTGTGGGGCCAAGCAAGACAACGTCAACCTTGTCTCCATTGATCATGATGTTACCTGTTGGTCCAGTTGTGTGGATTTTGGTCTTCCTTACATTGAGTTGTAATCCACACTGAAGGCTGCAATCCTTGATCGTCATCAGCAAGCGCTTCAAGGCCTCCTCACTCTCAGCAAGCAAGGGTGTGTCATCTGCATACCGCAGGTTGTTAATAAGCCCTCCTCCAATTCTGACGCCACCCTCTTCGTGCAGTAAGCCGGCTTTTCTGAAGACTGGGCAGTGTTGCATCGGGCCGACTCAGTGGCACCTAGCACACCCCTCTCCCGGCCTCTGTCACTCTTCGCCACTTCTTATATGGCAGAAGTATAAGCAAGGGTACCTTTTGTGTTCACTGCTGTGTGACAGCATAGTGGACTATTCATTGGGCTTCCACCCCCAGATCTCCAGTTCAAACTCACCAGCTGCTCCACTGGAGAACGTGGCAGCTTCCTGTGCCTGCAGAGATCCTTTGACCCCTACCTAGCCCTGTGCGGTCTCCTCAGCGGCGGTGGGTTTGATTTGCTGTGGCCCCTGGCCTGGAAGAAGGTTGTCACGTAGATGGTACTGAGTAAATAGGTTTGTAATGTTTTTTTTTTCTTTGTGGCTAAAGGAACTGATGAGAGAGGTTCTTGGCTACCACCTGACAGGCCAAAGCCCGGGGTTAAAAAAAAAATACCCACACAGTGATCAGCTACCTCTCACGGGCTGCACCTAACCTGTGACAGTAGATCTTTGGATCAGGTGACTTTAATCATTGGCCCATCTCTGCTGGCTTCCAGCTCTGGCTGCCTGGGAATCTGGGATCGATCTCTTATTCTTGTGTGACATTCTCTCATTCGGTCCCCACGCACCCCGTGTTTTGTTTTGGTTAGTGCCCTATCTCCTTTTCAAACCTCTTACCGGTTAAGAATTTGCTCCATCTTGTGCCAGTATTTTTCAGAACCACTCAAAGTAGCCCTTGTGGCAAGTTGTCCCAAAGCACTGGTGACCCCTGCTCTCAGGGAGCTCACAGGTGATGAAGTATGTCACCCCCTGCTTACTAGTGGTGAGTACCTGCTCCGTCTGAGGATGGCTGGGGCACTAGAAGAGGGAGACTTGAAGAATCAGTGGAGTCACATATGGCCCAGGCAGAGGACGTGACAAAAGGTAGTCTTGTCAAAGTGCTTGATCAGAACCCAAAAGTGGACTAAGGGGCGTTTCCTGCCACATAGCAGAAGCAGCCAGCCTGGGCTCCTGTCCCATCCCAGCTTTTGTTCTTGCTCTGTCACATCACGGCCATTCCAGGTGCAGGAAGGCCACCTCGGATTCTCTGGGGAATGGGATCTGCTGGGAGATGTTGAGAGCCAGCTGACATTTAGGAAATGCCCAGTCTTTGCTAAGTACTCGAAGGAAGAAGCCACATGTAAGCCTCACAGCACAGGCAGTGGTGGCTGAGGAGCGTCTCACTCTGTCCTTGGAGGCCTGTGCTGCTGAATAGACAAGGACGAAACATGGTGATGTGCGTCCACAAGGCAGCCTTTGGAAACCCTGTGGGTCACAGCAGTCCAGCCTGGGACTGAGCATGGCCTGTGCACGGGCTTGCCGTGGGCCAGGCCTGCCTGCAACAGCGGGTGTGCGGCAGCACTCTGAAGCTGCAGGTCGGAGTAGGGAATAAGATGGAGGCTTGGAGAGGTAACATCACTTGCCTGAGGCCACATGGTCATTAAAGGCAGTACTGGGGTGTAAGTTCAAGTTGTCATATCCCTAATCATCATCCCAGTGTGCAATGAGTGTAATGGGCGCATTGCTCATAATTACATTTTTCCAAGAACATTTTGAAACCGCTCATACTATTGTCCTCCAGGACCCAGCAGCTTGGTGATGTGGTCAGTTTGTCTCTTAAACAAGAGTGGCCACTGTGACGTCTCCCGATTTGGCTCCTAACAGTCAGCCTGAATGCGCCGCTTCTACTAGACTGTGTTCCCTCTTCTGCCCCCGGTGCTCTGAGGTTGGGCTAGTTTCTTGCCTCCCACTGGGTAGTCTGGGGATGACTGCCTTGGCTGATCAATTGTGGGCCTGGTTTGCAGAGTCTTGTGCCCAAACTCTGGCCACTTCAGTGAGGGGCAGGAGTGCCATCTTCTTCCCTGGCGAATGTCAACTGGGCAGCTCATGGATGGAGCTTCCTGCCGATGTGTCATGGCCGACTCACAGGCACCTGGTGGCCCAGTTGTGATGAGGTGGCTGAAATTGGCGACATTGCTCAGCTCCATGAGCACCGGCACCGTCCACAGAGGCAGGTTCATTTAATAGCTCCTCCGAGGAAAACAGTCCTCAAAACTGGGAAGGCTTGATGCCTCTGGTGCCCCTACACTGCCAGTCCCACTAGGAAAGCCCCAGCTGGAGTGTCCAGAGAGGGCCTGGGACTTGGCAGCATCTTTGCAGCCATGGGGACAGCTATTTACCCCAACCGAGGGAGCCTACTACCTCCTTTTGGGGGACGGGAGATTGCTCAGTGCCCCCAGCCCCCGCAATGAAAACCCGTTTGTTTGTTTGAAAAACGTATTGTAGCCATAATCCAGAATGAAGTGTAGGTGTCTGCGTTTGCAGCCCCTGGGTTGCTCCTGCACCCCTGGGGGACGGTACTGCCCACTTTGGACAACACTGGTCTGCACAGACAGAAACTGCAGACTGTGTTTCCCCTGGACCTGAATGTCCCTCCATGGAAACGGGACCCAACCCCTTTGTGGTTGGTACAGGCAGACCTTTCTTCCTGCTTTTCAGCCCTCGCGGGCATACAAGAGCTGGTCTCTCAGGCCAGGTCCTAAGGCAGCAGTTCTCAAGCTTGGGTCTCGTCCCTTTGGGGGTTGAACAAGCATTTCACAGGGGTTGCCCAATTCATAGCAGTATCAAAATTACAGTTGTGAGCAGTAACGAAAATAACTTTATGGTGGGGGGCGGGGGTCACCAATGCATGAGGAACTCTCTGAAAGGGTCGCGGCATTAGAAGGTTGAAAACCACTGTTCCTAAGGCTTGTGGGTGTTCGTCTTCCCTTTTACTCTTAGAAACTTGTTAACACAGGAGCCCTGTGACAGGAGCCTGTATTGGAATCCTGGCCCCACTGCTTATCTGCTGTGTGGCCTTAGGAAGTGACCACCTACCAGCCCACCAGCAGTACCGGAGATGCAGATGTCCTCGAAGGGACTGACATTGGCGGACTTTAGTGTTGAGACAGGCCCTCAGTACAGGGTCATGGACTCTGTCTGCAGTCTGATTCTGGAGAATTAGGGAACGTAGAGCTGGGAACGCCTCTAACATTCCCACCTGGTCTCTGTTCTCTCTCCCTCAGGCATTCCCATCAAAAGCACCATGGACAACCCCACCACCACACAGTACGCCAACCTCATGCACAGCTTCATCCTGAAGGCAAGGAGCACTGTGCGAGAAATCGACCCCCAGAATGACCTCACCTTCCTGCGAATTCGTTCCAAGAAAAATGAAATTATGGTTGCACCAGGTAAGGCGCCTTCCGCCTCTCACAGCCGCTGCTTGGTGGAATAGGAAAGCGCACCTCAGGCTCCCCCAGAAGCTGCAGTCACAGGAATCCCATCGCCTGTCCCCTGGCAGCTCCCCACAAACATGGATCCAGTGACGGCAGGCCCGCCTCTCCTGGTTCTAGGCCTCCCATGGGAGCCTGGTCCCCTGATAGACTAGCACATTAGTGGAACAGTGTGACCTTTGCCCTGATGGGGAAACACCAGGGCCACTTGAGAACATAAAGGGAAGGGTGTGATTAATCGGCTTCCCCCAGGCAAGGTGGCATGTGAGCACAGGAAACTGTGAGCACGGCAGAGGGGAGGGGGGCTTATGTTTGGAGGAGAAAGAATTCATTAGTTCTAAACCAAGGTGCAAGAGCAAACCCCTTATATCTGTAGTTATTATCCTTGGGGATGTTGGACCTGTTCATTTTGTAATGTGCACCCCTGCCTCTGTGGCCAGACTCTGCCTTTTGCAAGTTCTTGGCTTGCCTCAGGGAGCTGTGCAGGACAAACAATGCTTGTCTCTCGGCTGGTGAGATGTTTGTCCCCCAGGACCGGTCTGCATTGTTCCTTCTGGTGTCTTCCCTCTTTTGGGGGCTGAGCTTGTTGAATGCAAACACGAAATGTACCCGTGATGGTGGCACCGCTGCTCTAGAACATTGGAATGTGTGAGGGTGAGTGGAGCAGGAGGTGAGATGGATCCAACTTAGCAAAGAGGGGCCTCAAAGGCTACGCTGAGCTGTGTGCACTTTACCAGTATGCGGAGGCTTCCCTGGCCAGGGGTGGCAGGCTTGTATTAAGGCTCACTTGAAGGGGGGCACTGGACTCGGCAACACAGGTGGTAAGGAGGCTGGCTGCAGAGTTCAGAACTCTGCTTAATTTGAAAAGAGGGACCCTGGTTCTGTCCCCAGGCCTGCTTGGCCCAGCCCTGCCACTCAGGTGCTTGTGAAAGAACCCTAGAGCCAGCCTCAAGTGCCCACAGCTCCCCGGACATAGCTTCACTGCCTTGGAGGCAAGCCAAGTGTCCTGGCAGACCTCGGGGTCCCAGGTGGTCCTCCCCCATGGGTGCTAGCAATGTGTAGGAAGGAGAAATTACCCGGCCTCCAAATCCGATGAACTCTCAACAGCATTGTCTCTTGGTTTTGAGAATATAGTCTTTGAAACAGTCACCTGAGAACCCCTAGCCATTTATGGTTCTGCAGCAAAAGAACCACAGGGCAACGCTCTTGCCCAGGCAAGTGTGGGTAGCCCCCGAGGGCCCAGAGCCCTGTTAGTGGATGTAAGAGTGCAGAGGCCATGAAACTGGGGTGCTGCTTACACAGTTCTTTTCATGTGAATGATTGAATTGTATGATATGAATTACTTTTCTTTTTAAGTGAGGTGGCCAGACCCCTTACCTAAGCTCCTTTCTCTCCTTCCTCACCCCCTCTTTATATGCTTTGGTGGGGTGGGGGGGTGATATTTTGAGGTGACCATCAAGGTATAAGGCACATTTTCTCTGTGAACACCCTCACTACTACTGGAGTTGGGGGCCTCCCGCGCTCCCACAGCCTTTTTGCTCTTGGGTCTGGTCTCCAGGCTGGGAAGGCCGGCCCTGCCGTTCACCCTGCTTCTCCCAGCAGTCTGTCCTTTCCCTGGTCTTGATTGGGTGTTCTGCGTGCACACTCCATTTTCATTTGCACCCTCTGTATTTGTCAGCTTGTCTGAAACGTATTGGCAGCCCCCAAACCAGCATTCACAATGTTCCCATAGTCATTTGTGGACATGCACAGAGCAGTAAAGAATTTGCGTGTCCAACAGATATGCCCAGCTGAGGTGACAGGCGGTCCTCTGCCTGTTTCAGCTCAGACTGTGGCGGGGTGTTCTGGTGGTTGATTGTGCTGTTTAAAATGGCCCCCAGCGTAGGCTGTCTTTTGTCCCTAACTGCGAGAAGGTGGTGCTGTGCCCGATAGAGAAAATCATGGCAGATAAGCTTCCTTCTCTGCAGTTGTTGATGACAACAGAGAGCAGGTAGGTCAGGCCTTAACCACAATACTAATCAGCAAGTCATTTCACACCCCAAGTCGTGTTTTCATTGTGGGTTGGGAAAGCGCCCTTACCTGCTTCAGAATCCTCTGCATTTGAGGATCAGTTCAGGCCTGGGGAACCTGGAAGCCTTGATCATTTTTGCAGCTTTGAAAATTGAGTAGGTACATTTGGAGCTTCCTGCTTTTCCACTTTTCTATAAAACGAGGGAAGGTCTGATCTGACTCCCTTCTGAACTTCATTCTGCCTTGGATTCCTACAACTTCCCACCTTGCTTGGTGGAATCCCCAGAACTGGATCCAAGCAACCCGACTTCCTTCAACTTGGTGCCCTTGGAAACTTGGCTAGCAGGCCAGAAGCTGAGCTTGTAACAGAAATTTACTTTAACCCAGAACCTGTGTCTCTGAGCTCCGAATTCCTTCTTTGCCACTAATTAGCTGGTGACCTTGGGACTTGTAGTTCTCCCAGCAACAGCTGCAGCACCTGAGCACTAGTAGAAATGCAAATTCTTGGGCCCACCTCAGTCACGCTGAGCCAGAAACTGGGGGCGACTTGTGAATGTGTAGGTGATCATGAGGCCAATTGACTTAATGGAAACAAACAACAGAGGATCCCTGGTGGCACAGGGACTGAAGGTTAGCGGTTCTAACCCACCAGCCACTCCACAGGAGAAAGACCTGGCCATTTGCTCCCTGAAGACTGAAAACCCTCCTGTCGGCACCGCAGGTCACCGCTGCCTGAGGCTTGCTGGCCTTGGACCCAGGGCTTCACCCTCATGCTGTGTGGGGATTGTATTGTTGGGGGATCAGCAGGGCTGTGATCCCTAGGCACTGGGTCCTGGTGACAATCCCCACAGGAGACTTGCAGGTTTATCTTATTTTCTCAGCAAGATGGTATTTTTATTGGGTACTTCTCCCCTTAAAAGCAAAGTATTGAAGTCAGGAGTTCAAGGTGCTGCCGAGGCAAAAGGCTCTTGGGGACACTTGTCTCTTGCTCCCCAGCTTCTAGGGGCTCCTGCTGACCCCGGCAGTCCTTGGCTTGCGGGCACACCACTCCATTCTCAGCCTCAGCCTCATGTTATGCCTTTTATGTTTAGTGGTTTGGTTGAGTGTGTTTTTGGTTTTGTTTTTTAACACTTTGTATTTCTCTCATCTTAACATTTAGTGATCTGTCCTTTTTCGTTTTTCTCTTTTACAGATAAAGACTATTTCCTGATTGTGGTTCAGAATCCAACCGAATAAGCTACTCGGCTCCTTATGTTAGTCCTTAAATTAATCCCCCTGCCCCCAAGCGTAAATCATGCCAATCCACTACAAATGGAATCATACACTCAAGCCAATCCAGCGACCAAGGGAGAGCTGCTGCCTCGCCCGCCCCACCTGTGGAAGGAACGCTCTGCCGCACCTGTGGCTGCCGAGGTCCCGCGGCAGGGCCTTCCCCTTCCAGAGATCCCTCCCATGGCACCTGGGGGTCGGAGCAAGGGCTGTGAGGAGCCCCCGCCTGCTTCCTCCTGACCTTCAGTTCACCTGTCGCCCTTGGAAAAGTCTGTTTTTCTTTACCTAAAAATAACCTAAAGGCTTGCTTACCCTGCTGTTGTGTTGTAAATACTAGGTTACGAAGGCCTCACTCTTCCTGGGTAGCCTCTTGGTCTGTGATCAGCCACTACCTCCTGGCCCGTGGCCCCACACTCACTGAGCTTAGCCTGGGATAGCATTGGTGGCCCTCCCACAAGCCCACACTCACTGCCCTCAATGCGATGCTTACTCATAGTGACCTTCTAGGACGCTGTAAAACTGCCCGCTGCCCCTGGGGGTCTCTGAGGCGGAGTCTACGGGAGCAGAAGGCCTCGTCTCTGTCCCTCGGGGGGCAGTTGATGGGTTCAGACTGCTGACCTCCACCGGGGTCCCTTTCATGTTATTTTCCACTCCCACCAATGGTTGGTTTTTTAAATCATTTTATTGGGGGCTCGTACAATTCTTATCACAATCCATACATCCATCCATTGTGTCAAGCACATGTGTAGCCCTCATCATGCTCAAAACATTTGCCTTCTACTTGAGCCCTTAATATCAGCTCCTCATTTTCCCCTCCCTCCCCACTCCCCTTCCCTCATGAACCCTTCATAATTCATAAATTATTTTGTCCCACCAGTGTTTTAAGTGGCATTTGTTGGGTTCTTCAATTAGCCTGCACTGGAGAAGGCCGAGGGGATGATGGTGAAGGCCCACCCAGACTCACCAGGTGTGTGGAGACGGCCACTAGGAGGGGCGCGTGCTGGGCAGGGCTCGCCTGAGGGCTCACAGCCAGTAGACTCAAAGCTCAGCCCCTTCTCTCTCCCCCCCCCCCCCCCCCCCAGAAGTCCAGCTAATCCAGAGTACCTGAGTGTGTCCATGCCAAGCACAGAGCTGCCATCTGCAGCACTTCATCGTTCCCACCGCCCCAAGACCACATCTGTTTCTTACCACGCTCCCAACTTTGTAAGACAGGAAAGGTTTAAAACTGTTCAGTGCAAACCTTGAAACCCTCACCTTTATTCACCTACCTTCCCCAGAAGCAGCTGCTATCTGCAGCAGCAGGTCTTCTTAGCAAAAACACTTTCAAATTTTCCAATGTCGGTTCCTTAATGGTCTCAGGAGAGTAAAATATACTCTGCAGAACTTAAGGGGTGGCTACGGAGGCTGGGCAACATTTTTTGAAATCCTATTTTAATGAGAGTTTAAGGTGATAGGTCCTCATGTAGCCTGCATAGCGAACAATCCTTTCAAGTAGCTCTTCTCTTTCGGAGCAGCTAGTGGGTAAGCAGCCAGTGTATAATCCACTATGCCACTGGGCTCCAGCCAGGTCTTCACAGTTCAATTGGCCCTGGGACACCCAAGCAGCCCATTGGGGTGCAGGGTGCAGAACAGATCAGGCTGACCCTCCAGAGGCAGAGTCTGTGTTCTAAACAAATCTCCCCTTGTTCTCAGAGGTGTGAGGCCAGCATGCATGCTGGTCAGGTGCCTGGCCCCAGAAGGACAACGGCTCTGATAACAATATTACCCCAGGCCGTGAGGTCAGGTGCCAAGGTGGCTATGGGCAGGAGAAATTTGGAGGTGGGCCTCTCCCTGCAGTATAGGGTCCCTGCCACCCCCTCAAATTGGTTTTAAAGTTCCCATCAGAATCATGTAGGCTGTTTCTGGCTGTGGAAAGACCGGGGCCTGGAGATTCCCAACACTGAGGTTTTCCGTAGACCCCAGCTGGGTGGATTCAGGTTTGTAGCACAGATAATTGTGGACAACTCTTAAGATGTAAAGATGTAAGTTTTAAAATTCTAAATGGTAAATATACAAAAACCGTGTTTCTGTACCTACAGTGGCGAGTGTGTGGGCCTCAGCACCTATTACAGTTGGTAACTGGCGGGGGGGTCTTGGGTATGGGGAAGGGACACCTTTTGTGGCAAAGTAAAGGTGCAGGTGTGCCCCACCCCTGCATTTTGTTACAGAAATTTTCAAACAGAAAAGTTGAAATAACTTCTCTACCTAAATTCTGTAACATCGCCACTATAGTTCCTTACCGCCTATTATCTAGTCCTCCACCTGCGCAACTTGCTTTTGGTGCGTTTCCCGTATGTTAACCTCCCAAACACATCGGAGGGCCTATTGCCTGTGATGGGGAGGGAATGGACGGTGACCAACACAAACCTTGGTATCAGTCTTGACTTCTGACAAATGCTTACACACCTGAGCGGCCACCCTCCTCTAATCACCCAGGAAGGGGCCACGACCCTGAGGGCCTCAACTTGCACCCGCCACTTCAGCTCAGCCCCACCTGTGCTCTGTGAGCTTGCACTGCCCTTTCTCCAGCAATGTATTTAGGAAACCCTCCCAGAACAGAAATACTTTAGAGCAGCGGTTCTCAACCTGGGGGTCATGAGCCCCTGGGGGTCAAACAACCCTTTCATAGGGGTCACCCCATTCATAACAGTAGCAAAATGACAGTGGTGAAGTAACAATGAAAATAATGTTATGGTTGGGGGTCCCCACAACATGAGGAAAGTGGAGAACCGCTGTTGGAGGTTTTCTCCATCCTCTCGAATGCTTGACTCGGCCGCACACGTGGACTTTTTCAAATTGGGAATCCTAGCCAGTTCCCAAGTCCTGGTGTGTCTACTTGCCAAATTTTGGGAAGCACAGCAGGAAGGGCGGATGGACAGAAGTGGGGGAGGATGTTGGTAAACACATCAAGTCGGGATACAACAAGGACCAGGGCAGTGAACAAGCTGATCAGTCGTATACGAGAAGCAAGTCATCCAAGTACGTCACAGGCCGCAGGCAGCTTGCTGGTCTGCTCTCCCACCACCTAACAGCGGAGCCAGAGGCAGAGGCAACTGTGTACTTGGCCTCTGGGGCAGTCTGCTGCTTGTCCATCACTCAAGAGCACAGTGGAGCCTAGGAACTGCACCAACCAGCCTCCCTCCTCTCCGTGCCCTCACATGCTCAGATTCCTCAGGCTACGAAGAGCCTGGCATGTGCTTCAAGCCCAACCTTGTATTCTGGTCCATCATTGCTCACGAGTTCTATCCCCTGCCCTTCTGTAGGGCGCCTCCCAACCCTTTGGGTGGTGCATTCCCTCTGTCGCCTCTGGACACCCCCCCCCCTTCACCTTCCATGGGTCGGGGGCCTCGGCACTCAACAGCTGAAAGAAGCCCTCTAATTCCCAGCTCCCGTGGGCTAACAGGCATGACTACCCCACTCTCAAGGCCAGTTTGTTCAGGGTCCTGCACGGACACGCCTAGCTTATGGCAACTACTGTCTTGTTACAGAAGTGCACTCGGCTGAAACTGAGATGAAGATGATTTCTCATAACGTCACAAGAAACCAGTAGCCTGCATCTCAGAATGAGACACTGACAGCATTTCCTCTTCAATCGAGGACTAGGCAAGGCTGTCCTTTATCACTAATACAGTCTGGAAGCTTAGCGAGAGCCCCAAGACATCAACAAGAAATTAAAGGTATCCCTTTATCTGCCAATGACTTAATCCTACATATAGAAGACCCCAAAGATTCAATTAAACCATTGCTCAAACTAATTGAGAATTTTGGAAGCGTAGCAGGCTAAACGATCAACATCAAGAAATCTGTTGGAGTCTTGTATATTAAGGATATCGCTACAGAAAAAGATAATAAAAACAATATCATTTACAGTAACCACAGTAAGAATAAATCTTACCAGAAAAATAAGATTTATTCAAAGAAAACTACAAAATACTCCCTCAAGATCCAAAAAGGAACTCACAAATGAAACAAGGTTATGTTCCTGGATAGGCAGAGGCAACACTGAAGAAATTCAATGCGATTCCAATCCAAATTCCACTACAATTTTTCAAATAAATGGAAAAACTATTAACCTTATATAGAAAAAAAAAGAGACCTAGGATAAATAAAACACTACTAAAAATTAAAAAAAGTAAGAGGCCTTACACTTCCAGACCTTAAAACCTACTGCATAGCCATGGTAATTAGAATAGCCTGGTACTGGTACAATGATAGATAATGAAGACCAACAGATTAGAACTGAAAACCCAGAAATACAACCAAGTGCCTATACATATCTAACTTTTCAAAAAGTTATTGCCATATCTCACATTCCAATATATCCTTCCACATACAATTCTGTTGTTGAAGCCCATCGGGTGGGTTTATACAATCATCAATGCCATCACCTCTCCTTCCCCCCCTCCCCTCACACTGGCACTTTCGCCAAAATTTAATAAAATAATATGCTGGAGAGGATGTGGAAGGATAGGAACTTGTTCCCAAAGCTGATGGGACTAGAATTCTACAACCATTACAGAAATCAGTGTGGCATTTCCTCAAACAAATGCAAATCCAAGCACCTTATGATCCAGCGATCGCTCTACTGTGGAATATAACACAAATACACATGTGTACACCTGTGTTTACTGCAGCAATTTCCACCATAGCAAAAACATGGGGACAACCAAAAAACCCAGCTGTAGAGGAATGGATAAACAAGCTCTAGGACATTCATACTACAGAATTTATGTATCAATTTAAAAAAAAGATAAAAACCGTAAGAGACAAAACTAGAGTGTTATGCTTAGTAAACTCGGTCAATCTTACAAAGATAAACAGTTCACATAACCATTGTCATATGGCAAAACAAGACGTGGTTTACATACACCAATAGACAAGACTTTGATTGACAGTGAAGAGGTCAGGGATTGGCTGAGGACAGGGAGAGGGAAATTTGTTAATTAAAACTAAAAGGAAGATCATTCTATTAAGACTCAACCTTGCTGTCTCAAGTTGATTCCGACTCACAGCGACCCCAAAGGTTTCCAAGGACGCCGTCTTAGGAAAGCTAATGACCACACCTGTGGAGCAGCTGGGGGGTTTGAACCACCACCTGTCAGTTAAGCACTTAGTTAAGCTCCTGGGCTGCTTTACCACCTCCTAGTTCACCAGAAAATGATGGAAAGAGGTGAGAGAGAGAGAGAATGGTACTTGTATTTTGTTAACTCTGCATTTGGAACACTTTCGGCATGCCGGCCGAATGCTTCACTTGCAGGCATCAGCGTTCAGATACTTGGGAAACACTGGCAGGAGGTTTCTGGAACTTGCCCAGCAGTCAGTACAGACAGCACTTCATTCAAC
Source organism: Echinops telfairi (assembly GCF_000313985.2). Classification (NCBI taxonomy): domain Eukaryota; kingdom Metazoa; phylum Chordata; class Mammalia; order Afrosoricida; family Tenrecidae; genus Echinops; species Echinops telfairi. Next base: position 22,658,047 of record NW_022109491.1, on the reverse strand, counting down.
CATGATCTGGTGAATTCTGTGTACCAGGTTTCAGTCTAGACATACAGATGACCCCGACAGAGCATACATTCTCAGAATGTCGATATAAAAATACACAGCAAGACAAAATGACTGCTAGGCCACCCCCCTTAGCCAATGACATCAGATTCTGGAAACAATCTGAAAGAATTGATTGGAAAAGCACTGCCAAGCTTTCAGGTCTGAGAATTTCAGAAGGGAAAATGCAAGCCCTGAGACCTAGCCTTTCACGAGTGAGAAAGACCGGAAAGGGTGTGTGCGCGCACAGCAGAGGGAGTCACAGATCCATTTTAACTTCCATTTTAGTTCGGTTCTGCAGAAAATACTGGAAAACCCCCATAGCAGCTTACCTGGTCCGTAGCTCTTTCAGCTGCCGGTTTCCCACCTCCAGGCTGTAAGGACCGACCGCGTCCTCATGATCCAGAATCGCTGCTGGAGCCGCAGGGGCCACATTCGGCTGACAGAGGATGGGTGGGGGTCAAGAATCGACCTCTTCCTTTTAGGAGACTTCCTGGGAATCCTACACGTCACGTTTCACTTGTTTCACTGACTAAACTTGCGTTACGCTGCCATGCAACGACGTGGCAGCTGGGAGGACGGAAAGCTCAGCGGAGGAAAGGCCAGCTCCCAGGCCCATGCAGGCAGCGGCCTCCATTGCCCCGTGAGGGCCGGAAGGCGGGTGCTCCTGGCAGAGGCCTTGGGGCTGCTGGGTGGGCCTCAGTCCTTCAGTCTTAGAAACAGTCCACTAAGAGTCTGGAAACTCGGACAAGGAATCCCACCGCGGCAAATCGAGGGAGGCAGCGCGCAGCTGAAACCACCAGTGCGCCCTGAGGAGCATCGGGGAGTTGGACCCCAAGGGCCTCGGGGCCCAAGGTCGGCCTTGGCTGAGTAGGGGAGAGCGGGCAGGACATGACCGATTCCTGGATGCCACGGCCCCACAGAGATGATGGTGGCTCTGAGCCTGCCACGGCACAGAGAAGGTGGGCAGTGACCCGATTCTGGAGAGCTTCTCAAGGCAGATTTCAGAGGATTGAGGGCAGGACTGGAGGAGGGTGAGGGGCGGGGCGAAAGACGCCAGCCACCCAGCTTCTGGGACTGACACATTCAGAAGAGAAAATTACACGAGGGGCCGGTTTCGGGGAAGTCCGTGTGGTGGTTTGGGGCAGTTCAGGTACATGGGGCAGGCGAGGCCCTAGGCCTCCAGGGGCACGGGCAGGCGACCAGGCCAGAGTTCTGGAGGAGGAAGGAGGTCAAAGACTGGGAGGGACAGAGAGCACGTGCCAACAGAGAGGCTGGGCCCTCCTCCCAGGTCTAGCAGCAGCCTGGGCCTCAGAAAAACCACCCAGAGGTGTAGCCACTTCAGGGCCCCAGCTGAGCCCGTTCTTAGCGTGCCCTTCAATGATGCTAATCACAATCGGCTGTGACTCAGCGCTTAGGAGCAGGGGCCAGCCCACCTCAGACCTGCGGGCCAAACCTGCCCATTGTAGTCAGGTTCTCGCGGTGCCCAGCCAGGCCTCCTCAGTAAGTGCTGCTTCTCACCCGCAACAGCCGAACTGAACTGAACCGAGGAGTGGCCACCTGGCGCCTGTGAAAGTCTGCTGACCAGGTCTTAAATCGTCCATTTTAAGTGGTGCGTGTCCTACTGAGCTAGCACGACATCTGGGTGAAAATGCTCCAATACCCTGTCACCTACCCGCAGCAGCCGTGTGTGAACCTCCTCTACTGAGCCGGACCGCTTCGGTTTGGGGAGATTTTGCCAAGTGGCTCTCCAACTTCCCCTCCACTCCCACCAGCTGAGTCCAAATCTTCCAACATTTCCAGAAGCTTGATAGTGTGTGCTATCTTATTTACCAGGCTCGTGTTCTTCTGGGAGGAACCCTGGGGGCACAGTGGGATATGTACTAACCAACCATAAGGTCAGTGGTTTAAATCTGCCAGCCCCTCCTCACGAGAAAGATTTCATAATCTTTCATAATCAAATCTCCCATAAAGATTTCAAGTCTCAGGAACCTAAAGGGGCCATGCTGTCCTTCCTTCCCACTCAGTGGTGGTGAGTTGCTAAACCACAAGGTTGGTAGCTCAAGCCCACCAGTTGCTTTGCAGGAGGGAAGATGAGTAAAGAAAGATTTGCTATCCCAGAACCCCTATATAGGGTCATCATTTCTCAGAATCAACTTGGCGGTGGGCAGAATTTTGTTTTATAGATTCCAGCCTGGATTTGACTGGCTGTCAAGTTTTTCTTAACAATTTTATTTTTTCTGTCTTACCCTGGCTGGGTCCTCCATGCAATACTGAATAGAAATCCTATGTTCTGGACTTTTGAGGGAATGCTGTTAAACCAGGCAGTACAGCGTTTCACCGTTAGGAATGATGTATGCTGAGCTGTGGGGGTCTAGTGTTGAATCTTGGTAGAACTCACCTGGAAAATCATGTAGGCTAGTTAGTTGGTTTGGGGGGTGATAGATTTTTAAGTTTTCCTGAGTTTCTTTAAAAGATAGAAAGCTATTAAGTTCGTGTATGTCTTATGTGCATTTCACAATTTTTAAAAAGGAAATTCTCCATTTCATCTGAGTTTTAAAGTTACTGGCATAAAGTTGTTTGCACTGGTCATTTACGTGATTTCTGCTCCACATCTAGTGTCACAGCACTGTAATGCTTATTTTATTAATATTATTTGGCTTTTCAAAGACCCAGCTTTGATTAACGAGTTCATACAACTGGTTTCATTTTTCATCTCATTAAATTCTGCTTTTATGTTATCTGCCTTTCACTTCTTGAGGTTTATACTGTGACTCCATTTTAATTTTTTTCCTAATCATTTTATTAGTTAATCCAGACCCCATACCATTCCATAGTTCAATCACTTCAAGCACTGTTGTGCAATCGCTACCTGAATCAGCTTCAAAACTTTTTCTTCCTTCTTGAACTCTTTAATATCAGCTCCCCCTTACCTACTCCCCTCACCCCACCATCTCCCATGACTCCATTTTAAATCTGACACTTTGCCTGTACATTGATGTGCAATTATTAATGTATGTACTAAGCCTACACACTGATGTGCAATTACTAATGTATGTAATGCAATTACTAATGTAAGCCTATAAATCTCCCTTCCCACCAGTTTTGCTGTCATTTTCTTTACTGACTCCAAATATTTTTTTCATTTTGACATGCTTGCCCCTTTGAGTAGGGC
>NW_022109491.1:22652179-22654031 GCF_000313985.2 Echinops telfairi | reverse complement strand
GGATGGACTTGGCAACTTTTCTTTCTGTCACTGTATATATTTTGAGCCTCTTGTACCAGGAACATACAAGTTCAGAACTGTTACATCTTTCTAGAAAAAAAGAAAATCGCTGATCATTTTCCCGTGCCCCCTTTCTAAGAATGTCTTTTGCCTTAAAATCCATTTCATCTAATTCTGCATTAAATGCATGCATCTTGGGGTTGGCGTTTCTATAGCCCATCTTTTTCACTTGTGACACCTTCAGGGTATCGTCCCGTCTGGACTGGAGTTGGTGGAAGCCGAAGTAGAGAGAAATATAGTTGATGTGTTTTCATTCACCACTTGCACACATTTCCTTTCATTGCACTGACTTGACAGCAATCCCTTCCGTTTGACAGCACTGCACCCACTTCCTCCCTGCGGGAGGGTCGGGGAGGGTGTCCCTGGTTCCATCCATGCTTTCCGCCTTCAGAGTTTTGGTTTCAGGCACACGCTGCCCGTTCGGTCTCCTACGGTTGATGGCACTAAGTAGTGCCTGCCTTACGTTAGAAGTGGCTCTTAAATACAGATCCCAGGTAGCTCCATTTGACTTGGCTTGGCCAACCTGGTTGTTTTTAACAGGTAAATTTTAAATGTATTCTCTTTTTGTTTTGTTTTTTAAAAGCATTTTATTAGGGGCTCATACAACTCTTATCACAATCCATACATACATCAGTTGTGTGAAGCACATTTGTACATTCACTGCCCTCATCGTTCTCAAAACATTTGCTCCACTTAAGCCCCTGGCATCAGCTCCTCCTTTTCCCCCTACCTTCCCCTGCCCCCAGACATATTTTCTATCTCTGGTTTTGTCTGTTTACTTAGTATCCTTCTTGCTTGGCTTCCTTTTTCTCCTTTCTGCCTGCACTGAGTCATACATTCCATTTCCACTCTCTTAAAGTGGGTCCTCGGGTGTAGGCTGTACACACTGACCGTACAAAGCCAGGCAACTCTGCACATCTTTGTCCTCCTCTCAAGCAAATAGGGCCTTTTACAACCCTTAACTCTGATGACCCTCTCCTGTCTTACATGATCTTGTGTCCCATGCGCCATGCTTTGTACCCCACAAACGAATCATGCTATGAGTGTTGTAAGGGAGCCCTAGTGGTGCAATAGTTAAACACCAAAGGTCAGCAGTTCGAGGCCACTCCATGGGAGAAAGCTGTGGCAGTATGCTTCTGCACGTTTTAGAGCTTTTCGGTACTTCTGGTCAGTTCACTGGAGTCCCTTTGAGTTGTAATTGACTTGTTTTTAATCATTATTCTATGTTCCATGCTTGTTTAGATTTACCTATAAGTTCACCAGTTAGTGTGCTGACCATTTTTAACATCTAATCCCTCCCCTTCTGGGTTACATGTAGTTATTGAAGTACATTCTTTTAAAATTATTTCCACAATCACTGTCTATGAACTCTGTCTTTACCTTACCACTGAATCATAAACTGTCGGTGACAATGCTTTCCCCTCAAGAGTGGAAGTCGGGATTATATTTTACTCTGGACTGGATGCTTGCTGCTGCGAACATCCCCTGCTCGTTTGGGGCCCACGTTCTGTCTCTTCTCTCGTCTCCACGCTTGGGTCGCCCATCGCGTGGTTTGTCTGACCGCGCCTCCTCTGCCCGGCTTTCCTGTGCTGCGGTGTCTAAGTCGTTTTCTCGCCCCATCGACTGAGACTTGGATTTCAACGCTCAATTCCAGAAGTGCTCGATGGTAGAAACGATGGTAAAGCCCGTGTATTCCTTTTCTGCGTCCCTTCCCCTTTTCTCCACCACAGCTCCGGACGGCGGCGACCGTGCAGCTCCCGGCTGCCTCTCCAGGCCCAGCAGGGCCGGACGC
>NW_022109491.1:22643419-22651284 GCF_000313985.2 Echinops telfairi | reverse complement strand
AGCAAGATCCCGGTGAGCCTCGGCGCCCCCACCCCCTCTACCCTGCCCGGCCCCGCCCCCGGCCCTGCCGCAGCCTTACGCCCTCCCCTCCCAGGTGATCATCGAACGCTACAAGGGGGAGAAGCAGCTGCCAGTCCTGGATAAGACCAAGTTCTTGGTCCCAGACCATGTCAACATGAGCGAGCTGGTCAAGATCATCCGGTACGCGGGCCGCCGCAGGGGCAGGGGTGGGGCCAAGAACCTAGGTCGAGCATCTGTCCTGGGGAGGGCTAGGGGCCAGGAACAGTGAGGAGTCAGAGATGAGAGGCTTGGGCAATGTGAGTGGGTGTGAAGCGAAGGCTGGGAGCCATTCTGGGCAGGAGGCTGGGCCACACTTGCCCAGGGCCCGGCGCTCACAGCCTGCTCGCCCTCAGGCGCCGCCTGCAGCTGAACCCCACGCAGGCCTTCTTCCTGCTGGTGAACCAGCACAGCATGGTGAGCGTGTCCACGCCCATCGCCGACATCTATGAGCAGGAGAAGGACGAGGACGGTTTCCTCTACATGGTCTACGCCTCCCAGGAAACCTTCGGCTTCTGAGCCAGCAGTAGGGGGGAGGCCCGACCTGGGAGCGGGGAGGCCATCGGGGTTCGCCTAGGGAGCCCGTCTTCTCACTGAATTGCCTCTGCCCCTGGTGGGCTGGGCAGGGGCCAGTCTCCCTAGGTGGGGGCACCAACCATGCTTACTCTGCCCCTGGGTGGATCCCGGGCCAGTCACGCCAGGGTTGCTCCTCTGGGTGCTGGCTGGGGTGGGAAAAATGGGGAGCAGCCTCTCTGTGCCGTTTGTCTTTTTTTTTAGGACCCTGCCTGTCAGCCCATGTGCCCCTCACCCACCCGAGGCGCTGTCCCCTGCCTGGACCTGTTCATCCCCGAAGGACTGACCCCTACCTTCCCCAGTCTTGACATGGTGTATAGATCTGTGGTCGTTGTCCCTCTGCAGAATAAAGATTGCTCAGGCCTGCCTGGCCCTTTGCCTCCAGTCCAACTACTTGCTGAGGGGTGGGGTGGGTTGTGGACAGGGCTGTTGAGAACCATTCTCAGCTTGCTGGGCACAGACCTGTGTGTTCTGTGGACTTGGGGCTCCTTCCGGAAACCCAGGCCTCTGGGTGCTGGTGGGTGCTGTGGAGTCAATTCTGACTCCTTGTGACGCCACGTGACACAGTAAAACTGCCCCATAGGATTTTCTTGGCTATCATCTTTATGGAAACATTGTGCCAAGTCTTTCTTCCACAGAGATAGAGAGGGTGGGCTCGTAAGGGCAGCCTTTTGGTGCGGTGGCAGTATGAACAGCCAGGCCACCCCCCTCTCCAGGCATGAGCTGTGGCCGCAGGTAAACTTCATAACAAAACATTTATTAAGTAGTCACAACCCAACAAGCCCTTCCCCTCGTTGCTCCCCCCTTCCTGCCTTGCTGTAGAGAACCACAAAGCGGGGTCCAAGTGGGGGGTGCTCCTGGCTCTTCTCCACAGGCCATGCTGCTAGCCACAGTCCCTCTTCTGGTGCTGGGAATTTGTAACCTGGGACTTCAGCCTGCTGGCAGCCCTGGCTAGAAGGTATGGCCCAGCTCCTGGCCTTGCCAATCCCTGGAAGTCTGTGCAGCCTTGTGCCCAGCCAGGTCTACTTGAGCACAAGCATGGCTTCCGTGCCGTCCTTGGCAGTCAAGTAGAGACCATGTGTGAGGTAGTACTCCCGACGCAGGAAGGCGTAGAAGTAGTCAGAGATGAGCAGGATCTGGGAGGGGGAGAGGAAAGTACATGAGAAGCTGATATAGTACTTCCCTCTAAACCCAGGATCCCTGGGGGACTGGGCAGGTGTGGGGACAGGCACACCCCTGCCCACCATCTTCAAGGAATTCCCCAATCCCTGAAACCTCTAGAGAACCCCACGGGCTCACCAGCCCCTCTGAAGCTGCCTGCATATGCCCCCTCCCAGGATCTCTCTCCCTCACACTTTAGCCTCTGAACACCAGACACGTGTGCCTGCATCCAGATGTCCCTCCACCCTTCAACCTCCCAGTCAGCCTCTTCTCTCAGTGGACAGCCCAAGCCACAGAGATTCTTGACACTGCACCCCGACACATGTCCACCTCGTCCAGAACACTGCCAAGTCCTCTCAGTTTCTCACCTCCACCATGGCCAACACTGGACAACAGCAAGGCCTGAGGATCCCTACTTTCAAAACACTCCCTTTCCAGGCCACTCTCCGTATGTCCAGAGGGAGCTTTGAAAACCACAAAACTGGTCCCACTATTTTCCAGCTTAAAATCCTCCAGGGGTTTTCCAAGGCTTCTCTCAGCCTCCTTCCCCTGCTGATCTCTGGTGTGTTGATGCCTGGGATGTCTTCTCCCCTCTCATCTAGTCAAAGCCGCCTTGTCCCTCAGGCCTTTCTCTCCCCGGTGAGATCTTGGCCAGATTGCCTTCTCCCATCCAGACTGCGGCTTTCCCTTAGTCAGTGTGATGGCCTAAAGACTAGGTCGCCTCACAGGATGGAGTGGGGACCTCAGCTTCCCTGAGTGGCTTAGCTCCCCACAGATCTCCATGCCCAGCTCCGCCTGCCTTTCTCATCCCCCCAAATAAGCAGGGATTGGCCAAGGCCATCCCCCACACACCTTGTAGCTGTTTCATCCCTTGCTGCCTGAGACTTGCAGTGCTAGGAGCAGGGTCAGAAGGAAGAGGAGGGCTTACCACGGCAGATAACCACCAGTTCACAGGGAGTGTCGAGAGCACTCTGAACATCACCATCCTCAAGGTACCGGCAGGGAGGCTGACGGTCAGAGCAGGAGAGGGTGCTTGGCTAGGGTTTTGGAGTCGGCTGAGTTTGAGATGGAGGCCACCAGCCTCCCAGTCCCTGCACTTTTCACTCACTTCCTGTTAATGCGAGCCACTGAATACACAGTGGGTGGGCAGGAAGGAAGTCAGGAGGTGTCCTGTCCCCAACCACAGGACAAGTACCTGATGCCATTATTACCACAGGAGCCTGGATGGAAGTCACTCAATGATGACACACCCAGGCCAGGTCTGCCAACTGGTGCAGGTACTGGGGATAGCCGGAACCCAGGGAGGCCTTGCCCCTCAGCTGCCTGGACTGGCAGCTCTAGGCTGGTCCCTATGATGGGGCACTCATCATGGCAGATAGGAACCTCAGGCCCAGCATGGCCTTTCTCACTCTGACTTGGGGAGAAGCGGCCCATTCAGTATCTGACCTGGGAGTCGAGCAGGCAAGGACTTTGAGCCAGGTCAGAGGAGACAGACAGGTCCGGAGTCACAGTCAACAAAACAAAATGAGCCAACTCCACTGTTACATAAAAACCAGCTGAACATGAAGTCGGAAGTCACAATAATCCACAATAAGCTATTGTTGTAAAACTGCCATTTTCGTAGATCAAAAATTGATGGTTGTCAATTTCATATAGTTCAATCTAATATAAAATGGGATGGGGAGGTCATGAAAAAAAACCTGAACATATTATTTAGAAGTATCACAAGGAATTACTATAAAATTGTATCAGGAACCTAAAATTCACAACCATCAGTTAATGAAAGATGGCAGAAATAAATGGAGGAGGAAGAGAGACCAAAGCTAACCTCAGGGCTAAAGCTATGCCGTTCTCAGCTCCCCAGGAGGAGGTAGTGCTTCTCCATCCCCCAGCTGGGAGAGTGGACTCAACTTTTGGCCCCTCACTTCCAGAGAAGAGAAAACACTGACTTCGCAGTGCAGGAATGGTACCCGTCACCTGAACCATGTGATAAAAGGCCACATGTGGCTAACATGGGAGTCCTGCTCTGATGCAGGTGACAGGCTTGCCGACAGTCAGAGCCCAGTATGACTGTGCAAAAAGCAAGACAAACCGAGACGGTCTGCAGGATAGCTGGCCTCTGCGACTTAGGATGGAAAGGGTCCTGGGAAGTCAGCAGAGGGGACTGGGACAGGGTAGCTCAACAGATGGTGGTCCTCTGGATTGGGTCTTGGGGCAGAAAGAGGTCATTGTTTGAAAAAGTGGTTGAGTTAATAGTCATGGACCAGTAAGGACAGCTGGTGGCACACGAACTACATGCCACCAGGGCTCCAGCTAGCACTTAGCATCTACTAAACTTTGGCAGAAGCAAGAGGACCTCCTGTGGCTTTTGGACATTGTGGGCCTCTGACTTGATCCTACATTTGGCTCACTTCGAGTTTTGTCCCGAACAGTACCCACTACAATTTGAGACGTTTCTTCTGTCTTAGAGCTTAAATTCTGAGCAGCCCGGTATGCAAAGTGCTATGTATGGGTCACAGTGACTCAAAATCCATTCGCAGGATCCTCACATATATTAAACCTCCACTGAACTCTTTCTGATCGATCACTAAGCAATGGTGTAGATAATCTTGCCCTCAGGCAGAATGCATTAGAAAGCTGGCTACCTCCACCTCTCTCAGGCCAGCCTAGGGAGGGGCAGCCTCTCTTAGGGGCTTGCCTGGAAGTGTCCTTGATGGAAGTCACCACACTGGGGACAGCCCACGAGTAATTCAGTCTCACCCTATCTTGGTCAGAAAGCCCTGGGCCAATTTTGTCAACACTTCTAATAATTTCCTTGTGCTAATTATGGTCCCATTCCTGCGTCTAGTCCCACCTGTAACAGTGCTGGATTCATCTGTCGCCAATCATGAATTTATGACCGTTTCCTTTGTTCCCTGCCTGTCTTCTGGCGTCCTGGCTTGATTCCTAAGATGCCATTTTGACCTCATGCTAATGGCCTCCCTCATCCGGATGATGTGTCTGACTTCTTGTCTTTGTCTCTCTTAAGGCTTAATGAATGTTCTCCTTAAATTCCACTTGAGGCTGGGTTCTCTTTTGTACCTTAAAATGTGAGACAGCCTGCCTTTGGGGCTTTCCATTCAGCTGAGCAGCAGCATTTCCCAGGGCTTCTGGGATTCGACCAACAGCGTGGCTGCAGATGGAGCTCTCCAGGCATGGGAGGGGGGTGGGTGGGGTGGGTGCTGGGGCGGTGGAAATGATGTGAATTCTTTAATGACTGTGGGGTCCTAAGTGAGTCATTTCCCCTTGCCTAACCTTCATTTTCCTCACCTGGAAAATGAGTTGTTCTCAGAGGTGGGCTTTCCGAGTCCTTGACCCCTCTTGTCCCTTCAGAGTCCTAAAGACCAGCCTTGTTCTTTGAACCTGTCTTCATGGATGGTCACATAGCAGAGCTCTCAGCTCTCCTCCCATCAATGACCAATCTCCTCCCCCAACTCGAGTTAGCCCCTTCCTCCCCTTCAATGACCCCGCCGCCCACCTCTGTCCCTCCCTCTCTCCCTCCAAGGAGCCCTTCACCTGCTTTGCCTGAAAGATTTAATGGGGTTGCAGATAAAAGGGTGACCAGTGAAAGGCGGGGATAGATCAGAAGTGGAATGAAGCCATCAGAACCAGTACAGGTGGGAGACACTTCTGAGCATCTACACCCTATGCTAGCCTTTTAACAAAAGATCTGCCATTAGATCTTCAGAGCAGTCCTGTGGGACAGTGTTTGCACTCCCCATGCAAGGGAGGACACTCAGAAGTTAAGGGTCTTGCCTAAGGTCTCGTGATGGTAAGAGAAGAGTTCAGGTTGCAACACCAGGTCAGCTCATCCAAGGCCACACCCTGGCTTTTTCAGTGCCCCCCCAACCTCCTCCCCCTGCTCAATCAGGTGCTGAGATAGGGGAGTCCTGGTAGCCCAGTGGGTTGAATTGAGCTATTGATGCCCAGCTATCAGAAAGAGTAACATCAGAGGTCATAAAAAAGCAAACTCACTCAGAAGGAGTCGATGCCAACACATAAAGAGCCAACAGGGTAAGGCAGAACTGTCCCGTGAGTTTCTGAGACTAACTGCTAACAGGAGTAGAAAGCACCATCTTTCTCTTGAGCAATTAGGGTTTTGAACTGCTAACCTTTTGGATCACAGGCAAATGTGTAACCACGACGCTACCATGGCTCAGGGGTCTTAAGGGCTTGTCTTAAAACAAGCAGCCATCTAAGTTAGGTGTCAACAAAGTCCACATGGAAGAAGCACACATGCCTGTGTGATCCATTATTGTAAATGTTAAAAATCTAAATCTGGAGGAAGGAATGGTATCATAACTTAAATCTGAAATTGACTGTGGTGATGTCCGCACGACTCTTTTTAATATGACTGAATTAATACATTGCATGATATGTGAATTATATGCAAATAAAACTATTAGAAGAAAAAAAACAAGCGTTGAGCTGCGAACTGCCGGGTCAGCGGTTCAAGCTCACCAGGTGCTCCTTGGAGAAAGATGAGGCAGTCAGCTCCTATCAGGTTTTACAGTCTTGGAGGCCCTGCGGGACACTGGGCTCTGGACAGGGGATTCTGTTCTATACTGGGAGTCAGACTGGCTGGGTGGGTTTGTGAAGTGGAGAGAAAAGTCTCGAGCCCACACAGCCTTCACCTTCATGACTGCCTGGCTGGCCCAGGCTGACCCACCACAGACTTCTCTAACACCTCGGATACTCACTTAGCCATGACGGGGGCAGGTGTGGTGTTGTGTGTGAAATATATAGACATCTCTATATTTTTGTGCAATACATAGATAAACATTTTGGAAAAAGTAAGTAAGTACCTGTGCCTTTCAAGACGGTTAAAACAAAACAAAACAAAACTGCTATTGAGCCAATTCCAATCAATAGCTAGCCACTATAGTGTTTCTGGGATGGGAAACCTTCATGTGAGCAGACAGCTTCACCTTTCTCCCATGGAGTCGCTGGTGGGTCTGAACTAACGACCTCTCAATTAGCAGCCCAGCACCTAAACTCCAGCTGGGTCATCTGAATTCCATGCATCCTGAAGCTGCAGGGCTCAGCACAGCCAACATGATCCTGCGAGTTGCCACTTCTAGGAAAAGCAGGTGGTTGTAGCCCCAGAGAAGACTTGGTTCCAGCCTCTTGTTCTGGCTGGAGTTGCGTACCCTTGAAGGCAGGCCAGCCCACACTGGGGGGAACTCATAGCCTCGCTGGCTGGGACCCAGGAAACTGAGTTGGAGAGGCAGCTGACTAGAGACTGGGAAGCCTGCTGTGGCTCTGAGGAAACGTCCCAGCTCAGCAGCCTGAGCGGACACCCTGTGGGCGCACTCCCCACTAAACCAAGAGTGAAATCACTGGATTTCCACCTCAGGGTCTGTAAGTCACAAAGACACATCCAAGTTGGCCATGGCAGCAATCAGCAAGGGATTTGTAGTCCACCAAGGGCTTCCTTATCCAACTCCCTGCTCAGTCCTCTCGCGCCACACTCCAGGATCCCAGGTTTCCAGAGCATCCATCTGGAACACAAGCCCTGAGGACAACAGGGTGTATAAGAGAGCCATGTGCCCCATGGTCTCCTCAGGATAAAGAGGTGTGTGCAGTCCTGCAAACTGCCTGCTGCACCAGCACGCCACACTGCCTCACTGGCACTTCCCCCAGGGCTCCCGACCTCAGCACCCACCTCCCTCATGACTGCTTAGAGGCCTCTTCCAGAGAAGCCTGCCCCAGGCCCCTCACCAAGTTCATTCCTTCAGAGCACTCACCCCACTCCCCTGAGTTTGCCCATTTCCTTATCTTGCTCTCTCACAGACTGAGGGCTCCTTGGAAGCAGGGCTGTGTCTCATTCACCCCTAGCAGAGGGCCTGGCAATAATAGGTACCTAATGAGGAAGTCAATTCGCCCAAGGAGTTAGATATCTTGCTTTAGACCAGCGGTCTCAATCTGTGGGTTGAGATCCCTTTGGTGGTCGAACGACCCTTTCACAGGGGTCGGCTGATTCGTAACAGTAGCAAAATTACAGTTATGAAGTAGTAACAAAAATAGTGTTATGG
>NW_022109491.1:22621849-22642413 GCF_000313985.2 Echinops telfairi | reverse complement strand
CCACCCTCCCTCCCTCATGAACACTTGATAATTTATCACTTTTCCCCCCAATGTCTTATACCGACCACTGTCTCCCTTCACCCACTTTTCTGTTGTCCATTCCCCTAGGAAGGGGTTATATGTAGATCATTGTGATCAATTCCCCCTTCTCCCCCCACCTTCCCCACCTCCTCCCCCTCCTGATATCAGTATTCTCATTATTGCTCCTGAGAAGTTTATCTGTCCTGGATTCCCTGTGTTACAAGCTTTTATCTGTAGCAGTGTACATGCTCTGGTCTAGCCGGATTTGTAGGTAGAATTGAGGTCAACAGAATGGGGTGGGGGGGAGGAAGCATTAAGGAACTAGAGCAAAGTTGAATGTTTCATCAGGGCTAGACTGCACTGACCAATATTTTTCTTTCACTGGTCATTGACCCTAAAGACAAAAAAAAAGGGTTTTGAACAAATATGGAGGAGAACTATTCTCCTTTCCTTGGTTTATGGGATTGAATGTTTCCCTAGGAACTTGTTTGAGTATTTAAAGAAAATATTGCTCTTGCTATCTGTCATGTCAACATATGAATGATGGCAATAAGACACACACTATTGTACAGTCCCCTTAAGACCCTGTGAGGTAGGACCATTAATTCCATTTAGAGATGAAAACTTCAACCTAGAGAAGTCCAACCACTCGCTCAAGGTCATTTATCTCAATCTTTTCCTCTCATTCTCTCACGAGCTCTCGCTCTCACACACGTTCCTCACATACATACAAGGGGGCTTCCAAAATTATGTAGGAAAATTCCATTATCATTTCATTCCACTTTTCCATGAACTTTCTGGTGCACCTGCAAGCAAACAAGATACACCCCCACACATTCACAAATGCACACACACACACCCCTCTGGATGGTTTACTGCTGTAATTTCCTATCTTAACTGACTCAATTATAATTAGCACATGGTCCCTGCCACGTGCTGCAAAATACTTACTAACCTTCAGTGAAAGAATGCTGCCTGAGTCACTAATAATCTGCAAATAACTTGTTCTATAATTAGGTGTGGCACTGACCAACTTAGAGCAGTATTTTTTAAAGAAGGAAAGAAAGCCAAGGGCCAAGATGCAAGATGTGCTTACATTCAGCTCCTGAGTCAGGATGACGGTCCTGCTCTGGACACCTGGACTCTACTTATCTGGTTTCCAGGACAGTGCTGATCTGTCTTGTTCTGGGAATGGGGAATGAGAACCAGGTGACTACAGAACACCTTCCAGGTTGGAGAGCTGAGCAAGGCTGGTTGTCAGACTGTGGAGTCCCCTCCCTGAATGCCAACCACCTCAATGGAAAGACTGGCTGTTGGTCAGCTGGCTGCAGAGGTCACACAAGGGCTTCCCCAGCCACGAACAAGACCAGGTTCAAGCAGAGTCTGGGGAAGGCCAGCAGACAGAGCCACCAGTGGAGGTGATTTGGCTCCGCTCTACCACCCCTCCTTCTAAGGCCACTCACAACAGGAAAGGTGATCTTGTTCTCTTCTAGATTTCTTCTGCAATGGCTCTCCGCACATTTAGCCATTCATCACATGACGCTGTCTCTGGCTATCTTTGGGACATTCATTCACTCAACAAATATTTGCTAGGCAACTGCTCTGTGTCAAGTACTGATGTGGTAGCTGAGACCTTGGAGTAGGTAAGACAAGCATGATCTCTGGCTTCATGAAGCTCACAGGAAAGTGGGGCAAGTAGCCAGTGAAACGAATGATATAAAATCACAAAGTGCTATAAGTAAGTGCTATAAAGGAAGCAAGTGGGCAGAGGAGAGAAAAGTAGAGCAGACATCATGGAAGGACTCTTTGAAGAGCTGACATTTAACTCTTACTAAAATACAAATCCTTGTCATTAAAGTTGCCTCTACTCCGAGACAGTAGGTCTAGTCATCTAGACCGCATCTCATGTGCTTTGGACAAGTTTGCTGGAAGGACCAGACTCTGGAGAAGTACAGGGTCACCGGCAAAGAGGAAGGCCTTCAACAAGATGGAAAGACACAGTGGCTGCAACAATCGGCTCAAACAGAGCAACAGTGGGGGTGGGGGGACTAGCACAAGAGAACTCACTTTGTGTGCTGTGCACGGGGTCACCATGATGCAGTACCCTGTGACACTTAACAACAACCTAACAAAACCCCAAGTTTCCCATATCTGCATTCTGTAAGCCCTACATCACGGGGTGTGTGGGAAACTGAGAACCAGGAAGAGAGTGAATGTGGACAAATTCTCTACAAGTCTGGGAGGCAGACTGGTGGAGGGAGGCATTCACATTTGGGAGATGGAGAGGAATCCCAGTCACATTCTCCTAATTGAAAGATCCCCCACAAACCCACCCCATAATAATGCCAACCTTCTTTTCTTCTTTTTAAAATCATTTGATGGGGGCTCGTACAACTCTTATCACAATCCATACATAAATCCATTGTGTCAAGCACATTTGTTGCCACCATGATTCTCAAAACATTTTCTTTCTACTTGAGCCCTGGGTAATAATTCCAATCTTAAAGATGCTGCTTACTATTCGATTGAAGGTTATCTGCCTGAAGGCTGCCTGCCACCAAAAGCACTCAGACCGATTGTCCACCCCACCCTCAGTACCGCCGCCCACTCCCTCCCTGGAGAAGAGCTTACAACACCTAAAGTCAAGTGGGCTCAGAAATGTCAACGGTTAAGCCACAATCTTAACTCTAGAACCTGCCTACCTTGTTACTTATGAGGGGAGTACCCAAAAAACCCAGATTTTTATTCAAAGCTAGGTATTTAAATTTTTTTTACAAAACAACCATATCACCTTCAGAGTACTCTCTATTACACTTAATACATTTGTCAAATCTACAAATCCATTCTTGGAAACATTTTTCAAACTCATCTGTTTGGATGGCTGACAGTACCTCCCTTGTTTTTTTCTTCAACTTTTCTATGCGGTCAGATCACTGTCCTTTCATGTCCCTCTTCATACACAGACACAAAAAGAAGTCCCAGGGAGCGAGGTCAGGTGAGTAACG
This sequence comes from Echinops telfairi, assembly GCF_000313985.2. NCBI lineage: Eukaryota > Metazoa > Chordata > Mammalia > Afrosoricida > Tenrecidae > Echinops > Echinops telfairi. The sequence continues at coordinate 22,639,387 of NW_022109491.1, read as the reverse complement.
TGTGTGTGGCAAGAGAAGCATGCTGCTTTTTGCCCAAAACTGGTGCACCGAGATAGCTGCCTGAGCAGGTGCACTATAGTGGTGGCAAAACCAGTCCCCATCTGCCACAAATCAGGCCTTTTTTGTCTCACACTGTTACACAATCTTTTCAGAACCTCTAAATAGAAAGCATGATAAATAGTCTGACCTGGTGGACCGAACTCCAAATGCACTGGGAGTCCACATTTTCATCCATTCGGAAAGTTGACAAACATTTAGAATGAGGTTTGTTATCAATTGACATTTCACCTTTTTTGAAACAAGAAAACCACTCGTACACTTGCGGTTTTTCCCGTAGTGCTGTCCTTGTAAGCTGTGTTCAACATCACAACAGTTTCTGCGGCATTTTTCCCAAGCAGGAAACAAAATTTCACAGCTGCACACTGTTCTCTTAAATCAGCCATCACAAAAAAACGAGGTTCGAATAAAACTGCTACTACAGAAAAATTCACTGTGACCAGAGAGAACCTTCCCAGGCAACACCACTGGGTGCACTAACTCAGAGCAACTTGCTTGATGTTCACCTTGTGGGAAAAATGAGTACTGTAAAAGCTCTGCCCAGCAGAGTTTTTTTTTTTTTTTTTTAGTACTCCCTGTTATGTGCCTTCCTGTCACATGTATCCCCTTACTGTTTAATGAATGCCTCTAGTACATCCCTTTTTTTCACATATGTGCTTACCAGGGCTCGCTAGCCCAAGATTATACAAGCCTGTTCAAGAATACATTCGCTCTCTCTGCTTCTGGTCTCCATGGAGGGGTGAGCCCTCACAGGCCTTGTCTGGTGTTTCTTTAATTTACCCTTCAACTACACAACTGCCCTTAGGACCCATTTAGTTGTGGAGGCTGGTCCCCCACAGAGGTGCTCCTCTACTTTAGGACAGAGATTGGATGTGAGTGACTGCCTTGCGGAGCATTCGGGACATAACCCTTTGGATCTGGGAACAGCAGCAAGTCAGAAGTCCCAGGAAGCATTTGACCCCACAGAGCTGTCTATCGTTCAGAGCCACAGAGCCCAGCCCTCAGAAGACACCAACACAGGAGGGGTTACCTGGATACCTGAAGCACTTGCTGGTTTGTGGGGTGCTTGTACCACTGCTGGGAGGTCTGTGGACAAGTATAATCTGTCTAGTGGGCAGGCTGGCAATATCTGCTAAAACATAAAATAATGACCCAACAAATTCCACCTCTTGGATAGATTCCTCTTGGAATCTATTCCTCATAAAGACTTGAGGTGGAAGTGCATGAAGAATCGGGGACAGATGAAGCTAAAGAGACAGCAACTAGAATAAGGGAGTGGGGGTGGGGCAGGGGACTTATGATAGGGGAGCTGATGTAATGGAGTTCAAGAAGGAAAAAAATGTTTTGAAACCGATTCTGACAGCAATTGTACAATACTGCTTGATGTGATTAAACGATGGAAAGGCATGATGTCTGGATTAGTTCCTAATAAAACGGTTTGAAAAAGAGAAAAGGAATCTAATACCCATCAGTGGGGTCTAGTCAACTGAATCACAGTGCATCCTAGAGTGGCCTTGCATGGAGCCATTACAACAGGCAGGATCAGTAAGTGGAAAACACCAAGTATTTAGAGCAGGGTGTCATTTACATACACAAATGGCAAAATTTTCTATGTGTGCTGCTCATGGATGGTGGCATTATAGTTCTCTGCAAATGCAGAGCAAGTGTGAAAAGACACCTCAAGCTACATGTGTCTGGGGTGGGACTCAGGCCATCACTTTCATTTCATATTTTCTTACTGTTTAAAATGTTTGCCCGTCTCCCCCAAAATATTGTCTGGTTAAAAATACATTGAAAACATTTTTTTAAATAGTGAAAGAAACTTCAAGAATTCAGCCCCACTTTTTCTCCATAGCCTGGCCACAAACATACTCAATCCCTGCCTTTGGCTCCCACCCCAACTGCAATCCCTCTTTTCCCAGCAACTCAGTTTCTCCTGCCTTCACTAGCACCTAACACAGGATCCCCCAAGCTGCTCACAAAGACCTGTCACTTACAAGCGAGAGCCCCAGGGGAGGGCTGTGCAGTGGCAGGCTCCATTCATGATCACTATGAATAAATGAGCACACACATTTCCTGACTACAACGTGAGGCTCATGACATGATGCAACAGGCTGTAGACTGACTAGGTAGAGCGTGCCAGCCTCACCAAAAGCCCTAGTCTAAGCCCAATGCCTTCACAGCCTTGTCACTACTGTCAAAGACAAACGAAGAGGGATTCCAGCAAGTCGGGATAGCCTTTTGGAGTTCTTTGAGATAAAAACTGAACCTGATGACTACTGACTATGGGAACAGAAGCACACTCACCATCAATAACCACCAGGGGACAGGCAGAATGGGCCTTCTGGCCTGGTCTCACCCATCTCTCTCCTGCTGTTCACAAACAAAGATAAATGGTGGGACTGGACAATAATTCCCCAGGAATGTCCGCGTCAGGAAATAACAGTGCCCTCTTTTGAAAAACATCTCTTCTTCCTCCCTAGCAGTAACCTTAGAGGCAAGAGGGTCCCTGGGGAGTGATTATTCACTGGCATCATGAGTTTTTCCAGCGCAACCTGCTTCCCATCCAGGCCATTAAGCACAAGAAATACCTGACTGAGGTAATGGCAATTGAAGTGGAAAATGGTGCAAATGATTCTCATTAAGACCTCAACCTGAGGACAGAGCTTGGCTGAGAGAAAGCCTCAGAAAAGGAAAGATGTCTTCACACAGGATTTGCGACAGTCTCCAGGAGAATCTGTTAAAAGTACAAGTTCCTGGCCCCACACGCCACATGGACTCAATCAACATCTCTGGGAGTGGAACAAGGAATCTGCATTTTTAACAAGCTCCCGCTGCTGGTGGTTCGGGTGCTGAAGAAGCAATCAATGGTCGATGAAGCCAGGGAGAGGCTTTCCTAGTCAGAGGGAGGGCCAGTCTCCCTGCGGATGCTCCTCGTCACTGACTCCCTCAGCCTCTTCCCAAGACTCCTGGTCTCACAATCAATGCTCCAGACCTAACGTCACAGCTAAACCATTTCTCATCTGCCTTTGCTCCTACGGCCTTGGAATCTCAGAAGTCCCTCTTCTCCTCACCCCTACCTTCTCCCACCCTCATTTGGTGTGCTCACTGTGAGCACCACATGCACCAGGGTGGGCTCAGGAATCAATGACCTTGGGTGAGAGACAGCCTCCAAGAGCTTCAGGTCTCCATTTGTAAAACAGAAACACTATCTCAAAAAATTGCTTCCTGGAGATGATGGCTTAGCAGGGTGCTCAACAAACATGAGCCAGATTCAGTGTTCCAAAGTACGAGTCCCTCAGCTTCCCTGATGGAATGTGAGCTGCTTGAGGAGAGAACTCTCTCTCATCCATGGCCGAACTTCTAATACACAGAACCCAAAGGGGCTTTGAGGAAATGCTTGAGGCTGCAAAATGAATCCTCATCCCCATGCCACACTCTTACCTGCCCAACGTTGAAGGTCAATGTGATGGCATAATAGAAATTAGAGTTGGCACTTCCTGCATAAATCCAGAGATGCCACAGGACAGGGAAGAGCAGGGAGCAGACGATGATGATACAGGTGAGGACAAAGATGTTCCGTAGGACTGTAAAAACAGATGGCTACAGTTAGCCCAATGCCAAACCTCTCTGGGACCCTCTCTTTGCTGTAATGACCTGGTAGGAGAGAGGCCAATGGGGAGCTCCATGTAGCTTGAAGGCAGACCCTCCCATCCCTGAGACACTCGAACAGCGAGAGGCAAACCTCAGAGCCCTGAGTGGATGGCTCTCCATGCCCACAGCTGGAGGGAACCCTGGATGGTCATTCTGTACCTCCACTGTGATGGGTGTGGTAGGCCAAGGCCAGCTGTAACTGGCAGTACTGAGAAAACCTCCGAGCACTAGAGGATGCTTCAGCAAACACTGACCCTCCCTATCACTGCAACTTTGGAACACATTTAAAAAAAAATCATTTTAGGGAAGAGAGAGGGGGGAAATGAGCAAACGATATTGAGGACTAAAGTGGAGAGCAAATGTTTTGAGATTGATGAGGGCAATGGGTGTACATGGTTGCTTGACTCAGTGGATGTATGTATAGACTGTGATAAGAAATGTACAAGCCCTCAATAAAATAATTTAAAAAATATATATATATATATAAATTTTAAAAAATCATTTTACTGGAGGCTCTCACAGCTCTTATAACAATCAATACATCCATTGTGTCAAGCACATTTGTACATATGTTGCCATCATTTTCAAAACATTTATTCTACTTGAGCCTTTGTTATCAACTAATTTTTTTCCTCCTCCCCCACACACCTCCCTTGATAATTTATAAATTATTTTCATGTCTTACACTGACCGCTGTCTCACTTCACCCACGTTTCTGTTGTTTGTATCGGGAGTGGGGGTGGTGGGCACCATTATACGTTGATCATTGTGATCGGTTCACCCTTTCTCCCCCAACCTTCCCCCTACCCTCATGGTATCGGTACTCCCATTATTGTTACTGAGGAGTTTATCTGTCCTGGATCCCCTGTGTCAAGAAGTCTTATCTATACCAGTGTACATGCTCTGGTCTAGCTGGATTTGTAAGGTAGAATTGGGGTCGTGATAGTGGGCGGGGAGCATTAAAGAACTAAAGGAATGTTGTCTGTTTCGACGGTGCCATACTGCATCCTGGCTGGCTCGTCCCTTCCTTGTGACTCTTCTGTGAGGGATTGTGGTAGTTACACAATGTGGTAGTTAATTTGGGACTTCAGAGGATTAAGAGTGAAGGGGTGGGGTCTAGTCTGTCATTTGGACCACAGTCAATAAATGAGGCCTCTGTGTGGGCATGGCTTTCTCCTGAGAATTCTAGGAAATATAGTTTTTTCCTCCTTGGAGATGGGAGAGAATCTCTGCTCACTCCCTGAGAGACACGCTACTAACAAGACACATGGCACTACACTGATAGACCCCGTGCCCTGGGAACTGGAGAAACCACGTGGAGACCCCTGTTTGCGCTGAGATGCTTCAACTGCCACTGGATCCACAATACTTTGCACCCACTGGCCTGTGATTGTCTTGCATTTGGTGTCATTGCATGTGTTTTGTGAGTCTGAAGAGGTACGTATAGACTGGTATTGGACATATGGGCTAATATCGAACTTATGGACTTGATCTGGACTGGCCTGGGATTTTTTCTCAATATTCAATTCCTCTTGTATATAAAGCTCTGTCTTATACACATATGAGTGTCTTGGATTTGTTTCTCTAGTCTACCCAGACTAACAAAGGTCTCTACTCTGGGTCTTCTGATGCCTGCTACCTGACCCCATCGACACCTCGTGATTACACAGGCTGGCGTGCTTCTTCCATGTGGGCTTTGTTGCTTTTCAGCTAGATATCCGCTTGTTTATCTTCAAGCCTTTAAGAGACCCCAGATGCTGTATCTTTTGATAGCAGGGCACCATCAGCTTTCTTTACCTCATATGCTTATGCACTCACTTTGTTTCCAGAGATTGTGTTGGGAAGGTGAGCATCACAGAATGCCAGTTTAATAGAACAAAGTGTTCTTATGTTGAGGGAGTACTTGCGTAGAGGCCCAATGTCCATCTGCTACTTTAGTACTAAATCTATAAATATATGCACATAGATCTATTTCCCCATTGTCATATATATATTTACATATGTACATACCTTTATTTAGACCTCTATAAATGTCCTTTGCCTCCTCTAATTACTTTTACTTTCTTCCTGACCGACTATCATGTTCAGCCTTCATTTGGTTCCCAGTACTTCCTCTCAGCAACACTGCCCTTGACCAAGCCCTACCAGGCTCCTACGCTCTCCCAGGAACACATTTTTTTATTCTTAATTTGTGTTTCAGGTCCCCTATTTTGCTCTTCAAATATCTCTCACTTCTCCTTAGACCAGTGGTTCTCAACCTTCCTAATGCTATGACCCTTTAATACAGTTCTTCATGTTGTGGTGACCCACAACCATAACAATATTTTCATTGATACTTCATAACTGTAATTTTGCTACTGTTATGAATCAGACTACCTTCGACCTCCAAAGGGATCGAGACCCACAGGTTGAGAACCGCTGCCTTAGATGATGATTTAAAAATAAGTTTGAACAGTGGCAGAAAAAATTTTTTATTTTGAATATTCTCCCTCTCGGACATCAGCCCCCAACCCTTAAAGGTCATGCTGAATTCTACCAAGGCTGAAGGTCTCCCCGAGGTCTCAGAAAGATCTGCAACACTAGGGTGTACCTACTACAGCTGGAAGATGTATTAAAGCTTGAATTCTGAGTACTCGGTTTTTAGAAGGCTATGGACCAGTAGTGAAGTGGAGTTGATACATCTGAATTAAGGTGCTGGTGAAGAATATTCAAAGGACCACGAATTATCGGAATAACAAATCTGCCTTGGGAGAGGTACAGCCAGAACAATCCTTAGAAGTAAGGGTGGTGAGACTGTCTCATGTATTTGGACATGTTATCAGCAGAGACCAATCCCTGGAGAAGGACACCACGCTTGGTAAAATAGAAGAACAGTGAAAGAGGAAGACCCACAAGGAGATGGATCAGCTGCAACAATGGGCTGGAACAGAACAATTTTAAAGAAGGTGACGTGTTTTGTTCTGTTGTACACAGGGTTGCTGTGAGCCAGAACTGACTCATGGGTGGCCGGCACTTAACTGGTTACAAAGGCAAGCTCAAGTCTATTTTTTTAGTCTCTCAATAGATTCAGCTTCCATTGAATTCTTGCTGACCACTTATGGGCAATGTGAATAGCTTTGCCCTCAGGAAGAGTGTGTTTGAAAATGGATTACCACCAATGAGCCCTTAGATAGCCCAGAGAGGGGTTTCCTAGCCCTTAGGGACTTGCCTGGGTGTGATTTGGGTACCAGAGCTTACTTAGTCATGAATCATACTTGGTTCATAGGGGCCAGGACCACTCTTGTATGCCATTTTATCTCAAATAGTGTACATATATCCCAGTCACAGTCCCTTTCCTGCTTCTGTAGTCCTGGGAACTGCTCTAGCTTAGGATCTATTTCCTTGCCTTCTCCAGCATCTATTCTAGAGACTGCCCACATGCCTTGGTTGGTGGCCCTCTTCCTACATCTTCAATGCTATCAATGGTGGTGGGTTGAGTTCATCACACATTACTCTGACCTTTTCTGTTGCTTCCTACTTTTAAGAACCTTTGTGATAATCCAGCTAGACCAGAGCATGTACACTGGTACATATAAGAACTGGAAACACAGGGAATCCAGGACAGACAAACCTCTCAGGACCAATAATGAGAATTCCAGGAGGGGAAGTTAAAGGTAGAAGGAGCGAGGGGAAACCGATCACTATGATTTACATATAACCCCCTCCCAGGGGGACAAACAACAGAAAAGTGGGTAAAGGGAGACATTGGTCAGTGTAAGACATGAAAAAAATCATAAATGATCAAGGGTTCATAAGGGAGGGAGGGTGAAGGAGGGGGGAAATGAGCTGATACCAAGTGCTCAAGTAGAAAGAAAATGTTTTGAAAAGGCTGATGGCAATATATGTACAAATGTGCTTGATGGGGGGAGGGGGGAACCAGGAGGGAGGGGGGAAAATGAAGAGCTGACACCAAGGGCTCAAGTGGAAAGCAGGTGTTGTGAGAATGATGAAGTCAACATATGTACTAATATGCTGGACACAAATGTATGTACGGATTGTGATGAGTTGTACGAGCCCCTAATAAAATGATTATTTTTTTAAAATGTGCTTGATACAATGGGTGTATGCATGGATTGTTCATAAGAGCTATAAGAAGAAAAAATAATAATAAGAGCTATAAGAGCCCCCAATAAAATGATTTAAAAAAGAAGAAGAACCTTTGTGATTATACACAGCCACCTGAATACCAGGATCATCTCTCCATCTAATGTCTTTCACTTCAAGTCCCTTTTGCCATATTAGGTACCAAACATTCACGGGTTCAAAGTGATAGGGCACCAACATCTTTGTGGGTGCCAGTACTCTGATTCCCACACTCCTTTTCTCTCTTTTAATTCAGTAGGAGATCTCTCACAGTGAGAATGTATGCTATTTTTATTTCCTCTTTAATACTTTGTTGTATTTAAAAAATAAAACCAGCATTAAAAAAAAACAGAATTTAGCACAGAGCTGGCACTTAGTGAGTGGACATTCTCCTCTCCTCTCTGATCCCATCTATCAGGAATTCTCTTTTCCAAAGTCAAAACTCTCCCAAGATTTACGGCCTGATTGCCTCCACCATACTTAGAAAGGCTACCCAGAGGGCTCAGGAATCAAAAGGGGAACTGGATTAGACATGGTTCTCAACTCTGGTTACACAACAGAGTCACCTGGGAGCTTTGTGAAAAAATGAACTGGAACCAGCAAGCAGTGGTTCTCAAACAACTTGTTGCACACTGGAATCACTTGGGAGCTTAATAAAACATGGTTAGTTGGCCCTGCCAATTAAATGAAAATCTCTAGGGGTGGGGCCCAAAGCTTCCCAGGTGACTCCAACAGACAGCCAGGGCTGCTGGCCACTGGATGAATGGCAGCAACAGCACCCAGCCAGGCTGCAGGTCCTACCACCCATAGGCTTCATATTGACAGAGCTGTGTCAAAGTGGGCACAGGCAGTTCGCAGATTTTCTTAAAACAATGCTTTCAAGTGAAGGGTCAGCCTTTACTGGGAAATAGGGGTCTCTTAATTGCTGCTGTTAAAAAGTGCTTTCTTTTGTGAAATGGAGGTGAATGGCTGGTAGGGGACTATTTTAATGTCTTCAGCTATGGTATACATTTGAGTAGTCTGTAAAATCTCAAACTCTGGGAACACTGGTCAGGGGGTAGCCGAGGAGGGCCTCTTTGTTAACCTGAAATTTCTACAAGGCTAGGCTTTCATAGCTAAGAAGGCAAAGTCTCCAGACTCAAGCCTTCCTGAGGCCTCCCGGGTAGCCAGTCTTGTCCTCTGCTCCCAGGACCAGCACATCTGAGAAAAGGGGTGTTTTTACTGAGAACAGTAAAAATACTAAGAATAGTTAGTAAACAGTGTTACAACGAAAAGAAAGGAAAATAAAGCTATTTACCATTTCTGCCCTATTTGCATATTTCACTGGTTCTTTCTGATCCCCTGGAGATTATTTTGCTGAAAAAGATAAGCACTTTTCCTAAAAGTAAACTCTTGTGGCCTGACAGTCTTTCTTCTATGGCTCTAGCCACTCTGGGGGCGACAGGAAGGTGACCAAGTTCGGGGAGACAGAGAGGCTCCCATGAAGCTCCTGAGTGCGATTACTGAGAGCAATAAAGGCAATTCTTATGTGCTAAGGGGAAATATCACCAGCATCCAGCTGGCTCTTGGCCTGTGGTGACCTTTGCAGGAATTCGGAGCCACTGTTTGCTCTTGCTGGCTGACAAGCTAGAGGATTGAAGCTATATGCCAAAGCAGATGGAGCTAGGGACTGGGGGCACAGGACAGCCTGTTCTGGCACTACAAAGTGTCAGAGATGTCAGAGCTGAGCAGGGTCTACCATGACCAAAGGGTTCACCCTTGTCAGACCAGGTGGAATCAGATTCTCCACTTCACCCACTGGGTGGCAGATCCAATCTCTGATTCCACTAAGACAAACAGTGGAACTCCACTTTCCACTTTCTGAGCCTCAGGTTCTCGGAAACAAAACTGTCTTTAAAGAATCCAGTCCCATCAGGAGGGGCACTGAGGGGATTTGGGGAATTCAAGGCCAAGGGGATGATCCCTTTCTTAACCTAGGTGCTAGGTACATAGAATTAATTATATTGTTCTTTATAATCTGTAAGTATTTTAACCAATATTCTTTAATCTCGTAATCTCTATATAATAGTCAAAGGAAACAAAACTTTTCCTCCCTTCTACATTATCCCCACCCCCACCCCCAAATCCAGCCATTGACAATTGACTCTTTCTGCTGAACCAGTGCAGACTGGCACTGCTTGGCCAGCAGGCTGCTCCCTAATGCTGGAATTAGGTCGATATGGCTCACCCTGGCCCCAAGCACCAAGCTTGTGGGGCCTGTGCTCAGAAAAGGACTCCTCTTCTCCCTCTTCTCCTCCCCATTGACCAGCAGGAGACAACAGAAAGGTGAATGTGAGATCAGACAAGTAATGTCTGAACTGAATCTTAGTCACATGAAAATTCTGAGCCTATCCCACCTAGGCCTAAAGACTTCTCAGAGTCCCCACACATAAGTCCAAAGGGCCAGGGCTGAAGACAGTCCTGGTTGAATGTAGTCACTCACAAGTGTCCTGCTTTGACAAGCATGCTCACTCGCTGCCTCGGGAGCTGAGCAGGCGGGGTGGCTGCTACCAACCTCTGCTGGAGCTTTAGGTAAGCAGAGTGTGTTATTGCTTGCCCCATCTGCCAGCAACAGCATCTATTAGATCATGTAGATTTTTGGAAATGCCACCCATCTTCTCAGTGCTTCATAGCCTCTCAAGGCATAAAATGGCTTATTTCAAGTTCTGAAAATATGTTTACTCCAATAACTGATGGCTACCATGTATGCAGTTTTGATCATGGAGCCACGTAAGAGGTCCCCCTGTGTAATTAACACTGTTAATAACTCCAGTGCTAGTTAAACATATTTTTCCTCAAACTCAAACACCATAAGAAATATTCTCTCCATCTGACAGATGAAAAAACTCCGGCTGAGAGGTTAAAATAACCGCTCTATGTATATGCAGTTCCTAACAGCCAATTCAGGATTCAGACTCAAGTCAGTCTGGCTTCAGGCTGTTCAACAACATGGAATAAGAGATAAGAGCCCTCGAGGGAGAGAGTGCCGCATGTAGAACAGGTGAGCTCAGGGAAAAAACATTCTTTCCAGAAAAGGGGATCAATGTTGTCGCCAAGACCTGCTCTGTCCCAAACTGGCTCACATGTTCATGGTGGCTTTCTAATTTGTCACGGGTTATTCTGCAGTGACCGGCCACAAGCTGACTCGGGGCCTGCTGGGCTGGGTGATTCTTGTCTGTGCAATGAGGATGGCAATGGCAGTGACGCCACGGCCTCCTCCCAGTCAGGTCAGGCTGGTCACTGCCCCACCAGGCCACCACCTGCACGAGCAGCCTTGGCTTGACCCACCCACCCAGCTGTTTACCTTTGCTCAGAGGCCTCTGCTTACAGGTAGGTTTCTGGCTGGCAGCTGGTTGGTTTCACTTCCTGGTTGACACCCAGATGACCCCACAACAACAACAAAGGCACACTTCCCGTGAAGCCTGCATGCCTGTGTTCATTCTTGACACCTTGCTGTGCACCCACAGGAAGCAAGAAGAGCTCAACAACTCTTTCCCTGTTTTACTTCAAAGAATCGAATGTTGGTTCACTGACATGGCATCTTTATGATGGAGGTTTAAACCACAAACACCTGTCGAGTTCCTACTGTGTGTCAGGTTAATCCTGGGTGCTGGGAGTACAGCGGTGAATGCACGGTGATGCCTTCCCTAGAGAGAATCCACAGACCCTGCAAATAACCTCCCACCAAGGACAAAGAGCCTATGAGGGAAACACTGGGCGGGGGGTCTACCATCTAACCATCTCCTGGGGAAGGGAAGGCAAGAGCTCAGTGGGTAGTCAAGCGAGCAGGAAGTCTAGTGTTGCCCCTCCATCTCAGAAAGTCTTGGTGCAGCACAGAGGTCAGAGCTGCACTTGCAAGGTTACATTACACTATTCCACACAGCAGCCGCTGGCCACATGTGGCTGTGACACGTAATGGAAGTTAAAGAACATGTACAATGCAGTCACTAGCCTCAGTCACTAGTGGCTACTCTACTGGACATGTAACTCTAGGGCAATTCTACCATGACACAAAGTTCTACTGGGCAGTGCTGGCCAATGGGCTCATAAATCTGGATTCCAATCCTAGCCCTTCTATTTATTAGCCATGTGACCGGGAGCAAGTGGCTCTACGTCTCCTTCCTCACCTACCTCATAGAGCTGGTGTGAGGGAACACTCTCAGAACCACATAAGCAAGTGCTCCTTCAATGGCAGCACCTAGAGAGCAGAGAACCATGTCGCTGCCTCTCCTGGTTCTGCTAGCAGAGCTGATGCCCACGGAATGCCTAGCAATCCCCTGTCCCCGGTCTGCCTTGCTCAGGGCCGGGCTGTGGCAAACTCCCATGGGCAGTTGGAGGCTGAGTACTCACATCTGTAGAGGTGGCTCCACACGGGGAACAAGGCCATGTAGAGCGCCACGTCCCCCACGGTCGGATAGGACTTGAAGATGGAGATGACAGCGATCTGGATGAACATGAAGAAGATGGGGTGCTCCCTGGAACAGTGCAGGGAAGACAGACAGATATCAGACACCAAGCAAGCCTACCCCAGAGACACTGGGGCCCATCTCTCAGACCCAAAACACTCCTCAGGGGACAGTATGCAGGGCAACTGCTGCTAACCAGAAAACTGCAGGGACCCAAGAGTGCTCAGAACATGCAACTGACACAACCTACTGAGACATTTCTTCTCAACACCCTGCCGGCATCTACCAGCCCCAGGACCCCCCAGGAGCCACTGGAGAAGAAAACAAATGAAGTCAGGCACCCTTATTATTAGGCTTAAATGTCTGCTTGTCAGGGTAATTAGACAGCCTCTTCCCTTGTCCAGGCCCCTCTGACAGCTGGACCCAGGGCAGGAAGTACTTCCTGGCCCATGCCTTTTACTCTGACCAGTGAGGCTTGCAAGGAGGCCTGCAGACCCTTAACTCTGATGAGCTCCTTTCTAGAAAGGTCACTAAGAACTGCATGCAGCTTGTTAGCTCTACTGGCTGGAACTAGAGTTCTCGTGACCTAAAATTAACAATAAGTGACAGCAATGGCTGAACCTTTACTCTGCATGAAGTTCTGTGCTGAACTCTATATGTGAATCAGCCCCTGTGATTCTTACACCACCTCAACTACTCCTCAAAGTAGGTAAAACCATCAGCCACACTTTTGAGCTGAGGAGACGGAGGGTCAGAGCAGTTCCATGAGTTGACTAAGGAAACTTTGACCTATTTGTCTCCAGAGCCCCTGACCACCACTAATACTGCTTTCCTAAGTATTACTATCCCAGTGCAGCTCGGGTGTGGGGGCTCAGTCTGTAGGGCATCTGGCGCTCTGACCAAATACTGAGGAGAAACAAACGGAGGCCAGCCCTAGTGCTCTTCTCAGCCACAGCAGCACACGTGCTGGCGGCCGTCTTCTGCACAGTACCTGGAGGCCAAGCTCATTAAAAGTTTCCTTCAGAGGTTATGACATTCTTATCTTCAGGTCAAAAGTCAGTAACCCAATGGGCGTAGGTCTGAGATGTGGAGACAAACAGGTACACCCTGTAAGCACTCCAGTACCTGCTACACAGCAAATGCCTCCGAAACTCGGCCTGGCAGCCATACAGTTCAACCGTTTCTGCGAGTTCAGCCAGCTCAGTGACCATCTTTACTTCCTTCATAAAGACAGGCCAAATTAGGCCTGTCTTTTTTCCCCTTAAGGTAACTGATAACAGCGCCATAATTTCTACAGTAAAGTTAGTGAAAATAAGCTCCCCCCAAAACACTGAGATTACAATGTCCTGCTGCACTGAACAGGGCAGCTGGCCTGTGGGGCCCTGCTCCCAGAAAGCAGGCATTGGATTCCTGGAGCTACCGCATTTAGGTGGAGCATCATATCCAGGTAAAGTGCCAGCCGAATCTTCTGGCCTTGCAGGGAAGGACAGGAGAGGCGGTCCATGACAGTTTCATGACTGTCTACCCAGGCGCCTTCTGAAGCCTTTCAGGCAATACAGGTAGTTGGGAACTACCCAACACTCGGCCCAGTGGCTACACCTTTGACCAGCATGAGGACTGGGAAGGTAGACCACAGAATGCCTGAGAGCAGGGCTGGGCAAGGCTGCTAGAGTCCTAGTTCTAAATAAAGCCTGTCAGCCAAGGAGAGGTGGTTTCCTATTAGCTGCCAGTTATTTCATGGAAAACATCAGCCCTGAGCGTTTCCAAAACAGGAGCCCTGTGCACGGGCACACTGGCCACAGGGAAAGGCAGGAGCTCAGAGCAGGAAGTGCAAGTGCTTGTGTGTTTTTTCAACGGAGCTTTGAAATCTCAATCAAAGTTTTCTCCGGGCTCTCTGGATCGCTAGGCATCTCTGTACCAGTTTCAGTCTATTTTCCCTTCTCTAAAGCAGGGGTAACAGAAACATTTCCAAGAGCTACTACTATCTGCTCGCTCTCTCAGGAGTTGGCAGGGTACAGGGAACGAGCACAGATTCTGGAGCCAGACAAATCCAGGCTTGGATTCCAACTCCACTGCTTACTGGTGTGTGACAATGGGAAATCATCAAAACATCAGTTTCCTCAGCTACAAACTGGGATGATGATGTACTTACTGCCCCCCCTAAGAGTGGCTGGAAGGGGTAGGCACGATTGTGTTTTCAGAGAGCCTAGAGAGGCACCTGGCACAGAGCCACACTCACACACGGTAGCGCTCTTTCAGCGTAGGAGAGCTCTGAAAGAAACACTCTTTTGAAAGCAATTGACCAGAAGATTAAACTGAGCTGCAGATGACCAGACTTCCCAACTAATGTATCCTGATGGTCCTTTGGGCAAACTGTCACTGAGCTGATGGTGACACCCCAAAAGACCCATGTTTTCCCAAGACATCTCCCACCCCCCTGCTCATCAAAAGGGCCAACGTGACCACCCTGACCAAACTAAAGCGCCGGCACTATCAGCACAATGTAGCTCAAGTGCTCAAGATGAGGCCAGAGAAAACGTCTGGGCTCCCACACACCCTCCCTGAAGCCTGCACTAGCCTGACTCTCCTTTGATAGCTCTGGCACCTGCGGGAACTGAGGGCAAGGTTCTTTGGACAAAGGGTCTGAACCTGAAGGCTACAGGGGGCAAGGGTGAGGACCCTGTACACAAAGCATTAGCAAGTCCCATCACTTACTTTAGCTTAATGGCTAAGGGGATGGTGTAGAAGAAGACGTTGATCTGAAACACGCATACAAAAAAGAGGCTGAAGTGCTCAAACATCTCGGCAAAGAAGTACCAGAAAAGACCAATGTTTGGAGTGAGATCTGGAACAGAAAGTCTGGAATTAAAACAAAGGGAGACAAAAAGGAAAGCAAAGTTATAAATGGTGGGCTTTGGCCATAATTCCTCCTGAAGACACTGGTCACTGTTGGGCAGCCAAGGATGACTTTGTTCCCATAGTGATTAGAATGAGGGGATTCTCTAAGCAACCTGAATACAGGTAACTAACAACATCAAAGGGCAGCCTGACAAAGGAAAACCTGACAAAAATATTCACTTGTGCCAGTCTCTGGCAGGCACAGAAGTTCTGAAATAAGCCAAGGGACTCATCATAGAAGCCAAGAGATCAAGCCTTCTTTTACCACAGGAGATAGCTGCGACTTTAACAAAGGTGTTTTTTACACATTGTTTTACACACTATTTTGGTGCTTCCAGAGACTTGCCTAGAAGAGCAAGCGCAAAGACTCTGCTCCTTACTGTGCTCATTATTGCTACCCTTCCCCCAGCAGGAGCCAGAAGACCGAGTTCCTGAGTCTTCAGTGAGACTGCCAAGGGCCTGAGGAGCCACCAGCCAATTCTGGATATATTTCTGGGACCCAGATCTCATCTGAGAAATCAGAGTTTACCTGGAAATTATTTTGGTTTTACGGTTAAATCGGACAAAAATTAGTTGGAATCCTGGCCTTTCTAAAAGTTTACATTCAAGCTGATCTCCACTCACAGTTTTTAAAAACTACAAAAGGCAACAAATAGGGCACGATGAGGGAGAGATGGGCAATGGCTGTGCCAGAGCCATTCACTGACCAATGCCTCCACGCAGGATACGTTTCTGCTGCTTGCTATAATGGCATTTCCTTTTGGGGAAGAAATGAGATAAAGAACGCTGATCTATGGCCCAGCAGAGTCAGGCAATGGTTTGCACTAGCCATTAAACACTCCTATCCTAGAAAGAGCATGAAGAGTGGAACGTTACTGAGTACTTGTTGAGGCTCAGCCAGGATTAACCATCCAGACTCCCAAGTGGAGGTTTTATTCCAGATTGCTTCTTTGCACTGACAAATTAAGTGTGTCCATCACCCACTGGGCTGAGGACTCCTCCAGGGTTGGCTAAGGATCACCTCCCTGGGGACCCTACAGAAAGCTTGGCACTCAAAGAACATTTGGAAATGGTTGTAGGATTCATGACTATATACTCAGGTAAGTCAAATATTCTGCAAACCCACTGAAATTTTCTCCAAAGGTTTGATACATGTTAGGAGGCTTCATTTTAAAGTTTAGAAGAGACACTCTTGCAACAGAAGAAGACTCTACCAATTTCTGTCTGAGATGGAACCAAAACCTCTTGTCGAAGGTTGGTAGATATTCTGGGTGTTCTCATGCTTTTTAGTCTCACTGGATTAGTGGTGCTCCACAGGTGGTCTCTGGACCAGTAGAATCAGCAAAGTCTTGAGCTCCATCCCAAACCTACTAAATCTAAACTTCTGGGAATGGAGTCCAGCAATCTGTGTTTTAACAAGCCCTACAGGTAACTCTTATGCACATCAAAATTTCAGAATCAATACTCCAGATGGTCACTGTCTCCCTCTGACTTCAACAAGAGATACGAAAACCAAATTAGCCTCCAGAATTTTCTAATGAAGCCATTACTTACATGAAGCCATAGACTGCAGGGACGAAATCCCAAGAGCTGAGAAGGAAGAACGATAGGCAAATGATTACCACTAGGCTTCCCACGTACATCATGGCATACTCCCAAGAGAAGATCCAGAAGGCTTTGCTCTTGACTTTGACTGGTATGTACTGCCGCTAGGAAAGAAGGCAAGGTGGCACGTTTAGGGGCTTCAAGGAGACACAGCAGTACATACCCATGTTCACTGCAGCACTGTTGACAATACCAAGAAGTTGGAAACAGCCCAAATGCTCATCAGTAGAATAAAGAAACTTTGGTAGATACACACAGTGGAATACTATGCACTGCTAAGACAAAATGATGAAACTCCAAAGCATCTCATGCCATGGATGGCGCTGAAGAGCATTATGCTGAGGGAAGTTAGTCAACAGCAAAAGGACACGTAATATATGAGACCACCCTATAAGGATAAAAACCACCCAAAGGGAACAGACTCTGGAGGTTATCAAGGGAAGAAGGGCAAAGGTGGAAAGATGAAGTAATGGACTAGGGCAGCGGTTTTCAACCTGTGGGTTGCCACCCCCCTGGGGGTCAAAAAAAACTTTCACAGGAGGTCGCCCGATTCATAACAGTAGAAAAATGACAGTTGTGAAGTAGCAACGAAAATAATTTTATGGTTGGGGGTCACCACACCATGAGGAACTGTCTGAAAGGGATGTGGTATTAGGAAGGTTGAGAACCACTGGACTAGAGAGTTGACTTGGGCTAACGGCAGGAGGGAGAGCTACCCAAGGAGAAGAGAAATCAGAGCAAGAGTGGAAGAGAAGAT
>NW_022109491.1:22614816-22621298 GCF_000313985.2 Echinops telfairi | reverse complement strand
ATTTTATTAGGGGCTCATACAACTGTTATCCCAATCCATACACACATCAATTGTGTAAAGCGCATTTGTACATCATTTCTCAAAACATTTTCTCTTCACTTAAACTCCCAACATTAGGTCCTCATTTTTCCCCTCTCTCCCAAAATAAATATTTTTTAAAGTCGTTCATTGTGCTGAGTGAAATAAACCAGACACCAAAGGACAAACATTGTGATTCCAATTGTAGGAAATATCTAGAATGGGCAAATGCTGAGGCCAAAGTTGGTCAGTGATTACCAGGAGTTGGGAAGAGGGAGAAGTGAGTTACCACTTAAGGTAAACTGTGTTTCTGTTTAGGGAGATGAAAAAGTTGGACATAGATAATGGTGATGCTAATATAACAATTAAGTATAATTAACATCACTGAATTAGACATTTAAAATGGTTAAAGTAGCAAATGTTTTGTTATATATATTTTACCACAAAAAATTTCCTAAAATTTGCACCATACTTTGCTTACAGAGATATGTTATCAATAAATATTAACTATGGATATAAATTTTTTTAAAGAGCTTTCAGTAGTGGAAAAAAATAAATAAATTGTGGTATGGTTATACAGTGGTACTGTTCAGCTGGTACTATTAATGAATAAGCTGCCTTCTATATCAGCAATGCGCCTTAGTGGCTCAGTGGTTAAGGGCTCAGTTGTTAATGAAAAAGTCCATGGTTGGAACCTTCCATCTACTCTGTGGGAAAAAGATATGGCATTCTGCTTCTGTACGCCAGTTAAAACAGAAAGCGGCCAACGTTTCATAAACTACTCAGCACTTTAAAATGATACAAAATCATATGTTATTTACAGCTAAAATACATATGATAAAAGTATAAACATATAGATTTGAAAGATATATATGAAATTCATGATACTGCTAGCTCTGGGATGGAGAGGGGCAAACAGAATTAGGAACCTAAGAAACTTCAACTTCATCTACATTATTTCATTAAAGAGTCACTTAGGGTTCAGTATAGCAATAATGAAACCCACAACCTTCTTCTAGTTCTTAAACGCTTCCTCCCCGCAACTACCATGACCCCAATTCTGCCTTGCAAACCTGGTTAGACCAGAGGATGCACAGCGGTAAAGATGGAAACTGGAAACACAGAGAATCTAAGACAGATGAACCCCTCAGGACCAGGGGTGACAGTGGCGATACCAGGAGGGAAGTGGGCGGTAGAAAGGGGGAATTGATCACAGGGATCTACATATAACCTCCTCTCTGGGGGTTGGGCAGCAGAGGGGTGGGTGAAGGGAGATGCCGGGCAGTGTAAGATAAGATATAATAATAATTTATAAATCATTAAGGATTCATGGGGGAGGGGGGAAGGAGGGGGAGGGGGAAAAAGGAAAATGAGCTGATTCTGGGAACCCAAAAGGAAAGCGAATTTTGGGAATGATGAGGGCAACAAATGTATAGGTGTGCTTTATACAATTGATCTATGTATTGTGATGAATTGTATGAGCCCCAATAAATGATTAAATTTAAAAAAAGAGAACAAAAGCAAATAAGCATAAAGGTAATATGACAAAATTCTTAATATTTGTTTACTCTGGGTATGAGATATATGGATGTTAATTATACTACTTTCTGTGTTTGTTTTCTTTTCCCCTCCATATAACTTTTCTTTTCATAAAAATGAGGTGTTAAATAAGGGAAGGGGTATAATTTAGAATTTGTTCTAAAGCAAAATGGAAATAGATACAAAGAAAACAGAGATAAAAACATATTATGATCAATGTATATGGACCCAACTGTCGTTACAAATCATAAACTCCCCCCCATATTCCTTACCCTCAGATCTAAATATTGATCCGAGTGGCTGAAAAGGAGGAAAAAGTAAAACTGAAGTGGACTTGGAGTCTTCAGTGTGACAAGTGCATTTCAAACATTTAAAAAACAAAAACACCATAAATTGTGAGGGGGGGAAAAATGGGTCATTTAGCAATATCACTATTTATAAAAAAACTCCTTAAGATAAAAGATACATAGTAAAGTTGAAAATCAAAAGGTTAAAAGAGAGATATACCTAAAAAAAAAAGGTACCTATCAAGTAAACAGATTAACCAAAGAAAGCTGGTTTGGTTATACTATTACCCAATAACACAGATGCTCATTCCTAAAGGGAATGAAGTCCACTCACCAAACAGATAACAATTCTGAGCTGTATGAATGTAACAGAATCACCTCAAAGTATATCAAACAAAAATGGACAGAGGTACAAAAGGAAAAGACACACGTCCATCATTGGTGGGCATGTGTTTCTAACAAGTGATAGGTCAAACATAAAAATCAGAACCAAAGAGAGAACACAAACACCCACTGCCATCGAGTCCACTCCAATTCAGATCAATTCTGCACAGGGTATGTGAGACTAGATCAGTGGTTCTCAGCCTTCCTCATGCCACCACCCTTTCATACAGTTCCTCATGTTGTGGTGACACCCCGATCATAAAATTATTTTCGTTGCTACTTCATCACTGTAATTTTGCTACTGTTATGAATCGGGCGATCCCTGTGAAAGGGTCATTTGACCCCCAAAGGAGTCACAAACCACAGATTGAGACCTGCTGCTCTAGATCTTTACTGAGCAACAATACACTTACATTTGATCTCATTATCCTCTAGGATATTAATATTCTTTAATAACAGTACACCTAGTGACCAGAGGAGGTACACTGGTACAGATGGGAACTGAAAGTACAGGGAATCCAGGACGGATGAGCCCTATAGGACCAGTGGTGTGAGTGGCAAAACAGGGAGGGTAAAGGGAGAATGGGTAGGAAAGAGGGAACCGATTACATGGAACTGTGTGTGACCTCCTCCCTGGGGGACAGACAACCGAAAAGTGGGTGAAGGGAGACGTCGGACAGGGCAAGATATGACAAAATACCCATTTATAAACTATCAAGGGCTCATGAGGGAGGGGGGCGCGGGGAGGGAGGGGAAAAATGAGGACCTAATGTCGGGGGTTTAAGTGGAGAGAAAATGTTTTGAGAAACGATGTACAAATGCGCTTTATACAATTGATGTGTGTATGGATTGGGATAACAGTTGTATGAGCCCCTAATAAAATGTTAAAAAACAAAACAAAACAAAAAAAAAACAGTACACCTAGCAACTAGAAAATACACATTAATTCCAAGCATATATAGGGACTTTATTTGAAATCCCATTTTCTGTTTATTAGTAATAAAGTAATTAGCAATAAAGTAATATCAACAAACTTCAAAGAATCTGAATCACACAAAGTCATTCTTGGGTCATACTGCAACCAATAGAAATCAATAATAAAAAGATAACAAAATTACATTAGCTAATTTTAACTTTTTTCAAATAACCTAGTCAAAGAAAAAACTGATACTAAAAGAAAATGGTAATAAAAATACTTTATATCACACTATTTGTGTAGCTAAAATAGCACTCTGAAGAGAAAAAAATAAAGGCTTAGAAGCCTATATTTGAGTAAAAGAAACCATGAAAATAAATGAGCTCAACACTCTTACGATATCAGAAACAATGGAAAAACAAATCCTCCATTTTATATAGAAGGACAAGAGACCCCAAATAGCCAAATAAATTTTGAAGACAAAGTTGAAAGAGGCCTGACACTTACTGACTTCAAAACACAAAGAGGTACTGTTGAAAAAATTGACAGATTTCTAATAAGGTCTGAAGTTTAGTTAACAATAGTCATACTATAGGTTAATTCCTTTATTCTTATTAACTGTACTGTGATTATGTAAGACACCAATATTAGGGGGAGTGGGGTGAGAAATATAAGTACTATTTTTTAACTTCTCTAGAAGCCTAAATTAAAAATTTTAAGTTTTTAAAATGAGGATAAAGTGAATCTGTTATAGGAATAAAAAGTATCCATACATAGTTTTAAATATTAGAGTCCTTTAAGATTTAAGATGGAAAAAAAAGCAGCCCTTTGCCTCTAAATTTCATTAAATTAAGTTGGTTAATTGTGATGTTCAAATAGTCTGTATCACTATTAAACTGTGTGGCTGCTTCACTGTACTCAGTGGTGTTAAGATCTTTCACTATGGTGGTTTCTGTAGCTCTCACCCTTGAGCTCTAGCTTCATCCTTGGAGCTTAAGGACCTGTGAGAAACAGGCCTAAACGTCCACTTAATGCTCCTGAAGACACAGTCCATCGGGAAATCCTCCTTCCCAGTTCCCTCCCCTATATTTAAAGAGGAGGACTGTTTCCTAGAAGTGACTGGATTAATTTTCAACATGCTCTACCATGACTTGCAGACAGACCTTACTGCATTTCGACCATTTCATTCACTTCTACAGAAATAGACTATGGATTGGAACTTTGACTTACGAGATCATTAAGTTCATCTCAAGTTCTTCCCTTCCCTGATCCCCAGTGATGAAAGGATGCCAAGCACAGACGATTCTACCTCATAGAATTCTCCTGTGTTCAGCCTCTCCTCTCCACTTCCCTGACACTGGTTTGGATACCCAATGGATTCCTCTGACTTGATCCAGTACAGTGGTCTACCTTTTTCAACTTCAGCATTTCTGTATACCAGCAAACACTGGAAGATTCTTCCTGGAGCACTGTCTACTAGGAAACCTTCAGGCTTTATATCTGCAGTCTAGCATAGTGTCTAGCTCATGCAGGCGCTCAATAAACATTGATAGCGTGAATAAAGCTATTGGCTGAGCTGCTTGACTTCATAACACTATTACTACTACTATTAACAGGAAGACATTTCCTTGACTTAAAATAAAAAGTGATTTTATATAAAAACAGTGTTTAGAAATTGGCCTAACAAACCATGTTTAAAGGTCTGATGGGTTCATGTATCTATTTTTCTATACAGCTTGATATTTCCACAAATATTCTGGTTGTATGCATTCTCCCTAGTGCTTAGACTCTGTAGAGAATAAACTGGTAATGTGAAATAACAAAGAAAATAAAAATAGCACATTGTTATGTGGGAAAAGATTCAATAAGAATCTAGAAAGAAAATAAAACCAAAATAACCTAGCAGTATAGTGATATATCTATTAAACTAGCCATCATAAATCTCACTGGGAAAACCAGTGCTGGCAGACTGGGAGATAAGTGAGTCACTTCCCTTTCAATACTGATGGTGGCACTGCAAATTGGTTCAGGCTTCTGGTGAACAATCTGGTCAAAATAATAACTAAAACTTTTCACACCCTTGGGTCCAATGATTCAGCTGGAAGAACATACTGTCAGGAAATAGCTCAAAGAAAAATGAATTTCTACACTAATTCTCTTAGTGATAACTAGGTCACAACTAAAATTCCTCAAAAAAAGGAGAATTAACAAGCTAAAGACATATCGTTATATACATTAACATGATGGTCTATTATAAAATCACTTACAATGACAAGCATATGGCCAACGTCAATAAATGAAGATGTGTACACACTCAGCATTAGCTGCACTGCCATTGCTTCTTGTTAAGAGCAAGGACTCTGAAATCAGATGTTTCTGGGTTTGAATCTTAGCCCTACCACCTGTATGCTTTCAAGAAATGTTTCTTTTCTAAGAATGGACTCCGACCATGCATGGCTTACAAATAGTTCATTGCTCTTAAATGTGTATGTTATTTGAGTAGAAAAGACAAGACGATTAAGAGAGCAAGGTCTGGTGTTGGACAGCCTGGGTTTGCATCTCAGCACTGTCACTTACTGGCCAAATGACAAGAGCAAGTGACAACCTCCCGACCTTCCCTTTTCCTCATCATTAATGTGGCTCAGCATATGAATTATCCCTAAAATTCTTATGAGGGTGAAGTGACATAATGCCTGTGAAGTAGTTAGATCAATACATGGCAGGAATTAAGTTCTCAGTAAATGTTAATCATTTGTACAAGTCCAAGTATTCCATCAGGTGCACCCATATTTAATCCCTCTAAGAACTTTATAAAGTGAGTGTTAGTACAAAGTAAAGGAAAAGAAATGATTTCCTAATTAGATGAGAAAAGGAGAATGCTCATAGATTCAAATTGTCAATATGTAAAATAAAATGCATAATGATATCATTAATTAGTACTTCATGATTACTAGGTGCACTTTATTTAAAGTTCATCAAGATTCTTTGTTTTTTCAAGTAGAAGCAAGCTGGCATGAATTAGGGATCAAGTTTCAATGCCTTTATTGACCTATGTCCCTCCTTCCCCCCAGTAGGTCCCAGGCCAGGTATTAAATGTCCCCTGAGCACTGGCTTCTGACCAATAAGTGCTTACCTGGAGGAGATAGAGAAGTCCTGGGACAAACAGGGTGAGTGGGTACAGAGACTGGTATGTTGCTAAAGCAAGAAAAATAGCACTGAGGAAGGCACTGCCTGTAAAAGAAATAAATGTATGGAATAATCCAGCCGCATCCATCAGAATTAGACACAGTGTGCCCCTAGCAACATGAAACGCTCTGTAATTGCTCAATAATCATCTG
>NW_022109491.1:22609064-22613483 GCF_000313985.2 Echinops telfairi | reverse complement strand
AAAAAAAAGAACCAAATCTGTTAACATCTATGTCCTATTTAACATACCAATTTATGATGCTGACAAGTATTGCTTATGGTGGTGAGAATTGTAAAATGTATTATCCCTTGGCTGTTGCAACACCCTATCTCTATTTTTACATCATCCCTTCTTTATGTACTATCATCAGGCCATGTGATTAAATAACAAAAATTACAGCTTCTTCATTTTCATTAATAAAATTCCCATTCCCAACTTAAAATGGCCCAGTATGGAATCATTAAACATAACTTTACCAAAGAATTTTCAATGACACGGAGAGCTGCTTCTAACACCCTATTCAATGAATAAGAGTGATAGACACTATTGATCCCTTTAAAAAAAACACTTAAAAAAAAAAAAGCTTCAAAGATAAAGCACCACAAATTCACAGTGGTCAGTATTTGTGGGGTGGTGGACTTACAGGTGATCTTTCAAATTTGCTTTCTTGTATTTTCTAAACTTTCTGTAAAGGACATGCTCTGTTTTTTAACAGTAAGGAAAAAACCCTTCTTTTAAAAAATATCATTTCCTTTAAGATGAATTACGATAAGGTACCCTAAAACCAAGCTAGAGGATTCTGGTTTATTCAGGGGGTCCATAGAGTGGCCAAGAAATGCAGTGATGGCCTAAAGCTGGTATCTTATAATAATAATGCCTTTTAAAATGATAATATCCATGGTCACTCTCACACGTTTGGGGTCAACTGCCTACTGAAAATAGCAAACATCCTCTCAATGGCATTTTAGAAGAGGAGGAATTAGTCATTCTATTTAGTTCAAGGAGTCTCATTGTTGCTGTTGTTGTTGTTAGGTGCCACCGAGTCAGTTCTGACTCACAGTAACCAGAGATACAACAGGTTCTAAAGTCAACGTCACAATCTTCCCCATTTTCAGTCCATTGCTGCAGCCCCCGGGGTCCACCCATCTCCTTGAGGGTCTTACCCTCTCTATTACCAAGCATGGTATCCTTCTTCAGGGACTTATCCCTCCTCATCACATGTCAAAAGTATATGAGACAAAGTCTAGTCATCAAGGAGTTTTACCTCTCCCAGAAACCAGCCCCAGAGACCAACAGAGGAGAAGGTTCATAGGATCTTTGCTCACCAAAGTGGCCTATATACTTGAAACATTTAAAAACCACTTGGAAGAGAGAGGGTTACAAGTGTGGCTATTTCAGAGAAGAGACTAGTGAGAAAAAGAAGTTTGAGCGTTCCACCCTTCAAACCAAAGAATCTCAGTAGCTAGAAACAATCCAATTACTTGGTGATAGAAAGTGGAAAGAAGGCAGAAAAAGTTGGATGTCGGATTTAAAAACCAAAGACAGACTTCTATGGAGTTGGGCAATCTTGCCACATTGATTAGTGTCAGACATAATGTCCCATATCCAGGGCACTCATAAATATAACTAAGCAAGGACAGGTTCATGACCAGTCAAACCATGTCACCAGTAGAGGCCCCCATATATCTGTTGAGCTGTGGAATCCTAGAACTAGAACCAGGTCACTCCAAGACGAGAGAGACTGCAAAAGTGGAAAGGGCAGGTCCTGTTTTCAAACCCAACAGCTAGGATAGACTAAAAATTCCATGTTTCGGTTAAAAATCTCAGTACATTTATAGTTAATAGGCTAAGAAAGGGAAAAACTGGAATTAAACTCTTTAATTTAACATGGTTTCTACAGGGTTGGGAATGGGGAACAAAATAGACACTAGCTGTCACAACAGGGAGGCTCACGTGTCAAATCCATACACTCTGGCAAATAAAGGTAAAACAAACAGGTGACTTTCACCTCTCTCCACCTCAGGAGATGGCAGGGAGTGAAATACACACAGTCACCTTCTACTCGAATTGCCCAAGATTAATAATTATTTGTCTGGAATAGCAGACTGTTCATAAGGCTCAAGAGAGGAGACTCCTACCTAATAGAATGGACTTAGAAGTTTTAGAATAATGGCATCGAGGATCAACTAGAAACAGGCTTCCTGCCTTGGGTGAAATCTTTAGGAAGTAAAAATTCTCCTGCTATTCTGTCAATGAGTGGCATCTACAACCACCGTGACAGTCTAGCTAGATAGTACACACACACACACACCCCCCACCATGCCCACTTTCCTAGCACCATGCCCTGTTACTCCACCCCTGGAAACCCCCTCACTTCTGTTCTTGTTCTCATCTTCTCTCTCCAGGAGTTTTTCACAGCCTCCTCCTTCTCAATAGTGCTCAACATCCTCCCATCTCATCCATCATCCCTGGATGCTTATAAAGCGGTTTAGACTGTGAAAAGCCCCTCTTTAAAGACTTCTGATGGTTCCACTGCACCTATGGGATGGAGTTCAAACTTCAACAACAAACAGTATCATTCACCATCTGGGTTTCACTTCTCCAATTTCACCTTTCAGCCTTTTCCCATATATATCCTGTCCTCTAACCATCCTGGTGATTCCTCCATTTCTGGAAACATCACATCCTTTCATTCTCTTGATCTGTTCTTATACTATTCCCTCTGTCCTTCAATGGCCACTTCAAATGTCACTTCCACTATGAGGCCCAAGCAGAGATGATAAGCTGAAACCTTATAGCCAACATTACCAGGTGCCAGGCATTTTCATTGAATAGGTCCCAACTCAAAAGGTCCTAAGTATCCCAACAACCTGGTAAAAGTCCCGTTTTTCTACTAAATTGCTTTACTGAGCTACAGTGAATCTATTCTTCCCATTTTACAGGTGAAGAAACCAAGTCACAGAACAGAAAGGTTAAAGAAATACACCTAAGGCCACCCTGTGGACTGCCATGCCCATTCTTCTTTAACACCTGCATTGAAGAACTTCATACAGATATGGTCTTATATAATAATGTTTCTCTCTAGCTCTACTTGTTTATGAGTTTCAAGGGCAATAGCTTATCTTGATTTTGTATCCCCACCACCTAGTGCATTTAATGAATGAATGAAAACCATTCAGCAATATACCTTTTTAAAACAAAATATAATTTATAAGTTATCAAGGGGTCATGAGGGCGGGAGTGGGGAGGGAGGGAAAAAAGAGGAGCTGATAGCAAGGGCTCAAATAGAAAGTAAATGTTTAGAAATGGTGATGGCAACATATGTATAAATATGCTTGTAACAATTGATGTATGGAATGCTATAAGAGCCTAAGAGCCCCCAATAAAATTATTTTTAAAAGAATAAGACAAAATACAAAGGTGTCAAACACAACAACAACGTTTTTGGAGAAAGAAAATGTATGGAAAGCAAAACACAAAGTAATGAAACATAGATACAATTATTCAAAGTAAATCTTGAATAAAACAAGGCAACAGGTAAGGATGAGTGACAGGGTGCTGTGCAGAGGCAGAGGCACTGCTCTGTGAACTGGATGGCTGAGGGCTGCAACCCAGGGGCAAGAATACAGTGGTACAGCGAGTCCGCTGTGTGAAACGTCTGGTGTAGGATGCTGGGGCAGGTGTGGATGGGGCACAAGCACAGTCGCAGCAAAAGTGAGGGGCGTCTGGAGGCACCTGAAAGACTCAGAAAGAGCGAGCATGTTTTGAAAAAAACTAGATGGAGCAAGAAGAGCATGTTGGGATGGCAGAGGAGAAGAAGAGTATGTGCCAGGGGCAGGAAAGATTAACCAGAGCAGCAAAAGAGTAAAAGATGATTTCAAATATTTTAGACAAACTATGCAATAAAACAAACACTTCTGAGCACTTGCTCTACACCAAGCCTTGTGCCAGATGCCAGGGTGATTGGTGACTCAGTCCTATCCTCAGGGAGCTCTCAGTAAACAATTACAAAATGGCATAGCAAAGAACAAAATACACCTGGCCCACCAGTGGCAGCTGACACCTGAGTTTTCAACAATGAGTAGGTGAGGATGAGAAGTCCAGGAGAATAGCATGTGCACAGGTGGGGAGGGCGCAGGAGAGGGAGAGAGAATGGTGTGTAGCAGGAACAAGTGTAATTAGCTCCACATGGTAAAACACAAGGTGTAAGCCGGAGAAGTGACTGGAATGGGAGCAAAAGGGGTTTCTGGGGAGGTTGGTGAGCATTCTGTTTCTTATCTGGATGCTGAGCGCTCATCATTGTGGGACAATTCACTGAACTGTATACTCATGATCTCTGCACTTTTCCGTTTGTATCATCCTTCAGTAAAGTGACACTCTGAAAAACAACATCAGCAAACAGGCAGGGCCCAGATCATGGAGGGTTTACACAGATATCCCTAAACATCTACCCTATTTCCCCAAAAATAAGACAATGTCATATTAATTTTTGCTCCTAAAGATGCGCTAGGTCTTATTTTCAGGAGATGTCTTTTTACATGAAGAATACAGTACACATTTATTGTTTATTGTTTTATTAAAAGAGACCTCATACTTTCTGTCTGCTCCGGCTGCACTGCG
>NW_022109491.1:22604766-22607378 GCF_000313985.2 Echinops telfairi | reverse complement strand
GGTGAGCAATGCTACGATGTAATATGTCTGGTTGTATTATTGTATTATCTCTCTTGCTCTCGATGACTTTAATATAATACTTATATATCTCAATCGTACAACTGTACTTACTGAATTAGTAGAGAGTACTAGCGGTGGGGGCTGGTCCCCCACCTCCCTCTGCTCCATCTTTTAATTTAATACTACACCTCTTGATCTCAATACTGCCCTGGCAAGCTATGCCGGCATCCTTGAAAAAAACAAAACAAAACCCAAATAATTAGCAGAGCATATATGTGTAGAGCAGGCTCTGCTAAGGCAGCATCTAGGGATTTTGTAGGACTCCTATCTCCCTTCACTAACTCCATGAAGCACATAGACTTTCCATGAAGCAGTTATTACCTCCATGATCAAACTGAGGCTGTAGCCTGAGTGACTTGTCTAAGCTTACACAACTGGCTTAGTAACTGGAACATGCAGGCTCTGAAGTGGGAGAAAAATAAGGCTTTCTATTTCAGTAAAGATTTCCGGTCTAGGAAACCCACAGGGGCAGTTCTACCCTGTCCTATAGGGTCGCTGTGAGTGGGAATACACTCAACAGCAGTAAATTTGAGTTTAGAAGCTGGTTGGTCTGACCAGACTTTAGTGGGGGCAGCTCTTCCCCTAGGGTCCTCTGTAACTCTGGGTGCAGGGCTACCTCTAAGGAGAGTCCAAATGGAAAAGATGGAATCATCATCCTGCCCTTGTCCCTCCAGGGTTGGGATCCAGGAAGAAAATCATTAATTCTAACCTTCTCCTGGATCTCCTTAGAAGGCTCTAAGGAGATCCAACCAAGTGACCTTTATCTTCATATCTGGCTAAAGGCTTTGCATGCATTATCTCATTTATTCTTTACACACTCTGAAGTAGGGGCTATTTCAATCCCCACATAAGGAAACAGGTCCAGAACAGGGAAGGGACTTGCCCAAGATGCTGCAGCCAGGAAGTGAAGCTGACATTAATTTCTAAATCTGTCTGATGCCAGAACCTGAGCTCTTAATTACGCTTGACTACTGTCTGTGTACTCTTCCTTCTCTTTGGGAAGCCAGTCACAATGCCCTTTTGATGGCATAAGGAGTGTTAACTGAAAGGGTTCTTGGGTAACAAAGCTCACGAATTTCTAGTCTAGAACATCTCATTGTTGACAAACACCACCAATGAACAAGCAGAGGTGCTGGATAACATCTGCTGTTTTCCTTTAGTCTCAAGAAGACCACGTCACAGGAATGGAGTATTTTAATCAGCTAACTGAAAGGCAACTTGATCTGGATCAATACAGCAGTCTTAAAAAAGAAAAAAGACAGCAGTCTTTAAAATTAAAACCAAACTGCTCCACTGAACTACCATCAACCCTGTGCATAGACTTGCGTTTTTTTTAAAAAAACAACACAAAAACTATATAATCTACTAATTACTTGCTAGTACAGGGCAGATGCATGAACACGAAATTTTCTGTACAAGCCCCTGGTTCTTGGCCTTTTCATAGCAATGCTAAAGTCAGTGTGTGTGCACTAGCTAAAGTATCAGGGAATTTCACTGCTTACTTAATCTAGTTTTGAACAGTTCGCAATGCTGTTTGTATGAAGGTGGGGGTAAAACAAGCCTGGACAAGACCTGGGCAAGGCTTTGCTTCTAGGGACTGCATCTTAAAGAGATCTAGTGCGAGGCGGATGGCATGCATAGATAGATAAAGAACAGAGCAGGAATGTACATGAGCTGGGGTTGCAGGGGCTGGTTCAGGATATGGATTCCTAGTAAAGTGAGCAGAGAATCAAGTGGTAACAAACAGATGTGGTGAAAAGAGGTGAGGTCCCGCAGGACACTCAGAAGAGGAAGTGGTATTGGGCTCTGAGGCAACAAACCAGACTGGCAGGGAGAAGACGGTGATACTGGGAGCAGGGCCCAATGTACTCTGTCCTTTATCAAGGGTGCTCTTCTCCCACAGCCTTCCATCCACATCAGTGACAACGATAATTTACTGAGCAAGCACTGGGCTCCAGCCTCTGTTAGAAGCACTTCACATGTCCTAAGTCATTTAGTCTTTTCAGTTAACCCTACAAAATGGGTACCATCACCATTAGGTAAGGAAATTGAAGGAGAAAGAAATTAGCATTTGCCTTGTGTCACAGAGCTGGTGAGTTATAGTACTAGTAGGATTTGAACCCCTGACAGTCGGACTCCAGCTTCCACACTTTAACTGCATCACTATACTGCCCTCTTTGTGAGGAACAGAAGGATTTCTCTTAAGTTGTCTCCCCAAAATATATGCCAGACTTAGTTTGAGAATGACTGTTCTTTAGACAGCGAAAATAGGTCAGAGGTTATTCTCCTTAACATCAGCCATCTAGAGCGGCCAGACTGTATAGTCTGACTCACCCCAAATAGGGCCCATTCCTTTCTGTTATTGTTCCCTTGAAGCAGTGCCCAAAGGCAAGCCCAGGACCACTCTAAGATGACTAGGTCATCCCCCTCCTGTTGCTTGTATTGCCTATGTTGCAATCCTTCCCTATGATGCAGGTTGTTGTGAATTGTATTGCCCCTCTCTGTGAAGCATGATGCTGTGATATATCCCCCTAAAGTAATATGATGCGTGG
>NW_022109491.1:22603147-22604666 GCF_000313985.2 Echinops telfairi | reverse complement strand
ATTCCTATCTCTTTTGTTGTTATTTTTACCATAGTTAGGATCATCTTTAACACAATTAATGATTTCACATCATAAAGTCCTGTCTGTATTCCTGTGTTACTTTAGGATAGATTCTCAAAAGCAGAATCAGGATACATGTATTTTAATACTGGCAAACTGCCTTCTTAAGAGAGTTGTACCAATTATTTTTTAACATCAACTGAATTTATTACAAGTTACTAAGCTCCAAGGCACATTGCAGTGTTCTGTTAACTACAGATGTATAAAAGACAAAGAGTTGTACCAATTTATAAGCCATCCTCCCATATGACAGTATCTACTTAAAGCACCTTTGCAAGTTCAGAGAACCATTTTCTGAAATCTCTGCCAACTTGAAAAACAAAACAAAACAAAAAAGGCACTTCTGTATTAATTTAGATTTTATTAACTACCTAAACAGCTGATTTTTTTTCATATTTTTAATCACTTATATTTATTCTTTGTGAATTGCTTTCTTTTTCAAAGAGTAAATTATCCCTTCATTAACTTTATTAAATATTAAGTTCAAATATTAACTACGAAACAAAGACTTTGTAATGGAATTAACTGTATTGTACATGCTGCTGGTTTCACTGCCATCGGGTAAATTCTGACTCATGGTGATTGAGATTTTAACTTTTTTTTTTTTCTTTTTGAGATTTTAACTCTTTACCAGAATAGAACACCTCATCCTTCTCTCCAAGAATGGTTGGTGGTTTTGAACTACTGACCTCAAGGTTAGCTGCCCAATGCATAACCTATTAAACCACCAGGATTACTAATAGCCTCAAGGAGGGTGGTTTAGAGACCAACCTAGAATAGCATTCTTCAAATATTTTAACAGATTAGAAGTGTTGGTTGTGGTGGCTTTTATTTACAGTAGTCAGCAATAGGGAACAACTTAAATGACCAACAGAAGGAAACAGTTTACTCTGATTACAGCTTATTAAACAGTCTGGAACAGCAGGGCAAATATACAGGAAGAATGGAAGTGGAGGTGAGACAAGACTCTTATTTTTCATTTTATGTGTTGAATTCCTTTATCCTTATATCAAGTACTTGTATTATTTTTAAAAATTAAAATAGCAAGCATGTCAAGTATGATTCCTATGAAATAAATGATCAAAATATAACAAGATACTATGTGCAAAAATATCCACAAATTCAACAGCCAGAAATGTGGAATGATATAATAAAAAGAAATTCAATGTAGATATAAAAGATATACATATAATACAGTTATGTGTTTTTTCCCCAAAAGAAAACTTTTCCACTAAAGAATATTTTTAATGGCATCCTTTACATTTTTGTGCCAGGCTCCTACTTATAAGCACCTTCAGAGGGTATTTATCATCAATTTCTTTATCTTTGTACTTGGCTCTTTCTGACTTCAGGTTTAGGTGAAAGTTTACAGAACAAATTAGTTTTCCATTCAACAGTTCATACACATTTTGTCTCATAACACTGATTGTCAATCCCACAATGTAGCAGTAATCTTTTT
>NW_022109491.1:22592644-22602572 GCF_000313985.2 Echinops telfairi | reverse complement strand
GGTCTTTGGGTCCCCACTCTGCACTCCCCCTCATTCACTATGATATGATTTTTTGTTCTGTAGCAGTACTCTTTCACCCCCCACCCCCATGCTTTCCATTGCCTATCCCGCCCTTCTTGCCTTTTGAGTTTTATTTCTGGGTAAATGAGGCACTTTTGATTTTACTTGGTTGATTGTTTTAAGGAATGTGTAACTTCCCAGTGTTAATTGTTCATCTTATAGGTTTGCTGAAGGTTGTATCACCGGAGTGAGTTTAGTTCCAGGCTTGAAAAGTGATTAAGGGCCAATGTTTCAGAGGTTCCACCAATCTCTTCCAGGTTAGTAAACCTCATCTTTTTTATGATTTTGAGTTTCTTTCCACATTTTCCTCCCACTCTATCCTGGACCTCTTGTTGTGACCCTTTTTTGAGAGGTCAATAGCAGGGGTGGGGCACTATCTAGTTCTTCTGGAGTCTGGGGCTCACTTGGTCCATTCGTCCACTAGCCTACTTTTCCCAGGTATCTTTGATTTTCATCCCTCAAGTTTGTTCCAGATGGAGAGAGACTAATAGATGCACCTTAGAATGACACAACTTTTAAGACACCTGTTGCTACTTCTCAAAGTTAGTGTTAAAACATTCCAGTTAGAATGTACTTGGATATTTTAAAGGTAACATTTCTAAAAACGAATACTTACTCCCTATTGACAGGCTATAGCACACATTCCCTACTTTTGTGGACACCAAGCACTTTAGTAAAATAACAGCCTATCTGAGCCTCACACTAGGGACATAGGGACTGAGGCAGTAAATATTCACAGAAAGCAAAGATTCCTCACTATTTCAGAGTTGTTTCTGATAAAAATGGCCAAAATCCTCAGAATAAGTCAAATTGATCTTGAAATAGTGGCCATTTTAAGTAATTTAATAATAATTTAAACTAACAGGCCTCAAGAAATACCACCTAAAGCTATTCCAAGAAAAACAATGTCTTATGAAAACCAATGTCATTCCCATGCACCGTCTTAGAAAAGGTAGGTAAACAGTAATTAAAAGGAAAGTAAACAGTATGACTTTTGACTATTTTCTAAGCATACAGACTATTCAGCAACATTGTAGAGGGGGGGGCATTAATATAGTTTTGATGGAAGTGGTAAAAGTTCTCTTGAAAGCAATTTAGCAAACCCATTACAAGGTTGGATATATCGTGACCCACCCCCCACAGGGGACAAGTAACAGAAATGTGGGTGAAAAGAGACAACGGACAGTGTAAGATATGAAATAATATATAATTGATCAAGGATTCCCGAGGGTGGGAGAATGGGGGAGGGAGGGAGAAAAAGAGGAACTTATACCAAGGGCTCAAGTAGAAAATGTTTTGGAAATGTTGATGGCAACATATGTACAAATATGCTTGACACAATTGCTGTATGGAATGTTATAAGAGCTGTAAGATCCCCCAATAAAATGATTTAAAAAACAAAGGCAATTTAGCAACAAATTTTAGAAAACTCAACTGAATGTAGATATCTCATAACACAATAATTCATTTTCTAGGAGGTTATTGTAAGAAAATAATTGAACATAGGAGCAAACACTACTGGACATTGTAAAGTTAACTACTGTGTTATCTGTAAGAGTTGAAAATTGGAAAATCACCTAAATGTGTAATGGTAGATTGGCTAAAGAGTTTCTATATATTAGATTACATGATGATTTAATATGCAACTTTAAAAATTGACACGATTTGTTTATTGATACACACCTACTCCTCACTTATCAGCTCTTTTGTTATACAGTTTACACTTGCAATAGAAAAAAAATCTACTATCCAACTATTTTTCACACTAACAACATAGAGGTATGCGGCAAGAGTAACACTGGCTGTGAGGGTTAAGGTTATGAGTGCTCAGCAGGGCCATGATTCTCAGTGGTTTGGCAATTGTGTAGTAATGTAATTTGGCAGTTATACAGAGAAGTAATTTGACAGTGAAGATATAGTCATCCTCCATTTTGAAATCTAATGTGTTCATCCTTCAGTGTTGAATAATGCCAATCGTCACATAACAACTTAGTCTTTGGAACTTAAGTGAGGAATGGATGTCATGTGATAGACTCTATTATTGGCCCTAATTCTCCACTTTCCCATGTGTCCAGGGCCATCTCATCATCCACACACTATAAATCACCCTCAGCTCAGCTATGTGTTATGTTCCTTTCAACCAATGCATCTTTTCACACAGGATGTAACCAGATACTTGAAAAAACTCACGTCTGATTCTACTGCTCATTATCTACCTCTGCCATCATCATGAGAAACATTCCTAAGTCAGCCCCTGGTCCGGAGGGAAGATGACAGACATGTGAAAGAAAGCCTAGCCTAGGCACCAAACTAGCCACTAACGATGAGGAAGTCAGTTCCATTGAGAGCAGAAAACTGCCTAGCCAAGTCCAACATAGAGCAGCTGACCTTCAGCTAATTCACACACTTATAAGCTAAGTAACTACCAATTACTCTTCTAATCATGGAGTTTTGACTTGATGGGTATGAGTTTGGTTTAGATAGTAGACACAATATTTTTGGTGAGAGAAGACAGCACTAAACATGAATGAAATATGAACAGTTTGACCAAGGTAAATAATGTCACTAGGAAGTACACAGGACCTCACAGGCATCCCACAGTCTCCCTGAGTTCTCTGTTTCCATTCTTCCTCCTCTGCCGAACTTGGTCCTTTAGGGGAACTGCTGCCCTTTCCATCTTAAGTGGATGATGAATGACAAATTTGTACATCTTGATCTCAGTTTAAATAAAGCCTCAGTCTCGAACTCTAATGGGCAGCCAAGAGCGCCTGCCAGGCTCTTTAGCACTATGGCCACCATCAATGTCCCTGGAGTTCCTGTAGCCCTTCACACTGTGCCACCAGTCCTTCACACCTTCCATCATCCCAAGCTGCCATCATGGTGAAGCTCGCCAAGGCCCATCAAAATTGAGGTGATCCCAAGAAGATGGCTCTTCCTCCCAAAGAGGTAGAAGATGGCAGTAAGGATGAGGGCATGTCAGACGATGATGATGAAGAAAACAGTAGAGAAGAGGAGGTTATCATTCCTCAGGAAAAAAAGCACAAATGCCACAGTGCCATCAAAAAAGATGATGGCTTCTCCAACAGGAAAGATGGTAGTTGCTACCCCAGCCAAAACCGCAGCTCTCACTCCTGGCAAAAAGGCAGCTGCCACACCAGCCAAGAAGATGGTGACACAAGCCAAAGCAGAAGTGATACCGGGCAAGAAGGGTACCACCTTGGGCAAAACCATGGTGGCCACCTCCGGGAAAAAGGGAGCGAAGGGTGAAGGATGCCAAGAAGGATGCCAAGAAAGATGAGAGTGATGAGGAGGATGAAGATGACAATGAAGAGGAATTTGAATCTGTCATGATGAAATCAGCTGTCGCCCCTACCTCAGAGGAAGAGGAGGAGGAGGAAGATGACGACGATGAAGATGATTACAAGGATGATGACTCAGAGAAAGAGGCTATGGAAATCGTACCAGCCAAAGGCTAGAAAGCCGGCCAAGGGGGCCCAGGTGAAAGTCAAGAGGGTGGCTGAGGATGAGGACAGCGACTAAAAGGAGGATGAAGAGGAAGAACCTTTCAAAGAATAAGCTGCTCCTAAAGTCAAGAAACAGAAAGTGGACGCCGTAGAACCAATTACAGCTTTCAATCTCTTTATTGGAAACCTGGCCTGCATAAACAATTAATCCCACAGTGACCTTTTTGCTAAAAATGATGTTCCTGTGATGGACATCAAAAATGGTCTGGCTATGTAGACTCTGCATCTGCTGATGACCTGGAAAAAGCCTTGCAAGTCACTGGTTTAAAAGTTTTTGGCAACAAGATTAAACTAGAGTGATCAGGTATCAAGCATCAAAGAACAAAAAATATCATTGTAAAGGTGGGTGATTGCAGAGTGGAGACTCAAAGCCCATCGGTAGGCAACTGGACACCCCTTTGCTGAAGGGTTGTGGGGAGGAGACGAGCCAATCAGGGTGCAGGGCAGCAACGATGAAACATATAACTTTCTTCTAGTTCTTACATGCTTCCTACCTGCCCCCCATTATCATGATCCCAATTCTACCTTACAAATCTGGCTAGACCAGAGGTTGTACATTGGTACAGATAGCAACTGGAAACACAGGGAATCCAGGACAGATGACTCCTTCAAGACCAGTGGTGAGAGGGGCGAGGCCTGGAGGGTGAAGGGAATGTGGGGTAGAAAGAGGGAACCGATTACAAGAATCTAAGTACTGCCTCCTCCCTGGGGGAGGGACAGTAGAGAAGAGGGCGGGGAGGGGGGACGTCAGACAGTGTAACTTACGACAAAACTATAATAAGTTATGAATTATTAAGGGTTCATGGGGGAGGGTGAGGGTGGAGGGATGGGGAAAATGAGCAACTGATATTAGGGGCTAAAGTGGAAGGCAAATGTTTTGAGAATGATGAGGGTAACATGTACATATGTGCTTGACATAATGCATGTATGTATGGATTGTGATTAAGAATTGTATGAGCCCCCAATAAAATAAAATAATTTTTTAAAAAAGATTAAACTAGAGAGACTGAAGGGAAAGGACGTAAGAGAGATCGAGAAGCCAGGCCAGTGTTGGCCAAAAATTTGCCTTACAAAGTCATTCAGGATGAATTAAAAGAAGTCTTTGAAAATGCCATGGATTAGTCAGCAAAGATGAGAAGAGTAAAGGGATTGCATATCTCTAGTTTACAACAGAAGCTGATGCTGAGAAAACCCTTGAAGAGAAGCAGGGGGCAGAGATCGGTGGCCGGTCCATATCCCTGTACTACACAGGAGAGAAGGGTCTAAATCAGGACCATCAAGGTGGGAAGATCAGGACTTGAAGCAGTGAATCAAACTCATTTTCAGCCGTTTCTACAACAGAAGAGACACTGCAGGAGGGGTGTGAGAAGGCAACTGCAAGCAAGGTGCCCCAGAACCAGAACAGCAAATCTAAAGGGTATGCATTCATAGAATTTGCTTCATTTAAGATGCTAAAGAAGTTTTAAGTTCTTGCAATAAAAGAGAAATTAAGGGCAGAGCAATTGAGATTGGAGTTGCAATGAGCCAGGGATCACCTAGCGCACAGAGCCAGCTGTCCAAAACCCTGCGTGTCAGAGGGCTGTCTGAAGAAGTCACTGAGGAGACCTTGAAGGAATCGTTTGATGGCTCTGTTCGGGCCAGGATGGTCAATGACCAAGAAACCAGCTCTTACAAAGGGTTTGGCTTCGTGGACTTCAACAGTGAGGAGGATGCTAAAGCAGCCAAGGAGGCCATGAAGGATGATGAGATCAATGCCAACAAACTGGCCTTGGACTGGGCCAAGCCCAAAGGCAAAGGTGGCTTCAGGAGATGAAGTGGTGGCAGAGAAGAGTTTGGAGGTCAAGGTGGCCACAGCAGAGGAGGTTACAGCGGATTCGGTGACAGAGGTTGAGGCGGCTTCTGGGAGGCAGAGTAGGAGGAGACCACAAGCCACAAGGAAAGAAGACACAGTTTTAATAAACTCCTCTGTCCCTGTCTTTGATGCTTCTGTTTGAAAGAAAGGACTCTGGGTTTTGTTGTTACCGGATTATCACAGAGACTTTGGTGGACATTCCAAGTAGAGAGCCCTGCGGAGACAATGATTCATCCTATGTATAAATACATGTTTTTCTTACAGATAGTTCTGTGGTTTGTTTTTTTTTTTTGCTTTGGGGAATTTTGTTTTAATGACTTTGGGACAAATTAAAAAGTCTTAAACTCTGAAAAAAGTGTGTGGGTGTGATTACATATGTACATGTACAAGTATATATGTGTGTATATGAATGTCCACCTATGCTGTTGTTAGGTGCCATCAAGTCAGTTCCACCTATGTACAACAGAATGAAACACTGCTTGGGCCTGTGCCACCCTCACAATTGTCCTTATGACTGAGCTCCTCGATGCAGCCGCCCGCATGCAGAGGGTGAAGGTCTTCCTTTTTTCCACAGCCCCGCGACTTTACCAAAATGATGTCCTTCTCTAGGGACTGGTCTTTCCTGATAGCATGTTCAAAGTATGTACATATATAGATGTATATATGTGTGTGTGCACGAACACATATTCATATATGATAGAAGAGATAAGGGGTACATTTATGAAAATTACTTAGATATAACCAAAAACCTCATGGGATTGGATTTCTGGGTTTGAAGGCTTAGGAACTTGTGGAACTTATTGGTTAATTGGTAAAATGTAGTTCATAAAGCGTATGTTCTACCTCTTAGTTTGGTAAGCAGTGTCTGGAGTCTTAAAAGTTTGCAAGTGGTCATCTGAGGTATAACTACTGGTTTCCATTTAGCTTGAGCAAAACAAAGAAGGAAACTAAAAACTGGAAGAAATTAGTTTACAGGATAAACACTTTACAAGAACCATGGCCTCAACTACCTTGAAAACCAGAAAACTACATGGTACCTGGATACTACTGCTGAGCATTCTAACAAGGGCCACTATTAATGGATCTTGACAGAATGAGAGGAAAATGAGGAGAACTCAAATTTTCAAATAATCCAAACTTACTGGACCAGCTGAGACTAGAGGATGCCCTGAGACTGTTGCCCTGAGCTACTTTTTAAAGCTTGAAGCCAAACTATTGTCTGTTGGGCTACTAACCACAAGGTCAGCAGTTTGAAACTACCAATTGCTCCGTAGAAAAAAATATGAGATTTTCTACCTCTACTCTGTCGTATAGGGTTGCTATGAGTCAGAATCCATTCAATGGCAGTGAGGATGTCACCTTTTAGCCATATAACAAATTGCTTATAAAATACAGAATAAGCCCCAATAAAGTTATTTTTTTTTAAAACAAAAAAAATACAGAATATGACCCATGAGTAATGCAGTCTATAAAAAAACATCTATATCAGGGTTTTCCAAAGTGGGTGATACCACCCGCTGGGGAAGCACTGGAATGATCAAGGGGACTGCAAAAGCAGATACTTCTCTTACCCTGGATGATAGTATAAAAGTTTTAAATTGCCAGGGGGGCGATAAGAGGATGGGATAAGTAATATTTTTCCTAAGAGAGGGTGGTAGGCTAAATAAGTTTGGGAAGCTGTGATCTATATGATACCAAATAATCAACAATTACTCTAAAGCAGGAAGAGACAGGAAAGGGGCAGGAAAATTAGATTGCAACCAATGAACCAACCAAAATGAAAATATTGACATACTGTAAAAATGTAACCACTGTCACAGAAAGAGTTGGTACAAATTGTTAAATGGGGGCCTAATTTGCTGTGTGAACTTTCACCTAAAATATTATTGTTTAAAAAAAAAATATTATTGTTTTAAGAAAACATTTGATGGGTTATAAGTGTTTATATCTCCTCTAAAACCCTCACTAAAATGACAATAAAGGAATGAAGCTAGTATTAAATTGCAAAGAACAAGAGATGAGATTAAAAAAAAAAAAAGAGATGAGATTATAGCAAAATAAATTTTAACACAATAGTGGAAAACACAAAACAACTGAAGAGGGATAAATGACTTAGCAAAGTCCAATAAATTAGAGCTCAGTGGCTTGAAGAGAGAAATATCAATAAACAAACATCACACCAACTCATCTAAAAATCTGAGAAATTCTGTACCTGAAAGCATCAGGAACAATGAAAGGTGGTAGTGACATATAGAGATGAAAATCAAGTGCAGAGTATGTATAGACAGTCAAATATCCCACCAATTTGCAGCTAAGTGTCTACTCCTACATATCCCATCCCTTGAATTTGTTTCACCACAATCAGTTCTAGAGAAAATTAACTAAAGCAGCACAAGTCGAGGAAATACTGAAGAACAGTGAAATGCTGAAGAAAGATATGAGCTAAGAGACAATCAGATGACATGAAAGTCTATAGGCTAAAATATGCCTCTCTCCTCAAAACTTCTGCAGTCAATCATAAGACATGCACATCCCACCCCAACTATAACTCTGTCACTCGGTCAATGCCAGAAATTGGAGAATTCCTCTCTGGAAAAACCGAGTCTTTCAGAAGAAAATAAAACCTATAATGGATGACACTGCAGGTGGGTGAAACGAGTCCCTTCATGTGGCCTTTTGCCTCGGTTCTTTGGAAAAGGAGCTGGAAAGATAATTTTCTGCTAAACCCTGAAGTCTTACCCTAGTCCTTACATGAGTAGAGGTGGGGTCCTTCTAGGTTGTTTTCTACTTCACATGGTTTGTTGTTTTTGTCCAGATGGATTGCCATAGCCTGGGTAAGCTGTAAATAACTTGATGGTTTAATACTTTTTGTCTAGCCCTGGACTGCAGTCTACCCTGTGACTGATCTATTTTATACACTTTGTAGATACTATTTTGTTTACTAGGCAAATTGAGTGACTATAGCCTATCCATGGATGCAATTGGTTAGCTCACGGTCCATTGGGAGGGCCCTGCCTTGAAATTAACCAAGAGTTGATTATTTAAGCAGCCAATGCCCCTAACGTTTTATTACAGGCAAGAAGAGAGAAAGATCAGAGAGAAGGTGAGGAACTTCCTCAAAAGAGACGTAACACTAAAGATATCAAGAGGTCCAGAAGGGATCATGCAGCAGAGTCAGCCTACAAGGCACCCTGTGGCAGAGTCTGTGGGAATGGTGAAAGGCTGCAGCTTGGAAAACAACTAAGAGAGCTGACCACCAAGCTGCTACAGTGGCTGAGCTGGCTAGTGAGCAGTGGTGAAGCAAAGGGCAGGGAGCCTGAAGGCAGGGAGGCACACGAGAGACCCTGCACAGCCACGAGTTGTGTGAATGGCTGAGAGAAGTGTCCCGCATCGATAAAGGGCACGGTTTGCTCCTTGGAGGATTTTTCCAGACTTTGCCTACATGCTTCTGATCCTGAATCCGAGTTATAGCCTATTACTTCAAATTGATCCAAATTCTGAATTGTAACCTGTTATTTACTTAACAAATCACTTAATTATGTCAGTTCTGTGTGACTATTGGAACAAATTATCAAGTCCAACAGAGAAGTAGACTATCATGGGGGAACAGCTAGTGTCAGAAATGGTGAGAAAGTTAAGGGTGCGGAGGTATATCTGACCTGCATCTCAAAGAAAAAGCTTTGTGCTGATCCTGATTCTTATCCCTCAGGAATCTAGACAGGTTCCGATATTAGATTACATAGGGGTACCTCCAATAAAAAAGGCCAGCCCTACAGAGAAGAACCCCTGCCAATACACAGCCTCCAATCAACACTTTCACGCCTAATTCTTAAATAGACAGTCCAGCATCACTGTACATAAGATAAACTCTTTCAACATGAAAGAGTCCAAAATAAACAGAAAACAAACAAACAAAATAACCCAACAGCAAAAGGATCAAGAGGGCACAAAGGCTATGTATGCTTGGAAAGGCAGAAACTAACAAATAATCAGAGATAAAAATACTGGGAAAATAAAATTAGAACAGGATACTTCAAAGAGACAACCAGAGACCAAGAAAGAGCTTAAAAATATGACAATTTTTTAAAAGTCAATCAAAAAATTAGGATATAATGGAAACACCAAAGAGAAAGTAAATCTGATGGGGAAAAAAAATCAATGGAAATAAACTATAAAAGTTAGCAATCAAGAAAATTCAAATTGGCAAAAGTTCTGTGGTATATATTTTTACAACAATGACCCAAAAAGAGTAGCTCTTAAGGCTGTTGATACTTAAACTACTATAAAGGGTTTAGTTCCTTGGTTTGAAGGCTCAGGATAATAGTCTCATGGAATATCCAATAGGCATAAAAATGTGTCTAGTGCATCTGTTCAACCTCCAAGTTTGTTGTATAGTACCTAGTTTGTTGTACAGTACCTAGTTTGTTGTATAATACCTATAGGACCTTAAAAATTTGCATGTGGCCATCTTATCCAAGACACAACTATTGGT
>NW_022109491.1:22577141-22592415 GCF_000313985.2 Echinops telfairi | reverse complement strand
TTGCCTCCTTTGCCATGATACCAGAAGAACTAGCTGGTAACAGGTACCATTACTGGTAATTTTGAACAAA
Source organism: Echinops telfairi (assembly GCF_000313985.2). NCBI lineage: Eukaryota > Metazoa > Chordata > Mammalia > Afrosoricida > Tenrecidae > Echinops > Echinops telfairi. Next base: position 22,592,345 of record NW_022109491.1, on the reverse strand, counting down.
GAATCTATTAAAAACCCTGATCAAAAAGGAAATAACGCAGAATAGGATTTAAAATTCTCATGGTCTCCAAACTTTCTGGAACCATCCAACTTGGATGAAATCTTGAAACTAGTGTTTTGAAATAATCTTTAAACCTCAAATTCAAAATATCCCCTGGAGTCCTAAAACCAAAAAAAAAAATAATTTAGGTTACCTAGTAAAGAATGTCTGCCTTGAGCATTGTGGTCATAAAATTTTTTATTGTCTTTATTAATCTGTTAATGGGGATAATTAATGCAAAATACTTATATCTATCCTATATTGTAGAATTTCCCATCATAATACAGTTATTTTATTTCAATGAAATATTTTTGTATTACTTTAAGCTCATTACATGTTTATCATTTACATTTTATATACTGACATGCACAAGTTTAGCACTTTAAATAAAGTGACTAGATATAAAGCATTTTCCTTTTATACTCGTATTTTCTTAGAAAAATTTTGTATACCATGAATAATGTATATTTGCATATTTTTTCTGATTATCAGAGCACTGTGCTTTTTTTTAACTGTTCCTATATAAAAACATATATATTTTTTTATTCATTTTATTGGGGGCTCATACAACTCTTATCACAATCCATACACACATCAATTGTGTCAAGCACATTTGTACATTCACTGCCCTCATCATTCTCAAAATATTTGCTCTCCACTTAAGCCCTTGGTATCAGCTCGCATTGTGCTTTTTAAAGAGCCATCTTTGTGGAATCAGATTAACAACAAACTCAAAAGATTAGACAAGAACAATAGGCTGTAGTAAATTTATGCAAATGGAGGAGAAACAACTCAGAAAAAAAAGTTAAAATGGGTGCAAAATTTGAGAAATGTTGCATAATTCCAAAACCACTGTAGAAAGCGATCTGGTAATACCTCAAACAACTAGGAATAGAAAGTCATATGATTCAGCTGGGCATAGACTTAAAGAAGTAAGAGACATAACACAGACAGACACCTGTACCCATCCACATTCATCACAGCACTGTTCATAATAGCAAGAAATTGGAAAACAGCCAAAAATGCCCATCTGGGAAGAATGGATAAAGAAACAGTATATACACACAATGGAATACTATGCATCACTAAAATTATGTTGCATGAAGTTGGATAATCACAAAATGACAAACACTGTATGAGACCACTACAATAAAGATAAAAACCCAAACAAAGATTTACATATCAAAGGGAACAGAACCTGAAGGCAAAGGAGGGAAGATGAAGCAATGGAGAGGGATGATAGGTGTGGATTTGGGTGAGAGGGAGAATGGAGAACCACAAAAGGGAGACATGGGGGTGGGTGGAACAGTCTAGTGGTATAACAGTGAGGGAACTGATGAGTAAGTTGAACTCTTGAATGCAGAGTTGGTGGTCTGAAATGTAAACCTCTCACTCAATTCACAATTTAAGAAATATGTAATCAATCACTGAGTTGTATTATGCAGAAACTTGAATTTGTGGATATGATTTTGCTTTGTATTATTCACAACAATAAAGTATTTTTTTTAAAGAAGAAGAAAGTTCAATATCCAACAGAAGTTCAAAACAAGAGAATAGTGATAACAAATAAGATAACATTTGAAAAAGAGTACAAGAACACTTTTTGGTACAGCAGTGCAGTTAATTATTGAATATGGCTCTCCTAGCCATAGTCTTTGTTACTCCCACCAAACGCCTTTTTCTGGGTAGCTCTGGGTAAGAGAAGGTAGAGGAAAGTACTGACAGCATTCAGTTGTGAGTGAGTGTTAACAGACTTCATAGTCATTGCCATCCTGCTGGGGATAAAATGAGTCCTCTCAGCAGCAGAAAGGGAGGATCTTCCACCAGCAGGGCAGAAGAGCCAGGGTGGAGTACATCTTTTAGACCCCAAGATCCCTATGTATTGAACCTCCTTACCCCAGGAGAGAGCTGTGACACCAGAGGGCTAATAGGAGTGGCACACCTGCGGCAGCAACAGAACTTAGAGGCAGAACATGAGACAAAGCAGCAGACTTCCCAGCCCACAAGCAAGTAAAGCTTAGTGCGTGTGGTGGGGACGAGGGCATGTGGAATGAGGTGCTTCTAGGCGCCTGGCTTGGTGACCCACAGAGTGAGAACTAAGCATCTTCAGTCCAGAGACTGAAAGGGTCTACTAAGTACCTAGATAATGAAGGGGAAAAAAGACTCTCTCAAGGTTTCCACACTCAAAAATCAAACTCCCTGCCATGGAGGGTTGTTTCTAATATATAAGAACTCTATGTATAAAGCAGGGCAGAGCAGCCCCTGTGAATTTTCTGAGATTTACTCTTTACGGGTGTCAAAAGCCTCCTTACTCTCCCTCAGAACAGCTGGTGGTTTGGAACTGCTGATCATGTGGATTGAAGCCCAACTTTTAAGCACTACACCATCAAGGCTCCTGTCAAGGCTTAGTATCATGAAATTTCAGTTCGAGGAAAAAGAGCTGTTCCTAAGGGCCTTCAGAAGAAAAACCAAGTTACATAAAATATCAACAGCTCAACAGCAACTAGGATGCTAGAAGACAGTGAAGTGATGCCTTCAAAATTCTGAAGCAAAACTGGTCAGTGTAGAATTCTATGCCCCGCCAGACTACTAACTTGGCATTAGAGTAGAACAAAGATATTTTTCAGGTAGGCAATAACTCAGAATAGACATCTCAACATCTTTTCTTAGCATTCTACTAGAGAGAGTCCTTTAGAAAAACAGAGGAGAAAATCAAGAAAAGAGAGAAGAAATCCAGGAAGAAAAGGAATGAGCTGAGAAGAATGGCCAAGTCTCAGTCTGAGAGTTTTGCATCATCAGGGAAGAGAAGTGGGGCAGGTTGGGGTAGGATGGACTATATGAAAGTGAGACCTTCAGAAAAATAATGAAGCTGACAGACTACTTGATGTGCTTAAGCATTTGATGAGAAAAAATTCAGAGGAAATAGTTAATGCTACAAAAAATATGAGACAAAAAGACAATTGTTAAAAATAAAAAGATTGTGTACAACATAGGAAAAGTAATCATAGTTACTGCTTTCCCCAGCAGTAAATATATTTTTCAGAAAGTTCATGGAATAGTGAAATGAAGAAAAAAAATTCTCCAGGAATTTTTTTAAGCCTCTTATATATAGTCATCAAACCTAGGTTTTAATAATAAAACAGGACTGACTCAAACTGTAATGTAAACTCCCTTACGATAATGGGGCAAACAAGTGTGAAAAATAATATATATTGCCTAAAATGTATGTTCTATAAAACAGCAATATGAAATCTTTAGAAACATGAAAATAAAAACTACCAAAAGCCAGGAAGCTGCTGCTTCAAAGAACTTGAACAGGGGTTGGGAAGAGAGATAGGACTACTAGTCCCACGATAAACTTTTTGGAAACATTTTTTGTTTTGTTTTGTTTTGTTTGAATAAAATACACTAACAGTGACCGGTAAAATTTCAGATGCTTTAATTTTTTTTTCTCTTGGCTTATTTCAATTTTCTATAATAATCCTGTAGTACTCACATAACTTAAAAATACTAAATGTTGCATTGTTTATAATGAAAAGCCACAGCTGTAAGTGGTAAAGAACCTGCACAAATCAGGAGGGGCTGAGCTGCATAGTCTCCTTCAGGACCTTACCTTTTATTGTGGTCAAAATGAAGAAAGCAATGAGGGTGTTGTTGATTGCACAGGTAGACTTGGCAACACAAGATAAGACCGTGTAGGGATTTAGGAGGTAGCTGGGAAAGAACACACATATTTGCCATTAATAATCCTAGTCAGTGAACTGGGAAGTTCTGGCCACCACAGCCAGTGAATTAAAAAGGTTTACTAAATTTAGCATACTCAAAGGAAAACAAATTCTTCTCTGTCAGTCAGTATGGATACCTATATATTTATCTACCCATTGCATTTAATCATTACAGATATCACAGAAACAAGCAAAAACATTTCTATTTAAGAAATGAAGAAATAAAGATTCAGCCATTAAGAAACTTGCCCAAAGTCTCATAAGCTAAACAAATACATTCAAAATCAAGTCTTTCTAATTCCCAAGTCTTTATTCTTTCTATTTAAGATTTTAAGAACGATAACATTCTAGAAATTACCACAAATCTTTAATTAATTTAAATTGCATTTTTAAAACCTTTTTGTGAATTGGGTGAAGTTTTACAGAAAAGTTTTACATTCAGCAATTCAAACATATTCCTCTCATTCATTCCAATCCTCTCAATGGGTCATCACTTCCTCCCAGGGTGTCCCGTTTTCATTCCTCCTTCTTCCTGAACCTTCAGAACTTTGTCCTTGGGTCAGTGTTGCCCTTGTGATCTCAAATGGTTCTCATGCCTCGCCATTATAGTTCCCCTTATAGACCTGCCTATTGTTTAGCTGAAAATTGAACAATGGAGTAAGTTCAATTTAGTTTCAGATCTGAAAGGTGATTAAGGGTCAAGGTTTCTAGGGTTCCACCAGTCTCTAACCAATAAACCTGGTCTGTTATAATTCTGTGTTTTGTTCCACATTTCCGCCCCCCCCCCCCCCCCTATTCATGACCTTCTTACTGTGATCCTTTTCAGAGCAGTTAGTAGTGGTAGCTAAGTACCATCGAGTTCTTTTGAAGACTGATGCTAAAGTGGGTCATTAGTCCACTGGACTGTTTTTACATGTCTTTGATTTTCATCACTCTTCTTTCCTCCAAACTAGAAGACCAATAGACGCACTTCATGAGCTGTTACAACTCCAGTCACTATTCACCAAAGTAAGTTAAAAAACAGTATCTTTGTGAATTATGTTATGCCAATTAACCTTAGTGTCCCCTAAGACTGTGGTCCTGAGCTCCCAGGTCCAGCAATTCATTCTCTCAAGGTGTTTGGCTAAATCTAAGAAGTTTTCATAATTCTGTCCACTGTATGCTCCACTACAGTCATAGATATATTTATAACAAAAGTAAATACCCATATACAAACACCCTCTGACAAACATATATTTGTGGGCATCTACCATTTTGGTGGCACTGTAGGATAAATGTTGGGCAACAAGTTGGGTAGTTCCAACCCACCAGTTGTTCTGTGGGAGAAAGATGAGGCTATCTGCTCCCACAGGAACCCTGGTGGCATAGTGGTTATGCATTGGGCTGGTAACTACAAGGTCAACAGTTTGAAACCACCAGTCACTCCGTAGGAGAAAGACAAGGCTTTCTATTCCCACAGAAAGTTAGTCTCAGAAACTCACAGGGGCAAGTTCTAAGCTGTCCTATAGGGTCGCTATGAGTTGAAATCGACTCAATGACAGCAAGGGAGTGAGGGTGGTGAGCTTACAGTTTGGTAAACTCTATATAGGATCTCTGTGAGTTAGAATTAATTTGATGGCAGTGGGTTGTTTTATTTGTTAACTACCACTTTCCTTCCCACATCTTTCAGTCTGTGTGTCTACTCATACCAAAAGCTATATATCTTAAGAAGGGTTCCAGCTGTCTCTGATAAAAAATAAAAACAAGAAAATACTTTTTTGCTTGATCAATTTCCTAAGTTCTGACATACTCTAACTTACTGCCATTGAGTCAATGCTGACTGATAATGACCCTATAGGTTAGGGTAGAATTGCCCTGTGAATTTCTAAGACTTTAACTTTCTGGGAATAGAAAGCCCTGTCAGAGCAGCTGGTGGTTTGGAACTTCTGTCCTTACAGATGCCAGACCAACTCTTAACCTCTATGCCACGAGACCTCCTGATAAGCTCTGGCCTAGGCAACACCAATCCAGGAAGTCAGAGCACAGCTTAGATTTAGCCCTTTTGGTAGTCAAACCATATCAAATGAGCCAGACTCCAACACACAAGTATCTGATGAATTCAACAAGCCAGCTCCTATAGGATGCTATGACACTTCTTGACTTTCCTCTGGGAAAAAAACAAAACACCGAGGGTTTTCTTGAAGTGGGAAGGGATGGACAGAGAATGTGAATTTTAAATGTCTCTGGATAGGAAAATCTTACATAGTCAAGATAAATATAATTTGTTTCTATCCTGCTTCCACAAAGGATGTGAGGCAGCTAAAAAGAGAATACATAACAAATAATTAATAGCAAAACTAAAAACAGAAATATAGAATCCAAAACCAGGGAAAAAATTAGTAAATGGAAAAAGTAAAGGGCAGGGAAAGGGCCAAACAGGTCTTCTCCAGGCCTGTATGAATCCATTTCAAATCCATCTCTGAGTTTCCTGGCACCCAAAATGAAAAGGGAGACCAGTTGCATAATTCTGATTATCCAATAGGAAGAAAAATATCAGTATCTCAGGAAGAGATCATAATTATTATCCACAAATAAAGACTTTAAATCCAATACCTCCCAGGACCTTTAAGATTAGTAGCTCTAAAGCCAGACCTAGAAAATCTTGGTGGTTGCTGTTTTTTTTCCCCTCAGTAGTTCTAGATAAGCTTATTATACAATCTCTAATGAAATGGCTGCTGTTATTATAAAACTACCTCCTAGAGACATGAGTCCATAAGGGATTCATAATGTTGCTAAACCTCTAGTTCTCTTAGGTAGTTCCGACCAGTAGTTCTGAAATACATAAATGTGAACTGATAGCCCCAGACTTTTTGGTGCAGCAGAGTAAACTAAGTCAGTGCTAAATACCAGATGATGTTCAAGCAACAGCAGCATAATCATCTATCTGGGATACTGATATTCACACGTAAATCAGGGAGTTGAATGAACTATCCCCACAAGGGCCCTTCTAATCCTGGAGTTCTGAGGTCCTGTTTTCCTACAGGGTAACTTATCGGCATTATTGTGTATTCCTAGCAACTAGTATACTATTCATATTTAGTGACTATTAGTTGACTAAATAGTTATTCAAATGTCTATGTCAGGAATATAAATGGAAAAATTATATTTTAGAATTATATTATAACTAAGCTGAAAGAGTTAAACTTATTGGAAGCACTGGGAACTCCTAGAGAATCCTTTCATAGACCCTCAGTAAGTGCTACTCCTCCACATTGGTCATTCACTCTAGGATGGGTCAAGTTTGGCACTTCAGTTTTCTGAATTACAATAGAGCAATTAATTTGTACAACAAACAGAAGAACTGCTTGAAAAAAAATCACATAAAGATCAGAATTTTATTTGATTTATACATCAAACTGAAGAACATTTTGTGGGTGGGGGGCAGGGGGTGTAGAAATACTGATTACAAGAGGGCTGGAGCTCAGATCAGCACCAAGTCAAAAAGCATTTGTGAAAGGTTTGATTGTGCATATCCCTGTGTGAGTCTTTGTCCCAACAGAGACAGAATGGCTCTGTGTTTTTGGCTGGCTAGAACCCAGTTGTGCAACAGAACTACAGCAAATACTTGATGACTAAGATTGCAAATCTCAAAAATACAACAAAACAGCCTGGGAAAGTCTCATCAGATTTTCCGCACACTTGTTGGCACCGAGTTCTTCTTTGTCAGGAATACTTACAACAGGGCCACTTTCAAAGGGATGTAACGCATTTCCATTGGGGTTCGGATGAGTTCAGCCACATCTGGGGCATACTGGTCCAGTTCCAACAGGAGTTTCTGTTTTTTAAACTGGAAAAAAAAGTGAAACAGTACACTTTCCATTGCTTTTAGGAGGAAGAGAAAAATTCTTTCCATGGCCCACCTGTCCCTGCCTGTGCTATTCCTACTTCTCTCAGCTCTTCTCACACCTACTGCCTTCCCACTTTTTGAGTTTCACTACCATGAAAATACCAGTATTTTCCTCCCAGAACTTTGCATTTCATCCAGTAAAATCTCATCTTCCCCTCTAGTTATCTCCCATACTTTCCCTGCCCTCATTTTGATTGGGAGCTCTTACAAATATTATAACAATCCATACTTCAATTAGATCAAGCACAATTATACAATTGTGATGTTGGCATCATCATTTTCAAAAGATTTTCTTCTTGCATTCTTTATTATCAGCTCCCCTTTACCCCTGCCCTCCCCACCCTACCCCCCTAGAGCCCTTGTTATATTAAATATTATTATTCCATTTTTTCCCTCACATCTTACAACATCCAATGCATCTGTTCACCTGCCATTCTGTTATTCGTTCCCCTTAAGTGTGGCCATACAGTCGTCATTGCTATCAGTTCCCATTCCCCGTCTCTCCCCCCTCTCTTTCTGTACCCTCAGGGAATCATTACTCCCAATACTATTTCTGAAGGGTTTATCTATTTTGGATCTCATGCACAGACCTTAATTATACAAGTGAACATATGCAGGTCTAACAGGGTTAATGAGGTAAAACTAAGACCATAATAATAGGGGGAGGAAATATTAAAGAACTAGAGGATAGTTATGTGTTTCAACAGTGCTATACTGTACCTGCATATATCTTCCCTTCCGCCACAGTCTTTACATCTTATCTAAATTGTTACTTTCTGAAGAAGACATTCATGACCTTCCTGACTAGGTAAAATCCCCTATCATACACAAACTCTTTATAGCACCATTTACTGGTATAACTCTTACTTATTCATGTTATTATTTGACTAAAGTTTATCTCCCTCATGATCTTACATATTCCATAAGCCTAGTAACTATGTTTGTTTGACCTAATGTATTCCCAACACCTGGCACAGTGAGCAATCAATAAGCACCAGGTGAATGAATAAATGAATGCATGAAAGTGACAACGTTCTTAGCCATTTTGAAAAGCTACCAGTGCTGAGAAACGATGTACAAATGCGCTTTACACAATTGATGTGTGTATGGATTGGGATAACAGTTGTATGAGCCCCTAATAAAATGTTAAAAAAAAAGAAAAGCTACCAGTGATCTAAGTTCCAAAGTTCCATCTGCAAGCTGAAATATTTTTCAGAGTGGAATGCTCCTGTCAGTGTCACACTATCTTGGGTTTCCTTCCTCACTCTCCTGTTTGAAGCTTTTGATTCCATGGAGAAAGGGGGAAATGTGCCTGGTGAAGGAGGAGGAGGGCTGGGTGTGGCTGGACAGCTGGAGAGTCAAGATGAAGTGGGATGGGATGGAAAGTTCTTGGTTTCTCCTGGTTGGTCACAAGTTCATGGGTGTGTTTGAGAATGAAAAAACAAAAAGATTAGGCAACTTTACAAGCAAATATGAGTCAGAATATAGATGGGTGACCCTACTTTAATGGTCATGGAATTTTAGACTGTACGTAATCAACACAGTATTCAGAAAGCCAATGTAGCAAGCATCCAGCTATCTGTACAAGGTCACAAGGATTTAATGATGAAGAAAGCCGGTCAAAATATACATTTTATGTAAAACGTGTGTTGCACTGTTCACATAAAAGCATACAAAATAATATTATATGCTATTTGGGAATACTATACACAAGTAAAGTAAAATTGTGAAGGGGCTTCAAAATTCCATTATCTTTTTATTCCATTTTCTCCTGGACTTTATGAAGCCCCCTTGTATAGGCCATATATGAAAGTGAACAACAATAAATTTAGAGGAGGGGTTACTGGCAAGAGAGGAACAAACGAAACAATCAAAGAGAGGCACCTCTCTGAGTAGTGTTTTCTTTCCTATAAGCTGAAAGTAGATTCACAAGCATGTACATACTACAATATAATATTTATCATAGATCTTTTTCAGTTTTTCTGTATTGCACAATTATGAAATTTTAAAATGACACCTTAAAGAGCATCATTCAGTTAAAAAGAACCCAGGAGTCATCATAGAGATACCCCAGATTTCTCACATAAGTTTAAGTAGAACATAATCAAAAAACCTGAGCTTCAAAAGCTTCTTGCTCACCTCTGATCTCAGGTGTTGGTAGTTTTAGATAGCTAGAGTGGTGGGAATGATCATCAATAAGGTTTTGGTTTTTTTTAACCCACTGGCATTTTATTTTTATTTTTTTAATCACTTCATTGGGGGTTCATACAGCTCTCATCATAATCCATCCATACATCTATTGTGTCAAGCACATTTGTACATTAGTTGCCCTCATCATTCTCAAAACATTTGCTCTCCACTTAAGCTCCTGGTATCAGTTCCTCAATTTTTCCCCTCCCTCCCTCATGAACCCTTGATAATTTATAAATTATTATTTTGTCATACCTTACACTGTCCGATGTCTCCCTTCACCCAATTTTCTGTCGTCCATCCCCCAGGGAGGAGGTTATATGTAGATCCCTATAATCGGTTCCCCCTTTCCACCCCACCCTCCCAGTATCGCCACTCTCATCACTGGTCCTGAAGGGATCATCTGTCCTGGATTCCCTGTGTTTCCAGTTCCTATTAGTACCAGTGTACCTCCTCTGGTCTAGCGGGATTTGTAAGGTAGAATTGGGATCATGATAGTGGTGGTGGGGGGGAACATTTAGGAACTAGAGGAAAGTTGTATTTTCTTTTTTTCATTTTAAAACCTCTTTATTGTGAGTGACAGTGCACATTAGTTTTCCATTCATCCACTTCCCTGGCATGGAACAGCTCTTCTTCCTCTGCTGTTTCCTGTTTCTTTTTTTGTTTTTTAATCGTTTTATTTTTCATCGTTGCTACACTGCACCCTGATTGGCTCGTCTCCACCCCGAGACCCTTCTGTAAGGGGATGTTCAGTTGCCTACAGATGGGCTTTGGGTCCCCACTCTGCACTCCCCCTCATTCACAATGATTTGATTTTTTGTTTTTTGATGCCTGATACCTGATCCCTTCAACACATCGTGATCACACAGGCCGGTAGAACCCTTGATAATTATAAATTATTATTATTTCTCATGTCATCACTAATATTTCTGCTGCCATTCGCTGCTCAGTATAGGCCTATCTGGCTTAAAGCTGTGTTGTTAAATTTAAAGGTTAAGATAAACACTAAGCCTTAGTGATTAAGGAAACCTTCTCAAGAGAGAAGTGTTGGCTCAGCAAGCACAGCTTCGTGAGACAACTGCAGCAGTAGTAGAAGGAAGCTAAGGGTCCTAGGCATCTGATGTCTACTGCGCGTGAGGTCCAAAAGGAAGGCTGCTAGAAGGCTATAGGAAGTTCCTTTAGGGCAGGCAGAGACAGGTGAGAATGCAGACGCAGGCCCCAGTGTGAAAGCCAGCCAGCAGGGCTGCAGTGCGAGATGGTGACACCAAAGGGATGTGCAAACCATGGGCAACGGTGACACTGTGCCAGCAGTGAAAGAAAGGTACTTCCTGTAACTCCAGTCTTCAAAAATACTCTAAAACAGAAAGGTTTTAGGATAAGGGGCAGTCCAGGAGGGAAGGGTCCCCAGAGTGTCTGCTACCTCTCTTTTTGTCTCCTTTCATCACACAGCACAACTTCAAAGGCCCAATAAATACACAGTTCCCTCAACACAAACAAAATCCCTTTGAAAAATCTCCATTGCATCCAGCGAGAGTCAGAAAGTTGGCTAGCTAACCAAAGAAATCTCTGAGCCTGTGCACCTCAGACAGCTTCAGGCCTGGAACGGAATTCATCCTCGTGGCACAACTTGCAGCCAAACAATAGCCAGTGAACACTAACACCAGAGAGGTACACATTCCTTAGAACAACCAATTATACAACACCCAAAGGGCAGCATTTGCCCAAGAATAAAGCTCAGAAGTCAGGAAGGGATGAGAGAGGAAGCGGCCTGGAAATGGTAAATACAGAGAGGATGTGAGCAGAGTGCTAGCATGTTGGAGGGGATTGTGATCAATGCCATGAATCAGATTATGTGTGTACAGGGATTAATAAAATGAAACTAGATACTAAAGAGCACATATGTATAATTCCACTTAAATATAAGTTAAAAAATAAGCAATGAATGAATGGATGAGGCTTTAGAGTACAATTAAAAAACCCAAAGATAAATTTCTAGCTGTATTCATCAGCTTTGAGACTGATGCAATACAAAGAGCTCACAGGTAAGGTTAAAAGTGCCCTGAAGGTGAGTTACATGAGTGTGTTACCTTTGTGGGCATTAATCAAGTTGTACACAGAAGCCTGTACAATTTTTTTGTATGTATTTTTCAGCATAAAAACTCCTAGGGCAGTTTTCCTCCCACTCTGCCTTATCTCACATTCTTATCCCTTGAAAGATTTTATTTTACAAGGAGATAATTCTCCTACTTCAGATTAAAGAGCTTTTTCCTAACCACTGAAAGTGTTTCTATTCCCAAATGGATCCCCCAAACCCATGGTGTAAAAGCAAAGAGTCCACCCCAACCCCATCTCCAACCGTGAGCCTCACCACATTCCAAATTCAGGAGACTATATTCCAAATATATAACTCTCTAATTATAGCAAGGGAATACAGGTTTTTATCACTCCCTTATCACGCTATTTGAAGCTTTCTAGATTTGAGTGTGATTCCAAAAAGGAAGTACATTTCAGCAGAGATCAGTTAGTCACACTAATAGTGTTTTTGTCAAGTGAGAAGGACGTAAAATGCTACGAAAATCAACTGGCCACAATCAAACAGCATTCATATTCATCACCAACAATACTAATATGTTTTCATAAGCATGAAAAATACAAGATATGGGCCCATTCTGATGGTTAAAGCTTAATTTTTGAGCACCCTTATTTGAGGAAGGCTATGGATGAGTGACCACCCAAAATCCATTTGGAGAGTCCCTGTGTCGATAAAGCCTCCATTGAATTCCTTCTGACCAATACCCAAAGATGTGGATAATCTGAGGGCACTCAGGTAGAATACGCTGGAAGGTGGATTCCCTCCACCTCTCTCCCACCTCTAGTTTGTCTTCTGCTATTTGTGCATTTTCAGTTATGTGTGATAGCATGTTTATGCCCCTAAATCTATCCATTTTTTTTCACTGATGATTTTTATACTTTTAGGTCTTCGATCTACCTTGAGTTCTTTTAAATAAAGTATGTGATATGGGTCCTGTTTCATTTTCCTACAAGTGTATATCCAGTTTTTCCAGCACTATTTGTTAAAAGAGACTATTATCATCCCCATTTATAGCCTGTTGTCTGTAAGAGTAGACAGTCATATCGTTCTCCCATGGGAGCAGTGGGTGGGTTTGAACTACCGACCTTGCAGTTAGCACCCCAAGGCTTAACCCACTACACCAGCAGGATTCCTTAAGTTGACCATAAGTGGATGGATTTATGGATCCCAATTATGCTTCATTGGTCTATGTGTGTACTGTTGTGCCAGTACCAGGGAATTCTGACTACTATAGCTGCATACTATGCTTTCAGATAAAGAAAGTGTATGACCTCTTACTTTGTTCCTTAGCAGTGCTCTGCTGATTCTAGTCTCTTTCCTTTCCATATAAAGTTGGTGATTAGCCTTTTCATTTCTTTAAAGAACCATGTTAGAATCTGGATTAAAACTGCATGATATCTATAGGCCGTTTTGGGTACTATTGACATTTGATAATGTTAAGTCTGCCTATCTATAAGCATGATATGCTCTACCATTATGTAGATTTCTTTTGGTTTCTTATAGTATAGCAATGATAGACTTCATAATCAGGATTGCCACAAAACTTCAATTTGTAAAAAATGCAATTCTGCAAAACACAAAAAAGTGAGAGGCAATAAAATAATGTGTGCCTGTATACTTTCTATGCATAAAAACAAACACTTGCAGATACACAATATCTTTTTGTTTCACAATAATATAGGGGATTGGGACCATGAATGTATATGCAGCTGGGTCTTACACCGACCTCTGTCTCCCTTCATACAATTTTCTGTTGTTTGTCCCCCTGGGAGGCGGTCATATGTCAACCACTGTGATCACTTCCTCCTTTCTCATGCCATCTTCCCCTTAGTCTCCTGGTATCGCTACTCTCAATATTGGTCGTAAGGGGTTTATCAGTCCTAGATTCCCTGTTGTGAGCTTTTTTAATCATTTTATTAGGGGCTCATACAACTCTTATCACAATCCATACATACATCAATTGTGTAAAGCACATTTGTACATTCATTTGCCTTCATCATTCTCAAAACATTTGCTCTCCACTTAAGCCCCTGGCATCAGCTCCTCATTTTTTCCCCTGCCTCCCGGCTACCCTCTCCCTCATGAACCCGTGATAATTTATAAATTATTATTGTGTCATATCTTGCATTGTCCGATGTCTCCCTTCACCCACTTTTCTGTTGTCCGTCCCCCAGGGAGAAGGTTATATGTAGATCCTTGTAATCGGTTCCCCCTTTCTACCCCATCCTCCTGCCACCCTCCCGGTATCACCACTCACACCACTGGTCCTGAAGGGATCATCCTCCCTGGATTCCCTGTGTTTCCAGTTCCTATCTGTACTAGTGTACATGCTCTGGTCTAGCCAGATTTGTAAGGTAGAATTGGGGTCATGATAATGGAGGAAGGAAGCATTAAAGGACTAGAGGAATGTTGTATATTTCTTCAGTACTATACTGCACCCTGGCTGGCTCGTCCCTTCCTTGTGACTCTTCTGTGAGGGAATGACCAATTGTATACAGATGGGCTTTGGGTCTCCACTCTACCACCACCCCTCTCATTCCCATCGATATGACTGTTTGTTCTGGGTCTTTTGGTGCCTGATACCTGAACCCATCGATACTTCATGATCACACAAGCTAGTGTGCTTCTTCCATGTGAGCTTTGTTGCTTCCCAGCAGATGGCCGGTTGTTTATCTTCAAGCCTTTAAGACCCCAAACACTATATGTTTTGATAGCCAGGCACCATCAGCTTTCTTCACCACATTTGCTTATGTACCCATTTTGTCTTCAGCGACCGAGTTGGGAAGGTGAGCATCACAGACTGCCAGGTTATTAGAACAAAGTGTTCTTGAGTTGAAGGAGTACTTGAGTAAAGGCCCAATGGCCATCTACTACCTTGATATTTAACATATATGTACATAGATCTATGGCACTATCATTATATATATTTACCTATGTATGTGCCTATATATATGCCTCTATAAATGTCCTTTGCCTCCTAGTTCTTTACTCTATTTCCTTTTACTTTCCTCTTGTCCCACAATCATGTTTGACCTACATTTGGCTTTCATTCATTCCTCTCACTACACTGCACTTGATCAAGCCTCATCAGGCATCCTACACCCCCATCACCATTGATTTTAGATCACTTGTTGTTCCCTTGTCCCTTCCTTTCCCCCTCCCTCCTCTCTCCCAAGTACCTCCGGAACAGATGGTCCCGTTGTTTTCTCCTTGGGATTGTTTATCCTCCCTATCTTATATAGATAGACCTCCTCCCTGGGGGACAGACAACC
>NW_022109491.1:22573668-22576288 GCF_000313985.2 Echinops telfairi | reverse complement strand
ATGGGTTCCAGTGACACTTCTACACTAAGATAGATTAGGACAAAACACCTACTTAAAATTTTAAAAATTAACCAGTGACTACTCTAAGGATCACAATAGGGTAATCCTATCATTTATGATGCCTTAAAAGTTGGGGACCAAGTCATATTCTACTAACAGCCATTTGAAAAACATAGACCGTGTTCTACATACACAATCTAAGGAAATACAAACACAAAAAACACTGATATTTTACCTCTGGGTTCCTCCACTTAAGAATTGTATACCCAGTTAAGTCATCTCTGGCCCTCAAGAGAAAACTATGAAAGCATTTCTATTTTCAAGTTATTTTCCTTTGTTTAAGATGTACACTCCCTAGTCTTAGTCTATAAATATAGTTCCGAATCTTTTAAAGAAAAATCAAGGATCTTTTTGAGCATCAATAAGTCAATTGGATTGCTATATACATCAGATGGGATCACAGAAAAGGAGATCAAGAAGGTAGTACCCTTCAAAATAGCCAAGCATAAATTGAGATGTGTAAGGATATACCTAAGCCCCCCCGCCCCCCGAAAAAAAACAAACCCCAAAAGATTGGTACAAGGAAAACTGCAGAACGTTATTATAAGGAACCTTCACAAGTGGAAAAATATTCCATGCTTGTGGACTGGTAGACTCAATATTGTAAAGATATCAATCCTACCTAAGGTACTATATAGGTTCAATGCAATCCCGATACAAATACCAGCATCATTTTTGTTTTTCATCATTTTTCAAAGAAATAGAAAAACTGATTACCAACTTGATGTGGAAGAAATCCAGAACTGTCAAAGAACTCCTCAAGAAGAATAAAGTGGGCATGCTTGCATTACCTGACTTTAAGATTTATTATATACCCACTGTTGTCAAAACAGTATGGTACTAGTACAATGATGGATACTTGGACCAATGGAGAAACACCACCCTCCCACCCCCCCACCCCCGAAAATCCAGAAATAAAAACAGCAGAATACAGGCAACTGATCTTTGATAAGGGGCCTAAAAAAAAATCAAATGGGAAGCAGATGCACTCTTTAACAAATGATGCTGGAAAAACTGGCTATCAACCTGCAGAAAAATAATGCAAAATCCTTACCTCTCCATACACAAGGTGGATCACAGACCTCAAGGTAACCAAAACTAACAGGATCATCAATGAAAAAATTGGGACAAGGTTAAGAACTTTAATACAGAGAATGCATGGACTATCAGTAATAATACATACCCAGAGGGAGATAAAATAGACGTGTGGAACCTACTAAAGATAAAACACTTGTGTGTATCGAAAGACTTCATCAAGAGAGTATTAAGAAAGCCCACAGACTAGGAAAATATATTAACTAATTAAATATGAGAAAAAGGTCTTATAACTAAAATCTACAGAACTCCGCAACCTTGCAACAAGAAAAAAACAAATAGCCCACTGTGGAGGTGGGCAAAAGAGTTGAACAGAAGATTCACAAAAGAGGAAACCCAAATGGCCAATAAACATTTAAGAAAATGTTCCTGATCATTAGCCATCCAGGAAATCATTAGCCATCTAGGAAATCAAACCATGAGATACCACCTAACACCCACAAGGATATCCCAATTAAAAAAACAGAAAGCAACCAATGACAGAGGGGGTATGGTGAGATAGAAACTCTCATTCATTGCTGGTAGTCTTGTAGATACATACAGCCACTGTGGAAAGAGACGCGGCAATACCTAAAACAGATGGAAACCCAGCAGCTCCACTATTGGGCATATACTCAGAAGAAATAAGAAACATGGTCACAACCTGACATCTGTGCTCCAATGTTTATCACTGTACAGTTCACAATTGCAAAGAATTGGAAACAGCCTAAATGTCCATCAATAGACAAATACATTAAAAAACTCTGATACACACACATGATGGAGTACTTCGCATTCCTGAAAAAGCGATAAACAAATGAGGCACTTCGTCTTGTGGAAAGAGTTGGAGAATATTAATGCTGAACGAAGTCAGCCAAGCACAAAAGGAAAAGTATATTTGAGTCTACTGAGGTATGTTCAAACAAAAGAATAGGTATAAGGGAAAATGTACATATCACACAGTTCCCGGGCTGAGGACCAGATACTCTGGCAAGAGCCAGACTAAATACAATGAAGTATACATGATCAAAAAATAGATAAAGAAAAGTAAAAAGATGCAGATAGCAACCATATGGAAAGACATCGTCCCCCTGCCCCCACCTCATATGTCTTTATTGGTTAGAGGGGTGGGGGAAGAAAAAAGATGGCAGGCAATGGAGGAACAGGGCATTAAAAAACCCAAGGGGAGGGTATTATTTATCTCTCCAAAGAAAAGAGAGAGAGCAGACCTCATTCCAGTACGCCAAGCCTCTAGGGAGACATTCCTGCTCGGAGCAGCTCATTCACAGGACTGCAGGGCCAGCCCCAGATCGAGACATGATGTCCCCTTCCTAGAGGACAGTACTGAAGATAAAGAATTCTGGGACCATGGCTGGCCTGATCCACCCACATGGGGGCAAACCAAGAGGGAAGTGCAACAGACCAGCAATGGAAGCAAAGCCACAAAGTCCCTGAGGACTAGGGGGTAGGGGTGCGGGGGTAGTGG
>NW_022109491.1:22562218-22573095 GCF_000313985.2 Echinops telfairi | reverse complement strand
TATCTATATAAGATAAGCGGGATAAGCAATCCCAAAGAGACAGCAATAGGAGGGCAGATGGTCCCAAAGAGGGGCAGGGAGGAAAGGGAAAGGAGGAGGTGGGAGGAGGAGATGGATGAGACAATAATGATAGGGGCAGGGGAACAGCAAGGGATCTAAAATTGATGATGAGGAAGGGGTGATGTTCCTGTCGTGTTTGATCAATTGAAATGTATCCAAGAGGAATTACTGAGAGGTGAACAAAGGGTAAACATGATAGGGGGGCAAGAGGAAAGAAAAAAGAAAAAGAGGAAAGAACAAGAATGTAAAAATTACATATATAGGTTTAAAAATAGATATATATATATATGTAAATACATATAGTTGTATTTGTCTATATGTATATATATGTAAATCCAAGGAAACAGATGGGCTTTGGGCCACTACTTAAATCTTACCTCAGCACAAGAATAGTTTGTTCTAATAATATGGCAATATATGATACTCACCTTCCCAATACATTCACTGAAGACAAAATAGATGCTTAAGGAAAGGTTTGAAGTTAAACAAGCAGCTATCTAGCAGGAAAGCAACAAAGCCTACATGGAAGAAGCACACCAGGCTGTGTGATCATGAGCTGTCAACAGGAATATGTATCAGAAGTTTGAAAACAAACAATCAAATTGACGTGAAGGAGCATAAGCAAAGTGGAGACGCAAAACCCACCTGTAAGATAATTGGACAGTCCCTCACAGAAGAGATGATATATCCAGGGTGCACTAATGAAATGCATAACTATCCTCTAGTTTAATTTTTCCTCCCCTAACTATATGGTCTTAGTTTTTCCTCATTAATCTTGTTAGACCTGAGAATGTTCATTTGTATAATTAAGATTGTTAGATGCATTAAACCCAAGATAGATAAACCCTTCAGAAATAGTAACGGCAGTAATGATTCCCTGAAGGTATAGAAAGAGAAGTGGGGAGCAGGGAAAGTGGGGAAGGGGAAACTGATCGCAAGGATGACTATATAACCCAACTCAAGGGGAACGAATAACAGAATGGTAGGTGAAAAGATACACGTTAGATAGTGTAAGATATGGCAATAATAATAATAAATATAATAAGGGTTCCTGGGGGGTAGGGAAGGGATAAAGGGGAGCTGATATCAAAGAATTCAAGAAGAAAGAAAATGTTTTGAAGATGGTGGCAGCAATTGTACAATTATGCTTGATCTAATTGTACTATGGATTGTTAGAATATCTGTAAGAGTTCCCAATAAAATGGAAAAAAGATCATGCACTTGATTAAGAAAAAAAAAAGTCATGTGGTTATACATATACAATTTTTCATATCTCAAGGGATTCATAGGCCTCTAAAGTCTATAAACAACCCCCAAGAACCCCAGTTTATATATTTTAAAAATCTCTTTGAGATCTCATATTTCAGAATTCACCAGCATTATTTGTTACTCATAGCCAGTGCTACAGAAAATCCGACTGCTATTTTGGGTCCTATTACTTAGTAGCAGACGTGAAAAATGAACAGCAGACAATGGGAATGAGATGAGACATTCAGTCTAATCTTCTCAGTGGCTCTCAGCCTGTCAAGGAGAAATGAAGCCAATTTTTTTAAAACTATGTAGAGAATATACATAATTAATCTGTTAACTCTCTTGGAACCCAGGAAAAACGAGAATGGTCTGACTATGCAATTCTCCTGGGCCAATACACATAGATTAGGACTAAAAAATACCTGTAGCATACTAACAATTCTTCAACAAACATTTAATGTATGCCAAATTTTCTATTGAAATTGCTCTCTCTTGAGAAACAAAAACAATACTCAGAATCCAATAAATCCTGGGACAGGCATAGCACATGGAGTTAAAAGCTATATAGGAAGTCCTAGGGTTTGAACAAGACCAGCTCCTACCTCTTTAAGCATTTAATAGGCAAGTCGGAAGGCTTACCTTACAGCCCAGGTTTCAAACTTGGCGAGGGATGGAAATCACCTAGGGATCTGGTAGCATTACAGGCTCCTGAACTCCATTTGCAACCTATTGAATCAGAATCTCTAGGGAGAGGAGCCTATGGCTCTGTAGTTTCATTAGCTCTCCAGGTGATTCCAATGATCAGCCAGGTTTGGGAACCTAATCCTTAGTACAAGAAATGCTTTAAAACAGTGGCTCCCCTAATTTAGCATTTATTTAAAAACACAAACAGTGGTTCTCAACCTTCCTAATGCCGCGGCCATTTAATACAGTTCCTCATGTTGTGCTGACCACCAAACCATAAAATTATTTTCACTGCTATTTCATAACTGTAATTTTGCTACTGTTATGAATTGGGCGACCCCTGTGAAAGGGTTGTTCGACCCCCAAAGGTTGAGAACCGAACCACTGCTTTAAAAGCTGCAAGGGCAGCAAGTGAAGGTGATTCTGATGAAGGCATGTGATAAAGAGGCCTTATATATAATGCATTGAGGGAATAAGTCACTGGACCTGGGGGCTCAAGACCATAGTCTTGTAGGACACCAAGTTACCGTAAATCGATATAACATTGTTCACAAAGATAATGTTCTATACCATACTTTGGTGATTTAGTGAATAGGGTCTTAAAAGGTTATGAGCAGCCATCTAAGGCACAAATATTGGCCTCGCCCCATCTAGAAGAATGAAGAGTGATGAAAACCAAAATGCACATGGAATCAAACAGTCCAATGGGCTAATGGGCCACGCAAACACCAGTCTCCACAACTTTGAGACCAGAAGAATTATATGGTGCCCAACTACCAACCACTCTGAAAAGATCACTTTAGTAGATCCTGGATGGAGTCCTAGAATAATGTAAAACAAAACTTAAAATCATTAAAGAGAAAAAAGCTTGTAGGTCAGATAGAGACTGATGGGGCCCCTAAGACTATGGCCTTTAGCCACTCTTAAAGTCTGAAACTAAACTCAACCCTATGCTAGAATAATAAACCATGTAAGATCAAAATGGCAGCATTTACCCAAGGGCAGGGGCTAGGAAAGGAGGAAAAGTGGAAACAAGAAACACGAGGAAACAATAGTACATTGAGGAGGTTGAAGTAGATGAATTGAAACAAAACATGTGACTGTTGAATATAAAGCTGATGATCTTGTCTGTAAACAATAACCTAAAGCACAATAAAAAGTAAAAATAAAAAGGCAAGGAGGAGCGGCCCTTAAATCAAATGTTATAACCCTAGTGGTGCTATGGGCTAAGTGTTTGGCTGCTAACCATAAAGTCAGTGGTTCAAACCCACCAGCTGCTCTTCATGGAAAAGATGCCGCTTTCTGCTCCCATAAAGATTTATATTCCTAGGAACTCTACATAGGGCCACAGTGAGCCAAAATCATGAGTGGGGACTGCCTGTGCTCATTTTCCTTTGAAAAGAAAATCTGGGGAAAGAATGGAAGATTTTGAAGGCTCCTCATTAATATAACTGTGGTCCGACTGTGCTTATACTCCAGAAGTTTGAACTTGCATAGGTATGTGGGTATTAAGCTACACTGACCTTTGTTTTAGAGCTTGAATTCTAAGTACCCTGGATCATAGCTACAGATGTCAGTGACAGCCAAAACTCCATTTACAGGGTCCCACACACAGATTAAGCCTCCACTGAATTCTTTCTGATCATTAACCAAGGATATGGATAATCTTGCCCTCAGGCATAGTGCCTCAGAAAGCAGATTACCTCCCTGCTCTCCAGGCAGCCCCTAGAAAGGCAGTCTTTCCTTGGGGCTTCTTTGGGTATGTCCTTGATAGCGATTGCCTTACTGGGGACCGTACAGGGGGTTGCTTGGTCATGAGTCATGCCCTATCAGTCTCATCCTGACCTGCCTTGTTTGGAAGGCCCTGGACCAATCTTGTATGTTCTTCTAACAATGCATATGTCCCATTGCTCCTTCTGTAGTCCTACCTGTAACTCTGATGTACTGATTTGCCACCAATCATGAATTTTTTTTGTTCTTTTTTAGCCAATCATGAATGTGTGGGAGTCTTTTGTTCAATGCCCGATTCATCTGGTGTCTCCACTGTGAATCTTCAGACACAATTCTGACCTCGTTCTAGTGATCTCCTCCATCTGGATGATCTGTGCCTTTGTGTTGTTTTTGTCCCTTTTAAGACTTAATAAATGTTCTTAAATTATAAACACCTTTCTGCATCTATCAACAAAGCTATCTTGTGAGTCTGGGTTTAGTCATTTCAGAGCTGGCTGAACAGGCTAAAAACTTCATTCCCACTTAGCATATTAAAGCAGTTGAACTCTTAAACATATGACTTAGATTTGTTGTAATTACAGAGACCAGCAGGTAACCATATTCCATCAGCTTTCTCCCCACTACTGGCTACTCACCACAACTTTATTGAAGTCCTGGATTGCCAAATACAGGGCAATAGCAGTGAGTGCATCAGTTATCTGTCAAGAGAAAGAAAAATAAGAAACAGCACCCTATTAGTATAGGAATACTAGGACTTGGAGGTTTTTGGATGATAATGGGCTACTGACCTCACTCTCTCTTTTTAAAAAAATTTAATTAAAAAAAATTTTAAGTAATCTTATTGACATATACTTCGTATATCATACAATTTAATCATTCAATCATATTAAGAAGATTTGTGCAATCATCACCACAATCAAGTTCAGAACATTTTCTTTTCATGCTCATTATTGTTAGCTCCCCTTCTTCTCCCTCAGTATTGAACTCAAGTCAGGGAGAACCTCTACCCTTTACCACATGCTCTCTCTGTACCACTGACTACCTGAATAAGGCCCTGGCAAAACCCTAACTAGAAAATCCTGAGGATCAGGGTTCATCTAGGCCCACTTCAGTTTGGTCTCCCAAATCTGATCTGGAATTTCAAGTTCTTTAAGCACTCTGTGCAACTAGACTAGTACCTAAGACTTTGCAAGCCTGCTATATGTCAAGTGCTTAGCACACAGTAAGTCTTAATTTTTAGAGAAGGCTTCAATGATCTCCTTGGCATTTCTTGACCCAGATTTTCAACCCTAGATTACGCAAAAAATAAATAAACAAAAACCCTCACTGCCATGGAGTCAGTGCAGACTCATAGTAACTCAAACTATAGTAGAGAGTAGAAATGTCCCTTTGAGTTTCAAAGACTGTAACTGTTTACAGGAGTGGAAAGCTCCCTCTTTCTCCCTGGGAGCAGCTGGTGACTTTGAACTGCCAACCATGTAGGCCCACAGACCAAAGCATAACCACTGCTCGGATTAGGCAAGTGTTTAGAATTACTATGCCTTTCAAAACACAGTTCTGTCACAGTTTTATAGGCATCAGGTCTGTGTTCTCTTCATAATGACTCATAGAATCTCTTGGTAGAATTCTTAGTGAATTCAAGATTTTCTCCAGATCAGCACAATTAAAGCTAATATTAAAATCATGAAGCTAGAAAATGCAAGACTATATGTAGTTCACAACCCAAATTCTGAAAAGAATAATGGAATGCAATTGGCCAAGTGTCAAACTATCCCTCACACTTCCACAACACTGCCACAGTTCCATGAATTTAAAGATATACATTTTTTTATAAATTCCTAAAACATATTTTTCCTTGAAAATAAGACAAATAACAGAAAAAGTTTAAAGAGGTACATACACATTTTATAAGGAAGGTTACTTACCATAAATACCAATTCAGCATAGTCAATCAAGAAATGAAAGAGGTATATTATTAATGGAGTCTACAAGAGAAAAACAAAAATATGTTCAGCCTTACTATTATCAATTTAGAGAGGAAAGGGTAGAAAAAAATAATTCTGTCAGCAGAAATAATTTTCTTTCCTATAGTACTGTTCCATGCCAGTTGGCTACATCATTTCGTGTCACAGGGACTTGTTACTGAATTGAGTAAATATATAAAATCTGACCTGTGTTAAGTATCTGTTGAAGAACTGGTAGCACACTAAAGTTATGATGTAAGCTTGAGGTTTTTTTAAAATCATTTTACTGGGGACTTGTACAACTCTTATCACAATCCATACTGAATATCCATCTATTGTGTCAAGCATGTTTGTACATTTGTTGTCATCATCATTCTCAAAACATTTGCTTTCTACTTGAGGCTCTTAGTATCAGCTCATTTTCCCCCTCCCTCCCCACCCTACCCCCCTAATGAACCCTTGATAATTTATAAATTATTATTTTGTCATGTCTTACACTTTCTGATGTCTACCTTCACCCACTTTTTGTTGTCCATCCCCCAGGAAGGGGTTTATATGTAGATCCCTGTAATCCGTTCCCCCTTTCTACCCCACTTTCCCTCCACCCTCCAGGTATCGTTACTCTCACCACTGGTCCTGAAGGGAATCATCCATCTTAGATTCCCTATGTTTCCAGTTCCTATCTGTACCAGTGTACATTCTCTGTTCTAGCCAGATTTGTAAGGTAGAATTGGGAGTGTGGGGTGGGGTGGGTAGGAAGCATTTAGGAACTAGAAGAAAGTTGTATGTTTCTTCATTGCTACACTGCACCCTGGCTGGCTCATCTCCTCCCAGTGACCCTTCCATAACTGGATGTCCAATTGCCTACACATGGGCTTTGGGTCTCCACTCCACACTCCCCCTCATTCACAATGATATGATTTTTTGTTCTGATGATGCCTGATACCTGATCCCTTCAACACCTCGTGATCACACAGGTTGGTGTGCTTCTTCCATGTGGGCTTTGTTGCTTCTGAGCTAGATGGCCGCTTGTTTATCTTCAGGCCTTTAAGACCCCAAATGCTATATCTTTTGATAGCCAGGCACCATCAGCTTTCTTCACCACATTTGCTTATGCACCTGGTAAGCTTTAGTTTTAAGACACAGGATACTTCAGACAGTCATGGGAAAATTAAATTAAAATATAGTGGTATTTTCCACAAACTTTTTGAAGGTCCCTGGTACATAATGGCTGTGTTGGTTATCTAGTGCTGCTATAACAAATACCACAAGTGGATGGATGGCTTTAACAAACAAAAATTTGTTCACTCACAGTTTAGGTGGCTAGAAGTCCAAATTCAGGGTACAAACTCGACTTACTGCCATTGAGTCAATTCTGATTCATATAAATCTTTGGACTCTATTTGCAACCTAATGAATCAGAATTTCTAGGAAGAGAAGCCCAGGGACCTGTAGTTATTACAATAACCAAGTTTGATAACCTAGACTGCATAGTGTAAGTACCCTGGCCTCATAATGTAACTAGCTGCCTCTAATCTTACCTCATTAACATCATAGAGGCTAGTATTTATAATATAGTAGAAATATCCTAGGTCAAACCTATATATATTCATAGGTACAGTCTAACTCTCACAGACACATTCAGTCTATGTATCTGTCCATGCACCCACTCACACATCACTGCTATGGCAGGATTGTGAATATACCAGATTTCTACCTCTGCTGTCTTAACTCTTGCACTCCCATCCAGGGCTTTCCCCTGCCTCCCCCCTAAGAGAATTACCACTCTCTTTACCTAAGTTCATGAGTCTACCCTCTAGTAACTAGAGTCTAGTTAGTAGTTTACCTTATCTGTTATTAAAAAGGAAAGCCTTTTTAATAACAGTGGCCTCCTACATTTGTCCTTTTTTGTATGACTTATTTCACTCAGCAAGATATCTTCCAGGTTCATCTATGTCATGAGGTGTTTTGAAGATTCTTTGTTATTCTTTAACACTGAGCCACAGTAGTCAAAACAGCCTGATACTCACTGGTACAAAGACAAGTACAAAAAGCAATGGAACAGATGAGAACCCTGAATAAATCTACTCAGTTATGGACAGCTGATCTTTGACAATGGGGTAAAAACTATTACACAGGGAAGACACAGTCTCTTTAACAAATGGTGCTGGAAAAACAAAATATCCATTTGCAGAAAAATGGAACACAACATATACAAAAAGGAACTCAAGACCTAACTATAAAGCTTAAAACTATAAAAACCATCCATGAAAAAATAGCAACAAATTTAGAGGCCCTAACAAGGAGCCCTGGAGCTGTCAGGTAAGCACTGGACGACTAATTCGAAGGTTTACAGTTCAAAACTATCCACCCACTCCGTGGGAGAAAGAGAAAAATCTTTAAGTCTCCTTCTTTAAAGAATTATAGTCTCATAATTGGCTCGATGCCAATGGGTTTGGCATAGACTATCCGACATAACTGAAAACACAAAACAGCAGGCTAGACCTCGTGATTTCTGTTGAGAAGTTTCCATCTTACTGTTCCTTTGCTACAGATAATTACCATTACTTCCTCACCATTATTGCTTGTTTTTTCTAGTTTGTTTTGCTGTTTTTCATTAAAACAACATACATTTCTTGCACATTAGAATAATCAACCATTTATGAGCAAAAGGGCAGTATTCACCCAAGAACAAAGTCCAGAAGGCTGGGAAAGAAGAATGAAACAGTCAACACAGGGGAGAAGTAAGATAAAAGACAGTAGTACACTGAGGCGATTGCAATAGGTGAGTTGAACCAGATTGTGCATAAGACGTTTATTTTAAAGCTATGATATATTCTGTTAACCTTTACCTAATTCACACAAAAAAATCAGAAAGCAAACATAAACCACACATTTATTCTCTTATAGTCCCCATAGGTTAGAAATCTGAGCCGAATGAGCTACAACTCAGGAGTGCTTGCTGTCCCCCATTCACAGATGTGACAACTGAGGCTCAGAGCACGAGGGACTAGCCAGGGTCTGGCGGGAGACAAACCCTCCTGGAAGTTGAAGCCTCTCCTTCCAAACCCCTTGAGGGCAATCTCTCAGAGAGCTCCTCAAGGAAGTGTTCCCCAGAACTCCCAGGCATCCTATTTGTCTGATTTTTAGTTTTATAATGATGTATGTTTTTCTTTGAATTTATCCTGCTTAGGTTATATAACTTCTTGAATTATGTCTTTCATTCATTTGGAAAAAACTTCTGTTTTTAATCTCTCCCTCACTTCTGCAATTCCATCTATGTGTATGCTAGATCTTTCTATTTATCTCACAGATCCCTCGTTTTGTTTATTTTCCTGATTTCTTTCATCTTTGTCTCCAAATATCCACAAATTACTTTCTACAGACCTATCTTCCAGATCACTAATCTCTTCTAAGTTTTGTAGAATTGGCTATTAAAATAATTTATTGCCTTAATCTGTTATTATATTTTCCAGTTCTAGAATTTCCATTTGATTCATTTATATATGATCTAGTTCTCTGATGACATTATCTACCTTGTCATCTATTATTTAAACATATTAATTGCAGGGGAAATGAATTATTTATGTGACTCTTCTAGCCAAACTCTCTCCCACCAAATGACCTTTTCTTGCATGGGTCTGATAAGGTGGCGGAAGGTACTGATAGGGTTTACCAGTGAGTAATTATGAACAGGATTCTCAAGAATGCAATCCTGCTGTATTCACGCATTACCAGCAAGAGACATAAGTGCTGTGCTTCCTCTGGATCAGAGATCTCTGTGCAGTGAACATCAAAGAAACAGTAATAACAGAACCAAGAGCTAGAGCTTGGAACAGAGCAGTGGACTTCCCTATTCACAGAGCAAGTAAAGCTGGCTGGCTTATGGAGTGGGGTGGGTGCCTCTGGGCACTTAATTGGGGAAGCTGAGCTTGCTGGTCCACAGAGCTTGAGCCAATACCTTCAATTTGATTGGTATACCCCTTTGGGCATTTAGTAGCACACCTGAAAGAACTCTGTAACAGATCCTAAGCATTTCTCACTGGCATCACGATTTGTTAATTTCCTTAATAACCTCTTTAGTTATGAATTTTGTCTGAGTTCTGTGTAACCATTGCAATAGATATTATAACTCAGAAATAAAATAGGATACTAGTGAAACATTAATAATGTATTATATAACTCTAGTATCTTGACCACCTGTGGGTCTGCTTAGTGGGCCTATATATTTTTATAACAGTTTTATTGGCATTTCAGCTACATCATACAGTAGTACAACAGTAGTACAATCATTACCATGATCATTTTTAGAACATTTTCTTCTTCCTTGTACTCCTTGCTATTTGTGTAATTATTTCTTTCAATTGTGGCATAAATAGACACAACAAAACATTCTCCCATTCAACAACTTCTACATCTATAATTCAGTGCCATTGATCATACTTTTCATGTTGTCCAACCATTATTGATATCACTCTCTAAATTATTTCACCACCATTAAAATAAACTTAATGACCCGTAAGCAAAAGCTTTTCCTCTTTCACTCGTAAGTCAAGTTGTATAAACATCACAATCAGTTCCAATGCTCCCTCACTCCTCTGAGCCTATATTTTTCTATTCCTTTTTATGCTTGGTAATTTTTCAGTGAAGGACATTGTGCAAGAAAAATTCTATAAACTCTAACCAATTGTCCTTAAGTAATTTCCAACTGATAGTGATACCACATATATCAGAGCAGAACGTGCTCCACAGGTTTTTCAGAAGTACATCTGAGTGCCTCTGGGTAGGTTTGAACCACCAATCTTTAGGTTTGGAGTCAAGGACTCAACCATCATGCCACCTAAAGATATGGCTCTTTTCTTCCAGGAAAGAATTTTTTAGCTTCTAGGAAGCAATTAGAATAGAATCAGCTCACCTTTAATGGCAGCCCTAATCAGAGGCAGGATCCAGTATTTTTAAGACTGAGCTATCACCTGGTTTAACCTTACTCCTAGGATGCATTACCTCAGCAATCCCAAATGGAAGCTAACTTTTTTTTTTTTTAATCATTTCATTGGGGGCTCGTACAATTCTTATCACAATCCATCCATACATACATTGTCTCAAGCACATTTGTACATATGTTGCCAGCATCAGTTTCAAAGGATTTTCTTTCTACTTGAGCCCTTGGTTTCAGCTCCTCATTTT
>NW_022109491.1:22560785-22561634 GCF_000313985.2 Echinops telfairi | reverse complement strand
ATGAAGCAGGGCTTGCTTTTTTGCAGCACATGTAATGTGGGCTTTGTTGTTTCTCAGCTAGATGGCCGCTTGTTTATCTTCAAGCCTTTAAGACCCCAGACACTGTATCTTTTTCTTCACCACATTTGCTTATGCACCTGTTTTTTCTTCAACGATCATGTGTCAGGAAGGTGAGCATCTCAAAGTGCAGGATTTTAGAACAAAGTGTTCTTGTGTTGAGGGATTTCTTGAGTAGAGGCCCAATGTCCATCTGGGAAGCTAACGACTTGTATCAGAGGTGCACCACCTTAGTTGGCTAGCTCCAATTTCTATTTCCCCAGCTTTCTGGGGCTACCAGTTTCTGTCTTAGTTCTCTGTCTGTCAGCCCAAGTCACTTACAAGTTGGTAAATATGTCAAAGGAAAAAGCGACTCAGGCTCTTTGTTTCACTCTTTTTACTTGCGTTCTCTTTAGGATTTGGCCCCTCAAATCCTGGCAATCTTGGCACTTTCCAAAGCCTTCATTTTTTTTTTTTCATCCTGCTTTTCTAGTTGCACTAGTCAGGAGAATCCATGTGCCCTAAGCCAATCTGCCAGTCCACTTCAGCTGGAAGAAAAGTATATAAGCTTCCAAACCTGACTTCTATTCAAACGCCCTTAGCAACATCCTTTAACATGGTTAAGAGTCTTTAGGCTTTTTTAGTGAAAACAAGTTAGCATGATAGAACAAGGGCGTTGGCCTTGGACTCCAAAGCTTAAATCCTGGTTACACCTGTGCATCTTTGGGAAAGTTGTTTTTCCCTTGAGGTCAGTAGTTCTCAACCTTCCTAATGCCGCGAACCTTTAATACTGTTCCTCATGTTGTGGTGACC
>NW_022109491.1:22557227-22558866 GCF_000313985.2 Echinops telfairi | reverse complement strand
AACTGGCCAATATCAAGTTTGATCCAGTATAATCAATTCTCACTTTTCTTTTTCAATTCTCTCTTTCAATTGACAATCTCGTGTCTTTTTATTTTTTTCCCTCATTTCTTATTTCAGTGAGAAGGAAAGCAATTAAATGAGAACCAATTTATTTTTCCACCAATTTCCTGTATCCATACTCATATTCGCCTGCCTTTCTCATATTAAGAATGAATGAACCTTTCTTTTCTCTTACCTAAAGCCAATCCCACTACCTGTGAAATAATGGATCCCCTTTCCTCTTGCTTCCTCGGTGGGTCTGTTTGTGCTGTGGCTCCTGTACTGTTGGCATTCTTGGGTGACACAAATGGTTAAACACTATGAGCTGAAAAGTTGGTGGTTTGAATGCACTCAGAGGCTCCTCGAAAGGCAGGCCTGGAGACCGGTTTCGGAAAGATCATATGAAGCAGGGCTTGCTTTTGCAGCACATGTACTACAACTGGAACATCCAGAGAAGGTTAGCATGGCTCCTGTGCAAGGAGGACACGCTAATTTGGGGAGTGTTCTATATTTAAAAAAAAAAAAGCCTATGGAACAGTTCACCTAGGTACATACAAGATCACCGTGAGTCAGAACTGACTATATGGCAACTAACGAAAACCTATACCATCAATTTCTCCAGCTATAGTAGCGGTTCTCAACCTGGGGGTCGTGACCCCTTTTGGGGTTGAACCACCCTTTCACAGGAGTTGCCCAATTCACAACAGTAGCAAAATAAGTTATGAAGTAGCAACGAAAATCATTTTAGGGGGGGGGTCACCACAACATGAGTAACTGTATTAAAAGGTCATGGCATTAGGAAGGTTGAGAGCCACTGATCTACAGGGTTGTTCCCACCCATGTCCCCAAATGCGTATCTTTCATACCTAAAGAAATTTCAATTAAAAAAAAAATTTCACTAAGGGGCAAATGGAGAGCTAATAATGAGTATAAGAAAGGAGAAAATTAAAAGAAAAACAAAACAAAATGTTCTAAAAAGGATTATAGATTGTGGTGATGGTTGTACAACTCTTCTTGATATGACTGATCTTATTGAATGTACGATATATGGATTATGTGCCAATAAAACCTAAAAAAAAAAACTTCACTACGTATTCCCTTCCAAATACTCTACCATTTCTTTGTTCCCTTTAGAGCAAAGGGTTTTTTTTTTGTTTGGTTTGGTTTTTAGAGCAAAGTTCTTAAAGAAACTTGTCTATACTGTCTTTCAGGAGCCTTGGTAGCATAGTGGTTGCAAGTTGAGCTTCTAACTGCAGGGTCAGCAGTTTGAACCCGCCAGCCTCTCCAAGGGAGAAAGATGAAACTTTTTACTCCCATAAAGATTTAGAGCCTCGAAAACCCATAGGGGAAGTTCTACTCTGCCCTGTAGGGGTGACTGAGTTAGAACTGACTCAAAGGTAGCGAGTTTGGATTTTTTTTTTTTTTAATTCTCACCTCAGTATACTTCAATCAGTGTCCTATCTCCTTACCACTGAAATTACTGTTTTCAAAGATGTCAATTTTGGCAAATCCATCATCAATCTTGAGTCCCAATTTTCCCAACCTTGCTGCAGAATTTGACAGTTTTTACTCATTCTACACAGCACTTTCATTTGGCTTC
>NW_022109491.1:22552850-22554071 GCF_000313985.2 Echinops telfairi | reverse complement strand
TGAGGAGCTGATGCCAAAGGCTTAAGTGGAGAGCAAATGTTTTGAGAATGATGAGGGCAACGAATGTACAAATGTGCTTTACACAATTGAAGTATGTATGGACTGTGATAAGAGTTGTATGAGCCCCCAATAAAATTATTTTTTAAAAGTTACCTTTCAAATATAACTCAATTTCTAGGCCACCATCATTCTGCTTAGACTAATGCCATCATTCAACTCTCACTGCCATCGAGTGTATGCTGACTCATCGCGACCTGTGGGTTTCCGAAACTGTAACTGTTTGTTAGAGTAGAAAGCCCAGTCTTTCTTCCATGGAGTTGCTGACTGTTTGAAACTGCCAACCATGCAGACTGCAGCCCAATGGGTAACCATTACACCACCAGGGCTCCAAGACTGATGCTTTAGGGCCCTAATTATTTTTATTGCTTCACCTCTTACCTCAGGAGTCAATATCCCTCACAACAGCCATAGCAATATCTATAGAAAATAAAATATAAATATGATCACTCCTCTCCTTCCAATTCCTTTCTATCACACTGAAAATAAAATCTACACTCCAAAGTTTATACAAACTCCTTTAAAATCTAACCTTTATCTTTGTCTCACAACTCTCTCATTTTTCCCTTTGCTCAGTCTGCCTTAGCCACACAAGCCATCTTTCCATAACTCATAAATGCCAAGGTCATTCCCAAATCAGAGCCATCGAAACACGTGCTTGCTCCATTTAGGGCACTTATTCACATTTCAGCTCCTCAGAGCCTTCCCGGACCACACTATCAACATCAGCCACACACATGACCACCATCACTCTAGCTCTTTACTCAGCTTCAGAGCTTTCTTTTCTCCATGTACTTATCATTACTGAAATCACATCACTTATAAACTTTAGCACTGCAGAGGTATATTTGGCATAAAATGATCTGCCCATATTTAAGCTGTACAATTTGATAATTTCTGACATGTTTTGAAACCATCACTACAATGAAAAATCATGGACTTAACTACCACTGATTCCCAAAAGTTTATTAATTTTATTGTTTGTCCCAAAGAACCAGCTTTTAGTTTCAGTAATCTTCTTCATTAATTTTGGTTCTCTATTCTGTTTCTTCTCAGATTTTTAAAGATCATTTTATTGGGGGCTCGTACAACTCTTATCACAATCCATACATACATCAATTGTGTAAAGCACATTTGTACATTCATTGCCTTCATCATTCTCAA
>NW_022109491.1:22550006-22551446 GCF_000313985.2 Echinops telfairi | reverse complement strand
TCCCCCAGGGAGGAGGTCACATATAGTTCCTTGTAATCGGTTCCCGCTTTCCTACCCACTCTTCCTCTACCCTCCCTGGATACATTATGTTTTCATATTCACTCAGTTCAAAATACTTTATAATGTCCCTTTGCTCTATGGATTCTTTAGAAATTTATTACTTAACTTTTCAAATCTCTGAAGATTTTTCATTTAATGTAATTTAATTCCATTATAATCAGAGAACATATTTTATAATTTGTCACCTTCAAAAATTTTTAATAATTATTAGTGTTGAGAATATACACAATATAGCACACACCAGTACAATACTTTTTTTTAAATTATTTTATTAGGGGCTCACACAACTCTTATCACAATCCATACACACATCAATCGTGTAAAGCACATTTGTACATTCATTACCCTCATGATTCTCTCTCCACGTAAGCCCCTGGCATCAGCTCCTCATTTTTCCCCTTCCCTCCCCGCTCCCCGTAGTTCAATACTTTTTACATGTACCATTCAGTGTCAGATTACATTCTTTGAATTGTGCAATTCTCACCCTCCTTTTCTGAGCTGTTCCTTATCCATTAAATATAAACTCACTGCTCTGAGTCTCCTAGCTAATCTTTCCATTTGCTGTTGTCAATCTGATCCCTCATAAGATGGTCTTAAAAGAGCATACTGCTCAAGGCAGACATTCTTTACTGATTAAACTAAATATTGTTGGTAAATCCTTTATTGAGCCTTATGATCTATCATGGCAAGTGTTCTATGTGCATTGAAAAGAATGTATAACCTGCTATTGTTGGATGGATTGTTCTATAAATAGCAATTGAGTCAACTTAACTGGTTGACAGTATTGTTCAAGTCTTGTTTGGATTTACTCATTTTCTATCTGCTTGTTCTATCAGTCACTGAGAGAGGACTACTGAAACCTCCAACTGTGGCCATGGATTTGTCTTGTTCTCATTGCAGTTCCATAAGCTTTTATTTCATGTATTGAGTAGCTCTGTTATTAAGTGCACAAACATTCAGGACTATTATATCCTCTTGGTGAGTTGACCCCTTTATCATTATAAAATGACCTTCTTTATTATTTATATTTATTTATATGTGATATTATTTATATGTCCTGATTTTTTTTCTCTTTCCCTGTCTCTTTCACTGAAATATAAGCACCATGAGGACGAGGACTATATCTTACTTAGATCTCTAGCATAGTAGTAGGCATTCAGTATATACTTAACAAATACTTACTAAAGGAATGAAGAATGAAAGGATTTGGACTACATATTCCAGATATAGAGCTAGGCATTAGGAATAACTGATTTTTTTAAAAAGATGCTCGTATCTGCTCTTCAGGAGAGTACGGCATACTGTATGAAACAAGTAGAGAGGCAATTTCCAGAGTTTGATAAAGAAACATGACAAAGATACACACAAGATTTTGGGTCA
>NW_022109491.1:22547355-22549088 GCF_000313985.2 Echinops telfairi | reverse complement strand
GGCTGGATGAGTGGCATTCATAATAATGACACTTTTGGTGGGCAATATATATTTCATAAGTGTGTGCCTTTGACTCAGAAATTATTGTTTTTATGGTAATTTATCCTGGGGAAATAGCGGATACGTGCCCAAAAGGATATGTTCGTTATAGTGCTTATAATGCTAAAAAGTTGGAATCCAATGTCCACAATGGATGTTTATTAAATAATGACACATATATACAATGGATCATTTTATGGTTAAAATTTACTATGATATAAATAATTCAATAAAACAACTAGTGGGGGAGAAAGAACAACTCTTCCTTACAGAAGAATTTTAAGTCAGGAAGATAGAAGAAAAATAGAAAATCATCATTTGACAACTGAAAGCAACGAAAAGTCATGGATTGGATCTTGGACCAATGAAAGGACAACTGGAAATATTTTTAAATACGGCCTAAAAATCAATTACTAGTGTCATATCAAAGTTAACTTCCTGGTTTAGGTCACTGTACTACTGCTGTATAACATGGTAACATTAGAAACTGGGTTAAAGGTAAACAGTAACAGTAATTCTACAACTTCTTGAAAAATCTAAAATTATTTTTAAATAGTTAAAATTGAAACATATACTACAATATTTACTGAAGAAGATGTGTCAAAAAATATTTTAAAAAGGAAAAGCCGGTCACAAAATAGCATGTAAAATGTTACTAGATTTTAATTTTAACTATATATAAGCACTCATTTATTTAATTATTTGAAAGAATATACAGTCAGTGAGAAATGCTTGGGAAAGGAAACATCAATGCTTACAGGGCAAACAACTGAGAACAGGCATTCCATAAGGGCTAGCAATACCTCTACTAGGCATATAGCCTAAAAAGGCAAGAGCCATAATTTAAACAGATATACACTGTGCCCATCAGAGTAGAACGGGTAAAGAAATTTTGGTACATCCACACAATGGAATATTACACATTGCTAAAACACAATGCAGAAACCACAAAGCACATCATGACATGGATGGAGCTGGAGAATATTATGCTGAGTAAAGGTAGTTAATCATAAAAGTAGCATATGAGACCACCACTTGAAGGATAAAAAACAAGGCAGAAACTTACTATCAAAGGGAAGAGAAGGGTGGTTTCCAAAGGAGGTAGGGCAAATGCAGGAAGATGAAGTGGCAGACTAGAAGGCTGACAGGTATTGACTTAGGTGAAAGGGAAGACAAAGATCCATAAATGAGAGAGGAAAAATCAGAAGAAGTTGGTGGGGCAGAATACAGGGTGGGGGCCTTGATGTTAACAGGCAACATCTCTTCTCTGGGTGATAAATTACAAAAGATTTTTCGTTTCATTGATCTTTTCTGCATTTTCTGAATCTTTAGCAGTGAACATGTATTATTTTATCATTATTAAAAATAAAATTTTAAATGATTTTTAATGGATGAGTAAGGATAAAGAAAAACACAAGATGGAGCCATAAAAAGAAACTTAATTACTGATACCAAGGGCTCTAGTAGAAAGAAAATGTTTTGAGAATGATGATGGCAACACATGTACAAATGTAATTGACACAATGGAGATGTATGGATTGTGATAAGAGTTGTATGAGCCCCCAATAAAATTATTAAAACAAAAAAAGAAAGAAAATGATGATGGCAACATATGCACAAATGTGCTTGTCACATGGATGTATGTATGGATTGTGATAACAGCTGTTAAGAGTCCCCAATAAAATGATTTTTTT
>NW_022109491.1:22541916-22543754 GCF_000313985.2 Echinops telfairi | reverse complement strand
AAAAAAAGATATTGTACACCATAATTTATTAAAGTATTATCTGGCAAGTGGCTGGCATATGCCTCTGCTGTCTTAAAGACTGAATATTACAATGTTTCATTCTGTTGTGCATAGGGTCACAATGAATAAGAATGACTTAACCTACAACAGCATGTTCATTGCAGCACCATTCACAATAGCAAAAGATAGAAACAACCTAAATGTCCATCACTAGATGAGTGACTAACAAACTGGTATATATGGAAAACTATGCAGCCATAAAGAATAATGGCAAATTCTCCTCACACCCCACCACCATGACCCCAGTGATGCCTCTCACTTTGGACTAGACTGGAGCATGTACATAGCTGTAGATGAGAGATAAGAGCTCAGGGCACATGCACACCAGGAGCAGGATTAGGAAGAGAGATACCAGATGGGAAGGGTGAAGGGGGGAGTGGTGGAAGAAGAAGAAGAAACTAATTGACACACAACCACACACACCCCTCCAGGGGAAAGAACAACAGAAACCATGTTGGTGTGAGACACAGAAATAATAATTTATAATCTATCAAGGGGTGACGAGGGTGGTGGGGAGAAGAGGAGCTGATATCAAAGGCTCAATATAAAGTTAACTGTCTAGAAAAGAAAGATGGCAACATATGTACAAATATGCCTGATACAATTGATGTATGGATTGTAATAAGCTTTGTAAGAGCTCTCAATAAAATGGCTTTAAAAACAAACGAAAAGAGAATAATGGCAAATTCTTAAAATATACTATAACATGGATGAATCTGGAAGACAGTATGCTGTTGAAATATGTCAATCTCAAAAGAAAAAAACCAAAATAACGATAATATATAATTGATCAAGGATTCACAAGGAGGAGAGGGTTGGGGAAGGAGGGGAAAAAAGAGGAGCTGATACCAAGACTCAAGTAGAAAGAAAATGTTTTGGAAATGTTTCTGGCAACATACATACAAGTGTGCTTAATAAAACTGAATGATGGATTGTCTAAGATTTGTAAGAGCTCCCCCAATAAAATGATTAAAAACAGCACAACAAAAGATCAACTAAACAAACAAAAAGATCAACCAAACAGCTAAGATCTTACAAAAATTTAATACTTAAAGACTTCTCTGAAAATGTAAAATGAGAAACTATATATCGGGAAACCACTTTTAGTCTATTAGTTTGTTGTAGTTCTCAAATGTGCTACATAAGAGCTCTTTAAAGTGTTGAACAGCAAAGATGTCACTTTGAGGACTCAAGTGGGTCTGACCCTAGCTGTGGCATTTTCAATTGCCTCATATCCATGTAGAAGTTGGATGAGAAATAAGGAAGACCCAAGAAGAATTAATGGTGTTTGAATTATGGTGTTTGCAAAGAATATTAAAAGTACTGTGGAATGCTAGAAGAACAAACAAATCTGTCTTGAAAGAAATAGGGCCAGAATGCTCCTTAGAAGCAAAGATGGGAAAACTTTGTCTCATGTTCTTTGAACATGTTGACAGGAGAGACTAGGTTCTGGAAAAGGACATCATGCTTGGTAAAGTAGACCAAACCAAAAAATCAGACTCACTGCTATCAAATTGATTCTGATTCATAGCAATTTTATAAGACTGAGTAGTCTAAAAAAAAAAAAAAAGACTGAGTAGTCTACCTATAACCCCTCCCAGAGGACGGACAACAGAAAAGTGGGTGAAGGGAGATATCAGTCCATGTAAGACATGAAAAAATAATAATAATTTATAAATTATCAAGGGTTCATGAGGGAGGAATGGTAGGGGAAGGAGGGGAAAAAATGAGAAGCTGTTACCAAGGAGTCAAACAGAAAGAAATGTTTTGAGAATGAT
>NW_022109491.1:22539160-22541593 GCF_000313985.2 Echinops telfairi | reverse complement strand
ATGGACTGACACCGTAGCTGCAATCATGGTCTTGAACATGCCCACTGTGGGGAGGGCACAGAACCGTACAGTGTTTCATTCTGTTGTACAGAAGAGTCGCTGTGAGTGAGGGCAAACCCAACAGCAAGTAACACCCAAGATTGGGGAAACATTTGGCAATGACATATCCAACAAGGGACTAATCTGAAATTTTTATAGAAAACTTCAATTTCTCAATACCAAGAAGACAACAATGTAATTTTAAACCGGGCTGAAAATAAAAAAATTAAAATGGGATGAAGACAAGAACAGACGCTTTACCAAAGACATTCGAGTGGCTTACAAACACCATGAAGAAATGTTCACTCTCTTTACCCATTAAGGAAAAACCAACTCACTGCCATCAAGTCAATGCTGATAATGACAGGATATCTGAGACCATAACTGTCTATGGGAATAAAAAGCCCCATCTTCTCCCAGAGTGGCTGATGGTTTTGAACTGTCAACCTTGTGGCTCACAGTCCAATGTGTAATCACCACACTACCAGGCTTCTCTTTCCCCACTAGAGATACAAACCAAAACAACTATTAGATATCATCTCATCCTAACAACAATAGCAAAGTTCAATAAAAGAGTAAAAAAAGATGCTGGCGAGGGTGTGGAGATACTGGAACCTTCATGCACTACTGTTGGGATTGTAATATGGTACAACCTTTGGGAAAACTGTATAGGCGTCCTTGAGTTGGATATAGAAATACCACTGAATCTAGCATTCCCACTACTAAGTATATATCCTAAAGAAATAGTCAGAACATACACAAGTTTACATATACCCATGTTCACTGCAGCACTATAGCAATGACATGGATGACTAGATAAACAAACAATGGTACCTAAACAAAATGGAATATCAAGGAAGAATCCATAAAACACCACATATGCTAAATGAAATACATCAGTCACAAAAGGATAAATATTACATAAGCCCACTATTATAAAGTCAAGGTACACACACACACACACACACACACACAAATATTGATGGTTAGGAGGGATAGGAATGAAGAGGAGGGAAAATCACTAACTAGATACTAGGCATACATCAATTTAGGTGAAGGGAAAGGCAATATGCAATAAGGGAGTGATCAGCATAAAATCACTAAAGAAAAGGAAGACAAGGAGATAAATGCAAGAATTTTAAAAACTAAAGATACCGTATATACTCGTGTATAAGCCGAGTTTTCCAGCACATTTTAAAAGCAGTTTTTGTGGTAAAATTGGGTGCCTCGGCTGATATTCGGGTCAACTTATACTCGAGTATATATGGTGCATATACTACTACATACACAATCCTGCATTACCAGAAATAACAAACACTAATCTACAAATGGATACATAAGCAGACAGGAAAGAGAAACAGGTATGAGTAGGGAAAAGGGACCATACTAATAACCATATAGAAGTTGGACAAATGATATTTCTACAAACATGCTTGTATGTACTGTAAACACATCTTATTTTTATAATAGAGCAAACAGGGGACAAAGGTATGTCATCTTAGCCATATTCAAACATCTGCAGGGAATAAGTCACTGGGCCTGGAGGCTTGGGACCATAGCTGTGGGGAGCACCGAGGTCAATTGTGTATCACAGTTCACAAAGACAATATTTTCCAACCTACTTTGGTGAGCAGCAACTGGAATTTAAAACGCTTGCAAGAGGCCACCTAAGGTGCAACTATTAGTCTCTCCCTATCTGAAGCAAAGAGGGACGAAAATCAAACAGAGAGAATGGAAACAATTAATCCAAAGGCTAATGGGTCATATGAACCTCAGTCTCCACAACCCTGAGACCAGAAAAAGTAGAGGTTACCTGGCTAGCACTACGACGACTCTGAAAAAAATCACAATAGAGGGCCTTAGATGGAGTGGGAAAAAAAGTGTGGAGCAAAACTCAAAATGGTATATATATACGACCAGGTTTATTGGTTTGATGGAGACTGGAGGAACCCGTGACATTATGGTCCTTAACCATTCTTCACAATTAGACCAGAACTCACCCTCATCGTTCAGCTTCCAGCCAAACAACAGACATTTTCATAGGGTGAACAATAGCACCTTAGAACCATCCATAACATAAAATCACACAGGCAACAATGGACAGGAAAGGACTAGGAAGACGGTCAACAAAAGACAGGAGTAAAAAGAATGCTATTACATTGTGGGTACTGCAATCAATGTCATGAAACTAAAAGTGCATGCACTGTCGAATGGAAAAATCAATTTGCTCTTATACCATGACTCAAATCACAGTAAAAGTATAAACAGGTAAAACCAAAACCGAGCATAAATATTATACGATCTCAGTGCTATAGAAACACAAGAATAAATACACACACAGAAAGCAACATTCTTGGTGATTATTTTGAAGTCTTCTTGTATGCACATGAGTAC
>NW_022109491.1:22519375-22537769 GCF_000313985.2 Echinops telfairi | reverse complement strand
GAGATGAGCCAGTCAGGGTGCGATGTAACAATGATGAGAAATACAACTTTCCTCTAGTTCCTAAATGTTTCCTCCCCGCTCCCACTACCATGACTCAAATTCGATAAATAAAATTAAAAAAAAACAAAAAACAGTTCATCAAGATCATTCTACATCCTAGTTTGGTGAGTAGCATCGGGGGTTTAAAAACTTGTTAAAAGATAATATACAATAATTGGTCTCTACACATCTGTGCAAAAGAGGAAGGGAGCAACCAAAGACTCAAAGAAAAAACTAGTGTAAAAAAAAAAAAAAAAGAAAGAAAAAACTAGTGTATAATACTATTTACACAAACCTCCGCCTCACTGAGATCAGAACTCGATGGTGCCCAGCTACTACAACTGACTGGGTGGAGCACACTAGATGGTCTCAGAATAGTGAAAAAATAGAAAACAAAGCTTAAATTC
Organism: Echinops telfairi; assembly: GCF_000313985.2. Taxonomy (NCBI): domain Eukaryota; kingdom Metazoa; phylum Chordata; class Mammalia; order Afrosoricida; family Tenrecidae; genus Echinops; species Echinops telfairi. The sequence continues at coordinate 22,537,323 of NW_022109491.1, read as the reverse complement.
CTTTTTTAAAAATTGCCAGACTTTTTGGACTAGCAGACTAGAAGAACCCCCAAAACTAACATCCCGGAATGCTCTTGAAACTTGGAACTCAAACTACTCCCGGAGGTCACCTAGTGGCTCATAAAATAAATACTACCTGTGATCAGCTAAATGACACCTACTAGTCAACATTTAAGACCAAAGACAAGAAAGTAAAGGGGGCAAGGAAGCTAGATTAATGGAAAGAGAACCACCACAATGGAAATGACACAGTGCAAAGTCTAACAAATGTCACTGAATAAAATGCATAGAATTTGTTAAATGAGAACCTAATTTGCTCCAGAATCACAATTTTAAAAATCATTTTATTGGGGGCTCTTACAATTTTTATTATAATCCATACATCAATTGTATCAGGCATATTTGTACATATGTTGTCATATCATTGTACCATGTACAATGTACATGTCATTCTTTTCTAGACAATTACTTTCTACTGGCCCTGGGTATCAGTTCTTTTTTCTCCCTCCCTACCCCTCACCCTTGTGACCCCTTGATAGATTATAAATTATTATTATTATATTTTAATTATTATTATTTTCCTATCTCACACCAACCACTGTCTCCCTTCCCCCATGATTTCCGTTGTTCTTTCCCCTGGAGGGTGTGTGTGGTTGTGTGTCGATCATTGCATTCCACAAGGCCTGCAGTTCAAAACCACCAGCTGTGCTCTATAGGAAAAAGATGAGACTTTCCATTCCCGTAAAGAGTTATAGTGTTGGAAACCCACAGGGGCAGCTCTACCTTGTCCTACAGAGTTATCATGAGTTGGAATCAACTCGATGGCAGTAAGTTTGTTATTTTGAGTTTAGTCATAATTGTTTTAAGTAAGATCAATCTATAAATGCAAAAATTAGGCAAAAGTTTAAGGAGAAACAAGGTATTTACAGAGCCCCAATGTTCCTACTGGTTTTGACTCCCAAAATGTTTATTAATTACAAAGGCAAAATACAAAGGCAAAACTTTATAGTGGAGAAAGTTGAGACACTCCCTTAACCCAGGGATTAAAGTTAATATTATCAGAAATATGACATTTTAATATCAAGTACTCCTGAGACAATGCACTGACATGGAAAGGCACATCATCTCAATGATATTCTTCCCCCCAAGCCCCTTATCTCAATTTAATCATGAGAAAACATCACACAAATCCAATTTGAGACACAGTGTACAAAAATATCTGACTGGCACTCTTCAAAAGTGTTAAAGTGATCTAAAAAAAAAGGCAACAGGAGAAAACTCACTGCCATTGAGTAGATTACAAATTGCCTTACAGGACAGATAGAGTAGAACTTACAGGACAGAGTAGATTACAAATTGCCTTACAGAACAGATAGAGTAGACAGATTTCTCACACAGTAAATCTTTATGAGAGTAGAAAGCCTCATCTATCTCCTGCAGAACAGCTGGTGGTTTCAAACTGTTGACCTGGCAGTTGGCAACCCAATGTCTAACCCACTACACCACCAGGGCAAAGACATGGAAAAGCTGTGGAATTGTCACAGATTAGAGAAGACTAAGGAGATATGACAGCTAAATGTAATATAGGATCTGCACTCCATCTTAGAAACTGAAAAAAATTAGTAATTCCACATAACAACCACAGTTTAATTAATAGTACTGTATCAATATTATTCTTTTAGTTTCGATCATTTTACTATAGTTTTGTAAAATGCTGACAAAGAAAGTTGGGTGAAAGGTATAGGGGCTCTCTCTACTATTTTTGCAACGCCTTTGTAAGTCTAAAATGATATCAAATAAAAAGTTAAAATGAAATTAACAAAAATAGTGGTATCCAATCTCTGGATTCAGATACCAATCTTCAGGCAATACAGAGGGCAAAGGAACATGTTGAACTCTACTATAAATATACAGTTAGGAAAAAAGAGTCTACAAGTCAAATGGCTTGAGTCCTTCAATGGAAAAATACTACAGAAAAAGGAAAAAAGGAATCCACAGAGAATTTAAAGAATTTAAAGACATAGACAAACATGTACTTTTTTTTCCAAAACTATTTATTGGGAACTAATATAGATATATCATTCCATAGTTCAATCACATCAAGCAGTATTGTACAATTGCTACCAAATCAGTTTCAAAACATCCTTTCTTCTTGAACACCTTGACATCAGTTCCCCTTTACCGTGCACCCACCCCTGCTCCCAAACATAGATTTTTTTTAGTCAACACTAAACTAGAGGGTTTGGGGCATGCTCATTTCAGTGTTAGCCCTTTTTAAAAAATGCAAAGACATCATTACTTAAAAGTCAAGAGATTGGCTACTTACAAGGTAAGGCTTTGGTTGGAATGGGGATATGGAAGAAGCTTCTAGAATGAGTGGCAAAATTCCAATTCCCGATTTAGATGGTGGTTACAAAAGCATTCACCTTATAATAATTCACTGGGGAATACATTTGTCCCATGTGGTGTTTTGATTCTGCATTTTATGGTTTAATAAGAAGCTGTTGGGTTTTTTTTAAGTGGTAGTATCAGAGGAGTTCCTACTGATCATGGTTCTCATCTAAATGGGTTTCTGGAGAAGCACCAATGGCTTGACCTCAGCCCTGAAGTCAAGAAGCCCTTGCAAAATGGATTGATGAAGCGGCTGCAAACATGAGCTCAACGATAAGAACAGTTGTGAGGATGGCGCAGGACCAGGCAGTGTTTCTGTTACACATAGGGTCGATATGAATCAGGACTCAACAGCACCTAACAAGAACTCCTGAACTTTAGGGCCCAAGGCTGAAGAAAGTCCAAAACAGAGCCAAAGGTTCTCATATTTTTACGGACAGGCTGTTACACAAGAGTGCATAGAGTAGACCCTGGTGGAACAACTATGCCCAAAGCTTGCTAGCTCTTCACATGAACATTAGCTATGGCACTTTGGGCAAATGACTTCATCTCTCTGTACCTCTATTTTTGAATGAGACTAATCTAGGAATCCCTGAGTGGAGCAAACTGGTTCAAACGCCCTGAGTGGTTCAAACTCAGCCAGCAGTCCTGCAGCAAAAAGATCTGTCAACCCACATCCAAGAATATCCTAGGAACCAGTTCTATTCTGTCACATGGGGTCATGAGTAGGCATGGACTTGATGCCACCCACCAACTATACACTTAACAGAAGCAGGTCATATAATGTGCTGTGAGCGCAATGGGAGGAGGAGCTAACATTGCTTTGGGTTTCCTGGTGCCCAAAAGAAAGGAAGAATCAAGTGGCTTCATTTCAGTTCACTAAATAATTACACACAAAGACATCAAAGCCAACTTCTTAACATCTCACACTTGAATTGCTTAAATTCTCTAAATCTGAGTTTCCTCCTTATAAAATTGGAGGGGGGGGGATAACAGCACCTATCTCAGATAATTGCTGTGAAGATTAAATGAGAAAAAGTATATAAACAGCTGACCAGATACTATTTTTAAACCTTAGCTCCATTCATAAAGCCATCACTTATTTTAAAAAACCAAATCCTCATTTATTTGCCATTCCCCATTCCAAAAGGTCAATGAAATTATATCCAAATTAGCAGTTAAAAGCCTTCAAAAGCATGAAGGGAACTTCTGGGGTGCAGATAATGTTCTGAGCTTTTAAGGTAAATCTGAATAACCTCATTGAACTCTGATTTATTATATGAGCATTTTTATGTATATTAAACTTAAATAAAAAGTTTTGTTTGTTTTCAACTTTCAAATTCTGGCCCCAGTAAACCCCCAACCTATTACTCTCCTACACTGAACAAACGTTGCTTGTCCTTGAATATTATTTGATCCTGTGTATTTTCTGCTACCTGGACTTGCCCCACTGTCTAATCTCCCTTTCTGAGTCCTACATCCTTCAAGAGTAAGCTCAAATCCCAAGTCTTGAGGAAGCTGGAAAAGGAAGAGTTTATTCGGGGTCAGAGACGTTCTGGAAGGTAGTGGGTGGGCACAGGAGTACACTTTTCCTACACGGTAGTTATAATCTTCTTGTCTGTCACACAAGCCTGTCTCATTGTTAAGTGCTAGAATAAATTGTTTAATGAAGAGTTTCAAGAAATATGAAAGAACGGTAGAAGAAACTGCATTGCAAACCCCACACTGAGAAGAGGCAGCTAAACACACATTCCTGGTCCCCTCACCCCTGTTCCCTCACACACCGTGCTCACTATCCAGCGCAAACCCCAATCACCTCCAAAAATCCCACCCCACCCAGCACCACCTCCTTTCATTCCAGTCTCCTTGGGACCACGCCTGAGATCAGGGCCCTCCACGGGACACGCCCCCTCGGAGCTCCACTCCGCAGGTGGTCCGGCCGCCGAACCAGCGCCTCGGAACCCCGCGCACGCCCCCTCTTCAGCGGCCCCGCCCTCCGCCTCAGCGACCCCTCCCTGAAGGCCCCAGGAGCGGCTCGGTTCCTTCCGAACCGCGCGCTCCCGGCCGCGGTGCCCGCCTCCCCTTCACGGGAGCCGGGACAGCGCAGCGGGGCCTGGCCGCCTACTCGCGCCAGTGGCCTCACCTCTCTTCCAAGAGCTCAGAGGGGACACCACCTCCACCCGCTCGGAAATGAACTCGGCCAGGCTGGAGCGGAACAAGGCCGCCCGCACGGTCACAGCCACCACCAGCACCAGGGCCAAGGGAGCCGCCATGCTAGCCGGGGCGGGCGCACAGGCGGGGAGGACTGGCGAGGCGGAAGAGGCTCGCGGCCGGGGCGCCGCCCGCTGTAGTCCTGCAGTCTCCCGCGCGCCGCCTCAGCCGCCCGAGCCGCCGAATTGGAGACTCGCACTCCCAAGAAGCCTTGCGGCGCGGCCGGCGAGGACTACGGAGCGCGCGGCGGCTCAAGCTGATGGTAAGCCGTTGGCCGACACCTCGGGAGAAAACGCGAACCGTGAAACCGAGCGGGAGCTAAAGCGCTGATCTGACGGAGAGCAGTTTTCTTCCTGAGATTGTGAGCGCGTTTATAAAGTTAGTTTCACTCCTATGAGCATGTTTTCCATTAAATGTTTCTTTTCTGTATATTTAAAGGGTATGGCATAGTGATTCATTTCCTAGTCTACAATTGTGTCTTGAACGCCAGCTTTACGCTAGGGCAGTGAATTTGAGATCTGAGGATACATTTTGGAATAATAGATTCATCCGCTTTGTAAACTTGAACAAATTGCGCTATCTTTCTGGACCTCCTCTGAAATGTACTAGAATTGACTGGTACAGGCTCGCTTTAGAAATGTTGAGCGATTTTGTAAATCGGTGATTAAACACAACCATTATTAAAAATTAAGAGAATTTCGGGGGTTTAAGTGGAGAGAAAATGTTTTGAGAATGATGTACAAATGCGCTTTACACAATTGATGTGTGTATGGATTGCGATAACAGTTGTATGAACCCCTAATAAAATGTTTAAAAAAATAAAAAATAAAAATTAAGAGAACTAACTTTGCAAATAATTTATATTCAAAACAATGGCAGTGAATATTCAAAGCTCATTACTTTCTCATCATTTTGCCTCATCTACAGTGTTATCGGTGCTCGAGTATACTTAGCAACTGTGTCTTGATGGCAGAAATACTATAAAATGGTAATGCCGCTGTCCTTAAATAGCCTGTTCAGGAACCTCAGAATAGTAGCTTGTACCGAAATCAGTAAACATTACCAATTAGGACATTTTGGTTTGGAGAGCCAGTTAATAAGCATTAAGCAGCATACCACTTCACTAGTTAACATAGAAAAAGTGCTTGTGATAAGTGCTCAAATGTTAGCTATATAAATATTAAATAAATGTCAAAGACATTGCAGCTCTCTGAAGAAAATGAAACCGGTACCTGATTAAAAATAACTGTTGCAGAGGAGCAAGGGTAACACATCTAGGTGGTGAGGGAAGGCTCTGGAAAGAGAGGACATTTGAGGTCATGAAAATTCGTTTCCAAAATGAGGACTAACTGGAAGGTGTGCTTTGCAGATCACTGGTGAAGCAAGGATGGCCAGAGGGGATGCGACCCCATGGAGAGAGTGGTAGATTGTGTGAGTGAAGAGACTGAGGCACTGGTTGACTTTGATTACAAATTGGGGTTTGATAAACCTCTCAGGATGAATAATGAGAGTAGCAATACCAGGAGGGGAAAAGAAAGGTGGGGGAGAAAGAGGGAACTGATCACAATGATCTATTTATAACCCCCTCCCTGGGGGATGGACAACAGAAAAGTGGGTGAAGGGAGACATCGGTCCATGTAAGACATGAAAAAAAAATTATAAATTATCAAGAGTTCATGAGGGAGGGAGGGGAAAAATGAGGAGCTGATACCAAGTGCTCAAGTAGAAAGAAAATGTTTTGAGAATGATGATGGCAACAAATGTACAAATGTGCTTGACACAGTAGATGTATGTATGGATTGTGATAAGAGTTGTATGAGCCCCCAATAAAATGATTTTTTTCATTGGAGTTTGATCAGAATGCAACTTATTGAGCCATTGCAGAGTTTTAAACCAGAAAGTGATGTGAACAGAAGTATGCTTTAAAATATTAGTTTGTTATCCCTCACGTATTCACTGCCATCTCAAATGTTTACACAACTAGAAAGCCTCATCTTTCTCATGTAGAGTGGCTGGTGGATTCAAACTGGGGACCTTGTTGTTAACAACCCAACGCATACCCCACTACACCACCAGGGCTCCTTATTTTATTGAAGCAAAATATATAAAACAAAGCATTTACCAATTCAACCATTTTCACACCTGCAATTCAATAACTGTGTTCACAATGTACAACCGCTACCGGTTTTCCTTCTGGGTTTGTTTGGTTCCCACCACCTTTAGCATAAGCCCAGTGCCCTTACACACCGACTCTCCAGATGGATGTCTTTTTAAAAGAGCACTATCTCCGGGCCCTACACTGGATGTTGGATAATATTGCAGGGACAATATGATGTTACCACTATGACCTCCTTTCTTCTGCCTTTATAGAACTTGAAGAGTAGGAGGAGATAAGTCAAAGATAATACAAAAATAAAACCGTAAATCATGGTGAGAGCACAAAGTGGGGCAGGGTGCTAGGAGGATGCACACATCAGGCCCAGACTACTTTCTGGGCCAGTGAGAGGGGTAAGTCACTTGGAAGGGGAAGATTGTGAAGGAATATGAAGAGTCACTGGTATCCACTGAACCCTGGTCTCTGCCACGCACTGAGCCATATACATACATGTATTTGTGAAAATATACACAGCAAACCATGCCAGTTCCAGGATTTGTACACGCCCAACTCGGCAGCCTTCATTACACTCTTCAAGCTGCGCAATCATTCTCGCTATCCGTTTTTAGATGACTCTTGTCATTAGCATGAACTCACAACCATAAGCAAACACTCCACCTTCCTCCCCCACTCCCTGCTGTTAACCACTATTAATTTTGTTTTCAGTTTATTTGCTGACTTCGGGTAAGTTCAATCAGTCTCGTCCTTCTGTAAATGACTTCTTTTCCTCAGCACCGCGTTCTCAAGGTGTGTTCATCATCCATCAGATGTATATATTGGATTTAATGTATCCATTCATCTCTTGAGGGACATTCAGTTGTTAGCACCTTTCAGCTACTGTGAAAAGCGCTGCAAGGACTATGGTTGCCCAGCTCCCTGTATGACGCCTACAGAGTGGGGTTGTTGGGTCATACGGTAGTTGTAAGTTCAACTTTGTGAGGAACCACCACACTCGTCCACAGCCGCTATACCGGTTTACATTCCTACCAGCAGTGGGTGAGCGCCGCCCCGATTTCTCAACAACCTTACCAGCACATATTGTTTTGATCATTCCCATTCTGATGGGAACACGATGCTATCTCACTGTGGTTTTGCTCTGTGCCACAGTCAATCCACATGGGCTTTTTTAGCCCGTACAACCTTTCATAGAGATGTACGAGGAGATAATATCGCATCCTCATAGAGCCAGTGTCGGGAGGAGTGGTTGTGAACAAGGACTCTGGAGGCAGATACATCTCAATGCAAATATGATCTCTGCCATTTCTTTGCTTTCATCTGAAGCATGTCTTCTAACTTCTCTGCGCCTCAGTTTCCTTCACTCAGGTGTGGAGCTGGCAGTAACCCTTATCTCATGAAGACTGAACAAGATAATGCAATGTGAATTGCTGAGCACATACCAAGTGCTCAATGTATATTACCTAGGTTATTTTTTAAATTATTCTGACAGATAACTTAAATTCTTTTTTTGTTGTTGAAAATTCCTAAGGTTAAAAAAAAAAAAGAAAATTCCTAAGGTAAGGATTGTGAAAAAAAAACCTGATTAGTCATTGAGGGTAGAAGGTGTGACCTAAGCAGTGGTTCTCAAACGCTAATTTGCATGGATGACAAAACTATCAAACTCCTAGATGAAAACATGGAAATACATTTTCATGATCTTGGGTTCGGCCTTAGTTTCTTAACTGCAGTATCAAAAGCAGAAGCAACAAAAGAAGAAATCAATACACTGGACTTCATCAGAGTTACAAACTTTTCTATGTCAAAGGACACCATCAAGGAAGTGAAAAGGCAGTCCACAAATTGGAGAAACCTCCCAACTCCCACAACTGAATGGGCCCAAAGGGTGGTTATGTAGTTGAGGGGTAAATTAAAGAGCCATATGACAAGATAAAGCATGCAAGGGCTCACCTATTTAGTCATGACCAGAACCGGAATGAGAATGTACTTTATTCTCACAGACTTACACAATCATGGCAAGAAAGCCATGATAAGCTCAGACATAACAGGAAGGGGTTGTATTAAAGGCATATGAGTAACAGGGGAATGAGCTAGGGTGGGGAGAAGGGATACAAGAAATAGGAAGGGGAGGCACTAGGGGCATTCCTGTGACCTGTGACCGGCAAGTACATACATAACAAGATGGGCGGTCTCTAGTGTCAAGAAGGCAGCTTAACTTTGGTTGTGTCTGAGCTGGCTTGACCTTAGGTGTCTTTGAACTCTTCTCCAGGGGAATAATCTGTGATCTTTATCAAAAGAGAGTGGGCCCTACTTAGGGTTGGAAAGACAATAGTGTCTGATTGCCTGATCCCCTTCAGGCAGATAGCCTTCAAGCAGTTGAAATTCAAGGATATAGTAAGTGATCAAGTGTTTGCAAACAGCACCTTAAAGTTGGATTATGGGGGGAATTTTACTACAGAGAATGTGAGTGGGATACATCTCCAACCCATTAACATTAAGGTTCCCTCCACAGGAGCCCTGGCCTGCCACACTCCTTAGCATATGTATGTTGAGAGTTTGTCTGTGTGCACTCTCTTCCTGGTTCCCACCCATCAAGTAAATTGCTACTCATAATGAGCTGATACAGGGTTCCCCAAACTGAAAATCTTTACAGGAGCAGACACTTCATCTTCCTTCCTCAGAGTAGCAGGTGGGCTTGAACCACGAACTTTGCATTCAGCAGTCTAACACGTAGTGCCACTATGTCTCCTTAGAAAACCAAGCCAAACTCATTGCCATCCAGTCAATTCTGACTCATAGCAACTCTATAGGGCAGAGTAGAGCTGCCTCTTTGGGTTTTTGAGTCTGTAAATCGTTACAGGAATACCAAGCCTCATCTTTGTCCCTTAGGGGTGATGGGTTCAAACTGCTGACCGTGTGGTTAGCAGTCCAACATGTATGTAACCCGTACACCACCAGGTCTCCATAGAATGGGAGAATATATGTACCAATCATCTGACTATGGACTTCCAGCAAGAATTTATAAAGAGCTCTTACAATTCAATAATAAAAGCAACCTAATTTTAAAACAAGCAGTGGATCTTATATAAATAAGATATACAAATAGGCAATAATAATAAGAAGTGATGTTCAGCATCACTAGCCTCCAACCCAAACACTCAAACCCACTGCTGTTGAGTGGATTCCAACTCATAGCAACCCTTTCAGGCAGGCTGGAAGTGCCACATAGGGTTTCCAAGGCTACGAATCTTGACAGAAGCATCCTTCTCCCACAAAGAAGATGGTAGGTTTGAACCACCAACCTTTGGGTTAGCAGCCACACTCTTAACCACTGTGCTATCAGGTGTCTTTTTACTAGCCTCTGGAACTACAAATCAAAGCCAGGGCTTCTTTCATAACTCCAAGATATCCATAATTAAAGAAAAAAATATATCCATCATTTTAAAACTCAAATGTTAACAAGTATTGGAGAGGGTCTAAGGAAATTAGAACCTTTACACACTGCTGGTAGAGATGTAAAATGCTGCAGCCAAACCAGGCTTCATAGAATGGGAGAAAATGGAACCAAATTCAATGCCATCCAGTCAGTTCTGGCTATATAGGACAGGGGCTATATAGGACAGTTCTGGCTATATAGGAGAGTTCCACTACTAGCTAGAGTTGAATATATACTCAAAAGAAATGCACACATGAAAACGTATATGCCAGTGTCTATAGCCTTATTCATTACAGCCCCCAAATAGAAACAATATAAATGTCCATTCTGTTTGTCCTTAAATATGTGTAAATATAATTAGTATATTCGCATGATGGAATATTATTTGACCACAAAAAATAAATGAAATATACATGCTACATCACAGATGAACTTTGAAAGCATATTGTTGCTTAGAGAAAGAAAGCAGTCACCAAACACTACATATTATATGATTTCATGTATGTGAAATACCCATAATAAAATCCACAGAGATAGATAGCAAGGTTGCCTAGGACTGGAGGGGATGAGAAAGTTGCAGGAAATGGTTAAAAGATAAAGGCCTTCTTTTTGGGGTGATGGAAGTGTTCTAAAATTAGATTGTGGTGATGATTGCACAGTATGTGAATATACTGAAAACCACTGAACTATGTATTAAATGAGATATTATATCTCAATCTCTCGCTTAGAAATGTTCATGGAACAATTTAAAATTCTAACTCACTGCCATCGAGCCAATGCTGACTCATAATGATCCTATAGGACAGGGTAGAACTGCCCCTGTATATTTCAGAGACTATAACTGTTTATGGAATAGAAAGCCCCATCTTTCTTTCATGGAGCAGCTAGTGGTTTCAAACTGCTGACCTTGTGGTAACTGTAGGTTAACTGGTAACCACTGCACTACCAGGGCATGTCATTTGGGACATGAATTTTTTTTACACGTAAATGTCCCAGTTCTGCCCCCCTGACTGTGATTCATAAGTCTAGGGTGGAATCCAGGAACCTACAATTTTGTTTGTTTGTTTGTTTCAGGGTTTTTTAATGCACACCTACCATATGATCCATTCTTTTTTTTATCATTTTATTGGGGGCTTGTACAACTCTTATCACAGTCCATACATACATCCATTGTCAAGCACACTTGTACATTTGTTGCCCTCATCATTCTCAAAACATTTGCTATCTACTTGAGCCCTTGGTATCAGCTCCTCATTTTCCCCTCACTCCCTGCTCCCCACAAACCTACATTCTTAACAATCTCTCCAGGTGGTTCTGATTTCTATGGTTCGAGAGCCATACTTTGGAAAACTACCCAGGGAGGAGGTGGGGAAAGGGAACAACAACAACAAAAAAGATAAAAAGAAAAACTACCCAGAAGGAATAGGTATCTTGTACCTTGTTTGTGTGTGTCTGCGTGTGTGTGTGCACGCCAGCCGGTGGATTCCAAATCATAGTGACCTGTGGCAACAGAGCAGAACTGCCCCATAGGATTGTCTGAGGTGTGGCTAACACAGTGACTGCAACAATGTGCTCAAACAGGCAAAGATTGTGCTGACGGCACAGGACCAGGCAGTGTGCCATTCTGTTGTACGTAGTTCCCTGTGAGCTGGAGCAGACTCCACAGCGTCTAAGGACAACACAGCGCAGGTGAGGACAGCGATCACCGAATTGTTTCCCTTACACAGTGGCTGGTGGGTTCAAACAGCCAACCTCTGAGAAAGCAGCTGAGCACTGAACCATTGCACCACCACCGCTCCTATCCAGGAGCTTGTGTAAAAAAACAAAACACTGATAATAGTACATTAGCCAGCTCTATGTGTTAAGTACTCAGACAGGTGCTTTTTTGTTTTACAGGTGCTTTCTTGGTAGTGCTTCATTTGTTTCTCACAACAATCTATAAGGTCTGTACTGTCTGAGGGGGAAATTATGCAGTCTTAGTAGGAAACAAACTTTTCTTTTGGCATATGCAACCAAGAAAGCGAGGTGGGAAATGGATCAGAGATATGCCTGACCAAATCTGAAAAAAATACAAGATGAACAGCTTAGTTTTGAGGAGGACACCCTTAAGCCAAACTTCCTTATTCTTAGTGTGTGTGCTTCTGTCTATCTTCCCCATAGGTAAACGACCCCTCCCTGCCTTCCCAAATATATCCATTCCCAAACGGATGAGGGTTACTGCCCTTCCCTGTCTCTTTGGGACTTCACCTTGAAAGTTCAGCTGTCAGAATTGTGTGTTAAGATAGTCAAGATGTTGGAGTGGAGACCCAAAGCCCAACTGTAGATAATTGGACATCCCAGCACAGAAGGGTTACAAGGGAGGGACAATTGGAACAGGGTGCAATATAGCACCGACGAAACACACTTAATTCCTCTATTTCCTAAATGCTTCCTCCTCCCCCATTCCCATGACCCAGTTCTACCTTACAAATCTGGCTAGACAGGAGAACACACATTTGTACAGATAAGAGCTCTCAATACATGGAATTCAGGACAGATAAAACCCTCAGGAACAATAGTGGGAGTAGCAATATGAGGATGATTGGGGAGGGGGAAGGAGAAGAAAGGGGAACCCCATCATAAAGTTGAATATATAGCCCCCCACCCCACGAAGGGGACAGAAATATGGGTGAAAGGAGACAACAGACAGTGTAAGACACAAAATAACAACAACAATATATAATTGATAAGGATTCACAAGGATGGTGGCTTGGGAGAGGGAAGGGAAAAAAGTAATACCAAGGGCTCAAGTAGAAAGAAAATGTTTTGGAAATGTTGATGGCAACATATGTACAAGTGTGCTTAATACAATTGAATGATGGATTGTCATAAGAGTTTTAAAAAAACAATAAAATGATTCATAATAATAAAAAGATAAACCATTAGAAAAAATTTCTTTTAAACCAGAAAAAAGATAGTCAAGATGCATTAGGACTGTTTCAAGGTTTCAGATGAAACTGGGGCTCTGGCCACAAGACCAAAATGAAATGTGTTTGGTTCAGGCACTCAGAATGATTATTTTCTCCATCACCACGTGCATATGAGGAAATAGGCACGGTGCAGTTTGGTCATTTGAGATGTGTGCTAGTAAGCGCCAGGACCAGGCTCTGAAGGTAAGCTCCAGACACTGATTGAACGGTGCTGCCTGAGAAAATGAGAAGAATCTGGGTTGGGTTGGGTGGTTTTGTTGTTGTAGCAGGGAAGGAGGTGGAGAGAGGAGAAAGGCGAGAGATGAGCCAGCGAGGTTGGTTTCTCTCCCAGAAACCAGAGCTCCAGGGTGACATGTGGGTTACCTTGAGAAAGGAATTGATGTACTGAGATAAGAAGTAACCAGTTTAAAGCCACACACTTTAGTTCTTTCCCCTTGAACATAAACGAGCGCCTACCATTTCCCAGGAGCCCTCGTGGTGTGAGGAATGGTTGTGCAATGCCAACCACAAGGTCAGCAGTTTGAAACCACCAGCAGCTGCACTGGAGAAAGGTGGAGTTTTCTACTCCTGTAAAGGGTTACAGTCTCAGAAACCCCACAGGGGCAGTTCTCCTTCATCCTAGGAGGTCACCATGAGTTAGAATCGATGGCAGTGAGTTTGGTTTGGGGTTTGATGCTAGGCTTTGGAGATCAAATTGTATCCAGTACATTTCTTTGATTGCAAATCACAGAAACCAATTCTGACCATCTTACATCTAAAGGAAATTATATAGAAATCTGTCAGAAAGCCCCCTGGGTCACAGAGAAAGGTTGGAGTGCCAGACTTGGGATAGTCAAGACCTAAGCAGGCTAGGTACCACAGTAGAATGAGCCAACTCCAACCAGTTGCTAATGACCTTGAATTATTGTGTCGAAAAAGAGTCAGAGTCCTTGGAAAGACCATGGAATTGGTTGAGACTCAGTCCTGTCCCTGTCTTTTGGCTGTGTTCAAGGCAGCCACAGAAGAGGATCTATGGAGTCAGCTCATGAATTTACCATGCTTGCCTTCACACAGCATACCCTGAAGGCAGTGGGGTAGGTGTTAGTAAGGCTGATCAGATTCTGGGTTGGAGAGAAAAAGGCAAATACCCACTAATCATGGTTGTGAGCCAGAGAGATACAATACCTGCCCCCTGGGAGCATATAGTGTACCAGGGAAGTAAGCATACCAACAAAGTAGAAGTTGTGTGTGGGGAACAGAAGGATTTCTCCCAAACTGTCTCCCCCCAAAATATGTACCAAACTTAGCTGCTTGAGAATGACTGTACACTAGGCGGTCAGCGAAAGTAGGTCAGAGGTTATTCTCCATCTAGAGCAACCAGACTGTATAGTCTGACTCACCCTAAGTAAGGCCCACTCCCTTCTGATAAGGGTAGTAGTTGTCTGTTTACTTGTAGGAGATACCAGAGAGGGCAGACCTGCCCAAGGATGACCAAGGTTAGGGAGCCATTATGAATCTAGGGTCTGCCCATCTTGTCACATGTGTAATCCTAGACCTTCCCATTCCTATGGGCACACTCCTAGGTCATCCCCCTCCTATTGCTTGTATTGCCTATGTTGCCACCCCTCCCTATGACCTAGGTTATTGTCTGCTATCAGGGGGCTTGCATGCCTCCCAGGATAGTAATTGTCTGTTTTACTGTATGAGACACCAGAGTGATCAAACTTGTTCAAGGATGAATTGTATTGCCCCTTTCTGTGATGCATGATTCTGTAATCAGATCCCCCTAAAGTGATATGATGCGTGGTTAGCAATAAATAATGAGGCTCCCTGGTTCTCGGGAGGAGGACAAGGCAGCTGCTTCTACTCTGGCGGCTAAGTCCCCTCCACGAGGACCATCAAGCAGGGCTGAGGTGAGCAATGCTACCATGAATTGCGTCTGACTCCATTACTTGACTCCATCTTTTAACTCTCATGCTCTCTATGACTTTACTATAATCTCTACTTATTATCACTGTACAATTGTGCCTACTGAACCTGTGATGCTTTGTGGGGTTCCCTCTCCCCTTTAACCCCACAATTGTGAAAGGCCTGCAAAGGCAACAGACCAGGGACAAGGGTAATGCAAAAGAGCCACTGATGTCCAAAGTTGGCATTGATGTATGTAGGGAGCAGGAGACAGAGTTCCAATGACCTTGATGGAATAAACCAGTGTCATCAGAATATTGTGAGCAAGGGTTGGGACAGTAGGCCTCGCAAAGGCCAGATAGCCAAGAACAATGGGGAGTCCACTGATGTCTTTCAAGCTGGGCCAGGACATGACCACAATTTAGATTTAGAAAAAAATATGTTCCCTCGGTTACTGAGTGCAGCAGGGATTAGAGGAGACAAGGAGGACAGCAAAGAGACTGGTGATGTGACCACTGTGGTCCGTCCTGTCTGTGAAAGACAATGGTGGCTTGGAGAGGAATGAGTAGGTTTCAGACAGTGCTTCTCAACCTTCCTAATGCCTCAACCCTTTCATACAGTTCCTCATGTTGTAGTGACCCCCCAACCATAACATTATTTTTGTTGCTACTTCATTACTGTCATTTTGCTACTGTTATGAATCGGGTAACCCCTGTGAAAGGGTTGTTTGACTCCCCCAAAGGGGTCACAACCTACAGGTTCAGATCCTCTGGTTTAAGAGGAATTTGAGAAAAAAAAAGAAGAGGAATTTGGAAGAAAAAAAAAAGAAGAGGAATTTGGAGGTAGCTTTAAGAAATGCATTTCTCAGATTAGCCTACATCTTGTCTAGGCTCCCAGCTCCTGGCTTCTGTAATGACCTAACAGCCAGGTTTCTGAGATGTCTATTAATGAAAATTTGAGAGGCAGTACATTAGAACCACGACCTCAGATTTTAAATCCTTTACAAACAACTGGAGTTTTGCCCAGCCGCTCGGGCTGCCTGATAACCAGCCACCCTCATGAATGACACAAATAATGAGCCAGAGGAGGAAGTTCATGACTCCTGGCTGCTTCAGTAAAACAAAAGATCAGAGGTGTTCTTCGCCCTGAGAAGGCAGCAGTACCTAAGACCCGAAGTCAAGAAAAACTAACCAAAATATGTAAGAACACATCAAATATTTTCTTTGTCTTAAGATTTTAGTTGGCTTTGGCAGTGGCAAGATAGCAAGCTTTGCTATCATTTAAGATTTCTTGGATTGCGCAATAAGAACTCAACCCAAACCTAGGTTTGCAAGACACAGCCTGGAAATGAAGAAAGAGGTTTCGAGAACAGAGTGAAAAAAAGTTAGGTTAAAAGAAAATAAATCAAAATAAAGATAGGGAAATAGTTTGATCTGTGGTCACCGTACATATTTTCTACCAGAGGAAAACATATAAAAACTTACAAGCAATAGCAACTCAACAAAGCGCAAAGGGTGAGTGTGTATGTGTGAGTGTGTGTGTGAGTGTGTGTGTGTTGTGATGGGGATGGAATACAGTGGCATGTAGGGGAGGAGAGTTAAAGCATCTTTGAGATTGAAAAACTAGAGAGGGCCAGATCTAGTGCCAAGGCCCAGAGAGCAGAATCACATAGCAAGGTAGTAGTGGCAGTGGGTCCGAAAGCCAGAGCTTAAACAGAAGCCAAAACAGCCTGGTACAGGTACAAGAGATACGTAGACCAATGGGACAGAATAGTGAACCCAGAAACCAACTCACCTACAGACAATCGGTTTTTGAGGGGACAAAAAAAAAGGAAGCAGCAGTCTCTTCCAGAAATGGTGTTGGCAAATCTCCATTTGTAGAAAAATGAAACAGAACCCACACCTCACTCCATATACAAGAACAAACTCAAAATGGATTAAAGACCAAAATATAAATCCTAGACCTATAAAGATCACCCATGAAAAAACTTAAGGGGCCCAAATACATGGCAAAAACACACTATCAAACATACTGAAACACACACGCATACGCAGAGAACAAAATAGATGCTTTGGACCTCCTAGAAATAAGATACTGTATCAAAAGACTTTACCAAAATAGTTTAAAAAGAGAACCCACAGATTGGGGAAAATTGGGGGGTGATGATATGTCATACAAGGGACTAATCTCTAAAATCCATACAAAATTGCAGCACCTCAATAAGAAAAAGATGAAAAACATAATTTAAAAATGGGCAGAGGATATGAACGCAGTTTACCAAAGAAGACATCAAACAAACATTTGAAGAAATGCTCTCCATCACTAGCCATCCAAGAGATAATAATCAAAACAACAATGAGATACTACCTCACACCAGCATTGTCAACAAAGTTAAAAACAAAACAAAACAGGAAGCAACAAAGTCTGGAGAAAATGTGCAGAGATGGGAACCTTCATACAGCGCTGGTCCGACTATAAGACTGTACAACCACTGTGGAAAGCAATATGGCGCCCCCTTAAACAATCAGGAACAGAAACAATGTATGACCCAACAATTCCTCTGCCTAAAGAAATATAGAACAACAACAAAAAGCAACACAGAACACAGCAGATCTATGCACTGCATGTTCATCACAGTGATACTCCCAATAGCAGGAAGATGGGAACAACCAAAATGCCCCCCAGTGGAAAGAAGGGATAAATAAATGTTAGTACATACATGTGTCATTAAAGAAAAATAATGAAACTGTGAAACCTCAGGTCATGGATGTTGAGATAGCTAAAGTTTATTGTGGCAACCTGACCGATAAACACATGTGGAGTTAATTGAAGGGCTTTGAGATAAATGGCTCAGTGAGCCTCGCCTTTCTAGTTCTTGAGTCTCTTGCTTTGTGATGGTCGGACCAGGGTCCAGCTGCCTTAGCCAGTTCCCTGCTTCAGCTGG
>NW_022109491.1:22499437-22518182 GCF_000313985.2 Echinops telfairi | reverse complement strand
ATGCAGTGTGCATAAGAATTTGTTCATAGTTTTTTTTAAAAACTATAGTCCGGCCCTCCAACGGTCTGAGGGACAGTGAACTGGCCCCCTGTTTACAAAGTTTGCGGACCCCTGGGCTAGAGGGTACATAGGTGTCAACTGGGATGAAGGGGAGGATAATGATCACAAGAGGGAGTTGGTGAGGGGAAGGGAGGGGGACAGGGCAAACCATTGGGAGTTTCATAAGTTGGTCAAGTTATTGGATATAAAAATGATTATCTCCACTTAATTCACAATCAAAAGTTTAAAACAAGAAACAAAAAATAGGGTTTGAGTTTCTAGTGAGCCCCACTCGGCGACTCATGCTTATTCCTTCTTCAGCCCTCTGCCCCAAGTGTGGTAAGGCCCCAGAAGAACTGGGGACCTGGCTTCCCCGATGCCCTGAGGTCCTAGTGCCCCCAGCCCTCCCAGTACCCTTCCGGTCCCCTGCCTACATGGTGCCACCCATAATCGCAAAAGTACCCAGTTAGGAAAATAAAACCTAGCTATAAACTCGGCCTGAGACCTATTTCTTGCTTCCCCCATTTGCCTGGCTCTCCATCTGACCCCTCCCCCAACCCCAGGTGTCACACCCTCCACAACGATGCTTTGGGGTCCTTCATGGCACCCCCCAAAGATACACATTCTTCCCTGCTCTGTGGAAGGAGGCAGATTCAGAGGGCTTTGCTCTTTATTTTCCTGGGGTCCAGCTCCTTTCCCTTATCTAAAAGGGCTCTTCATTTCTCCTTCATGTGGTTTGAATGGGATTGCTCTCATTCTCATCTCCAGGAGCCAAAACTCACTGTCAGGGACTTGATTCCGACTCACAGTGACTAGAGGGTTGGGCAGAACTGTCTTGTGGGTTTCTGAGAGTATAAATTTTTTTCTTTATTCATTTTATTTTTAAATAGAATATAGCAAAAACAGATATATTGGATCGAGCCCTGCACTGCAAATGGAGTAGAAAGCCTCATCTTTCTCCAGGAATGGGTCCCTAAATGGCTTAGGCTAATTAATGCATGCCAAACCTCTAGCCACAGTGATTGATTCAGGGATACATATATGATCTCAATCAGACCAATAGTATCCAACAAGACTCACTCAGTTTTGGGATTTGGGATGGAGCCATTTGGGAAATGGAGTTTTTCTTTTCTGCTAGGCTTGAGCCTGGGAGCACACAGAGCTCAGAGCAGCGGGTAGCCATCTATCAACCTTACACAGACAAGGCAAGGCCGAGGCCTGGCTGAGTTGACTGGTAAAGATGCAGTGAGCCACTTTGAGCTCTGAGTAGTTTATTGGTTTATTACTTATGGAGGCAGCAAGAATAATAAGCCCACGATCCTCATTCCACACACCATAACAAAAGGGCTGGATGGCTGTAACATAAGTTGTGGGCTATCCCATTGTTAAGGAGCGATTCTGGACAGCAGCTAAGGGGTATTATATTCTGCAGCTCTATTCTGAGGTGGTGTGGCCTAAAAGACCTCATCAGAACGAAAATCAATGAGAAATGGTCTCATGACAGCCTCCAGGGGAGATAGGGAGGCAAGTAGAAGATGATCTCAGCTTCTTGCAAGCCTCCCATCCTCTTGTGGGCTGGGAAGATCACACAACATTTTGCCAAGACTCAGATTAGCATTTCAAATCTTTGCCTACGTGGCCTGTGTAGATACATGCAAGGTCTGGGCACTGTGGCAGAATCACTCCCAGGCACTATGGTCTGGTCACAAAGAGAAAGTGAGTCTATCAAAAGGCAAGCCAACTTCTAGGAAGCTCTTTGGAAAATTGAGAAAAGATTACCTTTTAAAAGTCTCTGCCTCGATGGACATTGGGCCTCCACTCAAGTACTCCCTCAATGCAAGAATACTTTGTTCTTTTATCTGGCATTCCATGATGCTCACTCACCTTCCCAACACAATCGCTGAAGACAAAGTGGGTGCATAAGCAAATGTGGTGAAGAAAGCTGATGGTTCCCGGCTATCAAAAGATAGAGCATCTTGAGTCTTACAAGGATCTACATATAACCTCCTCCCTGGGTAGTGGACAACAAAAGTGGGTGAAGGGAGACATCGGACAGTGTAAGATATGACAAAATAATAATTTATAAATTATCAAGGGTTCACAAGGGAGGGGGGACCGGGGAGGGAGGGGGAAAATGAGCTGATGCCAGGGGCTTAAGTGGAGAGCAAATGTTTTGCGAATGATGAGGGCAATGAATGTACAAATGTGCGTGACACAATGGATGGATGTATGGATTGTGATAAGAGTTGTATGAGCCCCTAATAAAATGATTCAAAAAAAAAAAGTCTCTGCTTCATCAATTAGAACAAATGTGTCATAGAAATGCAAGGCAGCTTTCCCGTCCCGGCTCTGCACACAGCGGCCACCGCAATGTTGATGCCCAAGAAGAACCGGATCGCTATCTATGAGCTCCTTTTCAAGGAGGGGGTAATGGTGGCCAAGAAGGATGTCCACATGCCCAAGCACCCCGAACTGGCGGACAAGAATGTGCCCAACCTTCATGTCATGAAGGCCATGAAGTCTCTCAAGTCACGAGGCTACGTGAAGGAACAGTTTGCCTGGAGACATTTCTACTGGTATCTTACCAACGATTCAGTACCTCTGGGATGACCTTCACCTGCCCCCTGAGATTGTACCTGCCACCCTGCGCCGCAGTCGCCTCGAGACTGGCAGGCCACGGCCCAAAGGTCTGGAGGGTGAGCGACCAGCCAGACTGACCAGAGGAGAGGCAGACAGAGACACTTACAGACGGAGTGCTGTGCCGCCTGGTGCCGACAAGAAAGCCTAGGCTGGGGCTGGGTCAGCCACAGAGTTCGTTTAGAGGCGGATTTGGTCGTGGACGTGGTCAGCCACCCCAGTAAAGTCGGAGGGGATGCTTTTGTGGTGAATAAACCTGTAACCAGAAAAGAAAAAAAAGAAAGAAAGAAAAAGAAATGCAAGGCGTTAAAGAAAAAGAAATGCAAGGCGTTAGTGATAGGAAAACTAGCTCACAGGACGGTCCCTGGGAGTCACACACAAATAGTGCAAGTGGTTTGTGCTCCACTGCCAGCCTGAAAGGTGGCTGTTCGGACCCACCCAAGCAAGCTGCTTCCTTTAAGATCACAGACAAGAAAACCCCACAGAACAGATCTACTGTGTAACACATGGGGTGGCCATGGTCGGAATCAATTCAAAGCCAGCTAACAACAGTGTGCCAAGGGGATAGGGGAGTATACAAAAAGTTTTGTTTTTTTTTAAGTCTCTTAGCCACTAGATCAAGCTTTGCCTGAAGCCAGTTATTGCTGAACTTTTCAACCCAATGATTTTTCAGGAGAGTTAAAAAAAATTTTTTTCGCCTTCCCAATGACCAGGTCAAGATGTCCACATACCCTGTTGGTCTCTCTTTAGTCATGATTGGTGTTTGTATCCGCGCCCCCCCCCCCAGTCTATTCTTTTTCCCTGTGCTATAATTCTTCAAGGGCCTTAGGCTTATATGTTCCAACTCCTTATTTGATGTAAAAGCAAGCCTTCATCCTCCTGAATACATGTAAAAACCCAGCTGTTGCAAGTTGCATTTAAAGGGATGTTTGTTTACTTTATTCCCAGCATTTTTATGTGCTGTGTAGCAGGAAGTCCCAGGTATTATCAGAAAAGGAAGTCTGGCTCCATGTTCAATTGTCATTGTCTGTCTACTCATCTATTTTCTTCCTGATTATAAAGCTGTGAGAGGGCAAGGACTGGCCTCACTCATCTCTGGGTCAAGACCTGGCCCAAGGCTTTGTATAGAGTGTATGCTCCGTGCATTTGTTGATCCCACATTTCCGTTTGAACCCTCTTAGTAAGGTGAGTGACTTTTTCCCTAGGCAGCCTTTGAAGATGGTGTGGATGACCTGGCAGTCCAGTCCACCTGGCCAATGCAAGACAACCTACTTCTCAGCAGAGTTCCTCCTTCCCAAAACTTAGCTCAACACCTCATTTCTGTACCAGCACCAACCTGAGAAGGGTGGGGGGCCTGGACAGTTCCATAATAAATGAGACTTGGGGCTTTGGTTCAGAAGGCAGCCTATGGGCTAGCTCTAGATATGAATCTAATGCTCCCATGCTCAGCTAGTGGAAGTAGAAATTGGCACAACATTTTGGGAGGCTGCTAACAGGAAGGTCAGCAGTTCAAAGCCGCTAGCTGCTCCTCAGGATGGGGTTTTCTCCTCCCAGAGTAAACAGTCACCGTCTTGGGAACTCACCGGGGCAGTTCTACCCTGTTCTATAGGGTCACTATGAGTCACAGTCAACTCAGTGGCAGTAGTTAATATTATTGAAATTGGAAATATGCATACCTATCACTGTTGCAAGCTACTTCTCTGAAACTATTCTATGCATATACAGATCATCACTGGCAACATTGGTGGCAGCAAAATGAAAATCACCTAATGTCCATCAGTAAGTGATCAATGTAATTAGCGCTTTAGAGCCACCGGAGGGATGGGAAATGGTCAGGTGATTTTCCTTTTAAATGAGGTACATCAATGGGTGTTAGCATATCTGATAGCTAGGTTTATGTTAACTTGGCCTGACCTGGATTCTCTGTATTTTGGTAGTAAGTCCTCCCCCATAAGGGGCAGGTCACACAACGACTAATGACATCTCCTTGGGTGGCAGTGTGTAGCCTATTTGATAATTATAAAATAAATGCCTCCAAGAACTGGCCCCCTTCTCGCCCCTCACTGCTGGCCTGGGTCCTGCATCTGGTCTCTGGACAGATACTTGTGGTCCAGGATCTTGCCTGCCAATCTTGTGAGCTATCTGGAAGCTATCCTGGACTGCCATAATATCTACTGTTCTGGCCTCTGATCTGGCTTCCCGGTTCCCGGCCCCAGGCACCATGCAAGTCAGGAAAAGTTGCCAACTTGAACATCTGACACACAGGCTTGAGCCACACTGAACTTAACACCACTATGTGAGCCAATTTCTGTGATGTAAACTTCTCTGAGTATTGCTGGTTCTGCTTCTCTGGAGAACCCAGCCTAACACAACACAGGCAGAGCTCTAAGACAGATTGTGTGAATCAAGTGTGAGTCTTCAGGACAAAGTATATAGTATGATATGAAAATTAACATACAAACAAACCTATAAGCTGTATAAATTAGCACACTATGGAGGGCGTTTGTCAATTGCTGTCAACTTTTAAAATGCACTAGAGATGTAGCTTCCAGATGAGTGTGTAAAATAATGGGTCAGTATATGAATTGTGGTATTTTTGTAGTAGAAAAATATGGCAGGCAGTTCTTGTTTCCATAGGATTCCAGATAAACACTGCGCACCCACCCAACAGGATCCTCTGCAGGTGTCAAAAGGAATGAACCCACATACTGAGAAGGGAAGGGCTGCAGGAGAGGTTCTGAAAAGTCAGATGCACAAAATATATCTGGGCAGAATCACAGGAAAACAGACTTGAGGGTTGTCTCCTGGGAGGGACACTTGCTTTTGATTATATTCTCTGTTGGACCTTTGGAACTTTGAACCCTGTCCATGTAATTAAGTAAGTAAATGAAATGCTTTAAAGCGTATTTCAAAAATAGAAGGAAAATAAACCCTGTCAAGGAAAAACACTACCTATATGTTTCTGTGTGTTGTGTAGAGAAAGGAACAGAAGACTATACTCCAAATTAGTGGCTATGACTCTGGTGGCAGGGGAAAGGAGGGGGGAGCAAGAGGGAGAAATTCTCATGGCTTGGACAAAGGGTGATCAAATGTGACTTTGACTTTATCCTGATTGCCTGAATGGTATGTTTATAAATTAAGATGTTTTCACTAAAATTACTTGAGCTGTGTGCACTGTTCATATAATATTGTACCGTTCAAGTACATTTGAATGTTTTAAAATAGACATGAAGTACATGTGTATTCAACATAACCACGCCCAGGCAAAGGAGTGAGGCCAACCTTCCATCTTCTGATGGAAGAAGAAACACACAGTGCCCTTTGTCCTCCCTGCTTCCCTGGAGACAGCCTGGGTCAGAGAGAGAGGCACCTGGGCTATTCCCAGAATCATGTCACCTCTCACCCACTGGGCTCCCTGTCACCACCATTCTTGGCTGAGACCCAGAGCTGATTGTCTATAGGACTGTCCCTCTAGAAGTCCCATCAGTGTAAGGTTAAGCAGGCAAGTCCAGGAAGGTTGAGACACCTGACTCCAGCTCCTCACCTCTCTGTTCTTCATCTTCAGTGCCCCACCACGCCTTTCCCCAGCCCACAGTCTGCATCTTTTTTTAAATTTAATAAATCATTTTATTGGGGCGCTTACAGCTCTTATAACAATCCATAAACCAATTGTATCAAACACATGTGTACATATGTTGCCATCATAATTTTCAACACATTTTCTTTTTACTTGAACCCTTGGTATCAGCTCCTCTCCCCCGCACCCCTTCCACCTTTGTGGACCCCTGATAAATTATTTTCATATCTTACAATGTCCGCTGTCTCCCTTCTCCCAAGTTTCTGTTGTTCATTCCCCTACAGCGGGGGTGGGGTAGGGGGTGTTAATACATTGATCATTATACTTGGTTTCCTATTTCTACCCCTTATTTTCCTACCTTCACCCTACCCTCATGGTATCGCTACTCCCATGACTGTTCCTATGGGGTTTCTCTGTCCTGGATTCCATCTGTCGAGAGCTCTTATCTGTACAGTGCACATGCTCCTGTCTAGCTGGATTTTTAAGGTAGAACTGGGGTCATGACAGTGGGGGGGTGAAGCATTAAAGAACTAGAGGAATGGGGTGTGTTCCCTCAGTGCAGTCCGCATCTTATATTCTCATTCCATTCACTGAAAAGAAGGCATCTTTGGGCTAGACGTCTAGGGATGCAGTGTTCTCCTTCTCTTGTCAAGTTGAATTTTAGGAAGTGTCTAAAGAGGGCAATGATGGTAGAATTCTGGCACCAGTGAGGAAGGGATCCTGTTTCCAAAGGGCACGGCTATCTTAAATTGTCATGGATAGGCAATGCCACCTCATACTGAAGAATGTGAGCTCTGGAGCCAGGTGGACAAATCCCAGTCGATCAGCAGCTCGCTAACCTTCAGCAGACAACTTAAAACTCTCTATGCCTGTTTCCAAATCTGTGAGAAGAGCACAGTAAAAGGAGCTCACTCCGTCATCAGACTGTCATGAGGTTGTCATGCAATATTACATGACAAACCCATACAGAAAGTTATCACCAGTAGCCATGATCATTGTTACTTGTGCAAATTACTCTTCCTTCCTTCCTTTTTTTTTTAGGGTCAAGCTAAGAAGCTTGGAAGGTTCCTGCAGAATGAAAAAAGAAAAATTCAATCTGGCCACGAAATCAGTCACCAGGGTGAAGAGCAGAGAGGAACTAGTATTCCAGTCCACACCAGGGCAGGAACAGTTGTCATGAAAAAGAGGACCCTTGAGCCCACGTCTCTAAGGAAAATAATGCTCCGACCTAAACCTCTGACAATGTCATCTCAAAGATGGAAAAGGCCTCACCTCCGAGCCATCAGCTACTGTACCTGTCCCTTTCTCAAGTAAGTTGGTCAGTCAAGGTCGGGTTTGCATTTTCTCTTCGCTCAGACATTTCTAAACTGGGTAAGTATATTTTCATGTTGCCTTTAAAATTTTTAAACAATCATTTTAACAAATGCATTAATCCATGTAGTCAACCCCATAACTACAATCTGGAAACCTTCTGTCATCCCAGAAAATGTCCTCAAGTCCCTTGGTAGTCAGTCCCTCCATTCAGCCTCAGGCAACGATTGCTCTGCTTTCTGCCAGTAGGTCTTAGTTGTGCCTGTGCTAGAATTTCTTATCAAGGAAGTATGGAGTATTTACTCTTTTGTGTCTGGCTCTTTTGCTCAATGTTGTTGGGTTTTTTAAATCATTTTATTGGGGGCTCGTACAACTCTTATCCCAATCCATCCATCCATCCATTGTGTCAAGCACATCTGTACATTTGTTGCCATCATCATTTCCAAAACATTTTCTTTCTACTTGAGCCCTTGTTATCAGCATCTCATTTTCCCCCTCCCTCCCCATCCTCCCTCCCTCATGAACCCTTGATAATTTATAAATTATTATTTTGTCATGTCTTATACGGACTGACATCTCCCTTCACCCACTTTTCTGTTGTCCGTCCCCCTGGGAGGGGGTTATATGTAGATCATTGTGATCATGTTGCTGCATGTGTTAAATTTTTCCTTTTTCCTGATCTTTAGTCCATTATATCAATATGCCACAATTCTATTCACTTTATACACTTGATGTTGAGAGAATAAAAAAGGAGCTCTAGTGGTGTAGAGGGTGACAGGACATGCTGGGCTGCTGACCACAAGATCAGCACTAAACCACCAGCCACTCCTCGGGAGAAACCCACAGGGGCCGTTCTACCCTGGTTTTGGAGTTGCGATGAGTCCAAATCCCCTCAGTGGCAATGAGTTGGAACACTCTAGGAGGAAATGGAAGACAGAGACGGATTGGGAGTAGAAGCTCCAAGCTCCTGTCATCTCTCCTCTTTCACTCATTCTGTGATCCCGGGCATGCCATTTTCTTGCCTTTCATTTGAAAGTTTGAATGCACTCTCTCAAACATTTGGGTGCAAGTCTATCACAACTGGGAGGGATTCTCCTCCTCCAAGAAGGCACATTCATTATGCCTCACAGGTAAGGCCATGGCCCCCAAGAGTTTAGAGTAGACCTCACCAATTCCTCTGACAGGAATAGATGGCAAAATCCACAGGGAAGCAGACAAGATGGGGAATGGCAGGGTGGCTGCAGGTAGGTCCAGGAATCGATAGATAAATATTTGCACACATTTCTGAGCCTCCGTCCCTGACTTCTGTGCCAAAAGCTCCTGGCAGCACTAGTCGCTTGGCTGGAATCAAGGGAGTCAGGCCAGGAGGATTTTATGGAGAGTAGAGGGGTTCTGAGAACCACATGAGCTGTGGTGATAGGCTGAGGTTGCCACTTGGGACCGAAGGGCGTGGTAAGTAATATAGGTGGTCTCACATTTTCAGGAAATAATTTTGGTCTACTCATCTGAAGAACAGGTCAAGGCGCACAGCCAGAGGAAATGGGTGGAGAAGGAGTCGAGGAAAAGCTTGATGCCGAAAATGGATCTGAATCTCTCTGAGATACCATTGAGCCCAAACGCCCTCACAACACCCCCAATCCCAGGGTCTCATGTGGCCCAGGCTCAGCACTGTAACTCACTCAAGAACTGTTGTCTAAAGAGCAAATTGCCAAATAGAAACCAAATGTACAGCAAAGTGAACGAGTTGAAAAATTTCAGTCCATCCCTTCTATGCTGTAATAAAATACTATAAATAAAAAATATTTTAAAATAAAATACTATGTTGACAAAAATGAAGCAGCTTTGTGTGTGCTGTTAGGGATTATTAGTTTTTTTGTTGTTGTTTTTTAAAGAACGATGTGCTAAACAAAGAAAGGGGAACTCTCTACTTAGGATCCCTTGAGCTTCTTTCTGTTAAAGCTGATGGAAACATTTGGAAAGAGGTGACACTGATAGTTGCACAACATGAACACAATGTGACTAGATGGTACCTGGGAGCAGGGGTTGGGGGGGGGGGACAGTTAAACCCCTCAGGAATAGTAATGGGAGTAGCGATACCATGAGGGTAGAGGGGAATCTGGCGGGGGGGGGGTTGGGGGGGGGGGAGAACGGGGATGTGGAAATGGCAAATGTTTGCTACATACATATGCCTTACACACACAAAATATTTGCACTAAAAATATACTGAAGTAAGATTAGGAACTCAAACTGCATCTTAATTGTCATGCAAAGGTGTATTGCTATGTAATAAACTGGACACACTTAGCCGTTCAAGACAACACCCATGTGTTAGCACACAGTTCGGTCAGTCAGGAGTCAGGGCGCTGCTCAATCATGTTTCTCTGCTCAGGGCCTCCTACGGCTGAAGCCCTGAGTTAGCTGGCTGTGGCCTTACCTAGAAGCTCTCTGAGTGAAAAATCCACCAAAAAGCAAAAAGAATTTACTTTCTTGTGGCCATATGACTGATGTCCCCGGTGTCTTGCTACCTGTTATCTGGAGACCTCTCTCAGCTCCTAGAGGCTACTCTTGAGTCCTTGCCACGCGGCTCTCTTCACCACAGGGCGATGTGCTCCAGACTATCAGGGAAGGGTCCAATGCTTGAACATGATTTTATGTTTAGCTTGATGCTTGCAGGCATAGGCTTTAGTGCCTATGTGCTGTCTATTATCACACATTTTCACATGCAATATTTCTGTACACAGTTGAATAAATAGAAACATGCACCACTTCCTTATTAGCTCTGTGATCTTGGGCAAGTTTCCGTATCACAGCCATGCCTACCTTAGAGGGTACTGGTACCCATTACTGCTGATAACATTCAGTCAAAAGAAAAGAGTCTAGACGCCAGGAGATTAAAGGGCAGGGAAGCTAGGGCAGGTTGCTCCTAGGAAGCAGGAAAGTGCACCAGACAGCAGGAAAACTGGTGGAGTGGAAAGTTTAGAGTGTATAAGGTGTGTGTGTGTGTGTGTGTGTGTGTGTGCGTGCGTGCGTGCGTGTGTGTGTGTGTGTGTGTGTGTGTTGGCCTAAAACCAAAACAAAACAAAACATACTGAGCCAATGTTAACTCCTACTGTTGAAGTGAGTGGAAAACCCCCATCTTTCTCCCTCAGAGCAGTTGGTGGTTTTGAACTGCTAACCTTGCAGATCACAGCCCAACTCATAACCACTATACCACCAGGTCTCCAAGAAGGCTGAAAGTGTGAGTGAGGGCAGCTTCGCTCATCCTTCCCATCAGTACTTACTGGAGGCCTGTTCAGAACCAGCTGGTCACTACTGAATACCAGACCGCAGGGGTGTGAATTCCAGTCTGGAGATGCAAAGAACCAAGGAAGAGCTGGGGGCAGAAGAGGGCAGTGGTATGAGGGTTAGGAAGTCCATTTGCTCCTAGAAAGGTGGCGGCAGACCCCCTCCTCCATTGTCCACTCTCCTCCTCTCCAGCCTTAAAGCCTGCTGGGAACCCAGCTCCCAAGCAGAGTGCACTTGGTTAATAGGCATGTGTACCCAGGAGTTGCAGAACAGAAGTGGACACACTGCACAGGCTAGTTCCTTTCTTCTGCTCCTGAGTGACCGGTCCCAGAGCTCTCTCTTCCAACTGCCCACAGGCAGGGAAAGATACAGCCATTGCCTTGGGAAAATTCTAAATGTAGGAATTCTCGAAGGGTACTCCCACCCTCGGAGCCCTGGTGGCATCATGGTGAAAGTGCACCACTGCTATCCCCAGTGTTTGAACCCAGCAGCCGCTCCACAGGAGGAAGATGTCCCCATCTGCTTCTGTAAAGATTACTTACTGTCTTGGACACCCCCTGGGGCAGTCCTACTCTGTCTTACAGGGTCTCTGTGAGTAGAAATAACTGGAAGGCAATGGGTTCTTACACCAGAGTGGCTCACTGCATATAAATTCGCAAACATACACCAAAGTCACCGCCCCACCCTCACGCCAGGGCAGATGGATTAAAATAAGCCAAGCTTTTTGGCTTCCTGCCACCTGCCACCCTTCCTGAAATGAATCCTGCCCTGACCATCACTTCCTCACTGACAGGGATTAAGCACACCTCCTTGGTGACAGGGGGATTACTCAGTCCACACAAACAAACCCAGTGGCCTGCAGGTTTGGGCTCAGAGATTGTTTAGGAAATGCAGCCAGGCGGTTTGCAGAAGAGGAAACTGAGGGTCATAAAAGAGAAATGACTTGTCCAGGGTCAGGCAGGGAACCCATCAGGAGATTAATACTTGTGTTTACTGGCAATTAGATGGGGGTCTTTTTCAAGGTATACATACAGGCGTGTGCACACACAGATACCTGCAAAACCATCCATCTCAGATGGAACAACAAGGCTTTTTGAGAAGAAATTCTGGAACTAGAGCCCTATGTTAAGATGTAGGCTTACCTACTGGGGGTGTATCACAAGCATTCCTGCCCTGGCTGCCTTTCCCAGTTACATTTGTCCCCTAAATTTCTTCCTCAGTGAAACAGAAAGAAATGTATTATCTACATCAAGGGATGGTTGTGAAATGAAATCATTTATCACACAGGAAAAGATGAGACTAGTGCCTGCCACACAGCCATCTCCTTATCATCATCGTTGATATGATTTAACATTTTATGGATCTGGGCTTGTAGGGGAAGGAGTGGAGGGTTCCGTTTCTGCAGTGATCTGGGCTTGCTGGTTTTGACTTCAGATTCCAAACTACCCACATGGTTTTGTCTCCACTTTAACCTTTGTCTTAAACTGGGAGGGGGAAGGGAGAGTAGCAAGCGAACCAGTTCTCCAGCTGGGCACATAGAGGCTGGCTTATACCTGTGAATACATGCCAGGTCCCGTGAGGGATGCACCCAGGCTGACACATCTCTCATCTTTGAAGTGGGGGTGCTGTAAGGCAGTGAAGAGCCCCCAGGGAC
Source organism: Echinops telfairi (assembly GCF_000313985.2). Lineage (NCBI taxonomy): Eukaryota > Metazoa > Chordata > Mammalia > Afrosoricida > Tenrecidae > Echinops > Echinops telfairi. Next base: position 22,505,679 of record NW_022109491.1, on the reverse strand, counting down.
TGGTGAGGGCAAGCCCAAGACCCAGATAGGAATCGAAGGGTGGTCTCTTGGTCTCCAATCCTGGAGCTCATAAAATTGAGCAGGCACTCACATCTGGGCAGGGGTTAGATGGGAGTGGCATCTGTTAACCCTATAGCTATGAACTCATGTGCACATGTGTGTACATAGGTGCCCATGTATATACAAATGTCAACATGCAGTGGAGTAGCACCCTATGTCTGCTTGGAATGAGACTTCAGGATGAACCCAGCATGCTATTCAGTGCCTCTTTTTATAGTCTCCAGTTTCCCAGAATGCTAAGTCCACTCCTCGGGGCTAGGGTCAGGAGATGGCTCTGCTATTAGGTGATCCTAAGCAACTACCTTAAATTCTTTGTGCTTTAGATTACCCAGATAAAAGGAAGGGTTTGGATGAGTTGAGGTCTGAAGTCTCCTCCATCCCTGATAGTTGAAATCTCTGCAGTGGACAGGAGGGACAACTCCTAGAGCAGCAGTTCTCAACCTGTGGGCTGCGACCCTTTGGGGGATGACCCTTTCACAGGGGTCGCCTGATTCATAACAGTAGCAAAATTACAGTTATGAAGTAGCAACGAAAATAATGTTATGGTTGGGGGGGTCACACAACACGAGGAACTGTATTAAAGGGTCACAGCATTAGGAAGGTTGAGAACCACTGTCCTAGAGGAAGCAGGAGGGGACTCCACTGAGTTCTAGTCCCCCAATTTAGGGGTAACAGTGATTCTATAGATAAATGAAAGACTGGTGTCTGATCAAGCGGCCTTGATGTAGAGTTCAGCAAAAATAGGGAGAATTCAGGTCATTTAGGGTCCTAGAGTGTATGTCAAGAGCCCCCTGCCTGGGTTTGGCGAACCAGAACCCTGTGCCCAACAGAATGCCTCCTGTAACAGGTAATGGTGAGTAGAGGGTCCAGGTGGAGTCTTCTTGAGATTCCGGCTCTAGTTGCTGAGTCTCAGGCCTTCAGGTACCCTTTATGCAATTTTTAATGATAATCTATTCTGCACTAGGCCTTGCATAGTTGGGTGGGTGGATCAGGGCCAGGGTTTTTCTCTCACTCACTCACACACACACACACACACACACACACACACACAGTTAGTCATCATCACTTACTGTTTATTGAACAAATATATGACTGTCCATCAAGGTAAAGATGGACACATGGGTGGTGACAAACAAGGTTCAATAGAGAAAGAAGGGGGAATAGAAGCCTGAAGACAGGAAGCTGTGGGTTTTAGAAAGGCCAGAAGAGGGCAAAGGACACAACAGGAGTAAGTGTGGAGTAGGTAGAGCGTTGAAGAGGCTGGAGGAATGAGACCTCAGCACAGGTGTGTGTAGGAGAAGGGGATGGAGTTGGATAGAAGAATGGGATGTGTGGAGCTGTGGTGCTTTGGGAGCCATAGAAGGTATTACAGCAGGCAAGTGGCATGGGAGTTAAGGATTATTTAGTACAAGTCAGCAAAGAGGTCAAGGCATGGTATGCCGGTAGTAGGAAGTGAATATGATGGGCAGAGGCTCAAGGTTTCATCAAATGAGGGAAATTGGGGGTGCTAGTCCAAGACCCAGAACACCATCCCTCCCAGAAGCAACTGGGGATCATTTTCTGGCTCCTTCCCTTAGTGACTTGGACTGAGGAGTCCTGAAGGTAGGTTCTCTGAGTCTCATTTTCTTGAACCTTAATATAGAGATAATGCTCACCTACAGGGATTGTCGTGAAAATAAAAAAAATTCACACAAAGCCTCACAGCACAGTGCCTGGCACACAGTAAGTGCTCAATCAGTGGTTCAGCTAGTGGTCTGGCAGTGGCAATCGTTGGTGCTCACTAAATGTTGAATGCATTATTTCAAACGACTCCACATACAGGCAGATCTGTGGGCCTCAGTTTCCCAACGGGCAAATCAAGACTAATAATCCCTGCCCCAGCAGCATCGTGATTAAATAATGTCTCTAACTATTCCAGCACAGAGCAGGCTTGAGGTCACTGTTTCTTCAGTCTAGATCAATTCTTAAATCTGCAGCCTCACCTACTTCTCTACATTCCTAGGGACTCCCCGGGAACCAGGGATGAGCGGGGTTGGGGTGGGGTGTGGGGCTGTTCCCCTTCTGAACCTGCTGAGGAACAAAATGGGGTGGGAAGCAGGGTGAGTATAGGAATGAGGCGGCGAGACAGAAAGGTGGTGAGAAGAGATGTGGACGGACGTGGTGTGGGTAAAGGAAGGGTATTAAGAAAGACGGGGGTGGGGGTGGGATGGGGCGTCTTGCGATGGAGGACGCAGGTCAACGGGTGAAAAGATGGGGGGTCGTGAGAGGGGTGAAGATGCAGGTTTGTGTGCAGCGGGTGCAGGAAGATGGGGATTCCCTAGGAAGGAGTGGGGACCCTCCTCACTGCAAGGTCTGAGTAACCGTGGGGCGGGAGGGTCCAGCCCCCAGTGGCTCGCAGACTGGCCCCTGACGCCGGCAGCCGGGCGAGCGGGCAGGAGCCACGGGCAGCGAACCGTGCAGGAGGCGGGGCGGAGGGGATCCGCAGCCTAGGATTGGCCGTCGCTCGGCTGGAGGGTGACGCCAGGCGGGCGGGCCCCTTTGTGACGTCACAATCAGCTGTTTGAACCTTCCAATTTGTGCCGTGAGCCCAGCCGCAGCGGCTGCAGACTCCAAGCCCCGCGGGCGAGCGCAGCAGCCGGAGCGCTCCGGCCGCCTCGCCGCGCTGCCGCCTCCCCAGCCGATCGCCGCGATGCGGCTCGGCCTGTGAGCAGCCGCCGAGCCCGGAACGCTCGGCCGTCCCACTACCTCACCGCGTCCCGCCTGCCGCGCGCCCCTGCCCCAGGTGAGTCCCGAGCAGCCCCGGCCCAGGGGTGCCCAGCACCCAGGACACGCCCCGCGCCCCCAGCTCCCGGGCCTTTGTCTTCGCCGCTGGCCGCTGGGGCTGCGTTCCCCGTTCGCGATAGGCTGCCACCCGCCCGGTAGACCTTGACGTCGCCCTATTTGCATATGACATTGAGACGTCACCAAGGCCGGCCCCACCCCCTACATTGAGTCGTTTGTCCTCCGGTGACCCGGTGGGCGCAGGGTCGGGGCTGAGCCCAAGGGTGAGGATCCCTGCAAAGACGGCTGGACCAGAGGAGGCTCAGCCATTTCCTGGCTGAGTCAGGGGCTGAGGTCAGGCCGCCTGTCCTGCTGCTTTCTCTTTAAGGTTTGGGAGGGGGCGGGATGGTGCTTGTGGTTTGTAGCTGGGGGACTGTTAGGAGCTCCGTGGCGACCTCGGGCTTCAGGTCGGGGGTGAGGAGCGCCAGATGGTGGCGGAATCTCCGCCCTCCAGCTCCAGGCCCCGCCCCCCAGAGGCTAACAAAACAACATCCTCCTAATCCCTGACCAGGAGCCCGAGAGGCGCAGAGGTTAAACTCTAGGCTGCTAACCAACATCAGTGGTTGGAAGCTTCCAGCCCTCCAGGGGTAAAAGATGTGGAAAGGGGCTGCTCCCATATGGGCTTTACAGCCCTGGAAACCCTCGGGCAGTTCTACTCTGTCAGACCTAACTAGAGGGCAGTCTGTCTGGTTTTGGTTGTAATCCCTGACGTCATGCCATTAATCTCACAACACAGAATTTAGACCCTATTTTGAGAATGAGGGGCTTGAGCCCCAAGGAGGGATGTGTCACCCAGTCAATTAGAGTCATATCCAATAAGTGAGTGACAGATGCATTATCCATGGGCAGGTAGGTAGTAGATGGTCAAAACAAGTAACAAGCTACATATCCCCCTTCCAGTGGGAAACGCTGCCCACCACCTTCATTTCATAGGGCTCCTCTGTTTTCTCGTTCTTGGATCTTTGTCTAGGGACCTCTGGAAATTGGTTCTCTTGTGGCCCTGACCCCTGCCCTTATATCTACATCTTGGAGTCCCAGATCCTAATAAATTCACCTCCTCCTCACTATTTTGACTACAGAAAGGCGGGTCATTGGCTTGGGGTGTCTGCAGGGCTGATGATGGGGTGTGTGTGTGGGTGAGAGCACCATTCATCCCCTCTTTTACCCCCAGAGTTGTCAGCTATGAGGGACAGACACGAGCTGATCTAGTGTGGGTGGTTAGAAGAGTTAGGCTACCCTTGTCTGATCTAAGGGTAGGAGGAAAGCTTCTGACACTAAGTGGATGCACCTAGAGGCTGGACCAGGATCCCATTCCAGCCTGGGTTTTGCTCAAAGACAGGCTGGGGTAGAAGTGGCTTCAGGCTCAAGTGCTATTCTGAGCACAGCTGCTGTGGCTATTAAAGGGGGTGGTTCTCCTTGGAGCAGAGCTGGGAATGTGAGAACCAGGAAGCTTTTGGGGCTGGGAAAGAAAATCCTGGAGGCTTTCCCAGTGGTCAGGAGAGGGGGCGGGCCCTGGCTGACTGGTGCTGCTGTCTGTCCTGGCTCTATCACTTAACTTGCTGTGTGACCTCTAGCCGGGAGTTTTCTACCTGAGCCTCCCTCTCTGTCATTTGAGGAGGCCTAGCAGAGACCTGAGCCCTGGTGGTGTAGTGGGTTATGGGTTTGGCTGAGCTGCTAATCTCAAGATCAGTAGTTCAAAACCCCCATCCACACTCTGCAGGAGAAAGACGAGGCACTGTACTTGTGTAAAGATTTAGTCCTGGAAACCCACAGGGGAGGTTCGCCTCTGCTCTGTAGGGCTGTGAGGAGTTGGAATAGACCCCATGGCAGTGAAGTTGAGTTTGAGCACAGGCCCTGATCCACAGTGGGTGCCCTGTAAATGCATGCTGAACCCTACACCCTTTACAGCTGAACAGAGAGGCCCTCAGATGGGCGGTGACTGTCCTGGGCAGTGTCTATTGATGACCCCCTCACACATACCATTATCTTCTTGGCACTGTTTGCTGTAGTTTTTCTGCTGTGTACACCGGTGGCTTGGGGCCAGGTCTCCCCTGTCCTCATCTTGCTGTGTGTCTCTGGCTAAACTTAGGTCCTCTCTGATTCTCAAGTTTAAAAAAAAATGGGCTGGTTCAGGATGTCGGTCCCTGAAATAGCTCTTTCTCACTGAAGTAGGAGGTTCCTGGAAGTAGGGTGTGCCTCCTCAAGGCCCCAACCTTCCCTTCCTTCAGGAGGAGCCCAACTTTCTGGATATTTGGTAACTGAGTCATTAGCTCCCTGCGGCTACAGATGTGCTGGGATGTGTGGATCATTATAGGCAAGCACTAAAGGTACTTTCCCCACTCGTAACCCCTCCCACCCATCCCACCAGGAAAGCCAGAGGCCACTTCCCTCTCAGCCCACTGTGGGTCTGCTAGAGCGGAAAGATTGACAGGGTACAGAGGAAAGACTGACAGGTAGGTGATCCAGTGGAAAGTGTGAAAACATCCCCAGGGCTGGGGAAGGTAGCAACAAGTATGGAAACACCTCACTTGGGTTAGCAGCAGTGGAAGTTCCCCTGGGGAGTGGAAGTGTGGAAACGCCCCCAGGGAGTTCTGCAGCAAGTGCGGAAACAACTCTAGAGGGCAGTGACACAGGACTCTGCAGCCAAACTGCTGCCCACCCTCAGGGATGGCTGTGGAAAACTAGGCTCTAGGGACTTCCCAGAGGCCTGGCTGGCAGCCCCTGAGGTAACCGGCTGGTGGTGACGGTGGTGGTGGGGGCTCCCTCTTTAGAGTAGGAGGCCACCTCTTCATCTTTACTCAGGGATAGACTGGTCCAACTTTCAGTGTTCATCCTTAAGTGTTCCTGGGGTCTGACAGCTCTCTCCTTCCATCATAATGTCTCACTAACCTGACTCTCTGGGGCCAGAGATGCTGCCTTTGAGCCAGTCCCTGGGAAGGAAGTAGTAGGGGGTGGTGGGGGCGGGCAGAAGTCCTAATGGGAATAGGACCTGTTTACCTCATCTGACACACATAACCAGGGTCTACCAAATCACGTCATGAGGTAGTAATTCTGTGGGTTTCTGCCAGCTTTTCAAGCCGCCACACAGGCTCAAGTAGTCTTTAGGTCAAGGATTACTGTTTAGGAAACTGATAAAAACCAAGCTCCTTTTCTAGCATGGGAACACACACACACACACACACACACACACACACACACACACTCACACTCTGCTGTCATAAGGGGACGGTTCGCGCTTGCTGGCCATCTGCTCCCACGCCCTGTCCCGTTTCCGGCAATATGCTCTTGGGTAGCAGCCGGACCAGCACAGACTTCCTGGTGGGGATGCCCGCTCTGCTCCTGGGAGCCTCCCTGGGCAGAGG
>NW_022109491.1:22487737-22499337 GCF_000313985.2 Echinops telfairi | reverse complement strand
AGGAAACTGATAAAAACCGAGCTCCTTTTCTAGCATGCAAACACACACACACACACACACACACTTACACTGTTCAGACAATTAGGAAACATAAAAACCAAGCTCCTTTTCTAGCATGCAAACACACACACACACACACACACACACACACTCTCTCTCTCTCTCTCTCATACACACACACTCACACTGTTCTGCAGACAATTTCAGGCCATGATCATTGGCCACCGGTTAAAAATGCCTAATCTAGACAGACACTTGACATAAACTATGGAGTACAAATGATTATGGGTGCTGCTTCTGGAATCTGCATGGGTTCAAATCATACTTGTTTCTTACCAGATGCAGGATGCGGGGCAAGTTTCCTTACCTTTCTGAACTTGTTTCCTCGCCTGTAAAAGGAGGAAAATAATTATACTCATGACCTCGAATTGCTGTGAAGACTGAAAATCCATTGCTTTAAGTTGATTCTGATTCACAGTGACCCTCTAGGACAGCAGAAACGCCCTCTTACAGGGTCTCCATGCGTACTTACAATCTTTAGAAGGCAGACTGCCACATCTTTCACCTGTGTGGAACAGCTGCAGCCTCTTAGCAGGTGAATGCTTAACCCACTGTGCCACTAGGCCTTGCTGGGAAGATTACAAAAAGTAATATATGAAGAGGCTTCACAAAGCTCATGGAAAGTGGAATTTTCTCAGGAACGTTTTTGAAGCCCTCTCATTGGTAAAGTTGTTTAGTATAATGCCTGGCACATGAATATTAACAATGTTATTATAATCGTCACAAGATTGGGTAATTCCTTCCCTGCCAAACTTTTGTAAACTCTTCAAGGTCCAGCTTGGATGTCCAATCTGGGGACCTTTCCTGACAGAACCTGGTTGGATATGTCACTCTTCCGATGTTCCTAGAGCTTCCTGTAAAAAGTACCAATCATAATAACTACTTGAGTGTTGACTATGTGATCAGGGACCGCTCTCTGTACTGTACAAGTGTTTAGCCCATTTAATTGTTATACAAGCTCAGAGGAGTGCACAGTTGTTATTGTTGCCCTCCTGACCTCCAACGCTGCACTGGGTTAGGGGTGGGGTCCGTCTCTGGTGGTGCTGACCCCTTTCTCCCCTCCCAGGTTTCCGCACTGCCATAGGACGCCCCCGGAGGCTGCTTACCTTCCCCACGACCATGTTCCAGCGCCTCACCAGCCTCTTCTTTAGCGCTCCCCCACCCCCGGAGGACCCCAACTGTCCCCGTGCCTTCGTCTCTGAGGAAGATGAAGTGGACGGCTGGCTCATCATTGACCTGCCGGGTGAGGCCTGAGTTGGGGGCCCGGACTCCTGGGCCCGAGCGTCCCCGCGAGCACAGGAGGACCAGCAGGGGAGGGACACGGGCGTTCCCCAAAGCTGACAGGGCAAACTGGGTGAGGCAGTGACACTGCGGGGGGGTTGGGGGGGAGAGGGGAGGGGCGGGGCGGGCCGTGGGCACCCGGTAACGGCCCCTTAGCCAAAGAAAGGCCAGGCTATCACCGCAGAGCCGTGTTGGGGCCTCTACGTTAAGTGCCCAAGGGCAGCAGGTCGTGACCTCTGGCCCGGGGGTGCCCGTGGGTACGGCGGGTGGGGTTGCGGGTCTGACTAACAATGCCCTTTCTCTCCCCGTCCCTCTTCTGTCCCGTGTGCGTGTGTGCGTGTGTCCCTCCCCGCTGCGCCCCTCATCCGCATGGCTCTCCCTCCCGCGCCCCGTAGACAGCTACGCGACCCCACCCAGCCCGGGGGCCGCCCCCGCTCCTGTGGGCCGCCCCCCGCCCGCGCCCTCCTTGATGGAAGAGAGCTGGTTTGTTACCCCTCCCGCCTGTTTTACTGCAGAGGGGCCCGGCCTCGGGCCCGCCCGCCTCCAGAGCAACCCCCTGGAGGACCTCCTCATCGAGCACCCCAGCATGTCTGTTTACGTCACCGGCAGCACCATAGTGCTGGAGCCCGCGCCCCCTGCCCCGCACCCCGACGTCATCCAGCCTGATGGCCACCTCAGCAACCGGTGAGTGGCCGGGGGCGGAGCCTAGAGAGGCTGGCGCACTCCGGGAACGAAGGGGGCGGGGCCCTGAGAAGGCGTGCCTTCGAGGCAGAGGGCGGGGCTTTGAGAAGGCGTGTCTTCGAGGCAAGAGGGTGGGGCTTGGAGATCTCTTGAGACCGGCTTCGAGCCCTGCAGGGGTAGTGGTTACCCTGTAGGCTGCCAAGTCCCGAGTTATGAACCGCCAGCCGCTCCATGGTAGAAAGATGCGGCTTCTTACTCCCGTAGAGGTAGTCTTGGAAAGTCACACGGGCAGTTCTACCCTGCCCTATGGGGTTGCTATGAGTCCACATCTACTCGATGCTATTGAGTTTGGGTTAAAAAAAAAATTTTTTTTTAAATCTTGGACCTCAGTAGTGGCTACTGAAACCTGGTGCCCACGAGAGGTTGGCAAATAGACGTGGGTTGGGGCTGAGGCTACTTCACGGGGCTTGTTCAGAGGCAGGGGTGGAATTAGGGATTGGGACCCAGACTCCCGCCGGTTCCAGCCCACCTGTCGCGGGGCTAGAATCCTCCCGGCAGCCTCTCCCTGTTGACTCGGGACGGGGTCTGTACTCCCATAGGTGGCACCCCAGGAGGCGGGCTGGGATGGAGTGGGTTCTGCCTGGGGCCTCCCGCTGGTCGAGCCTGACCGAGTCCCACCCTCTCCTGCAGGGAGCTGGCACCCGCCCGCCGGGAGCCGCGGACCCGCCACCACGCAGCAGCCCCGTTGCCCCCTCGGGCCGCGCTGCTGGAGAAGGTGGGCCAGGTGCGGAGGCTGCAGCGGGCCCGACAGCGGGCCGAGCGCCACGCGCTGAGCGCCAAGGTAGTGCAGCGGCAGAACCGTGCTCGGGAGAGCCGCCCGCGCCGGCCCAAGCACCAGGGCAGCTTCGTCTACCAGCCGTGCCAGCGCCAGTTCAACTACTGAGCGTCTGCTGGCCGCACCACGAACCCCTCCTTGACCCCCAGCCCCTCCGCAGCAGCCAGGGCACCGCTCGAGGGGCGGCCATGGCCTGCCACAGGCTGGGTATCACACCTTCTCCCCTTCTGTGAGGTGGGGTGACAGCCTCGCCCACCCCCTCTCTCCATTTTCCATCCCGACCCACTCATCCACCTCTGAATTCTCTCGTCCCTGTCATCCTCCATCCTAATCCATCTGCCTTACCCCTGACACCCTCACCTCTCCGAACATTCCCCCCTCACTCTTACTCTCTCCCCCTGAACCTTCCCGATTTCTGAGAGCCTCTTCTTCCAGTCCCTGATTTGGCTCGTCCCCCACCTTCAGCTCCTAACTTCACACCACCCTCCCTCCCCTCCCCATGTTTGACACTACTTTCTTGTTCTGTTATGAATTCCCTAGCGGTGTAGCACCTCCTACAAGGGGTGCAGTGGGACCTTGAGCCCAGCTCTGACAACCTGTGGGGCTTGGGCTGCTGCCCTGGCCCCCCAGGATGGGCTTAGGCTCAGGACGCTCCCTCTTTATTTCCTTATTTCCCTCTTCCCTGGGGGCTGTGCTCCTTGGAGCTGCTTAGGTCTAGAAAAGTAAAGTATGTGGACAAGGACTGTGAGATGTGAGTCAGAGGGAGAAGGTGGAGGGAATCGAGGGAAGGAGGTAGCCTGTTGGAAGAATTGACCGAAGCACAGACAGGTTGAGAAGCTATAGGGAACAGGGCACTATGGGAGCTGGCACTGTGTTTGCTCGGAGAGGCCAAGTCCTGCTCTCAGGTTAGAGCCTGGAGTCTGCCCCCAATTCCCGTTCCTGTAATTCCACCTCCCAAGTCTCTTCCTAAAATCCAGACAGTTCATCTGTTTGAAGGGTCCCGTGTCTGTAGGGCTTAGTTAGTACCTTGCCACCCTAGTCCCCGTTACTCCAGGAGTAGAGACTGGGCATGGCCCTGCCATCCTGGCCATCTGTTCACATGCCTAAGGTGCTAGAACTAGCTTAGGGGGGGATGCAGGCCAGAGAGCTTCTAGGCCGGAAAAGGGCACACCCCAGGGTAAAACTGCAGAGCAGTGATGTAGGGTGGAGAAGCTCTGGGATCAAGCTGTCCCAAGACAGAAAGCTCAGCCGTCATCTTGTCTCTGGCCTTGAATCTCATGCCCTGCCTGGTAGGACTCACACACACTCCTGACGGGAGGCCAGGAGTTCCACTGTCCCAACCCTAGATAATCCCCTAACCAGATTCAGGGCCTTCAGGGGGCCTTTCCTCATTTTCTCCCCAGAGCTTTCTTCTTTCTAGGCTGCTGGGGAGAAATGGGTGCCCTTTGGTCTCCCGCCCTTCTCCTCCAGTAAAAGTACATGGAGGAGGAAACCTGAATCCCTGGTTGAAAGAGGGGACAGGGCAGCCAGCTTTCACTGTCTCGTGGTGGGACTGACTATTGGGCTCAGACACCAGCAACTGCCTCTTGGGATGCCCAGAGTTGCTCCCCTTTTCCTCTTTCTAGCTGTCCTTTTCTAGTGTGTGCTCTCTCTCTCTTCCTTGAAACATTTATGATTTCCTGTTACATACTAACATAGGTCTTCCCCCTTACCCTGATTCCAGGTATCCAGACCCCATAGCTAAGCTGAGGCTTGGAGAAAATTCTGCATTCTCATGAGGGCAAAGGCAGCTTCCCTCCCTAATCCTGCAACCCAGACCTCATGTAAAGGCTTGGGAATGGTTAGGGCAGGGGTAGCCCCATGGATGCTGGGATAAGGGCAGAGGAAGCACTATTTGGTCTCCTATCCTAGAGAGTTGGCCAAATTTACAGATCAAAGCCCTCACCTCTAGTCCACTAGGCCCCAGTGGTTGGCGACCTGCTACTTGGCTCCCAAGATTCAGTTGCTTTTTTTCTTCCAGTCACCTCACATTGTAGGGTTTGCAGCACTTCTGAGAGCTGAACCCCTCGAACACTTCCTACCTACTCCCTCACTACCAGGTGTGGAGTAGGCTTAGTCCACTGACTATGTCTGTAATTCTTTTGGTGAGGAGTTTGAGTTATAGGGCATTGGGCTCAAACTTCAAAGGCCCTGTCCTCACTTGTTTTGGGAAGCCCCTGTAGTTCTAGAACCCTCTATCACCTGGCTGGTTGCAAGGCGCATATTTTTTGTACTGTCCTATAGATTCTGTAGCATTTGAGTGTGGCAATATTTTAATGTATATAGATTTCTAAGAACCAACACTACTCAGTCTCCTGCTAGTCTGACTCCTGAAGCATCGGACCTCGTCATACTGTATTGACTGTGTATGTGCCTTTCACCTTGAGCATGCTTCAGGATTTTTTTTTTTTAAACCACAGAACTTGAATACCTGAGGGAACCAGAATTCAAAAGTCCTATGCAACCTTAACCGGAGGGGTTAGAGAGTCTGTCTTGACGGCTGTTTTCAGAGACCCTTGAAAAGTTTGTTCCAGTTTGTATTATTAGCTCATGTTAATACTACCAGCACTTTGCCAAAAAAGGAGCATGCCAGTGGGGACCCCCCACCCATCTACAGTGGGAGTCCCAATTACAAAGGGCATTTTCCAGTTATTCCCCCAATAAGTCTGAGTGCTCCCTAAATTTGGTGGTTTCTTTCCAGCCTTCCCCCGACTGACCACAGTAAGGCACCAGGTGTGTATGAGTGTAGTTTGGTGCTGTTTTGGAGTATGCTTGTTCCCCAGCCCCCAACTTGGAGCCTTTTCTTCAACTTGCTCTTACCCATGTTTTAGGTGCAACAGGACCCTCACAGATCCACATGGCTTTACATGAGGGGAATTAATGCAGACATATCATTGTTCACTTCTAATACTTTCCCTCTTGCTCTGCCACTTAGTTCCATTCTCCCAAATGGAACCAAGTTGAGTGCATCCTGGGTTGGGTGTTCTGTGTTGAGGCTGGATGAAATGAGGAGACTTTGGTTGATTATTATGTGTAATATGTCAACAGACTCAAGGGTACGACCACCTCGACTCGGACATGTGGCATGCCTGTGTATGTGTGTAACAGGATTCTGATTGTTAGATTGTAATGCGATTCCTCTATGGGAGAAAAATTTAATATAAAGAAAAACAAATAAAAATCTATTTAAAGCACATTATGCTTTCTGCCTGAGTTGAGCTAAAGTATGATGAACACTTTAATCTCAAGCACAGTATTGGCATAGGGTCTTATTATTAATGTTGGCTTTGATTCTGGTCGTTTATCATGAGAAAGCAAGAGGGTAGATGAGTCTGCTGGGAGCACAGCCAGACACTGTGGGGTCTGACTCATAACTACTTTTAGAGGATCCTAGTAATAATGCAAAATATAGACATTAAGATTGTTGAAATACACATGAAAATAGGAGCGTGATGGAGTCACCGCCTTAATCTTGGTCTCAGTCATGTGGTTATGGCAAGGACAAGGAGGTACCGGAGGGGACAGGATGGAGTGCAAGTATAGCCTTGAGGAGTTACAGCAGTAGACTGAAGCCAAGGCCAAAAGAAGGAAAGGGCTCCAAGCAGCAGAGTCCTGAAAGTTGGGCAGTCTAGGGAGAGAAACAGCTGCCTCTGGGGGCTGTAAACATTGTGAGGTAAGAATTGAGCCAGGAAAGGGAAAAACTCGGGCATGCTTATAAGATGTCAACTGGAGGTTTGATGGAGATGAGAAATAGGGCAGCCAAAGAAGGGCAACGAGGAGACTTTAAGTATACAGTTGATTCACATATCAACCATCTACTCACAGAACTGGACGGGAAATGTGACCCACACTAGGTTCAGTTTTTGATACTGGTACAAAGGATAGGGCACCCTGAGCTTATCTGTTGATTGAAGGAAAATGTCAACGCAGCTGTTTGGGAGCAGTCCACCACGCACATTGAGAAACAGATGTATTAAGGTAGAGCAAAAGCATTATCTAGGTTGTGGACAGATTTCCTGAACTTGAGTGAGTTGAGTATGTGCGTTTCCCTCATCTAACAAGGAGGGCATGTCTGGTGCAGTGGGGCAGGTTGAAATTCTCATTGACCAAAAAGGCTACGCCTAGTCATTTTATGGTTCAAAGAAAGAGCTTGCTCATTTAGTAACCCTTACCAATAACAAATCTTTATATTTTAGGAGAATGACATTTATTTAACACATTCAGTATTTCACATTGTACAAACCCTTAGATTCTCTTTATTCACTGGTCCATTTCTACAACAGATACATTCAAAAACACTATATAATAAAATTATTTACAACATTTCCAAATAAGATTGCTTTTGCCCCCACTACTGCTATTCACACACAAGACTTCCACAGCATAATACATCATTAGAAGATCTAAAAAAATGCTCACCCTGTACTCTAAGCTGCTTAGGAAATGTGAAAACTAATAACATTTATAATGGCATTAGCTCCTCTCAATACATGGCAACATTTTTGAAACCTTGAACTTTTTAAACTTGCAACATCAAAAGGGCTCAACAACCCTGCTTTCAACCATTGCACTTTACGAAACAGATTGCAGGGACTAGGAAAAGGGCCACGTTATTAAAATTACTAACTGTACAGAAATGAATTTAGAAAAGTCACAGCTCAAAATTGCTCTTTGTAAAATTCACACACATTTACAAGTATCAAGTCGCTGTCCATCTCATTTACTTGGATTTTCTCCGCTTGGATTGCACCGCACTGGTTATGTCTGGGGGGTGGGGGAAGGAAGGAAGGAAGGAAGGAAGGACATGATTAGCTGAGAGCTCTTTACAGCACAGTGCTTTTGAGGTAGTCCACAAGACTCACTCTGGACCTGAAGGGAACCTTGTGTAACTCGGAATTGGTTTAAAAGCTTCAAAAGAGGCACTCAGTGGGTATAGAGAGGGCCACCACCTTCAACTGATAATAGGGGAGAGGACCAGTGCCAGGGACTGAATTGTTTCCCTCAAAATGGGTTGTAAATCCTAGATTTCATACTTGAGGATGTACTCCCATTTGGGAATAGTGGTTTCTCTGTTAAATGTGTGAAGCTAATCATTTGTGAGGCGCACAGCGAGCTGATTAGGCACACAGCAGCAAGCAGAGATGGAGAAAGATGGATGTCAAGCCACATGAAAGAACAGAAGCTTGAGAGACAAGGACCTTCTGCCAGTGCCAACAGAGAGAGTGAGCCTTTCTTTAGAGCCGCATCCCGAATTTGGACTTCTAAGCCTCCTATGAGAAAAAAGGAGTCATATTGGCACTGTGGTTAAAGCATGTGCTACTCACCAAAAGGTTGGCAGTTCTAACTCACAAGCACTCCACAGCAAAGATAATACAGCCCTAAGATGCAGTTCTGTTCTATAAAGTTGCTTTTGGGTTACTACCCTGTTTCCCCGAAAGTAAAACATCCCCTGAAAATAAGACCTACTTAAAGTTTTGCCTCTCGTTGAAATATAAGGCATTCCCCCCAAAATAAGGGTTTGGATTGTTATGATGATGTTCCAGAAGATAACATGACTGCCATTGAATAAATGAGTAAATGTGCCATAGATTGTAGTATATGGAAATAATGGTAGTAACAAGAAATTCTTGATACTGTAGGATTCACAGCTTGTCTGGTTATGCTGGTTTGTGATGACAACTACTACCGTACCGTATACAGGTAATAAATTTCCTTTTTTTGTTGTTCAACAATAAATGTGTACCGTATTCTTCTTCATGGAAAAATAAGACGTCCCCTGAAAATAGGACCTAGTGCATCTTTGGGAGCAAAAATTAATATAAGACACTCTTATTTTCAGGGAAACAGGGTAGGAGTTGGAGCAGACTTTACAGCAACAGGTTTCTTGTAACTGAAAAAAAAAGTTTATTGTAAATGGCAGCACTAGATAACCAAGATATCTGTATACTAGGATCTGTCAATTGGAGAAATGTGGATATGGGTTACAGGTGGTGCAGCACCTGGCCAGAAAAAGTGGTCAGGTGGGGAAAGCTGCTTATTTGAGCAAGTAACCCACAATCTCCTTCACCAGCTCCCTCCACTCAATGTATAGAATGTGCTAGAAATGAAAACCCCAAGTGGGCACCTTTTTGGGAACCTAGCCATTGTGTTCCACAAAGTCTTTTTTTTTTCTTCTTTCTTTGCCATGTAATCTTCAGTCTTTAAACCTCTGACCCTTGCTTATCAATTGTCTACGATGGCTCACCCAGATATATCAAAAGATGGACACACACACACACACACACACACACACACACACACACACGAGATGGGAGCGGAGTGATTTATACACAGAATCAAGAGTGACATTAAGAAGAATGGATGTTTTAATTCCTCTTATAATGCTGGCAACTTAACTCAGTCAACTCAGTTTTAGCCCAAAATTAAAATCATGTTTCTCAAAAACTTTTCCATACAAAATTACTTTACGGGAGAGTGTAATGAATAGTTTGAGACTTTCCAAAGGTAAAAAATAATATTAAGACCTCCTATTAAAAAACAAACCCCAAAAAACCCTCATATTGATCTTAAAAATTCACCTTTATTTTTCATAGAAAAAAAATTGTACTTCCCCGTGAAAACAAAAACATTTCAACCTGAGTTTGAAAATTTCATCATCACCTTCCCTGGATAAATCTAGCCACTATGGGTCATTACAGCAAACTCACCTTCCATTTCTTTAGAAATTGGTTTGAAAAGATGGCTCCTGTGGTTCAATTTTACACTCCAAAATGTTACCACTTTTACTACCTCACTGAACACAGAAATTCCAGAGGACAACTCGTTAAGGCACTAAGTTCTAGTTGAACTAATGTAGTGAAAGACCGGATATTTAGGGGATGCATCAGGCCTTAAGAGCAATGTTCGAGAGGCTGGAATGGCTTAGCTGACTGAACATCTAGACCTTACAATGAATACCACACTGCCCCAAAACAAATTGTTTGAAATCAAGGATTTTTACAAATAAAATCTTCACAAATATATATTTCAAAGATAATGAAGTTTGTAATTTTAAAAACCAGTTTTAAGAAAAATGGTTTTCAAATTTAATACTATAATACTTCTAAAAGTGAGTCTTTTAAATATCTCTTAGAATACTGGGAAATTCAGTACCATTCACTTAGGCACTTACACTGTCTGGAATGACTGTTTATAATAATTAACATTTACATGTTTTGTTTCATTAATTAAAGGCATGAATGATGAATATATGCTTTCTATGTTCTTACAGAATTTAATATACCGTATATACTCGAGAATAAGTCGACCTGAATATCAACTGAGGCACATAAGTTTACCACAAAAATGGCATTAAAAATGTGCTGGGAAAAAAAATGTGCTGGAAAACTCGGCTTATACACGAGTATATATGGAAATATTAGCCACATAGGATGTATACAATACATGCTTATTACACTTGATCTTAGCCAAAAGGTGGAGAAGTAATACAGTAAGTTTTTATTGAATTAAAATTCACACTGAGGAAAACATTTATCATTGTGAGTTAATGATGACATGCCTTCTGTTCTTATAAACATTTTTTTTTCTCTTTTGGAAAGCAGTCTGGTATTTAATGACTTTTTTCGCCTTTTCAATAATAAATAATTAAACAGTACAAAGAGCTTAATAATCAATAGAACATTTTCAATATTCCCCAAATCCATGTAAGACATCCTGCTGGTCCAGGGTGGGGGTGGGGTAAGGGAAGAGCCAGAGGAGGAGGAGGAATACAGGACAGAGGCACTTAATTCATTGGGTAATTTCATATCTTTATCTAATTTGGCTCCAATTCTTCTTGATCCTGGAATTGGAGACCCTGTATTCTTTATTACTCTATGTACTTGAGTATAAGTCTAACTGACTATCAGCCAAGGCACCTAACTTTACCACAAAAACTGCTTTAAAAAATGTGTCGAGTTCAAGGGTTCGTGAAGAAGGGGATGGAGGGTAAAAATGATCTGATACCAAAAACCATCATTGTTTTGCAAATGATGATGGCAACAAATGTACAAATGTGATGAGTTGTACGAGCCTCCAATAAAATGATTTTTAAAATGTGCTAAGTATATACACGAGTATATACGGTATCTTACTTCTTAAGACATATGGATTAAGTGAAGCTTTCCTAGAAAATATTCTGCACTTTTACGGTTTGGAGTTGTTGAATGACTTTAGAGTTTAGAATTGTGGCAAAATGCCACGCAAAATTTGTCACTTCAATAATTTTTAAATGAATAATTCAGGAACAATTACAAAAAGAACAACCCTCTTGAACTGATGCAGAGGTTGTAACAATGAGCTCAAACAGCAATAATTGTGAGGATGATATAGGATCAGATAGTTTTATTCTGTTGTACACAACATTGAGTCAGAAATTCAGTATTTAACAATAGTTTAAATGGATACCAATTTCAATCACACACACAACCTTGATCCCATAGCACTTACTCTGCCTTTACAGGTTGCTGTTGTCACAAGTTACAACCTTAAATTGTATGCTCAATAACAAATGGAAATTTCTTGTTATGCACTTTTAAAATCATATAGGACATAAAAAGTAGAGTTAGAACACAGAGTACTCCTATCTTTACCTGTGATAGTACTTTGACTAGAGATCCTTTTCTTCATATGGCTCCCAGCCATCCTTTCATTTCAACCTGGAGAG
>NW_022109491.1:22446705-22487549 GCF_000313985.2 Echinops telfairi | reverse complement strand
CCCCAGCTTTTTAAAGGTTAATGCAATGCTTTCTGGCAGCCTCCATGGCTTCTGAGAAGCAATCAGCAATGATCCCTTTCTTGTGAGCACTTGCTTTTTTGTTGCTTTTAAGACTCTCTTATCAAAAAAAAAAAAAAAAGACTCTCTTACCTTTGTTTTTTCTGAGTTTGATTATGTCTAGGAGGAAATCTTTCTGGGTTTATCCTATCTGCAATTTGTTTAATTTATGTGTAGGTTCTTATCTTTCATCAGATTTGGGAGGCTTTCAGCCAGTGTTTCCTGAAATATTTTTTTCTGCCTTTTTCTCTCTCTCCCTTCTGAAACTCCCCTAAGATGTATATTGATTACTGATAGTATCCCTGAGAGGTCCCTTAGGCTCTGCTCGCTTTGGTGCATGTTTTCCCTTTTTGTTCTTCAGACTCAGTAACTTCAATTGTCTGATCTTTAAGTGTACTGATTTTTTTCCCTCCTGTCAGCTTGCATCTTTGGTTGAATACCTTCAGTGAAATTTGTATTTGTTACTGTGCTTTGCAGTTCCAATGTTTTGTTCCTCTCTAGAATTGCTATCTTGCTGATATTTAACACCCCCCCAGATTTCCTTTGGATCTCTGGACATATTTATATTTAATACCATTGTCTTAAAGTCTTTATCTAGTAAGCCCATTGAAATAGACTTCCATGGGGATGGTTTCTGTTTCTTTTGAATGAGTCATCCCTTATTGTTTCTTTGTACGTCATGCTACTTTTTAGTTCAAAACAGGGCAGTAGAATATTATAATGTATCTCTGGGAATCAGATTCTTCACTTGCCCTATATTTGACTTTTTGCTGTTGAAAGCTGTTCTCATCCATTTTAGTGATTTCACCTAAGTATTATTGAAAAGACTGCTTTCCTGGGTGCGTGGACACAGGGGTGGGAGGGGGGTCGTCTTTATCTGAGCTTGAGAGATTTCCTTGAATGTCAGGGGGAAACAACAAATAAAACCTCCTCTCAGTCTTTGCAAATTAGCTCTGTGCTGGGGCTCCTCGCACTTCGCAGGCTTGCACTGAGCCTTAGGTAGTTCCTGCAGACTATGTGATCTCACAGACAGGCCAACCCAAGATGACTGCCTTGCTTCAATCTTTCAGGCACAGACACAAATAATAAATTTGAAAATTGATCCTTTGCTCCCTCTGGAGTGTCTGCTGCTGATGCTTTAGCATGGTCCCACTGAGCCAAGGGAGGCGGGGTAATGGCAAGTAGAAAATCAGGGTGTTCCTACTGTCTCCATGTTTTTATTTTTTGATTAGCATTGCTTAGTTGCTGTTACTCTTTGACTGGTTCCCAGAGTTTTGACAAAGTTGACTCTGCCAGTGAGTTTCTTTTTCCTTGTGGTTCTGTAGGGGGACATGAGTGTGCAGTGGCTCATACGTCTATCTTCTTCCAGAACAGGTGCCTCTTCTGAGCTCAAGCAAATTTTAATCAAATCTATAGTACAAGGGCTCTATTGAATCTTTTAGTATATGAGTATACTATATGAGTATGGCTCCCAAGGAGCTTTAAAGAGTGACTTAAATGAATGTATTTGCTCACTTTATTGTGCTTTTCAGTCTACTACTTCTAGCCATGACCTCTCTAACCCCTTGGCCATTAAGTAGCTTATGACTCACAGTGACCCTTGTAGGACAGAATAGGACTCCCCCATAAGGTTTCCATGGTTGTCATCTTTATGCAAGCAGTTGGTGGGGTGACCTTTCAGTTAGCTTTAATTGCAAAACATTTTGGAAAATTTCCTTCAGAAATTCCAAGACTAGTTTCTAAATTATGCTCTAAGTGGAGTTGCAGGCAGTTACTGTTGAGGGTTTTCTTCTCCATCTCTAGTTAGGCACATCTTTGTTTCCACAAAAATAATACTTCTATATTAATTAAGCACTGTGGGTTAAGCAAGGATCCCTGGTGGTGCTCTGTGTTAGGCGATGGGCTGCTAGTCACAAGATCAGTAGTTCAGACGAACTAACAGCAATGTGGGAGAAAGACAAGATTGTGTGTTCCTGTAAAGATTTAGTCTCACACACTCACTCTTAAATAACTGGGATGCTTTCTATGCTGCTAAGTTTTTCAAAATGCATTGAATAAACTCATGACTATTACACTGTATTATGTCTCTCAGATTAATTTTGTATCTAGTAACAAATTTAAAATTCACCCTATCAAATAGTATTATGAACGAGTAAATCAAATTATAGTCAAACCTCACCTTACTTTACAATGTTTGGCAATTTCTACTTTTTTTAAAAAATCATTTTGTTGGGGGCTCATACAACTCTTACCACATCCATGCATACATCAATTGTATAAAGTAAATTTATACATTCACTACCCTCATCATTCTCAAACATTTGCTCTCCACATAAGTCCCTGGCATCAGTTCCTCATTTTCCCCCTCCCTCCCTACTCCCCACTCCTTCATGAACCTTTGATAATTTATAAATTATTATTTTGTCATATCTTACACTGTCCGATGTCTCCCTTCACCCACTTTTCTGTTGTCCGTCCCCCAGGGAGGTTATAAGTAGATCTTTTTAATCAGTTCTCCCTCTCCACCCCACTCTCCAAATTTCTACTTCTTATAGACAAAAATGAAATACATGCTGTGTGGACCACCCCCCCACTCACAAAAATTTAGTTTCAGAAACCCTATAGGGTTTATATGAGTCAGTATTGACTCAGTGGCAGTGTGGTCTGGTTTGGTAAGTTAACAGTGGCTATCGACCACAGAGTAAGCAGTTCAAATTCACTCGGGGCGAAAGATGAAGCAATCTGAACCTAAGGAACAATTCTGCTCTGTCCTCTCGGGTTGCTGAGTCAAAACAGATTCCATGGCAGTGGGTTTAGATTTGGGATAGTCTTTGTCTTTTGTTTTTTTTCAATTGTTGTTCCTCAATTCACTGCCTTGTGGGTACCATGGGAGTCTCATCTACTTTGCTGTCAGATGCACCTTAGGGCACTCAACAGCTGAACTTTGGTTTACAGGTTACTCTGAACTTCCCTGTGTTAGCATCTTTTCTCTGGTTTCAAACTGATGCTTTGAACTCTGTGTTTTAATTACAAATAGTTTTCCCCAATTGAGAAATATAAAACTATTATGAATAAAGGAATAAAAACATGAGAAGATAAACTAGAAAATCATTAATTTCTGTGTAAATGGGGAACTCACATCAAGAAATAGAACCATCTATCTGTATGCTTGTAAACAATTCATATGATCAAATGTAATTTAAAAGTTGACTGATTTGTGGAAACCAATTTTGGGGTTTGTAATTAAGAGTGAGGGGGAAAAACCCAAACCAACCAAAGACAAAAACTGGATTAGAGGATGATCAGCCAACCATGTGGGTCCAGAACCCCCCCATTCCCCCGGCTCCAAACTGGCGATCTAGTGTGCCTTGGCCAGCACGACGACGGAAACAATCTCTGCCCTCACAGCAGGAGCACGAAAGTGCACCTGCTCTTTCACAGAAAAGTACACAACATCTCGTTCTTCACTGCTTGTCATAGTCTCTGCTGTCCAGAGCTTCATTAAAAACAGAAACAATGGGGGGAGGCGGGGAGGGAGGGGGAATATGAGGAGCTGATAGAGAGCTCAAGTAGAAAGAAAATGTTTTGAGAATGATGATGGCAACAAATGTACAAATGTGCTTGACATGATGTATGGATTGTGATAAGAGTTGTATAAGCAGGGCAAAATGTACAAATGCGCTTTACACAATTGATGTATGTACGGATTGTGATAAGAGTTGTATGAGCCCCTAATAAAATTAGGAAAAAAAAGAGTTGTATAAGCCCCATAAAGTGATTAATAACAACAATAATAATAAAACAACCAGAAATGACCCCATATCAGAATGTTTCTCATTCTGTTTGTGCATGTACGACCAAAATCTTATGAGTGCAAAAAAGCTGTTTCTCCTCCATGTGTATGGTTCAAGTACCCAGCACCATCATGAATCTCCAAGTATGGAAGCATAGATTCGAATCCAATCACAGTAAGTTATTTTATGACACTATTCTAATACACAGGACAAAACATATGCATGTTTATTCTTTAATTTGGATCCAAGGGCCCTGACTTAACACCAAAAGAACTATAGTACACCTTTCTGCTTTAAAGGTAGCTTACCTAGGGATAAAAAATAGCCTGAAGACCTCAGGCTGGGGGTGGCAATTATATGTGACTCAGGAGCCTGGGGCCTGGTGGAACTCTGCCATCCTCTAGTAAGAGGCTTACGCAATAACCCTTGCAAGATCTCAGAGCCTGTGAGCTTTTTGTTTTGAATTTAAAGCTTTAATTCTGTGTTGGGTTTTTAAAGAAACATTGACATTTCAAATACTATATTCCCCTCATCTTCCACTAAAAAAAAAGGAGGGGGGGAGGAAACTAATAGTCTCCTGAAAAAAGCTATTAATTGAAATTTATTTTATAACAAAATATCATTTTATAATTCAACTACAGTTCTGACATAAAACCCATTTTAGCAATAGCACATGTTCATAAAGGACAGTTGAAAATACAAAAGGAATAAATTTGAAAGTTAAAAAATTCTTTTAAAACAAATGTAAAATAGAAAACATCCAATTTGGTTGGCACTCATGTAACTTTATGGGGCTAACTTTAAAAATGTGAGGGCTTAAAACAAACTAAGTCTTAATTTGCTCAATTCTGGCAATAGCATCTCCTGGAACCACAGTACACATGACATGCACAAAGCTGGTTAGTTATGTCAAAATGATTACTAAACTTAATTAAATGCCATTTGGTAAACACATGACACTGACACTGCCTGGCTGAAGTTCCTTAAATACCCAAACCAAACCCACAGCAGCAGAGCTGATTCTGACCCAGAGCAGCCCTATAGGACAGAGGACTGCCCCATAGTGTTTCTAAGAGTTTGTATGGCTTTTTGTAAGCCAGTTGATAAGCTTCATCGCATGCTTTGGGGCAGGCAGTCCAGTATGACTACACCACATTAGGACAATGTCCAATTTAAGTGTATGAAAGTAAGTCAGAGTAATAATACAAAAATCATAGAAATCTTTATTAAATAAAAATATCAAGGTGTGAACTTCGAATTTCTCAACATATCCACCCTGTAGGCCTAATACGTTTCTGAAGGCTATGTTTCCATCTCTAACCCTACTGTAAGAATTCTGTGCTCTTTGATTTACAGTTTTACACCTTTCAAGATGGCGGTTTTGGCATTCTCCAGACACTCAAATCACATTCTTTTTAAAATGCTCTTTGAGTTTGGGAGTCAAAGTCTGAAGGAGCAAGATCTGGCTAGAAGGTAGATGGGGATAAGTAAGGTTTCCCAATGACAGTCTCCTAAGATAACCCCTGCTATCCTTGAAGAATGAGCAAGTAGATTATAAAGAAAAAAAATTCCTCTGTTCAACGTTCCTAGCTTCTTTCTCACCAAAGCAGTTTTCAGTTTCCTTTAAACATCAAAATAAGCCCTCAAGATTTTCCTGTGCCCTTCCAGAACAATCTATCAAAGTTATCCCTTCATAATCTTGAAAAAATAGTGCCCATAACCTTCAGAGAAGACTTCTCTGCTTTGAATTTAACTGACCCAACAGATCACCTGAGAAGGTACTTCTCTGATGGGACCTTTATTTGCAATGCACCATGAGACTAAAACGTGTGTTACTGAGAGAATTTGTCTGCAGCCATCCACAGACTGCAGTTGCGTTTAAACATGTTTTGTTTGGACTAAACCTGTGCATGTATAAACTAGAACGCTAGTAGTGAGGGTTTTTGTTTTGTTTGTTTTTTAACTTACCCTTCTATAGGCCTAGTCTCCCCATCCCTCTTAAACAGGCTTTAGTTTTCCCACCTCTTTTTGCCTGGCAGTTGTCTGGAGAGTGGATGTAAGTGTGGCTATTTCTTCCTTACTACCTCAGCTGCTCTATAAGATAGATTACTTTTCTCTGGTGCAAAGTCAATGCTACTTTTAGTATCTTGAGGTTCTGGGCTTAGATCAAGGTTCCAAAAATCTAGTGCCTGACATTTCCAAAGGCCAACTCCTTTTTATTACTTGAAAGATTTCTGTTTCAATAGCCTAGAAGACCTTGATCCTTCAGAAAAGCAAGGGACCCTGAGATTCTCCAGGAACTCCAGAAATCATTCCTTTTGTGTTCTTACTTGAAACTACTAAAAGGTGTGTCCTTTCAAAGAAGTTTCTGCTGCCAGACAGAGAGAGGTTCTGGCTCCATCCCTGCATCTAAAGTGGGATGCCTGTGGAAGCATTTTCTGTGTGGACAACATGCACAGAATGGAAAGAAAGGCCCTCTCACTGTTTCTCTCATCTCCAGTAGGCTGAGATAGGGGGTGGGATTTTCTGCACGTCTGCTTTACCTAGATGACGTACAGACCCATAGCCTACTCCCAGGGGGCTCTTGTGAGGTATTGTGACATTCCTGTTGAGAAACATGACCCTCCAACTGCAGCTGAGTCCTCAGGTTGGTGTCTGGTGTCAGTCCACCCAAATCTGCCTTGATCTCAAGACTGGCATTCCAATGACACTTGACTTCCTCCCAGTCCTTATCCAACTCGAGCTGCTGAAGCACAGCACATTTCCTCTCTCAGATCTGAGACTTTGTACATGCTGTACCTTTTGTTTCGAATACTCCAGTCAACCCTTCTCTGACCTGGCAGAAGAGGCAAAGCACCCCAGCTATATGCTCCTACAGTACCATGTCAATTTGCTTTCACAGGATTTAACACACTATATGAGAACTTGTCTTTCTTGTAAATCTAATCAATGCAGTGAAGAGATTCTGTCTTTTCACTATCAAATCCTTAGGGCCTGCTATGTAGTAAATAGTACTTCATAAATATTTGGTATGGTTAACAAAACCAGATATGTTCTCTTGCCCTAATGGAGCACACACATATTCATCATTTGCCTCACAAAAGACATAAACTGTGGCGTTACGCAGGAGAACATAATTTCTCACAGCACTGAAAACTGAGCTAAGAGAAGTAGAAAGAACACAAAATTAAAGATGAGAAGAGGGGACGAAAGAGCACTCCCCACAATAGCTGTGACAGGTGCTGAGGCCATGTGGGGACAGGGATGAGAATAACGTGTATTTTACCAAAGGGAGTGAGGTGAGAGTGGGAGAAACTGATGGGTCAGACTTCACTGAACTTTATGGGCCATGGTGAGCCTTTTAGATTTTAATCCTAATTATAATGGTAAATAACTGAAGCATTGCAAGCTGGTGGGTAGTAGTATGGATAGAATAGCTTGGGGAATCTGTGAGGGTTCAGAGGCGAGAGTGGGGGACAGGTGGTATCCAGGAAGGAGACTCCTGAACTTCTAGCTTGCTTAAGGGATAAAGGTGGTGTCCTTCGTTGAGATGAGTGAACAATGGCAGAGGACCTTGGGTTTCAAACATACTGAGTTTGAGTCCCTATATTAGAAATGCAATTTATGAGTCATCTGTGAAGAAGAGGGGCATGACTGAGATCACTTAGGGAGAAAATTGAAGTCGAAGGAAAAAAAGGCCTCAGGATCAAAGTTTCAGGAGAGCAAGCCTCCAATGGTTAGTTAGAGAGACTGAGAAGGGTCACAGCCAGAGTTGTTCAGTGTCGAGAAGTCGGTTTCAATTTCTAGTAACCCTATGTACAACAGAATGAAACACTGTCTAGCCCCGTGCCATTCTCACAATCATTGCTATATTTGAGCTCACTGTTGCAGCCACTGTGGCAGTCCCCCTTGTTGAGGGTCTTCCCCCAGCATGATGTTCTTCTCCAGGCATTGGTTCTTCCTGATAACATGTTCAGAAAAGTACACCAGACAAAGTCTTGCCATCGTCATTTCTAAAGAGCATTCTGGCTGTATACTGAGTTGTTTGGTCTTCTAGCAAGTTCATGGTATATCAATATTCTTTGCCAACACTGTAATTCAAAGGCATAAATTCTTCCTCATTCTTCCTTATTTGCTGTCTAGCTTTTGCATGCCTCTGAGGTGACTGAAAACACCCTGGCTCGAGTTAGATGCACTTTAGCCTTCAAAGTGATGTCTTTGCATTTGGACACTTTAAAGATATCCTTTGAAATACATTTTTGAGTTTTGACTGCTGCACTGATTGTGGATTTAAGCAAAATGAATTCCTTGACAACCTAAATATGTTCTCCATTTATCATGATGTTGCTTACTGGACCGGCTGTGTGAGGATTTTTTATTATACCTCACGATCGTCATCAGTTAAGTGCTTCAAGTCCTTTTCACTTTCCATAAGCAAGGCTGTGCCATCTACATATTGCAGGGTGTTAACAAAGCTTCCTTCAATTCTGTTGCCACATTTCTTCATAGAGTCCATCTTATAAAATTATTTGTTCAAATATGGTGAAAATATACAATACTGATGCAGACCTTTCCAGATTTTAAACCAGGCAGTATCCCCTAGCTCTGCTTTTGGTCTATTGTAATAGGCTCCACATATGCACAATTAAGTGTTTTGGATTTCTGTTATCCATCATTTAGTATGATCCACAAAGTTGAATGCTTTTGCATAGGCAATAAGAAATGGGTAGACAACTAAAGAAGTAGATGGGGATGATTTCTAGGTCACAGAAACAAAGGAAGTATTAGTTGATAAAGGAGGTAGTAGTCAAGAGAGAAGACTGATAGTATAAGGTTCTTGGGAACGTCAGAGGAGATGGGATCAGAGGCACAAGTGGAAGAAGACTTGAGGAGGAATACATATTCTATTAATACAAGGAGCGGAGGAGGCTACTGAAAGGCTGACAGTTCAAACCCACCCAGAGGCACGTTGGTAGACGAGGCTGGTGATCTGCTCCCCAAAAGTCATAGGAAACCATATACAGCCGTTCTACTCTGCACACACAGGGCTGCCATGAGTCAGAATTGATTTGATGGCTATTACCCCCAACAGTGGGAAGATGAGGCAGTTCTATCTTCTCTAAGAAGAGGTGAGGATTTTGCTGAGAGGGAGGGGACAAAGTGGGGGTTGATAGTTTAAAAGCAGAGTGACAGATTTGATCACAGAAACATAAGAAAATGGTTGGGCCATGCTGAGGAACTAAATGAAGTAGGTCATCATGAATTTAAAGTGGAATCACTCTGTACTTTTATGTGTTCTTTTCTAACTGCTTGCTGCTCTACACACACAGAAGACACAGTTAGATGAATTAACAAATGATGCCCTAGACAGACAAATAATAGAAGTCACAGTAACTTGATAACTTTAAGGAAGAGAAGCAAAGATGCTGCTAAGATCAGGACCCCACTCCTTTTAATGAACTTCAAACAGCACCCTCACCCCTAGCCCACTGCTAACCTTTAGTAGAGCTGGAGGCGGAAGCAGGCCGAGAGGATCGTTTACGGTGTCCATTTTCTACACTTTCAGAAGCCACAGTTGACTCTTCAGTTCGTGAGTTTCTTCGGCTTGGGGTTTTGGACTTTTCAGCTATCTCTTTGGGCTCACTGATGACAAAAAAGAAGCACAAGTTTCCAAGGAGGCGATTCAGATAACACAAAAGAGGAGCTCTTCAGATAGGGTTTCACTCATAAAGCAGGAGAAAATACATGGAAAAGGAATATCCCCAACACCCCCACCCGACCCTCAAGTCATTCTGGGGAGAAAATTCTCAATTCCATCCTGGGACAATGAGTACAATTACTTTTTAGAATACTGAGAATGTTAAAGTGTGTTTAACCTGTTATATCAATAAAAACAAAATACTAAAGTGTGATGCTGTTGAAATGGTTGGAAAACTGGCAAAAGGCATAAAAACTTGGAATAAAAAAATCCCTCACTCATTATCACAAGCTAATAAATATGCCCCTTTTGAAATGAAAAGATTGAGGACTTTGTAATTTTTTTACAAGCTTTTATTTTGTCTTAATAAACAATGTAAGCTGACGAGAGAACGTAAGAAAAGTTGCCAGCTTATGCACAACGGATGTACACACGAAGAGCCTGGCCATTCTTAAGTTAAGCCGTCAAAGAACTGTCAAGAGTGCTTGGCAGTGAGGAACAGTGAAACGATTCTTCCTTTAAACCGCTGATTTTTCTCCCCGAAAGGAGTGCACCGTTCCTGGAAGTACTGCAATGCCAGGTCGATATGTGGAGTGGACGGAGCAATGTCTTATTCCATCTCCTAATCCCCAAAATCCATTTACTATATTGTCCTAGGATATAGGATGTATCAGATATTAAACTGATAAGAACAGATACTAGAACTTTGTAATTTTTAAAAGATTTGTGAAAAGAATATTTAATACCAGTTGTTTAAAAATTGCTACTAACTCTAAAATAGGATCTAAAAAGAATGTATCTAAAACTTCGGATTTCACTAACATATACTCTTATGCACCATCACATTATCTGACATCTTGCATTTACGACAACAGTCAAAATCTATTATCTTACTATTTTTGCATTAATGACATACACCTGGCAGCAACAGATGATAAAGTGCTAGAAGAGAATAATGCTGGCTGTGATGGTTAAGGTTATTTGTCAATGTGAGTAGGCCAGGATTCCCAGTGGTTTGGCAGTTATGTAATGATATGATATAGTCATCTTCCACTTTCACCTAAGGCTGATTTTCACATAACGATTTAATATTTGGAACTTAACCATGTTAATCAGTGGGAAGCAAGTATATTGCCACTTACTCTGCATCTTGTACACCAGGTAATGGCATATTACAGGTCACATTGTGGGAGAATATACATGGGAATAGATTCACAATACACTCCCAGGCAATCCTGTTTTTACTGGAGCCCTGGTGGTGGTATGGTTATGTTTCGGGCTGTTAACCGCAAGGTCATCAGTTTGAAACCACAAGCTACTTCTGGGGAGAAAGATGAGGCTTTCTACTTCCACAGATTGTCTCGGAAACCCATAGGGCAGTCCTACCCTGTCCTATAGGTCACCACGAGTGGGGAACTGACTCCCATGGCAGTGAACAGTTTTTGTTTGCTTGGTCCTACCGATTTTAGTATGTAAAGATTTAAAATGGTTAATATTCCATGTTATTAACCCTCAGTTACGAACTGAGGGCATAGAAACATTTTCATACAATGCTAATAGAACATAAATAGTGTAATCTAGTGGTCCTCAACTGGGACCACAGTTATGTCCCCTTGGGGCATTTAGCAATGTTTGAAGATACTTTGTTACATGATTAGGGGTGGAGGGAGGTACTACTGGCATCTAGTAGGCATGCCACCAAATATCCTAATGTATAAGAAAGCCCTTACAACACGGAATTTTCTGGCCCAAGTGAGAATAATGCTGAGACTGAGAAATTCTGGTATAAACCCTCTGACTCAAAAATTTCAATGTGCTTCAGGAAATATTTTTACAGAAATATAATTTCAAGAAGAGGAAAGCATTTTATTTATACTAGTGAAAATAGAACACCTAAATGCCTAATGATAATGGATTAACTAAATCATGGCACTCCATATGCGGTCATGAAAAATCACGTAATAACACTGTTCATGATACATTATTAAATGGAAAAAGAATTTGCAAATGGCATAAACAGTCTAATCCTATTTTCACAATAATGTCATAATATACCAAATGTATATATAACCATATATGAACGTATGAGATATGAAATATGTAAGCGGGAGCTTCAATAATGAGGTAGCTTCCTAAAGGCCACAGACACAAAATCTATCTTTCTTCCATGAACTTTTTGAAGACACCTTGAATATAAACGCGATATTGTATCTACATCATAAACACATATTTTGAGAAGAGGACTAGAAGATGAACTAAAACATACACAATGTATACTGGCTCGGCATAAGAGTATGGTTTACTGTTAACCTATTTTCCTCTTTGTGCTTCTGTGAATTTCAAGTTTTCTTTAATAAATTTCTTACAACTTTCATGATCAAAAAAACCCCTGGGAAGGAAAAAAAAGAAGCTGACTAAATTTGTTTGCAAGGAACCAAAATAATAGGAAGGGGGAAATTTTGCCCAAAGAGTTGCTTCTTCTTATTAGTCTTTCATGACCTCACTCCCCAACTAGAGTTCTTTTTAAAAAATCAAATCCATTATATGATTAAACAACTTGACTGATTCTACCATCAAATGGTAAATTCCTCTACCATTCATGTTTGTGTGTATTTGAAATGGATTTGTCACTAAAGACTTCAAATCCATTTCAGATTTATTTATTTATGTATTTACTTATTTATTATTAGTTAGTTACCTAGATCAATATGAGAAACTGGAGGGATCCACCATTCATTCTTACTGGAAGGCCCCTTCCATTATGGCTGGAAACTTGGCCACTCTGTTCACTTTGACCCTTGCTTTAAGGATAACATTTGACTCACACATATGTATACGAAGCTGGAGCTAGGATGGAATTGCGAGTCAAGGAGGTTTACTCCTCTTCTTAGATGTGGTAAGGATATCTTTCTGGCTGGGAGCCCAGAAAATTGTCAAAGTCTCTGAAGAAGGAAGATGCCTCTTTCTCCTAATAAAATAATCTCCTTCTGGTGTATGGCCAGTGTGTAGGCAGCTATGGGAACAAATACACAAACAGGATTTCTGGGCCAGTTAGCTGCTTTCTTTAGCCACATAGTTGGCATATGCTTGAGAAATGTAAATGAATTAAAGTATTGGTACTCTACAAACCAAACCAAACAGGTACAGCGGTGTAGAAAGAACCATCAGTTTGGAGTCAGAATAAGAAGGGGTCAAGTCTTGCCATGCATTAATTGCCCAAGATATTTAACTCTCACTAAAGGTTCAACCTCTTGACCTACAAATCCCCATCTTCTCTGCTATAATATAGAGGTTAAGAAGTTAGGGCTCTGGAGTCAGAAGGTGTGTGCTTAAATTCCATCTTGAGCATTTACTAAACCTTAGATTCCTCACTTGTAACACAGAATTTAATTTCCTTATAGACTGGGTGAACACTAAAGAAATAATATACCAGGGAACTCAAAGCTCACTGGGTGGCACACAATAACCCTCCAATAAAGGTTGGCAGTTATTAGTACCTCACAGAGTTAATGATTAAACAAACAAGCAAAAATGATTGTAAAGGTTGTTGAAACTAAGTTGACATTGTAGTTCCTATTGCCACTGTGTCGATTCCAACTCATGGTGATTCCCTATGTAGAGTGGAACTGGTCCTTAGTTTTCAAGACCTTTGCAAGCAGATAGCCAGGCCTGTGTTGCCAGATGCCTCTGGGTGTGTTTGAATCGCTGTTTCAGTGAGCAGTGAGCACTGCACTGTTTGTACTACCCAGGAACTCCTAAGCTGATACACAACTATGAAATTTTTTTTCAAATGTTACCTAGTGCATTTCTACATTAAAAAAGGAATGACTTTTAGAAAATGATGCTACTCTTCTCCATGGATTTCATTTTGTTAGGGTATGTGAGGCAATACAGAGTAACAGAAGAACATAGGTTTGGGGTGAGACCTTGCCTGGCTTTCTCTTTCACCTGAGCTCATGTGTAAAATGGGAGTGAAACAGCTACATTTTAGAAGGTAGTTACAAGGACCATTATTAATGACATCGATAATAAGTCCATTTACTAAGTACTTATTATTTACTCACTATGGTGAGGGTCGAACATGTTATCTCACTCAGTTTTCCACAACTATGAAAGGTAGAAATTTATCCACCAGGTTTTAGTAAAGAAAAATCTTACCTCCAGAGAGTTAGGACTCATGATAGCTCCCTAGTTTAGCAGGAAAAACAGACTAGTGAAAGAGTGAAGGAAAAGGACAAAGTGAGGAGAGGTTTAAAGGCTCAGAAAGCTGATACCCATCAAAGAGGCTTATATTGTATTCATGCTGAGTATGCAGGAACAATCATCTTACCTTTGCCCAGAGACTATGGCAGCATTTGCCTCAAGTTCTGTAAAAAATACAAAGGGCAAAAATGAGACATGGCAGCTGCTGGTGTACATGTCCACAGAGAAAGCTGGGTGTCTACGAGAATTCTGAATGCCCTACTGAAGTGTCTCAGTACACGTCAGGGTTCTCATCCTACACTGAGAGACCTAGTTGGCACAGACATACCTTGGTTTGTCTGGGGCACACGACACTTGGTCTATTTTTATTTCTAAGCCACGTTGTGAAATAATCTTATCTGGATCAATAAAGCTAACCTCACTCTGCTTGGATCATATTTCACCAGTGACAACTAGGTTAGTAAAATAAACCTCTTCCTCAAGTAGAAAGTGTATATTCATTCTTTTTTTTTCATGGTAGCATGCTCACCTCAGCCTCACTTGGTGGTCCATGTGGACAGGGAGAGATAGTTATTGCTAACCAAGGCTTTTATATACTTTTTTCCTTTTTTAAAAAAATGTAATTGTATTGGGGGTCTTATAACAATGTATACAACAACTTTTATCACGCATATTTGTACATATGTTGCCATCATTATTTTCTAAACATTTACTTTTTCTTTTAAAATTATTTTATTGAGGGTTCATACAATTCTTATCACAGTCCATACATACATCCATTGAGTCAAGCACATATGTACATTTGTTGCCCTCATCAATCTATATTCATTCTTAAAACATGTCCTCCCTATTATTTTTTTCCCTAAAGACAGCAATCTTCAAGTTATGTCCTGAATATATATTAAGGATGCATTCTACTCCAATCTCTCTTGAGTTTGAGAGGGGAAAAAGCTTAGCTTTGAGGTACTCTTTCTAGATTCTACCATGTGCTTCTCTTCCTCGACTTCCTAATGTTTTCCCTAAGAAAGAAAAAACCCAAGGATTTGTAAAGTAGGGTTTTGCACAAATGAGCACTATGGGTTTACTAAGCACTTCTCAGCACTAGCAGAAAAGCATCTTCTCCACTATCTGCTTAGGCAGTTCCATCTTTTACAACATAATAAAATGTGGATAGCACCAGGTGGTAGTGCTCTCTCTTGCCTCTGATCTCCCAATGGTTATATCCTTGTCCCACTTCCAGGCACACGGCACCTCATACAAGGTTAAGACCATGTACATGGCTAAATCACCCTACTATATTACATATGTAGGGGGTAGTGAAAGCAGAGCAACTGGGTCCTAATCTTGACCCTACTGTTTATCATTAGTATCCTTATTGCCTGGGCAAATGACCTGGCCTCTGTACTTAATGCCTCATCTGAAAAATGGAGATTATCTCTTTATCTACTTCAAAATTAAGATTTAACAAAATAATGCACATCAAATTTTAGTACAGTACCTGGCATTTGATAATCAGCCTTTTGAAGCAAGCCCCCACCCCCATTTATTTATTTATTTTTATCAAAAGATCATTTTATTGGGGGCTCTTACAACTTTTATAACAATCCATACCACAATTGTATCGAGCATATTTGTACATACATTGCCATCATTCTTTTCTAAACATTTACTTTCTATTAAGCCCTTGGTATCAGCCCCCCCTCCACCCCCGCCCCTTGTGACTCCTTGATAAATTATTATTTTCATATCTACACCAACTGCTGCCTCCTTTCCCCCCCCTGGCTTCTGTTGCTTGTCCCCCTAGAGGGGTGTGTGTGGTTATGTGTCCATCATTGAAATCGGTTCCCCCTTCCTCCTTTTCTCCACCTACCTTCCATCTACCCTTCTGGTTGAAACAGCCTTTTATAGGAGGAGGTTGGACACTCTGACTTCAGTGCAAGATGTTGGCAAAAGGGAATCCTTATCCCCCCACAGAAGGGTTAAAAGGAAGGGATGATTCAACCAAGGTGTAGTATAGCAACGACAAATCACACACCATTCCTCTAGTTCTTGAACATTTCCTCTCTCCCACTACCATGACCCAGTTCTACCTTACAAATCTGGCTAGACTGGAGAACACACACTGGTACAGATAAGAGCTCTGGACACATGGAATTCAGGAGAAATAAAACCCTCAGGGGTGAAGGGAGATGTCGGACAGTGTAAGATACTAAATAATAACAATGTATAAATTGATCAAGGATTTACAGTGGTGGGAGGTGGGAGGGGAAAAAAGAGGAGCTTATACTAAGGGCTCAAGTAGAAAATGTTTTGGCAATGAAGATGGCAACATATGTACAAATATACTTGATACAATTGATGTATGGAATGTTCTAAGAGCTGTGAGAGGCCCCAATAAAATGATTTAAGAAAAAAGGAAATCCTGGCTAATTTGGTGTTTAACATCTTGTATCTAACCCAGATAGTCGGGGAACTGCTCCATAAGAAAGAGATGCCAACACACTGAGCCTCTGTTCGCTTGCTGGCTAGGCTGGACCATATAAACTTGGGGAATGTGTGCACAACACCAATTTGGCTCACGTCAGAAGAGGAGAATCACCTTGATCTGTTTGTTTCTGGGAAACAAGACAAAATTCTATGATTTTAAGAATGTTAACACCATCACTGCTAGCTCATGTTAAGTGAAGATTCAGGGGTTGGTAAAGGTCAATAGTGGCTTTGTGTGTATTTCAAGGGCATTTATTTAAACCAAGCATTTAAAAGGAACAAAATGATTATTTGGTCAATTACTATGAAAGGAAGATACATAACAAGGTAAAGCTCATTTTCTGGAGTAAAATGTTGGTGCAGAAATTGGAATTTCCGCCCTCCTTTTTGGAGCACCTTTTCTCAGCAAAAATGACTTTTACTAGCCCTTCTCAGAAGAACCTACTTGAGCCCACCCCTTCCAAATGTCTAGCACAATGCTAAGCATCATATGAGCAACGAGTTAGCAAAGAAGTAACTATGTGGTGGAAGTATTTTTTTCCTCAGACACAGTTTTTCATAGCTTGGATTTACCCAGAGGGTGTTGTATAAAGTATTCTCCATCACATAGGGCAAAGCATCCTGAAGCATGCTGTAAAATAATCACAAGTCACACTTTACTTTGACTGGCTTGGATTCACAAAATTAAACATGGTTGCACTGTTGATTTTTCTACAAATTTTGTTACATGTGTGAATTGTGTTTCTAATGAGGGTCTAACCTACTAGTGGGAAGCACTCATACCTTCAATGACCTCTAACAACAAAAAAGCCAGGTAAGAACAAATTGAATCTTAATCTCATATACTGCTCTGTATCAGCTGTCTGGTCTAGGAAGGCAGGAACAATGCTGTCACTGCCATCAAGCCCTTTATGCTTTCACAGCTGACCTGGCACCCATAGCAGTATTTGTCAGAGTGCCACAGCTCCTTCCAGAAACAGCATCCTCAGTGTTATTTACAATGCCTTGGTCACGAGGAGAAGCTTAATGCCATCCAAGATGACAGAAATGACTTGGGAGAGCTGAACAAGCTTCCACTCCTGTCATGAAAATGCAATTACTACCTCACTGCATCAATGCCTGCCACTCCAGTGAGTTACCATATGCCAGCCAGTTAGCCCCAGCCTTGGCTTCCAGGGCCATGGCATGGGGAAAACTGCCATGGAAACTGCCCATGGATGGGTGGCAAACTGACAATGGGCAATTAGATACCCTTTTTGAGTTCCCTGAAACCGGGGAACACCTAAGAGAGTAAGCTGGTCAAGGTAAACAACCTCAAATAGTATTGCACAAGTCCTGCCACACAACCAAAGCTGCTCGGAAGCAAATAGATGAGAATTCCAGTCACTGCCCAGCATGAGAACATGTGACAGGAAGACAGCAGCAGTTAATTCACACGCAACTCATTCTGCTTCCAGAAGTCTTTCCAAAATGTCTTACCTGATCTAGCAACTGACCCCTGCAGCGCTGTGGCTGGAGTTTCCTTTGGGATTAAACTCTGTGAAGAGGCTAAAGAAAAACAACAACAACAACAACAAAAACAAAAACAAAAAAACAACAGGCCTTTTACTTTCCTTTCTAAACAAAACAGAAAATGCTAATTAAATTAAAAGCTAAGTAACTGGGGAAATGTTCTATCTCTTACATAAAGGGTAATACTTGAAGTTGGACTTGAAATTATATTTCAAAACCTACATTTAAAAATTAATGTATGCAACACTCAATAACAAAAACTAGCAGTTAGGGGTATTTGTTTTCCTTTATCATGTACAAATGTCATGGAACGAGGTGGCCAGAAGGATATCACACATATTCTTTTGTTTCAGTGTCAAGTTCTGCCCAATACTCTAAAGAATATACAACACACCTTAGCAGACAAGCCCAAACCACCTTCAGAGGGATCACTATACCATTTACCTAAGCATCTAAGTTTTATTCTCTCACTTCTGTAAGGTTACACTTGATTGCTACTTACTTATCTAACAGTTACTAAGAACGTACGAGGGGCAAGGCACTATGCCAAGCACTCCTGCCCTCTTTGGCCATCAGGAGCTCCATCTAGTAGTGAAGGTAAAAGTGCGTACAGCATACTGGCATGCACTGTGCTGTCAAATGGTCATATGAAGGGGACACAATAAGGTATAGAATTCTACTAGAGTCCAAAAGAAGGGAGATCAATTCTAGACTGAGAAATGTGAAGGCACTTTAATGGAAGAAACATCAGAATTGGGCTTTGAAGGGCATAGAGAACTTAAATCCTTGAAGAGGAACGGAGTTGAATACACAACTCAACCTCCCTGCATTATGTAGGAGATTTAAAAAATGGCAGATGTACCACAGTCAATTGAGAGCACATCCTCCCATCTGGACACTTCAGCCTAGACAAATCTTCATCGTGAGTAAACTTTTCAACGATAAACTTTATCCTCTTGTAAAAACGGAATTTTATAAATGTCTTTCCTGACCTAGTAAAGCAGTCAATGAGGAATTCATGCAGAGAATTGATTTGGGGAGCTTAAAATTGTACTGTGGTTTAAAATAAGCTTAAAATTACACTGAGGCTTCTACTATTACCTTCAGTTGTGGTTCTTCACATTTTCAAGTTAAAAGTATAGAAGACTCATGAGAAAGCATAGAAGACACTATAAGCAAAACTGGCTTTACTAAAATTGAGAAATTTGTAACACCTGGTTTCATCTCAAGACTCACATCTTTCTCTAGTACTCTGTTTGATCCAGATTACAGTATTTTTTAATCACTTTATCATTAACCTGTTACTTGAGGGAAAAGTTCCCTGAAGAGAAGTAGAAATGGAAACATTTAATATTGGAGAATATATTTAAGTTACACTAGGTTTCTTTTTCATTCTTAGGGCTCACTGGTATCAGTAAAGCTAGAATCAGAAACACACTGCTGTAACTGCCTGCATCAAGTCTTTGCCTCCTGCCAGGGCATGAACTTGAGGTGAGGTGGCACAGTGGACAAGAGGACTTTACCTTTCTAGAGCCGTGTACTGGCTCTGTGCGCTCTCAGTTTAATCCTTGTATACATTCTAGGAGGTAGGGACTACAATCTCCATTTTACAGATGAAGTATATAGTGAAAGGGAGGTTAAGGAACTTCTCCAACTGCAACTGGTAACCAATGCAGCTAGAATTTGAGGTCTGACCTTGTGTCACAAGACTGAGGCTTGTGTCCTCAGTACTGGACACCTGTCGTACTTCGGCTGCACACACAAGCCAGGCACCACTAGCTAGTTGGCTCAGGGTATAGTGATGGTCCTTTTCAGGTCTGAAGAGTGGGGAATAGTCTCTGCACCACCGAGACCCCACAGAAGAAATGTGTAAGGGAGGGAAGGATGGACTAGGGTTGTAAGGACACTCTATGCTTCCACCATCAACCCACCGTAACTGCACACAAGAAATAACTTAAACTTCACATACATGAACAGAAAGGATCAATTTACAAAGACTGCATCAAAAGTAACTCAATTCTTAAAAAAAATTATTTATTGAACGTTCCTATGTTCTAGGTCCTATGCTAAACATGTTACATATACTACGACATTATATTCTTACAACTACTATTGTCCTCATATCACAAAGGCGTGGTCAAGTAACCTGTCTAAGCCCATGAAGTTTGGAGTGGTCAAGTAACCTGTCTAAACCCATGTAGCTGGTAAATGTTGTGATAAATGTTGGCGCTGTACTATCCACCCAAACCTACGTGATGCTTCACCACTCCACTCCTGTCTGTTATGAAGCCTGGTCTTCTGGGATGTTCTCTGCTTGGGTAACCCAGAGAGATAGAGCATTGTCTCTGCGATGGCAGACGATGGGGATGCATCTATAACCCTGTTTTGAGACAGACGAGGAAACAGTCTTCCTGCTGGTCACAGGAGAACCTGCAGAAGTAGTCACTCATCTTTAAGAGAGAATGTCATACTGGAGGTTCACAGTACAGATTTTGAAAAAAATGTTAAACTTCTCTAAACTTCCATTTTCTCATCGATAGCATGGGGTTAAGGCTGCCTGACATAGCTGGTAAGATGATGTTGAGATAATGTATGTAAAAATGCTTTCTTGTAAAGAAAGTTTTTTATTATACATATGAAAGATGTACCATCATCTCGGGTGCTGATAGAGAACCATGTTGAAGCATGTAAATTTCACATGGGATTTGAAAGTGTGTTTTCTGACTCATTATCAACAAATAAAAATACCACCACTATCATTTCGCGCATTCTTTTTTTCTCAAAGTAGAAAAGGAGTCATGCTTTCTTTTGTATAGGTCAACAAACTCTGACATGAGGAGAAGATACGCCAGGTCCCGAGTACATACCTATGCTGGTTAGAAGCTCTGGATGGGATCCCACCTTCTCCTCCACTAGGCCACCGGCAAGTGGCTCAGATGCTAGGCCACCATGATTGTTTTTTGTGGTCGGCGCCGTGGAGATGAGCTCAGAAGGTACCAGAGTGGTAACTATTGAACGTACATTGGTGGGGAGAGCACCACTCGGTAAGCTGGGTCCTGTTGAGGCTGAGCCCGTGCCTACAGGGCTAGAAGTCATTTTTAGCAGAGTGGGTGCTGGGGGTGTTGGGGTTTTACTATCCAGCTCTGTGGGTAACTGCTCTGTTCCCATGAGCCCTGGGGCGGTGGGCTCTAGCCCTTGGCCTTCAGTCTCTCCATCTGTACCATATTGCTCATCGCCTTTCTCAAGAGAGCCTGTGACTTTCTTACATGCCTTGGTCAGTAAAATTTGGCCAATTTTGTCCACCTTTCCTTTGCCCTTACTAGATGAGACTGGGCTTCGCCGGTTGCCAGAGGAACCTGGACTATTGGTCAAAAGGGGAGAAACCATTGTGGTTGATTGGGAAGCGGGCAGAGTGTTCTGATCTGTTGAAGTCATCTGAGGACTAGCCTCATCTGGATTCAATTCTTTCACTTGCTGGACAGGGAGATGAGGAGGGGCAACTGGGGAAGTTGTACAGGGAGGAGAAGGAAGCTGAACAGGGGTGGCTCGTGAGTTAAGAACCAAGGGTCGACCTGTCTGTATGTTAGCAGCAGGGCTACTGGAGGGAACATTAGGTGGTACAGGAGCAGAAGAAAACTTAATGTTCTGAGGTATGTGTAAAGGGCCAACAACTGCAACAGAGGGTGGCATCAAACCAGAGTTGGGTGTTAGTGGAGCTGCAGGAATTGTGCTTGGCTGTGATCCTTTCATAACCTGAATTATTGAGGATGAATTGATAAAGACAGGTGTAATGAACTGAGGCCGGGCATTAGACTGAGAAGCTGACTGTCCCTCAGATACCATAACTTTGCTACCCACATTGGGCATTGTGACAACTGTTGACATTATTGCAGACTGCAGGTGAGTTGGCAGAGCTGCTGATGTGTTAGCTGAAGTTGTGATGGGATTGGAAGTGACAAAAACAGTTATCTGGTTTGGGGGCAAGGGAGTGGAGATGGAGGAAGAGCTGACAGGCCTTGACATTACTGGAGGGATGCTTGGTGCAACATTAGAACTGATTTCACTCAGTTCTGGATGCACCTGGGTTGAACACGGCTCATTACTATGAGGTAAATTTAGGGAATTAGAGGGTTCTTTAGAAGATGGATCCTGCAGTGTGGGAATGGCAGGTACTTTTTTGAGGTCTTCCCCAGAAACTCCTGGATGTGTTACTTCCAGATCTGTAACCCCGGGAGGCTTAATGGTCACATTAGGAGCTCCAGAGTTGTCAAGAAGTTGACTTAATGACGTTGGTGCTTCCCTCATAGCAGGAGACACCAAATTTTTGTTCTCTTCGACACTGGGAAGCTTGTTAGGATCCGAAGGTTGCCCATCCTTTTTAGATTGATCTTCAGGGACAACCATTTTAACTTCTTGGGTAGGGACTGCTTTTAGCTCAGTATGTACCTGTTCCTTCCTACCCTGGGAATTCTGGCAATCACTGTCTTGAAGCATCGTCAAGCTCTCCTTCTTATCCTCAAGAACAGCCCCAACTGCAGCCACAGGCATGATGGGATTCTGAGGAGTCAGCCCGCTATTGCTAGGAAAGCTCCCAGGCACAGGGGGGTTGGCCAAAGGAGGGGGACTGACCAGCATATTCCTTGACAACTCCACATTCTGCAAAAGGGCTGCATTCGTTTGAGAGGTCAGAGTCAGTTTGGGGGTTTTTGAATTTTGCCTGCCAGGACTTGGGGTGGTTTTCCTACTGGAACCAGGACTAGACCTACGACTGTTGCTCGGACTTGCCCGTTTTGTTCCTCCAGAGTTAGACTGCTTTCCAGAATTCATCACCACAGAATCTAACTTGTGAGTTTGCGGGGCAGTAAAATTGGAAGGATTATTCATGGCAAGATTTGAAGGTGCCTGCCCAATGGCCTTCAAAGTTGTTGGGTTTAGGCCCTGTTGATCAAAGCCCCTGTTTAAATTTGGCCTAGGGGGTAAAGGAATATTAATTTGTGGGGGAAAGAGTCCTGCTATGGAGGCATTGAGTCTTTCTGGTGACAGACTGATTTCAGAAGGCTCTGTGCTGGGAGGGCGGTTGTTGGGAGTCTGAGGGTAATAGGGTCTGGGGCTGGCTCTGTTTGGTGTTTTAGGTCTAGATGTTTGTGTTGGAGCAGCAACATTTGGAAAGTGGTGGCCATGAGAGCTGGGCAGGGAATTTACAGGAGGTTGCTGGGGAGTTGCACCTTGAGTTGCTGAAAGGGGTGATGGTCCAGGTTTTGGCCCTGCCATCATTAATTGATTCTGGGAAACTACTAAATGTGAAGGCATGTTATTTGGGCCTCCTGAGACAGATGGTACTTCATTGGTACTTGCTTCGGATAGCGAGGGCACCTCTCCAAGTGGTGAGCTGGAAGGATTTTGTGGGGTCTCCTGGTATACCATTTTCCTTGAATTGCTTCCCAAAGGAGTATTCACAGGCATTGGCATTCTTTGTTTATCAGGTGATGGTGGCACAGAGGCAGGACCTTGCAAGCTGACCATGACAGGTACATTTCCACTCTGTTGCATGGGCATCCTCTGGGAGTCTGGGTTCAGAGGGCCTCGTGGAGGGTGGACATTTTGGGAGACTGGAAGTCTAACTGCTTTGGGATCCTGCTGCATCATTAGCATCATCATCATTTGTTGCTGCTGCTGCTGCTGCTGCTGCTGCTGCTGCGACTGTGGCTGGCTGGGAGGAGGTGGTGGCTGCTGCTGTTGCTGCTGAGGCAGTTGTGGCTGTGGCTGTGGCTGCTGCTGTGGTGGCTGTGGTGGGGGTGCCACATGCTGCATGAGTTGAGGAGGCATCTGCTGAAGTGGCCTCTGTTCAACTGGTTGAGAAGGATAACCTAAAACAAGTCCCCAAAATCAGGGAAGTTAGATTTTCAGCATGAAAAGCTTTGCAACCTTTTGCATATAGCCAAGTAATATTCATCTAGGCTGCACAGCTGTGCACCAACAGCTCAGACATGCCTTTCCCAGGGGCAGGGGAGGCAGCCTGTCTTTATTCTACATAAGCAAAGGGGCATGCAGCTCAAGGAAGCAAAAAGCAAAGCATCAAAAACCTGGAGCTCCTCGGTCTTCAGGGCCTATGAATGAAGCTCATTGTACTAAGACTGGTAGATACTCTGTGCTATGTGTTGAAAGTGGCCAAGTCTACACCAGCCCAAACTCCATCAACAGCAAGAAGCTGACCACCCAGCATTGGGTCTCCTGTAGACGTAATATTTCAATGGATTTGTTAATGAAGTGAAGCACTCAAGATGCAATTTTTTCTGTTAGCAAAGGGCTGCCTTTTTTTTAAGGTTTGATTTGTTGACTACACCAGCACTTTAGGTAGCCTGTTTTATTCATTCAACTGAAGTAAAATATAAAATTCTGTGATTCACTTCCCAAAGAAAGAGATTTAAAATTACTCAATCCACTGGATCCACACAATATGCTGCATCCTTTCTTGGCTTAATTCTTTGAGGAAATCCAAGTGAATTAAACTACCCATATGACATAAATTAGTTTAATGAATAGTAAGTGCAACCAGAAGCTGATATGCAAATTGGGAGGAAAACTGTGAGCCCTGTCATATCGATTACATAAAAAAATACTTATTTCCATTTACTTTTACCATGTAACATTCTGTTTGGAGAAATATTTTCTAGGAAATCACAACTGTACAATACAGAAGCCAGAGCCTAGCCTTCAGGAATTAAAAACAATTTCTGGGAAAAGAACTCTGAAGGACAATGCTTGTCAGATTTGTAGACGGCAAGAACTCCAATGAGTCTCTAACATGAAGGTTTTACTTGCAATTTTACAACCAAACTTTACACAATCAGTACAAAGGATAGAAATATCATCAAACTGAGACTAAAGGTGGACAAATGGGGGAAAATGGGCATATCGCTGGGATACAATTTCATAAAATAGATTCATTCCACTGTGGCATGAAAAATACACTAGGATGGTTTTAAGGAGGCACAGGAATAAGACAGTTGGTTCTGACAGTCTAAAGAAACATTGGTTCAAGATTTCCACAGTACAGCTACCAATTGCTGCTCTGGCCCTCAGAATTATTAACTTATTAACTAATTAATATTTTTTTGGCCAAAGATTTCCATGGCACCAGAGAGTAAAATGTCAGAATCCAGTTTTGAAAGTTTAAAACAACTTTGAAAAAAATGCTTTTTTTGTTTTAGGCCCAAGTAACATCTTCAGGTTTAATTGTCCTTTTAGCTAGATAGCCACAGTGGGATTTTATTTTCCATATTTAGTCTGGGGTTCCCAACTTAAGAAAATTGTGATTTCTGCAAAAGCCCTTTAATTCAGGACTATGTTACAGACAATTTTGTCTTTAAAACCCGTCCACTAAACAGCCCAGTAAGCACCAAAAGGATAGCAGAGACCATATAGCAATCTCTTGAACAGAATGGTTAAGGGTATGGCTGCTACAAAAGGTTCAGAAGCTGGAGGCAGCAGCCTCAGGGTGTTAATGATAAGAAGACAGGTGGAGGCTCACATGACAAAGTGGCGGGGAAGGACAGTCAGGACACACAGAATGCCCATGAAGACAATTAAAGCCATACTCATTAATTGTGGGAAGCAAATCCGTATGCCTTCACAGGCCAGGAAGGCAGTAAAGAAATGAGTGGGCTGTAAAAGACAGTTGGAGTCCTGTTGATAGTGCCAAACTGGGCAAGTAGATGCTTCATCTAAAGGCATTTAAATCCAGATTTTTGTTTAAGATAGCATGGCAAGACAAACATATTATAGGATGAATTCAGCCTGTTGGCCCCCAGTTTGATCTGCAGAAAGGAGGTATAAATAATGGTCTTTCAATGTTTAAGAACCCCTGAAATGTATCCAAGAGTTCAGATCTATCTGAGAGAAGGCGATGCCTCCCTGCTCACAATATCTTTTGGACATATACAGGCCACCTCCCAGTGTCAATTGTGCTGCTGGAACTCACTGAGGGCAAGTGTGGTTGAGCTTCAGCAATTTGTAAGATATAACACAAAGTATTGACATCATGATTCGTGATCCACTTTTAAAATACAGAAACTAAAGTTTGGCCTTACAGCGATGTCACTCAAAGGAAGAAGAAGAGTGAGGAAGAAGTAAAACATAATTCTTTGTATTAGGAGACTGGCCTTAGTATGAAGACTTGTGTGTCTTTCATTGTGTTTTAAGAGAATAAGGTTACAAATCATTGCTCAGGCCAAGAATAACCAGGTATAGAGATATTGTGGCAGCTGGTCTTGGTTCTATAATTGTCTACTTAGACATGTATTTTCAGTGTCTTTATTTTTATTTTAAAGCATTTAGAAGACAATATTGTTTTATAATCAGACAGGGATACAGCAGAGGAGACTTCAACAACACAATACCCATAGCTGTTGAGTTGGTTTCTAATGATTGCCATCCTATAGGCAGAAATGAACTACTTCATAGGGTTTCTAAGGCTGTAATCTTTACAGAAACAGACTGCCACTTCTTTCTTCTAT
Source organism: Echinops telfairi (assembly GCF_000313985.2). NCBI lineage: Eukaryota > Metazoa > Chordata > Mammalia > Afrosoricida > Tenrecidae > Echinops > Echinops telfairi. Next base: position 22,461,282 of record NW_022109491.1, on the reverse strand, counting down.
GGAGTGGCTGGTGGGTTCAAACCACAAAGATTTAGTTTGGCAGTTGAGTGCTTAGTCACTGTACCACCAGGATGCTTTTCAACAATATTGGTACTATTTATTTACTCTTAAGCTGAGTGGTAGGAACATAGATATCTATTGTATTATTTTATATATTTTATATTAAGTACACTTTATATATGTATAAAACAATATTTTATATACTTTTTGTGCTTTAAAGAATCATAGTAAAATTTCACTAACTAAAAATCATCTTGTTTTCAGTGCTGATAGTTCTGTGCTCTGTGAAAGCTCCAGTAAGGAAGGATTCAGGAAGGGCAGGCAAGCAGGATTAAAGGGACAAACATCTCTCCATTTAATCTTATTCCATTTTGTTGCCAACTAGAACCTTGATATTAACAAGAATAAAGAGGTAATTCATATTGCAGTTTGATTGTATTGACTTAAAATAACCAAGGATAATTTGAGCAACACCATACACACACTCAAGTTCCATTTGAAAATTTTATGTAATAGCAAACCAAAGCTTCTAAAAACAACAGTTAGCAAACAAAATAAAATATGATTGTTTCTTTGAAGAGAAGGAAGCCTTGTAATGCACTATCAATTATGATAAGCATATCAACTTTTAGCTAACATTTTATCACCTGGTGGCCGGTTTGAAAATTCTGGCAGCTTAGGGCCTGAGTTGTCCAAGTTAATTCCTTGTTCTCCAGGCAATGGTGGTTGATCGGCCTCTTCCAGACCAGCTGGGCGAGTATCTGCAGGGCTAAAAAAACAGTAACACATTTGAGAGTAAGTTGTATAGTATACGCATGAAACTGGTTGAACTCCTCCCTCATTTCAGAAGAACTAGAACTTATTATCACCATTCCCATTATTCCCATCTCTCTGGGCTGAGTAAAATATTCAACATTTAGCAGGAAAATAAACAATTTTCCCATAATCAACAACCCCCTGGATATATGAAGACCTGACAGTGATTTAGGGCTCTCAATGTAATAGAATCGCACTGTCTGCGTGTGTAGTTATGGAACCGTCCATGATTTCCTGCTTGTGGGTATTATGATGGTGGCTTCAATAAATCTGTAACACCGGCAAGAGATCGTGTAGGTTGGTTGCTGGAAACATTACTGAGAGAGAATAAAAAAGGCTAGAACACGCTAAGACAAAGATAATTAACTTAGCTATACAATGAATACTTGCACACATCCCCGTTAGCTCTGGAATACTTTCATTTTGGACTATGTGTAGTTCAGAATCTTTAGTGTATAGTGGCTGTATAAGGGCGAGGGTTGTAGGGAAGAATTTATGTTCAATGAAGAAAATGTGCCCACCTTTATCTACATTTCTAAGAATTAGAGTTCTCATATCCCATATTTTGAGTGTAATCTCATTTCTAACTATACATTTCTGTTCTACACCTTTAGTTTTCCTTTGCCCTGCTACAGATAATCTACTTTTAGATACCACTTTTCCATTTGTTCTGTGTAGTTTTATAACCATCTGAAATCCCATTTTCAAAGCCCCCAAGCACATGAAAAAGTTTAGAATCTGAAGCAGATTCTTAGCACATCCAGATTCCTACAGAAATTTGCTCTTTATATGAGTTCTCTGTCACCTCAAGTTAGGCAAGTATTCTAGGGCATTCTTTAAACAACCAGAACAGCTAGGAAATCTGGGCGAAATGGTCTAGGCACCTCATGCAACGGTGAGGAAACAAAGGCCCAAATGAGCCCAAAGTTCATTAGTGGTAGAGTTGGGAACAGGTATAGTTCCTTTCTAAGAAGCCCTGAAACTATAGTATAGGACCCTTTCCCCAATTTATAGACCCAACAAGTAAGCAATCTCCCCTAGGACTAGTGAAGACAGCAAAAATGCATACTAGTGAAAACTAACTTTGCAATTTTACTCTGGGACTAAAGGGACAAAACAGTTACTCCCACAAAAATGTTATTCCCATATGGATAGCAGTAAAAGATTCAACTGAGAGTTATCATTAAATTAGATAATTAATGGGCTTATTTAGTTGGAATTCAAGAAAATGTAAGTTAATATACAACTGTTAGTTTTTAGTGAATGATTCAAACAATGGCAAGTAAGGATATTAGAGCAGTCAAAGAAAATATGGGAAGGCTAAGAGAAAAGTACACTTACTCCTCACTAATCAACATGGTGAGGTTCCAAAGACCAGGTGGTTATGCAAAAATTGGTGCTAAGGGAAAATGGAGGATGAGTACATCTGATCATAAAATGGAGGGTGACTATATCTTTACATATTTGCCAAATTATATCATTATATAACTGCCAAATCACTGAGAATCATGGCCTCGCTAACCTTAACCCAGCTGACATAAAACTTTAACCATCCCAGGCCAGTGTTACTCTTGTTTCACATTTAAACATGTGTTACTGCCATGCATTCGTTGGTGCCTGTCATTAATGCACAAAACTGGAGGATCGTCTTTTACTCTTGTCATCAGGTATAGTTGTTTTTATTTTGGCCATTTAAGGTAGTTTAAATAAAGCTCCCCTTTTCTATAGCTGCAATTTATTTTAACTCATGTTTTATGTGATTAGTTTCTAATCCCTGTTAATGTCTATGAATTTCAGTTTTAGGATTAATAGCAGAAAATTCAGTTCAATCAATATTCCTACTGGAAGCATTTTATCAAAGCCAAAAGAGCATGATTTAAATTAACACTCAGCTCCAGGAAATAAAATAGAAATTTGTTCATTGCCTTTCCTGCTGTTATCTTGCCAAACAACTCACCTAGAGAACTTTTATTCAAAGAGTAACTGATTTAGAGTAACTGATTTAAAAGGTCTAGTCATTTTAGCATAGGGTTGTAAGCTTCTAGGGATGTTAAAGAGCCTTCTTCAAAGGAAAGATGCCCGTAGGGGAGCAGGGGGACACTTTTATTTGAGAGAGAGCAGAGTTCACCTTAGCCAATTTTCACTTCCAAAACACAGTTAGCCTCTCTGGTTCCCCAAAAGCCATTAATTTTAAGTCTAAAGCTGAATGTCTGGTGGAGCTGCATGCAGTGCATTAACACTTATTTTCATGCTCTGAATGCCATAATCCCTTTGGAATCGGGAAACATATTAGTCAACTGCAATGTATGAACCTTGTTTGAATCCTTACTTGAGCAAACTATGAAACAAGAATTATTTAAGACAATCAAGGAAATTTGAACACAGTTGGGATATTTGAGAATAGTAAGAAAGTACAGTAAAATCTGTAAATGCTGGAACCTGGAAAGGTAGATAACTGTCAGAGGAGGAAAACGCAATTGTTTTCTATGAATAGAAAGAGACAGATGATAAGATTGCACTCTGTCAGAGGCCCAAACTTGCAAGTCTCAGAAGAACAAGGCAGTCCTGTCCAGTTCCAGCGCTCACAGGTCACTGTGCTAGTTTTTCTGAGTGTGCTAACAACACATCTATTTACAATGTAAATGTCCTCAAAATAATTCATAGGACAGTGGGGGTGGTGGGGGTGGGTGGGAGTGTAGATAAGGGCAAGATAGGCTATAAATTGATCATTGTTGAAACAGATGGATTTCATTATATTACTCTAATTTTAGGCATGTTCAAAATTAACCAACAAAAAAGTTGTTCACACAGAAACAGATGAGTAAGATTTGAGGCAAAACTATCATAACCTACTTTAGATCTTGCTGACTATTTTTCTTCTTCCGAGGGGGTTTCTTCTTCTTCGGTTTATTTACGTTGGCATTATTCTGCTTGTTATTTACCCCAAAATGTCCTGCAGAGATGTCACTTTGCAATAAGTTGACCAACAATGGGCTTGTTAGCGTGACATCCTTATTGACCGGGAAGCCTGGATTCTGACCACAGGGCATCTGATTTCCATTGGGTGCTCCACTGAAAGGTGCATTGAAAGGCATTCCATGGCCTGAGAAATGGTTTCCCGAGGCACTGTTTCCCTGCATGGCCTGTACATGGGGGGGGACCATGTTGCTTTGTTGCATGCTAACGTCAGGTATCATCTGAGACAAGCTGACGTCATTATTTGCTGTGGTTGCTGGATCACCATGCGGCTGGGCCATGTGTGGGCTGGGCCCTGGTGTCCGTAGGACCTGCCCCTGAATCCCCATAACCTGAGATGGGCTACTGTTCACAGGCCCTTGCTGGGGCAGCATTTGTCCTGACATCTGTCCCGTAAACTGCACCATGTTTCCTTGCATGTTTGGAGTTGGTCCCCTCATTATCTGTGCTGGTCCCGGCATGACATTAGATTGGTTCTGAGTGTTAAACTGCTGCTTATTCCCCTGCATCTGATTGGTCATGATCTGCTCTATCATTGGGTTCTGTTGTAGCAAAACCTGCCCCTGTGGCCCCATGATCTGGTTATGTGGCGCCATCATTTGTGGGCTCTGCTGGGGAAGCATCTGCTTAGGTGGGGTCATCCTTTGTGGCGAGGGCCCAAGATTTTGGCTCTGAGGGTTCACCATCATCTGTCCCTGTGGCATAAGCTGGGCCCTCGAGATGATCATAGGATTCTGAGGGTTCAAAGTTCCTTGTGGCTGGACCATCTGGCCCTGGGAGGGCACAATCTGCTGGTGCATGCCCATCAGCTGAGATGGTGGGCCCTGTTGGGGCTGGCCTTGCATGCTGCCCAGGTTCACCTGAGGAACCCCAGAACTACCAGCCTGCTGGTTGTTCATGTTGCCATGAATTCCCATGAGGCTGGGTTGAATCATATTTGGTGGCCCGTGGGACACCTGCATCTGGTTTTGAGGAGGACCGGATCCTTGACCACCTTAAAACAAACAAACAACAAACAGTTTCAGAAAGAAATATTATTTTCTTATTTGGTGTGTTATTAAGATACTCAAATTACCTTGATTAGAAAGATACCCACCACACAAATAAAGCTGCAGTGTTTAACATACTTTCTATGGATTTCTTAATTGGCTTTGTGACTATTATCTAATTGCTCATATTCTCAAGGACCATGCAATAAGAATGGGAAAGTTTCTTTATTCCTATTTGGTAAATTAAAGATATTTTCACAGCAATAAAGTGTACTGTCTTTTAGATTTACAAAAGGGAAACATAGCATCTTATTGTTTTAAAATGACTTGTGACTATCTCACAATAAAGAAAATTAATTAAAAATACCAAAGGTGACTGGTTCATAGCAACCTGACAGGACATAGTATAATTGCTTCCTAGGGTTTCCAGTCTTTGCTTGGGGCACTGCCTCAACTTACTCCTGAGGAGGTGCTGGTGGATGCAAACTGGTGGTCTTGTAGTTATCAGCAGCCCCCTACACCATGTATGTAGGAGTCGATGGCAGCTGAGTGATACAGCTGAGAGATGGATTAAGTAGTGAACTAAGCTTTGCTTAGTTGCGCCAAGGAAACAAAAAAATGTGATGTTCCTTCTTAGGAAACCCATGACAATGAAGAGGACCCATTTAAACTCTTCTTTGGAAAACTAATGATTCTCAAAGGTTATGTGTAAAATATCTGGATGATGCACTTTAATGAAAGGAATATCTAATGCTTCCTAAGGATAGATCTCTGCCACGGATGTAGTAAAAATTACTCAATCTTGATCAGGAAGCTGAGCTTTTGGTAGGAGTCAGCTGAGACAACTCATCCAGAAGCTTACAGACAAGAGGATTACCACTAAGAAATGCTAAACTTCGGTCACCCTCTCTTGTGGCAGTCTCTGGTGAGTCACACGGGACATGCTTATTCTTCTCAGTTATTTTAAGTTAAACAAAGGACACTGCCTGCTGCCTAGCTGTGGTGTTCACTTATTGTTCTATGGCTAGGTGCATTCTCTCTCCCTTTTACTGGATAACCTCTAGTTTATCTTTTTCACTTACAAATGGGGACTAGAAGTTACAATGAAGTTATGAGGTCATCTAGGTAGGCAAGGGATAAATGGTTCCTTGTACACACTGTACAAACTTTTCTATATCCCCAAGGAATGTTTTAAAAACAAATCTTATAAATTATTAAACTTGAACTTCATGACAACTATTTAAAAGTACTTATCTCAGTGCATATTCATTCAATTCATTTATGCATTTATTGGATAACCAATATACTCAAGACATTCTTTGATGCTAAATTAATAGCAATAAACATATAGACTAAATCTCCTGCTCCCTTGAAGGTTACAGCCTATTCAGCAAGAGCTACAATAAACATAACACTTTTTTAGGAAGAGGTAAAAGCTAAGAAGAGAAATAAAATAGGGCAAGAGTACAGAAAATGACAAAGATCAAAGCTACTTTCGATAGGATAAATGAGGGAAGTCAAAACATGTGCATATGAAACGTACTGTGTAAAATACAAATTAGCTGTGCTAAGATGGAGAAATGATGAATGATTTTATCACTGTTCTGAAATAGCCAACAAAAACAAAACAAAACAAAACAAAAAACATGGATTCATATAACACAGGAAGTTAGTGTTTGCACTTATAGATAAGGAATGGTAAGTAGCTTCCCCTACCCTTCTTTAAACTATGTCCTTCAAGAGACAGTTTGATAAAACAAAAATTTTAAGTCTTTTCTTAATTCTTAGTCATAAACAAAGTGTGAACCACATAAGTACATTAGCTTCAAGTAGAGTTTGTGAGTTCAAAAATTACTTGAACAAATTCAATCCAAATTGAGAGGAGAAAGAGCACAAGGCACCTAAGCAACCAGAAACAAAGCTTGGGCTTATTAAAGGTTATACTCACTCAAAAAAACTCACTGCACTGGAGTCAAGGCTGACTCATAGCGACCTTCTGTGGGTTTCCAGACTGTAACTATTTGCAGGAGTAAAAGTCCAGTCTTTCAACTGAGGAGCTGCTGGTGATTATGAGTTGCTGACCATGCAGACTGCAGCCCAATGCATAACCACTATACCATCAGGCTCCATTACTATAGGTTAATGCTTTACATACAGCTTTTAGCTATTCTGCTCCATCCTATCCCCATTCCAACATTTCTTCTATGTAGTACACTGCCGGTATGATATTCAATTTGAATAAGGCTATCAAGTGTTGCATATTTTTAAAGTTGTATCTGTACAAAAATGCCCAGTGCCTCCATGCTTTCCTGTTCTAGAAGTGTTTTTGCCTACTGCCTGAGGAAGTTCTAACTCAAAGGTTAGAAAACAATGACCTGTGGGTCAAATTAAGCCCAATGCCTTTTTATTTAAAAAGTGTTTGGAACCCTGCATGCTCATTTGTTTAAGAATGTTCTATTGCTGCTTTTGCACTAAAACAGCAGGGCTGAGGAGTTGCAAGAGTCTGTGTAACCAGTGAACTCTAAAATATTTACTAACTGGTCCTTTACAAAGCAAGCGACCATAGCGGACTGGTTAAAGCGCTTGGCTGTTAACCAAAGGTAAGCAGTCGGAGGAATCCATCAGCTCCTCCATGGGAGAATGAGGTGGCAAAGAAGGAGTTTGGTTTTGGCCCTTTAAAAAAATTGCGGTTCCTTGTTTTCACTTGCTTCACCCCCTTCTTTTAGTTGTGTTCAGATTTCCGAGACATTTTACCAACTTTCAATATATCACTTACTGACCTGGAAAAATATTTATAGGTTTGAAGCTAAGATGAGGGCCTAGAACTGAACCTTATACTCCCCTGCAGCCGATCAGGGTATCTATCTACCACACAATACTTATAAAGGCTGGTTGAACAAATGGCAGTAGACAAACCTGCATGCTGGACATTTTGATTTGTTTGCAGCTGAGGGGCTCCTGAATTTCCAGGGGTGGTTGCTGTGGTCGAAGGCACCTGACCTTGCATAAAGTTCGGATTGGCCTGTCCTGCTGAGAAGCCAGGTGGGAGGCGTTTAGGCATTCCTTAATAGAAAACAATGAGTAAGGCAGTTACCTAGCAAATTTACACTCTTGCTTAGATGTGGAATGAATAAGGAAGGATGAGCTGCATGAAGTCTCCACTGGCTTAGCTCTCTGTCACACTGGTAGGATCTTTAATAATAAGGTTGGGAAAGATGGTTAAAAAAATCAACACAATCTCTTACATGAGCATTGTCAAAATGAAAAAGAAACACTGAAAAATTTACTCAGAACATGCCAAGGAAAAGATGGCAATCTGCTCCCTAAATGTGATCTGAGGCCATGCCACAGCAAGGTTTAAGGGCTCACTTTTCTCTGTAATACAATGGACCCCAAAACTTCTCATACTTTAACACAGCCACCAAAAGAACTTACTAAATTCTCTCATAGTCAACTAGCTAAACAAAGAGCTGGGTCCTGTTATTAAGGGTAGATACATGGTTTTTCTTTGGAAGGAAATGGAAGACAATATCTTCTACAGAGTCCTGCCCCTTTCCCCCCAATATTGTGCTTGTCTCTTTGGAATAGCTAGGAGATGAGAAACAATTCATAGGAGCTTCAAGGTGAGGCTATACTGAATTTATCATTATGCCTTACCCTCCTAAGGTTGTCTGGGATTCTGACAGCTATGGTACCAAAAACCATGCTCTAAAGAAATCTTATAATGTATTACTGCCTTTTAGAGGAAGGCCTAATTTTAGAAAACCAATTCGCCATCAGGAGAATCTCAGACCCACTCACTGCCTGTAACACAGGCCTTGATGTGGCCAGATCACCTAGGTGAGCACATCATCTGCTCTGTGAAAGCATCAAGACCTTAAGCTCACATAAAACTTTCTTCTATTAGTCCATTCCTTTACAATTCTTTAAGGGCTCAATTTTCAATGCCCTGAAAAACACATTTTATAGACAAATATGCAATTTGTCTTTAGCAGCGACAGGTCCCCATTTGCATGCTTCCATTGTAATTAAGTCAGTAATCACATTTGCAGGAAGGACGACCCAGCTTCCACTGAGCCAGGGCGAGATGCCAAGAACAGTGCAGTTTGGAGCTGAAACAGACTTGTTTTTGCTAAAAAACATGTTAGGATTCAAATATTAGCACCTGCATGTCAGCAAAATTAATTACAAGAGAGTGAAAGACTGATGAGCAACTTAATTTCACCAGAGACCATGGGAACATGCCTTTGCTATGTTGCAATAGAGATGCAAGGGGTATTTCTGGGTAGGCAATGGGTGTCTTTTGGTGGGGGTATGCTTATCAGATGACAATATTACTGAGACTCTATATTCTCTACTGAAAAGCTCCAAGCACATTCATGTGCACTAGATCAATGATTAATAAGAATAAATAATAAATATGGAGATGGATAAGTTTTACTGTAATCGTTTTACCTCTCACACATTAAGCTCCATTGCTTTTTCTTCATACAAGAGGCACCTTACAAAATAAATAAATAAATCTCCTTTAGGTATAACTGGTGGAATTCCCTCTCTAAGGAGCAGGCATCGGCATTATAAAATTATATATATCAAGATTTCTGAACTTACTCCCCTTTAATACTTTAACAAAATCTAACAAATACCATGCGTATTACTTTGTTAGCTAGGATAATAAAAATTGGTAACTAGAAGGGTCTTTTTTTTTGCAAGAAGACCCTGTGCTTATCTTTTCATTTTTCCTCTATTGCATAATCTTACTTTTTTCAACAACTGACCAGTTTAAGTTGTTAATAAATGCATGTTTCTTACATACATTCAAAGTCCATAGTTTAAGATCAAGCAGAAATATTTTAGAAAACAAAAAGACATCTCTATATTAAATTTTACCTGCCTTTTAATCCAGAGGGCTAGCTTAAATTTTATCAATAAGATGCTATATAATGCATCAAGTTAACTGTTATATTCAGTATCACCAGCATATCCACAAAACCACTTGATTACATCCTTCTTTCACTCCCCTCCATTAACTCAAAAGCTTGAAATTCTGCTAAGCTCGTATATATCCAGCAAATTTACCAACGCAACTAGCTTCAGTGTTCCTCACCTCCTAGGCCTGGATGTAAACTTTGGGGTCCCTGGTTTGGTGGTTGCTGCTGCATCACCATGAAGTTAGGTGGCACGTTTCCCTGTTGAACCATAGGATTCCGACTTGGAGAACTGACAGGCTGCTGAAATCCCTGGGGAAGTGGGTTGTTTTGAGGTGGCCTTGGTCCCATCTGCTGCTGAGTTTGGTTAACCGTTGGGGAAGATGCAGGAGATGCCTGCTGAAAGGAGGAGGGTGAGGAAGCAGGAGACTTATTGGTGAGGTGGGGCTGCTGCAGGGGAGTCGGGACCCTGGAGGGCCCTCCCTGCAAGCTCTTCATTTGAGGAGCTGTGAATTGGCCTGGGGTGCTCATCTGAGGAAAGTTTGTATGGGCTTGTGAGGCTTGTTGGCTGCCAAAGGGATATGGAGGGGGAGGATGGGAAGGTGTCTGTAACGTGGCTAAGGATGGTCTGGCCTGCAGCTGCTGTTGCATTGGGCCAGGCAGAGGAGCCTTCTTCCATCCTTGGTTTGCAGTCATTGTTCCTAGAGAACCCTGGGCTGGAGGAGGCTGAAGGGCTCCAGAAGGCAGCTGGTTCCAGCCTGGAGGAACAGGCACCTGAGTTGGGGCAGTAAATGGGGGTCGAATTCCCTGTGGCTGCTGCTGCTGATGTTGCTGTGGCGGTCTTGCCTGCAACTGTTGCTGCTGCTGCGGCTGCTGCTGTTGTTGCTGCTGCTGTTGCTGCTGCTGCAGTTGAGGAAAATTAGCAGGGTTCATCTGTCTGTTTACAGGAACAGACTGCATTGGGTGGTGTGGAGGAGCTAAGGATCCTGAGGGATGACTTTGTTGTTGTACATGCAGGCCGGAGAGGAGTGGATCCATTGCATCTGTATTGTAACAACAGTCAACAAAAGCAAGAATTAACTTACTACAACCTAGAACCTAGAGCAACGGTCTTCAAAATTCTGCATATACAGAATAAAACCTGATATTTGTTGTTAGGTGCTGTTCAGTCAATTCCAACTCTTAGCAATCCCACGTGACTGCCCCATAGGATTTTCTAAGCTATCATCTTTATGGGAGCAGACTGCTAGGTCTTACTCCCATGGAACCACCTGATGAGACTGAGCAGTCAATTTTTGGATGACTCACCCAGTGCTTCACTGTTGTACCACCCGCTAAAGAACAAACCAAACCAAACCAAACCAAACCCTATTGTCACCAAGCTGATTCCAAGTGACTTTAGCCCTAGGCTACCAACATTTTCTGGTACCATCCAATTAGCATGAGCCTCTCCGATGTGCACAGCAATGTGCCAAGATGATGGAAAGATGAATCCTGGCTTTTAAGGGCTTATGGTTCAAAAGCGGCCATAAAAACCAAACAAAATAAATGCATAATTAAAAAAAAATTTAGAGAGTGGTATTTTCCAACGCATATTCTGAGAAACCATGCCAATTTGTGTGTTAAGAAAAACAAAAATAGTCCAATTAAAAAAAAGTTCTAAAATTGATTGTGGTAAGGATTGTACAACTCTTGATATGACTGAACTATTGAATTGGGTGATAGGTGGATGAAGTATAAATAAAACTGTTAAAAAAAATTAAGCAGTACACATGGAGCCATGAAAAAAATATATACAAGCAATATTATTTCAGTACTTCCAATACATTAATCTAGAATCTCCAAAAGGTGTGCGGAGAGCACTGCATTTCCCAAACGTACTTGACGATGGCGTTCTTTGTTATGGAGTATTTCCCAGGATAAATATGGTAAGATACACACTTTGGGGCATGTTGGGAACAGATTGGAGTAATTCTGAGAAGGGTATGATGACTCTTAGCTTGAAGAAATCAGGGTAGATTTGGTAAGGGTGGCGTTTAAGTAAGGTAGTTAGGAATTCAGCAACAGAAACAGCTAGGTTTTGTAATGATCCATGTAAGGAGCTCCAACCTCTTCAATCCTCAAAGACTGGCGGTCATTACCTGATTGAGAAGCAGGGCGAGGAGTCCTGGGCTGCAGCTCTGGATTGGGACCTGGTGCCATCATGGAAGATGACACATTTCCACCTTGGGGTATCATAAGAGTAGCAGGGTTGGTCATCCTTATTAGTCCTATAGGGGGAAAAAACACCTAGAATAGAGTACTGGACTTAGCACAATTTTTATTTTTAGTGAAATATTTCAATATGTAAAGTACGGAAATTTTTTTACACTCAACATAATTTTGTTTAAACCTAAACATCTTGCCCTTATAGACCTTCCTCTTTCCCAATTCATCCAATCCTTTCCTCCGTATTTTATAATTGGGTTATTATCTATTTTACATATAAACCCCACAGCCATCTAGTCAATTCCAACTCATAGAGGCTCTATAAAGGGGGAGAAGAACTGTACGTTAGGATTTGAAAGTGTAAATCTTTATAGGAGCAAAGCATACTCTTTCTCCCATGGAGTGACTGGTGGGCTTAAACCCACGACCTTGTGGTTAGCAGCCCAGTGCTTATATCACAGTGCCACCATTGGGCTAGTTACCACAAGTTCAGCAATTCAAACCCACGAGGAACTCCCTGGGTGAAAGATGAAGCTATCTCCCCCTGTAGAGATTTACATTATCAGAAACTCTATATAGGATCCCTCTGATAGAATATATAAGTAAATGGCATAGCATTTGGGGTAAAGTTTTAATCTTCATTTAAGTGGCATATGTACTCTTTTTCACTTTCTTCAGTTAATATTTATGAGAATCATCCATGGAAATACATGCATCTTGATTGCTCTAAGACATCCACTCTCCTGCTGATGAATCATTAAGGTTTCATCTTAACTTTTCACTTGTACAGTTTTGCAATGTCATGTATTCTTGTGGATATGTTACATTATCTTTAGACTATACTGATAGATGCAGACCAACCCTATGAGTAGAACTACCCCCATAGGATTTGCTAGGTTGTAAACTTAAAAAAATTTTTTTTAATTAAATACTTTTTATTGGGGGCTCTTACATCTCTTATCACAATCCACACAACCATCCGTCGTGTCAAGCACATTTGTACACATGCTGCCATCATCATTTTCATAGCATTTTCTTTCTGCTTGAGCCCTTGATATCAGCTCATTTTTTCCCTACCATCCCACCCCACCCTCCCTAATGAACTCTTGTTAAGTTATAGATTATTTTTTCATATCTTAATTCTTCCTCTGTCACCCTTCACCCACTTTTCCATTGTTTGTCCCCCTGGGAGGGAGTTGCATTCAATCCTTGTGATTGATTCCCTGTCTCCTCCCACTTTCCCCTAATCCTCCTGATATCTCTATTCTCAATTGTTGTTCCTGAGGGCTTTATCTATCCTGAATTCCGTGTTTTGGGCTCTTATCTTTAGCAGTGTGCATGTTCTGGTCTAATACGATTTGTAAGGTAGAATTGAGGTCATGATAGTCGGGGGAAGGAAGCATTAAGGAACTAGAGGAAAGTTGTGTGTTTCATCGGTGCTATACTACACCCTGACTGGCTCCTCTCTTCCTTGTGACCCTTCTGTAAGGGGATGTCCAATTGTCTAGGGGTGGGCTTTGGGTCTCTACTTCGCGCTCCCCTTTATGTACATTGATATGATTTTTTGTTCTGGGTCTTTGATGCCTGATACCTGATCCCATCTACACCTCAGGATCACACAGGCTGGTGTGCTTCTTCCATGTGGGCTTTGTTGCTTCTGAGCTAGATGGCTGCTTGTTTACCTTCAAGCCTTTAAGACCCCAAACGCTATGCTTTTTGATTAGCCATATGGTACGCTGTAAACTTCATGGAAGCAGATCACTAGCTTTTTCTCCTACAAAGCCACTGGGTCGGTTTGAACCACCAACCTTTGCTTTAGTACTATTTTAACGGTTGAGCTATCAGGGCTCCTTCCAAAAGTAAATACCAATTTATACTCTACCTAGCAGTTTGAGAATTACTCTTGCATCATAGCTTTCTAATTCTGGATACTGTTATGCTTTTAAATATTTGGCTTCTATGGTCCTAAATGAAACTAGCCTATAATAATCTTCCTGTCCTTTGATTTTTTAACATCAAAATGAACATGGATAACAAATTAATTACAAAGCATCTTTCTTCTTTTTCTATGCCCTGAAAGAATATATGTATAGGTTCTTTAAATGTTCAGTAAAACTCACCTGTGAAATCCTGTGGACCTGTGAGTTCTATTACTCAGCTGAGAAGTCAAAAAACGACACTAACAGCCATGGAGTGGATTTCGACCCCAAGGTACCCTAGAGGGAAGGGTACAGCTGCTTGCCCCGTGGGTTTCTGTGACTAAATCTAACGGGAATAGAAAGCCTCATCTTTCTCCCAAAGAGTGACATTGTGTTTACAGCCCAAAATATAACCACTACACCACTAGGGCTCCACCAACTGATTGATGAGGAACATAATTTTAATTACATAAATTTCCTATTTGTTACAAAGTTTTCATTTTTTCATGTAAGTCAGTTTATAAATTACTAAATTATATCTTCTAGAAAATTGTTAATTTTTCCCTAGTTTGAAAATTCAACATTCACAGTATACCCTTTCCTCCATTCTACTTTTAGTGAAATATAATTCACATATCAAAAAGCCATCCTTTCCCACGAGGTGTAGAAGGGACCAGTTATCAGACATCAGAGAACTAAAAATCATATCAGTGGGTGCCCACCTTCCTGATACAATCACTG